>NC_060130.1:474054336-474679336 GCF_021461395.2 Schistocerca americana | reverse complement strand
TTCGAATCCTGCCTCGGGCATGGATGTGTGTGATGTCCTTAGGTTAGTAGGTTTAAGTAGTTCTAAGTTCTAGGGGACTAATGACCACAGCAGTTGAGTCCCATAGTGCTCAGAGCCATTTTTTTTTAGAGCAGAGCGATGGATGACACAAGCTGCCATAAAGGCCCGCAGGACCACCATGGCCAGACAGAAAATACAGAAGGACCTCCCTTTGGATCCGGAAGGACTGCTGCATTGTTTAGGGATCTCTGAGTAGAGGAATGTTCAACATAACTACAAAAACTGGAATTCTAATCTATAAACGTGTTTTTATCGAAACTATATCTTTCAAATTGACGGGAGACATAACTTGAGTACAGTACACATGATTTTGATCGCAATTTGATGCCGAAGTTCAAAATTAAATTATCTAACAGCGTACATATCCATTTTGCGATGTCTTCAAAGTCTATATTCGATGCACGCATTTGCCTCGAGTTTGTGGGCAAAGAAAATGACATTTGTTTCAGCATGTCACCATTTTTTTAGAACTTTATTTGTTTCCTGTATTCTATATATCCTGACAGAAAGTATACTGAAAATGACTTGTTAGAAATTATTTTGTTACGAGTCCAGTAGTAGAGTTTGGGGAATTCCTGCCGATGACCGATGTTCCGGCTGCAAGGGGTCCTCCCACCTGGTGCAGCGGTGATTTCTGAAAGTTAGAAGTGTAGGGAATAAAACTATACCATCAGAATTAGCATTACATTTTAGTTTACTTGAAAAAAAGTGTTCAAAGATCGCTATACCCTTAACCACGGCAATAGGTCCTTTGCTTACTCTCTGTGAGACGATTAATTTCTTCGTAGCAGACAGTTACATCAATTTAGAAGCGATAAATAAGGGTCACAGACTACCTCACCATCATACACTTTATATATCTCGTCTACTCCGTACCACACAGCGTGTTTCTTATAAACTAAGTAAGCTCAAGCAATTACCTCGCTGTGAATACTAGCTTAGTTTTCTTCACGTCACGAGAGACCTTCACATCAAATAGAGGATAGACAACTAAAGCAGCATCTTACCATTCTGGAGATAAGTAAATGGATGCACCATGCTTGCTTACATCTACGTCTACATCTACATCCGTACTCCGCAAGCCACCTGACGGTGTGTGGCGGAGGGTACCTTGAGTACCTCTATCGGTTCTCCCTTCTATTCCAGTCTCGTATTGTTCGTGGAAGGAAAGGTTATCGGTACGCCTTTGTGTGGCCTCTACGCTCTCTAAATTTTATCCTCATGGTCTCTTCGCGAGATATACGTAGGAGGGAGCAATATACTGGTTGACTCCTCGGTGAAGGTATGTTCTCGAAACTTCAACAAAAGCCCGTACCGAGCTATTGAGGGTCTCTCCTACAGTGTCTTCCACTGGAGTTTATCTGTCATCTCCGTAACGCTTTCGCGATTACTAAATGATCCTGCAACGAAGCGCGCTGCTCTCCGTTGGATCTCCTCTATCTCCTCTATCAACCCTATCTGGTACGGATCCCACACTGGTGAGCAATATTCAAGCAGTGGGCGAACAAGTGTACTGTGACCTACTTCCTTTGTTTTCGGGTTGCATTTCCTTAGGATTCTTCCAGTGAATCTCAGTCTGGGATCTGCTTTACCGACGATCAACTTTATATGTTCATTCCGTTTTAAATCACTCCTAATGCCTACTCTCCTCAGTTCCTAGACCGTTTAAGCCACTGAAGCCATAGCAGCTCGCTACCTTGATAAGAGAAATCACTTTTCAACTACGAAAAGTAAACTAATCGGGAAGAATTCCTCCTTCACCAGTTGTTTTCTATAGGGTAGTAGATAAAATTTTCCAAAGTAGCTTCGTATTCCCAAAGTACTAAACTATGATTGCTCACACAGTAATCTGACTCATCTTTGACAGTATCATAGCTCACACGAGAATCTATTGGTCGATAACTCTGGGATTTTTACCCAAAGCAACAAGTACTTAGTATTTTAAACGTTTCATACTTCGTTACAAATGCAACAGAATCCCAGTGTAATAAAACGTTACCTGGCTATTTCAATTAATTCAACAGAGCCGACAGACGAAACAACAGAAAACTATTCTAGGCTAATCATGACCATGCATTCGTGACTTTCTGTTAGTTTAAGCGTATTTACTCATTCTATAGTTGAGTACCATGCCCCGACTTGAATTACTTTGTAGACACAGTGATAAATCACCAGAAATGATTTTAGATTCCTACCTTGAGTACCGACTACATTTTATTAGCTTTTCTGACTAGGTGTTCTCCGTTTATTCTGAAATTAAGTGAGCAGCAAAGCTAAAGGAGAATATTGCGTGTGGTGAACATCCATTGCTTCCATCTTTCCAAGTCACGATTCAAAAAATAGTGTACATCAGCGACAAATAACGACAGTAACATTGTATTAATAATTAAAGAAGTTTGGCGCATTCCATCATTCACCTGTTGATTATCAAGAGTTTCCTGGTCAGTCTATATTAAGCCTGCAGTACCAACTCAGAGATTTTCCTTAAGATTCTGTTACTAAATTCCATTCTGGTTCTTTTAGTTGCATTGAAGTAGACGAAAAACAACTGCCTTTTATATACCACTTTTCCAGAGATACTCGGCCCTATACTACAATTGAACTCGCTTCAGCAGACGAGCACGATAACTAAGAGCTAGTCAGGCTTTCGATACCGGGAACATTTTCTCACTGCTGCAGCAGTAGCTAAGGTGAAAAGAATAGCAAATTTCTCACAAAGTGAATGATGAGAGAAATTCTTATAATTTACGAATAAAATGACATTCTTACAGTTGTGAAATTTAATTTTATCATTGTCATTTATTACGTTAGTATTAGTTCAGAATATTTAATCAAAATTACGAAGATCTATCCAATGAATGTGGAAATAATTCAACTCCAGTCCCCAAAGTAAGCTGACGATCAAATATTTGCCAAACAGCTTTGTGATGCTTCCAAGTCTCAACTTCTACATCTACATCTAAATAACTACTATTGGTCTTCACAGTTCAGTGCCTGGTAGAGGGTTCAACGAACAGCCTCAAGCTATTCGTCTAACGTTTCACTCTTGAACAATGTGCGGGAAAAACGAACACAAAAATCTTTCCGTAAGAACTCTGATTTATCTTATTTTATTAACATGATCATTCTTTCCTATGTAGATGGGCGCCAACAAAAAAATTTCGCATCTGTAGTAGATAGTTGGTGATTTGTACGCCCCTGGTACCTGAGTGGTCAGCGCGACATAATGTCAATCCTAAGGGCCCGGGTTCGATTCCCGGCTGGGTCGGAGATTTCCTCCGCTCAGGGACTGGGTGTTGTGTTGCCCTAATTATCATCATTTCATCCCCATCGACGCGCAAGTCGCCGAAGTGGCGTCAAATGGAAAGACTTGCACCAGGCGAGCGGTCTAACCGACGGGAGGCCCCCGTCACACGACATTATTATTATTAGTTGGTGATTTAAATTTCACGAGGAGATCCTGCCTCAACGAGAAACGCCTTTGTTTCAGTGATTGCCACCCCAGTTCGCGTATCATATTCGTGGCTCTGTCTCCCCAATTGCGCGATAATACAATACGAGTTTCTCTCCTTTGAACGTTTTCGATGTCCTCCATTAATCTTGTCTGATGTGGATCCAACAACGCGCAGCAATAGTCCAGAAGAGGACGGACAAACGCAGTGTAGACAATCGGTTGAGTAGACCTGTTGCATCTTCTAAGTGTTCTGCCAATAATTCCAATAATTCTTTGGTTCGATTTTCCCGCAACATTACCTATGAGATTGTTCCATCTTAATTTATTCATAATTGTATGCCCTAAGTATTTATTTGAAGCTATAGCCTTTGGATCTGTGTGATTTATCGTGTAACCGAAATTTAGCAGATTCCGTTTAGTACTCATGTGGATGACTTCACTCTAGTCATTATTTTGAGTCAATTGCCAATTTTCGCTCAATGCAGACGTCACTCAATGCGGATATATTATCTAAACCATTTTCCAATTTGGTTTGATCATCTGATAACTTGATGAGACGGTAAATGACAGCATCATCTGCAAACACTCCAAGAGGGCCACTCAGATCACCTACTTAATCGTTTATGTAGATCAGGAACAGCTGAGGGCCATAACACTTCCTTGCGGAACTCCAGCTATTACTTCTGTTTTACTGGATGAATTTACGTCGGTTACAGCGATCTGAGACCTTTCTGATAGGAAATTACAAATTCAATCGTATAAGTGAGACGATACTCCGTAGACACGCAATTTCATTTGAACTCGCTTGTGACGAATAGTGTGAAAGGCTTTCTGGAAATTTAAAAAGATGGATCAATTTGAAATCCCCTGTCGATAGCACTCATTACTTCGCGTGAATAAAGAGATAGTTTTTTTTCGCAAGAACGATATCTTTTGAACTCGTGTGAGCTATTTGTCAATAATTACATCAATGTAATTAATTATGTCCTAACACAGAATACGATCCAAAATCCTACTGCAAATCAACGATAGCGATATTGCTCTGTAATTTCGCGGATTATTCCTATTTCTTTCTTGAGTATTGCTGTGAACTGTGTACTTTTCCAGTCTTTAGGTACGGATCGTTTATCGAAAGAGCGATTGTATATGATTGCTAAATATGGTACAACTGTGTCAGCATTCTCTGAAAGGTACCTAACTGGTATATAGCCTCGACCGTAAGCCTTGCCTTTATTAAGCTATTTAAGCTGTTTCATACACCGAGGATATCTGGCTGTAGGTTACTTATGTTGTCAGTTGCCCTTGATTCGAATTCTGGAAAATGTAATTCGTCTTTAGTTGGCGAAGAAATTTCGGACAACCCTGTTTAGTAATCTGCTTTAGTGGCACTGTCATCAGTACCATTACCTTTGCTTCTATAACAGTGAAGGTATCGATTGTGTCTCGCCACTAGTCTGCTTTACATAGGACCAGAAGCTCTCTGGTTTTTCTTCCAGATTACAAGACAGAGTTTCGTTGTGGAGTCTGTCAAAAGAATCTAGCATTGAAGTTCACGCTGAATTTCGAGCTTCTGTAAAACTCCGCTGTCTTGTGGATTTTGCGTTCTTTTAAAATTTTCTGAACTGTTGTGTGTACCGTGGGGAATTGGTACCATCTGTTATTAATTTAGTTGGTATATATTCTCAGCTGCCGTCAATACTCTTTCTGTGAATTTAAACCACATTTTGTCTACGTCTACATAGTCTGACTGGGAGGAGTTGAGGCTCTCTCTTAATAATGCGTCAAGCGAATGTTTATTTCCTATTTTAAATATACAGTGTGTTCACAATTCATATTAGACACTTCTGGAGGTTGTAGAGCGGACTTAATAGATCAAGTTTTACATAGGTACCCATGTCCGGAAACGTCATTCAGCGATGCTACAGAGCGTTAAAACTATGGCGTAGCCACCTGTAAATATAGGTACGTACAGGGTGATTCCGTACTGATACGACAAACTGTCTAGGATGATGGAGAATGACTGATGTATCGATTTGATATAAGGATCCCTGTATCGGGAACGAACGAGTCGAAAGTTACAAGCGAAAACCGTTTCGATACCTCTGACAGTGGTATACACGTACTGGGACTCAAAGGTTCAAATGTGTGTGAAATCTTATGGGACTAGCCGGCCGTTGTGGTCGAGCAGTTCTAGGAGCTTCAATCTGGAACCGCGCGACCGCTATGATCGCAGGTTCTAATCCTGCCTCGGTCATGAATGTGTGTGATGTCCTTAGGTTAGTTAGGTTTAAGTAGTTCTAAGTTCAAGGGGACTGATGACCTCAGACGTTAAGTCCCATAGTGCTCAGAGCCATTTCAACCATTTTATTCTTATGGGACTTAACTGCTAAGGTCATCAGTCCCTAAGCTTACACACTACTTAACCTAAATTATCCTAAGGACAAACACACACACCCACGCCCGAGGGAGGACTCGAACCTCCGCCGGGACCAGCTGCACAGTCCATGACTGTAGCGCCTAAGACCGCTTGGCTAATCCCGCGCAGCGTACTGGTGCTGTTTTTGCTAAGATTGTATGGTATAAAATCTTCAAAAGTGGTCGTACGAACAGAAAGAAGGAAAAAATGTGCAGTAAACATGGGCTCTAAAATGCATACCTGCTATGGTATGAGCACTGTCTTGTTCGTCTTCGCAACGGTGAAACGCATAACCTCTATTGAATAAGTGCTCATAGCTCTTAAGGTATGCGTTTTTTCTTTGTTTGATCCTTACTACTACCTCTGAAAGCTGCCCACTCCATAATCTAGCAACAATAGTACCGATACATGAATTCCACTGTCAGAGGTATTGGAATGGTTTTCGCTTACAACTTTCGACTAGTTCCTTCCGATACTGGGACCCTTAGCTCAAATTGATGCATTTAACCTTCTTCATCATCCTAGAAAGTTTGTAACATCACCGCGGAATCATCCTGTATATACATACATTTACAGGCGCCGGCGCCTATATCTTTGGCGCTCTGTAGCGTAGTTGAGTGACGTTTCAGAAATGGCTCTGAGCACTATGAGTCTTAACTTCTGAGGTCATCAGTCCCCTAGAACTTAGAACTACTTAAACCTAATTAACCTAAGAACATCACACACATCCATGCCCGAGGCAGGATTCCAGACAGTAGCGCCTAGAACCGCTCGGCCACCTCGGCCGGCGATGAAGTTTCTTTACATGGGTTCTAATGCACAACTTGATCTACTCAGTCCCCTCTACAACGTCTAGAAGTGTGTAACGTGCATTGTGAAAAAACCTGCACATATTTTGCGTTAATTTTTTATCGAATTGGATGTTTTGTTATTCAGTCTTGCAACAATGACCTTGTGATCACTAATTCCTCTATCTGTCATGATGCTCCTTATCTGCTCAGGATTATTTCTTGCTAAGAGATAAAGTACGTTTTCACAATCATTCACACTTAGAGTGGGCTCCTGAACTATTTGTTCAATTTTATTTTCAGCCAAAGCATTCAGTACGATTTCGAACGACGTTTTATACCTACCACCGACTTTAAACATGTATCTTCGCCAACATATCGAAGGTAGATTGATGTCATCGCCAGTAGAGGATCACTGCCGGTATTGGGCAGGAATTCGCTGATATCGGGATCAGAGTTCCTGAAATTCAGACATCGTAGCGTTCAGAAAATACGCCATCGTAGTGACTACATCTTTTGTGGAATTCTGATATCATCATATCCCCAAACCCAAAATATCGTCGCTCCCGCAATTCCGAAATCATTATGTCACTGCCAGACGATTCCACCCCACCACCACCCCAACACTCCGCGATCCCAGAACCCCGCAGCCTCAATTCCCCCTTGTCCCATGCCCCTGCACCATAGCTCATTATGCTATTAATCTGCATACGGTGCAGTTTTAACACCGATGCCACTGTATTGTAGAGAAACTCTGAGCTGGCGAAACCTGTGAGTATCACATCAAAGAATTACTTGCGCATGTTTTACTTTAACATGTATGATATTTGCAAATGCGTAATTCTGGAGTGCAAGTTGTTCCTTCCCCCTGCCCCAGCTCTTAAGCAACTTTAATTATTCGACAGCATGAGCACCGTCATTTTTTCGCTGTCTGACTGACTATACTTATGTCTAACTCTCATGTGTTCAGTTGAGGATACGGTTGCATTGAGCAAATAAGACTTAAATAAGTCTGTTGTAAATATCTATCATAGGAATATAGTCAAAGTTTTCAGCATCAATAATGGATAAGCATGACAACGGAATATCGTATATGTGCAGACCAAAGGAAAATAGTTCAACAGATAATGAAAATTACGTAAAGTTCCAAGAAGATGCATTACGTAATAGGGTCAACCAGCATAACATTTTACATTTGCTGGAAGTATATACTCTTTTTAAAATATCTATACAGTGATCCACCGAACTAGAAGTGGTAGTGACAAATAATAACAAAGCCTTACATGCTTGGACCCTTGCTCAACTGCTGCAGAGACCTATTAGTAAGTACAGTATTTATCCATCAATAAAATTATTATTACTATGAGGGTATGACATTATACTTAGTGTTTTCCTATTATACAGCACTAGCGGAGCTACAACTGGGCCAGGTTATGGAGGTGTTCTACATGTCTGCACTCCAACGAGACACGGAGGTGTCCCACACACGACACAACAGCTCAACAGACCGCAACTGTGTATGGCAGTCAGGAGGAATTTTGTTCAGTATGCAAGAAGCGGTTGTAAAATTGTCTGTGTGTAAATATGAAACATAAATATTAATTTCAAATATGCGTGGCTTCTCTTCTGTCGGACATAACTGACACCATTTGTGATGAAGCAGCTGGGACATATACATGAAAAATTGGGGTGAAAGGAATGGAAAGGAAACATGATGGAAAAGAAATGGGGAGGAAATAATTACTTCCAGCAGCACAGTGCATCGTGGCAATCCAACCACGAGAGCTGAAAATTCGTGCTAGACCAGGATTTCTTTTCCATGGAATGGCTACCTTAACCGTCTTGGCCATACAGACACACTTTCCATCAAATTCAAATTCCCAACTTCCAACTGCACAGCATAGACCTCCACCCATTAACTCCCTTACTCGCAGATTTCTGATGCCCAATATAGATCAGACGTTGGTTGTGCACCTGCATTGAAACTTTTTCGTCAAATAATCATCACGCCAATAGAATAACCTATAGTTCGAACAGCAGTGGCTGTAAATGTGTCACTGTCGGTATCAAACCGAATCAGGAGTTCTAGCCGCTTCGATTTGTTCGAAGTTTATATCTCTGTAGTAATCTGTTATCTAATGTTCCTAATGAAGATTGCAAAACAAACAAACAGTATGCACTTCACTGAATCACTTGAGGTTTAAACGTGATGTTATACACTCTAAGATCAAAAGAATATTCATCTACATGAAAAGTAGATATCGGCTCAGCAAAGTGGATACACTAAATATCCTTGATATGTTTGTCTGAGGGACAGTCTTGCGAACATTGGAGCAGGAAAGACTGGCCACGGAGAATGAATCACCCTCTGCCAGGCATTGAAGTGTGATCTGCTGAGTATCCATGTAGATGTAAAAGTAAACTATTCTCCTCCAATACATCCATGTAAGGGGGAATAGAGTATTGCACTGACCGATCTGGAAATATAAAATAACACAGCTAATGTCACCATCGTAAACAATAAACTGGAACTAGGAGTTGGTGAACCAGTAGTAATACCTCCTGTTTCCTAAGTCAGTGATAATTTAAATGCATTTATAAATCGACTTGCAAAAGTTTCACAGTGATGAGCAAACGTTAATACGTTTAAAATATTAATAAAAACAACAGAAGATGTAGTTGACTGTAGCCACAAAGGTTCAATAGGCTCACTACTAGGTTTTTCTCAAGGGATCAATTTCATCAAAAATGGTTCAAATGGCTCTGAGCACAATGCGACTTAACTTCTGAGGTCATCAGTCGCCTAGAACTTAGAACTAATTAAACCTAACTAACCTAAGGACATCACACACATCCATGCCCGAGGCAGGATTCGGACCTGCGACCGCAGCAGTCGCTCGGTTCCAGACTGTAACGCCTAGAACCGCACGGCCACTCCGGCCGGCTCAAGTACATCATTACGAACGCTAAACAGGAGCTGATTTTAGTTCCAAGTGCTGCTGATAAAAGTACATACTTTCTAGGACAGAAGGATTAAAATTATTAAAATTATGAGTCCAATCAGCAAGTGGATGGACTGCCAGTCAATAAGATTCGTATTGAGTGTAATATTGTGTCGAATCCGTACCTTAATGGCAGGTTAATCCATACTATATTTGAGTTCTTAACTACATTGGGTCCATATTATAAAATTGTGGAGGTGGCATGCAATCCTATATACCTCCCAGCGACTGTTCAGACGTTAGACCGTCTCAAACTGAATATCATAGACCAGGATAGGAATGTAGTTGATTTTCATGGTGAGGAAATTATAGAACATCCCTATCTGAAACAAGATCATGGGTACGAAGTGTAAATAAAATGCTCACAGCCATTAGAAGACCGCTTTTCAGAGGCAGGGCAACATGATAACACACATAAATTATGAGTTTATTAAATCTATTGGTCTGAAAGGTCACAATGACATTACTGGATACAAAAATTCCACTTCAGTATGGCAAGCATGTTATTAATATCTTTAGTCAGGTATACTTATTACGTAAACCTTTTGCTTCAGCAATGTTCAATAACAAAGATGAGATAAGAATTCTGAAATGTTATTTACTTCTAAGACGATTCCAATATCAGTGGTGACAGCATTCTTTACACATAATGCATTGTAGTTTCGAGAAACAAGATACACACTTAATGACATCAAAATCGACCTCATGGGAAAAGTTGGAATCGCATCGACTCTCAAAACATACATCTCTGCATCAGCATCGGATCTGAATGCCTTACAACGCTGGATTGTTCGGAGACAGATCGATTGATGGCTCCCTTATTGCGTGTATCCTGCTCATAATGTTACTGGGGTTCTTTGATTATTATAAATGCATCATTATGAACGCTAACAGGAGCTGATTTTAGTCAGAAGTACTACTGATAATAGCGCATACGTTCTAGGAGTAGGAGAAGAGCATAAAATTGTGCGCGATAAATTGGTGCGGAAAGTGCCGCATATATCTCTATTAGATGAAGAGAGTCCGAAACTTCTACATTTAATGAATTCGGAGGCCAACCGCCATTGAATTCCCATTCATGGGAGCTGTTTCAATATCCAAGTCTTTCATAGTTGCCAATTTCAGCTAGAAACACTTCGATTTATTCCTCCCTCCCTCCCCCATACAGACAGGAAGCGGCATCTGAGAGAGTTTACCGAAACTCTCAGTTTCTTCCATACTATAACCTACAGCTTAACTGGGACAAAAACTACTGTATGGCATGTACACAAGGTATTACCTCTCTTACTATTGGACTAACGATCGTTTCAGATGCACACTTAGCCACACAAGTTTAAGATTTGTCACCCATGATGATACATTGTTCAAAGCAATGTGAGGTGGCGAGGAATGGAACTGTGGATATATGTAAGCTTTCTGCAGGCACCGCAACTTACGTGTTATTGTTTTATGACCAATTTGTGAACTAATCGTCATTAACAGAAATTTTCCAATATGTAGTATAAACGTAGAGCTAATAGAAAACATGTGGAACATCTTACAATGATATCTGCAACTGTGCGTCATCGGAGACACACTGAGATCTTACAACGTGCTTGGACAATTAGTGTTTCAAGATGTTGCATTTATCATATTCTCTGGTGCCAGACAAGTATTAAGGAGATATTCCACAATCGTTTGCTTCACCAAAACAGTTTAGCTCATCGCAGTGGCTTCAAACCCGAAAAACAGCAGTGTGGTTGGCAACTTTTTAGAGTGTCGTATTAGGGATGATGAAGGAACAGTGTATAAACGTATGGTGTTATCGCTCCCAACTTATGATCATAGAGAAATAATTTTAGAGACTTTGTCTATATGGTGTTTGAAGGTGCAGCGATCGAATGCTACTTACATCCATGGCCCCTTGTGAGCGCCTCTGCATAGAGTAAAATGCCAATCATCCAGTACATGAATTGATGTATAAATATCATCTGTAAAGTGTACTCTCTTTCTAGCATTTACATCTTTTGCACCAGCAAGGCATGGTACAGCCGCGCCTGCAGCGCCTTTGCTGGGAGCCTGAAGAGACTAGCTGAGACATCTTCAGGCATCACATTATGCAATACGTGTTTGCAACCACGAGAATCAGCTCAGCAATGCCATCAGCTATCTGACAGCGTATGCAATCCCCTTGGAAGCCATACTGCAAAGTCATAGGCCGTGTCTAGCTGATTCTAACTTTCCACACCTGTATGAACAATCACAGAAATGCATGACATCGTTGTTTTATCAGAATCGAAAATTTGTTGCGTATGATTGTAGATATGCATGACGTCATTGTCTCTATATGAGTACATGCAATGGCGCAAAACGCATGACATGATTGTTTTACCAGAATCGCTTTCCAGATTGACATGGGAATGCATGTCAACTTTCAGTCACACAGCAACAGTTGCAGAAATGTGTGGTAGAATCGGCGTCACATGTGCAGAAAAAAATGTAACGCCATAATTTTCAGAAGCACTGCTCAACGATTTCTAGATAACTGTACTGCATGTGAGAATGCATCATCTGCTGGAACTGTTGGGCTGCATGATGATTTCTGCCCTTCCATCCAACAGCCATCAAAAAACCAAGAAAACATCAAAACACCAACTTCAGTCCCACTCACACACAGAAAACTACAAACTGATCCCGACAACGCCCAATGTATGGACACAGCACCTGCCCCTCCAACATCTTCTCCTACCATCCACATATTTGTCATCTCCAACCCAGATCCGAAGTTCCTCAAACACAAATCCTCATCTGCGAAATCTATAAATACTCTCTAAGCCTCCACATATAATAAATTATCTCTGGTGAAGACTATGTATTACTTAAGCCCCTCAGCCCCAACTTCCTCAGTGACCTCTCCAAATTTCCTTGTGTTATCTTTGGTCCCAAAACGTCTTTAAGAGCTATTATCACAATATCCCACACCACACAATGCTAACATGCCCGTCATCCTCCTACCTTCACCACTGTGATCACTAATGTAGATCTTGAGATCACAGGTGACGACACATACAATCCAAACTGAACAACAAAATGACTTTAGAAGTTCAAAGAGCCCTTCAGATCAACAATGATCATAGTTCCTCTCACCTCATCCTTGTGTTTATTGATCGTGCCACCATCATAGACTTTCTCCTTAAGGGGGGAGGCCTGACGTATCACCACTGCTACATGGTTGAACCTTGCAGATCTCATCCCCAGTCCTACCACTGTTAAATCTTTGTTCTTTACAACGATCAACTAACCAGAGGTTGTAAAATCCCAGCTTCCCATCGTCACTGCAGCGTCTCCCATTTCCTTAAATGGTGCCCTAAACTAGTTTCCCATCCTACCTGCAACACCTGCAATGAGTCCCACCACACCTATTCTGCAAAATGCAAAGAAAGGCGACAACCAACCAAACAAGAACTCACTGTCTCAGTCCATCCCATTGATAGGCCCATTGACAGCAGCATTTCCCTCCAGCCAACCCCATTGCTGAAGATATCATTAAATTCATGACTACTGTTCTCCTAAACATTTATCCATTCTAGCATCCACACACCCTTCAACAAATCTTGGCTGCTACCCACTCTGTCTCTCATCTCAACACCCAAGCCGCCTAATCACACAACCAGGTACACTTCTTCACCGACCTCATCACCCTAGTTTAAGGTTTGTCTAGTCCTCATGCACACATACCACGGCTAATTTCCTCATAACTGCGCGACAGCACTCCAAAATCTTGTACCACAGCATCTGCTACCTATCCTCCAATTAACATCTTTTAATGTATGCCCTGTCCAAATACAATCTTCATACCCTTAGCCTTAGTGAAATGTTCCTCCAACCCTATCACACCACCCAAACCTCTCCCTATATCCTCCACCACACAGATAGCCCCCTTCCCCTAACCATAGGTGGATCTCTAATTGGCCACCACAAGAATATCCCTCTGTTTACACAACTCTCATGCAATATTCAAAATGAGCACCTTCTCCTTACTCTCTTTTTCCAAACCATAACCATTACCTCTGCCATCAACTACATCTGACCCAATTACCTATCCCCTATGAATTCCTCACCCATATAGATCCCCATAGTTGATCCCCTGCAGAACTCTAGGGGTGGCATCAGTTTACTGACTCTTTGCAAACTGACATTTTTCCCACCCAACACCACACCCATACTAAAACCAACACTACCTCTGATGTTGTATTCGTATCTCCCAACCTCCTTGGATGCCCTACTGCAGAAGTCCTCGATCCATTTGGAAGTGACTACTTACCTGTACCCCTCACCATATCCTACACAACACCTCATCTCTGTGACCCATCCCAATCTCCATCCAAGTGATATCCAAAACCACCCCCATGTGAGTTGGACTGCCCACTGCTAATCCATAGAATGGCAGACTGCAAGCCACTCTGTAACCTTCCATCAAATGACAGTATCCCTCATGCCACATCATTTCTGCAACAGACATTTTCAGACACTCAAGCCATCCACATTCCTGCAGATCGTATATCCTCACCACTCCACCCTCCCTCAAAAGCCCTTCTAATCCTTCAAGAATCCCACTGTACCACTCCTCCTTCCAGAGTCATGACAGGGACACTCTCATACACCACCATCAAATGCAGAGACATATCAGGAATTTATTAAATGCAAGAAAAGTGTGGGGTTGCCCCAGACATCCTCCACACTCAACATTACTATCCCCATTAACTCTTCCACGTACTTTAAAGCATTCCATTGACTCAATGACAATAATCCCATTTCTCACTACCCACTTCTGCACGAAAACCATCCCTTACCTGACAATCTGAGAAACCATTTTACATCCTATCTCTGTGATATATTCTCCATTCCTGATGACTCACATTTTAATTACACATTTTGCCCTACCATCCACGAACATACAAATACCACTGTCCCAACCCTGGCTCCCAGCTTCCAGTACTTGGACAACATCCCATAATCAGAATTAAAACACTAATTACAGCATGTGACATACACAACCTTCTCCTGGTCGCATCTGCATTACTTATCAACACCACAAAGAATGCACCCTCTCATTTATTGTCAACCTTTCAGCCCTTTACACCACTATCCATAGGTTACTAGCCTAAACAATGGAAAACAACCAGAATCCTGCTTTTCCTCAAATTACACAAACCTCCTACTGATACCTGCTCCTACTACCCCATCTGCCTCACCTCAGTGTTTAGCAAGGTCTTTGAATCCTTCCACTTCAAAACATCTATCAACATTTTAACCAAAACGACCTTCTTCCCATTAACCAGTGTGGCTTCCATCTCAGTTTTTCCTCTGATGACCAGCTCTTGCACTTCACCCATCTGCTTTTCCATCAGCTCCTCTCATGTAAATCTGCTATTTTTGTTTCCTTGAGCTAGAAGGAGCCTACAACCATGTATGGCATTCTGGCTCCAAACACATATTCTTCCAGTTAACTCTGTTTTCCCTATTGCATGCTTCCTATGTAATCGATCATTCCTTGCCACCATTAACAATTCCAATTCCCAGACCTCCCACCCCACTGCAGGAGCACCCCAAGGGTCCATCCTCATTCCTTTCCTTTATATCCTCTACACTGCTAACAGACCCAAACCACCCTCACGACTCCACCTCCTTCAGTATGCCTACACTGAAAGTCCAACGATCCCTCAAAATCCGCCTCAGTCAGTTTATCTCCTGGTATAACCAATGGCTCCTCAAGATAAACGCCTCCAAAACCCAGGCCATAATTTTAGGTCAAACCACCCACACTTTCCACCTCCATGACTTCTACATTATCATTTACTACTGTCCTATCCAGGTAACTAAAACACTAATATATCTGGGTCTAACTCTTGACCGGCTACTAACATGGAAAACCTAACCAAATAACCATTAAACTGAAAGCCCATAATAGACTAAAACTAATAACAGGCTGAACTTGGTGATTACAGCCCCCCTCTATTCTTTATACCTACAGAGTCCTGATCTGACCCATTCTCTGCTATGCAAATGTTGCATGGATATCTGCTTACCAGAGTTCTATGAGTCCCTCCAAATTCTCGAACGCCTTGCACTATGCACTATCGTTTTCGACGTTTTCCCACATGGATCCTCTACCATCTCACCAAATTCTCATTTCTACTCAGCCACATTGAAAGCCTCTGCATTTCCTACACTATTTGCATACGAGATTCCAACTACCCCATTGTCTCCCCTCTAACCACCAACAATGGTATGCTGCTGAACCTTCACAAAAGCCCCACTCTGTCCCTACACCTATGCTCATTCCATATCCGATCCCAACACAACTTCAACCAACTCCCCCATGCAGACAATCAAGTCCAACCAAATATTTATCCCTGCTACCAACTTTAATTCTTCCACACCTATCCCACTCCACATCAGTGCTCGTCTTTCCTTTTCTCTCTTCATTCATCGACATCCCTTTCCTTTTGTAACCACTAATCTACTCACACAACGTACTGCTCATCACCATCTGCCTTTCCCACTGATCGTTTCTCCACAATCCACGTCAACTTCTACCTACCATATCTACACATTTCCTAGTTAACAGACCTCTGACCTCTATCGTTTTACCTACACACTTAAATCCTATCAAACATACTTTCTTCTCTGACAATACTTCTCACCTTGTGCAGGTCCTTTTAATTTTATGTGAAAGTGCAGAGCTTCAGTCTTTTTGTCAGAACAATTTCACCTTCCTATGATGTGTTTTCAAAATGTACATGTTTTCGTTTCTTTTTAGCTGTTCACCTTCGATTTTTAATTTAGAATGGAAAATAAGCCACATTTCTCGTTTCTAATCCTCATCTTTTTTTTAATTTGCTCGGGTGAAGAGCAGAATAGTGTACCGCTGACAGCCCATACCCCATTCATATGGGGCGAGGTGGATGAAATAAAAACAAAGAGAAAAAACCGGAGATGATATCCCCACAAGAACCCTTTACGAATTCATTAAATTCCCGCTTCTCCTTATTCACACTGAACACCTCTGACCTCTCTACATCATCCACAAAATCGACTTGAATAATCCTATAGCTTGCCCTCTGCTTTCCAATTCTCGTATGATGGTATGCATTTGCCAACACATCCCATCAATCCTACACCTACACATGCTCCACATACTCTCCTACAGAAAATTCAACGATCTCCCCCTTCCAGATCGTGAACTTCACCCTGATATTTACCCATACTACCAGCTGGAAGTCCACACCAGCAGTTCTACCTCAGCAGAGCTAACTCTCCCTCCTCTCCTTACATTTCCTTACCCCTCCTTGTTTCTCTGTCTGCCTTCCTTTCCACACTCCATTTTTCCTAACAACTTTTAGTCTCACCAATACAGCCCTCTACTTCACCTCCTTTTCTGTCCTAACAGCAACCCTTACCTAATCGATACTATGCACCAGACCTCAATCCTTGTTTCACCACTTTCCTGCCCTCCTCACTGCCAATCCTTTTCCCCTTCAACAGCAAACTCCCTATCTCACGGCAGGTCCTAGCAGTTTTCGGTGGCAGGTAACTGCTTATTTCAAATATCATTGTTTTGCGATCATGTTTTAAATGTTTTTAAATGTGCTCTGATTATGTTTCGTTCTATCTTTTATTGTTACTGTTTTTAATTACAAGAGAAAAAATTCCTATCTCTCGCATACATCTGTGCAAATCTTACGTTTTATTTTTACCATTACTCTACCATGCAAACATAGGGGTTACACGCGTCTGGTGTGAGACGTTCCCTTGGGGGGTCCACCGAGTGCCGAACCGCACAATAACCCTGAAAGAGTGGTTCTGTGTGGGGCGGCGGAGGGCTGAGATGGACTGCGGTAGTCATCGTGGGGTTGTGGACCACTGCGGCCTCCGCGGGGACAGAGCCTCTCCGTCGTTTCTAGGCCCCCAGTTAACATAGAATACAATACATACATGCAATGCAATTGTGACTTTGCGGTGCTCGGGAACTAATGATTAACGACCAGAAATCTTGATATGATTATTAACGATGTACCGGTACTGGTTTTCAGAATCGCGCAACATTTACCCGTCCGAGCCAGGCTGCAGTCGACCGCTTCGTTCTGTTGCCCGCACCGCGGGTAGTCGAGCCCAAGTGTACCGACAACGGATTGCCCGAGCCGCGATGCGCCATCGAGGCCCGCGGCTCGTCGGGTACCCGGCCGAGCCCGGGTGTCGACAAGGATCGGTGAAACCGGGAAACAGGCAGCGCTGGGAAGGCTCCACATACATGCTAAGTGCGGAATTGCTTTCTGAATCGTCTGCACTCCTCTGAGAATGGTGAAGGTTTGATGTGCTAGGAACAGGGCTTTCTTAGCATTTATAAAGAAAAATATCGCGTAATGTAAAATGATTGGATGCAACACAAAAAAGTACTTAGTGTGACATGGAAGTGTAGCGTTTTTGTAACTTTGCTTCCTCCATTTCTGCATCTCTTCCCTTGGCTTTTGCAATTAATAATTGTCACTCAGATTTTACTGTGACAGACTTCTGCAATATCCCCCATGTGTCTGGATATCCATGAACTATGTAGCACTCGTAAAGTGCTTGTTTCCCTGCTACTGGCATAGAAAAGGAACTATAAACTTTCGCTCCAACTGTTCTCACTGATATTGTGGCTACCTTAAAATAAAAGAGTAAGTTTTTGTACTCGGGCTGTAATACCAAGCCCAACTTCGGTGGTAATTCTTCTGTACGAGCCGCGGGTGGTAGCCGGGCGGTCTATAGGCGCCTTGTCGCGGTCCGCGAGGCTCCCTCCGTCGGAGATTCGAGTCCTCCGTCGGGCATGGGTGTGTGTGTTGTCCTTAGCATAAGTTAGTTTAAGTTACAGTAAGTAGTGTGGAAACTTAGGGACCGATGACCTCAGCAGTTTGGTCCCATAAGACCTTACCAAAAATTTCCAAATTTTTGTATACTTTCCTTAGACCCTTTAAATACTGCTCTGGAGACGACATGTTTACCCCTGTTTGACCTCTTACAGCCTGCTGCATAGCCTCTTGTAGTTCTATTACTTTCCCTCACACTTTCCAAACACTATCTTCTACGGACTGCAACCATTTTGTCATTACTATTTCCCTATCTAAGACTTCTGTTTCGGTTTGTAGTTCCCTGATACTCTTATTAACCGCCTCTTTTGTAGCTCTGTCGTAACGCATTACTTTTCCAGTCAGATGTTACAGTAGTCATGTGTTATTCAATATGTCCTTCTCTAAACTTGTAATCTGTGTAGGGTGCCAGTCACTCACGGCTTTGTTCCCTTTTGCCCACTACTTAACCTCTTTTATGGTGTTGTTCACCCTTTGAGTATCTTCCTCATGAGCAGTGCCAAATATTGTTTTCATAAGCCGACGTCCAGTGTCGATGCCAACACTCTTCCTTCACATATGTGAAATAACCCCCAGTGCCTTGGGAGCTCGCTCCTTAATTTCTCGTATGCCCTGTGTATTCTCACAGATACCTTGGCACGTCCTTTGAGTATCCCGTGCCTTTCCGTTCCCTGACGGAATTTATTGAATGCTTCTTCCATTATCCTCACCTCGTTACGCATCTCCCACTGGATACCACCTGTATCACCCAGAGATGTCGGGTGATCACTACGTCTTCCTTCCTGGCGAACGGCATTTCGCCTTCCAGATGCTTATTCCTTAACGTTTCCACCCCGATGAAAATCAGTACCCCGCTATGCAACGCATTTCGCCTTCTCTGCACTTAACCTACGGGCAGGAATACCTATTACTTTTCTCCCCCTTAAATTCATTGCTGCTCTGCTGCTGCTTATACTAATTACACATAATCTATACCTAACGAAAAGAGAAAAATACTAAACGACTATCTCCTAGGCCTTAATCCATACGGGTTCCTCGTTATCGTTTCATTGACAAGCTCTTGCGATACCTTTCTCCTCACTCCCCCTTTCCGGTCCGCATCTCCTATCCAGGGAATAACTTCCGGACCCCCTTAACAGGTTTCAATTGTCCTACACGCACATTCGTCGCGGTCGTCGGCAACTGAATCTTTACATTTACTGGGACGTAGTCTCTACCGCTTGGTTTGGCCCCGTATACTACGCAAAAGAACTTCTCTGTCTTTCCCTTCGGCGTATACAAAGTTAATAGGCATCATTTTGATTTGCAGCACCTTGTGTTGGCCGTTTTTGCAGTCAAAATTGTTGGATGTGCGGTCACCCAGTTATGCAAAACACCGTTTTTTCTCAGTACCCAAACATGTTTCGACATCACTGTGCCATCATCAGTGGGCTTTCGTTTTTATTCGAATTTATTTATATTAACAGATCAGGAATATATGAACTCACATACAACATTTGGCAGTCAGTGTACATAGGACAAACACACGGAAACTTCAAAACCATATATTCAGAACATCTCAGAGCTTTAAAAAGCAACAGCTCCCATAGCACATTTGCTGACCACCTTGTAGCCCACAATCACCACCCAACCACAATTGAAACAGACTTAAGAATACTAAAACCCAGCAACAGCCTATACTGCAAACAGACCACTGAGGGAAACTTCCATATACAGAAGGCAATGGCAGAAAGAAAACAGGCCTTAAACGAATACACTACATTCTGCAAGGGCACACTATTTAACACATTAAAGGACACATTAAAGGAACTTTACAAATAAAAACAGCACAAACAGGCAAAGGCTACACACACACACACACACACACACACACACACACACACACACACACACACACACACACACGAAAAATCAAATTCACTTAGTGTTTCTGTCCCTTACTAGAAGGATCCTTTAACCCCAACAACCATTTTAATGCTGCATGACCTGTTTTTACTCTAAAATTTTTACTGTACGGATAACATATGGAATATGTGATTCCATAAATAAGGCTTAACATCTCTTTCTCTATTGCCGAATAATTTCTTTCTGCAGAATTTAGTTGTCTTGATGCGTGACCTACCTTATGTTCCACACCTTCTACCACTTATGACAACACACAGCCAAATGAATGATGGCACTCTCCTGACCTCAAAAATGTATTACCCTTTTTAACAACTGTATCAATGGTCTTGTAAAATCCGCAAATCCTTTTAAGAACTGGCGGTAATAGTTTGTGACTCCTAAGAATGATGGCAACTCCTTTACAGATTGTAGTACAGGAAATTCACTTACAGTTCTAATTAATCTTGGGTCTGCCATAAGCCCATCGTCACTTAAGATGTGACATAGGTATCCTATCTCTTCCACCACATTTTTCTGTACTCATTGTTAACTTCGCTGCTTCTAACCTTAGGAACGCTACATTTAATCGCTGCATATGCTGTTCCATATCACTCCCATGTCATCAAGATACAGTAAGCATTGTTGTGGTTTCAATCCTCTGAACCCTCCATCCATCGATCTCTGGAGCCTTGCATATGCATTTTTTAGCTAGAATGACCTTCTTCTGAATTGGTAGTGCCCCCAATGTGCTGAAAAACCCTGAGTTGTGTCGATACTGTGATGCAACATCTGTCTTGTGATAACCACGTTTCAAATACCTTGTTGAAAAATATTTGCATTGCCTTAAATGATCCAAGGCTTCTGTGATGTTTGACAAAGGGTAGGCGTCCATTATGGTTTTCGCATTTAAATGTGTGTTACCACAACGAAACCTATATTTTCGTGTTTCATCCAATGATTTTTTGACACGACTGGTCCTACCCTCCCTGCACTATTACTTTCTTCAGTTGTTCCATCTTTGAGCTGCTGTTCGACAAATTCCTCCACAATTAGCTGCAAGTATGTATGTATTATGTATCTTTTGTGGTAGGACGATGATTCGTTTCCCATTCATATGCGGTGCTGTGTAACATGCCCAACTGGTAGCGGCGCATTTGGAGAAAAATAAATCCTTGAATTCCAAAAATAATTTTTCCATCTGTTCCATATTGCTTCCCTCTAGATGCTTCATTTAACCTTGTAATACAGTTTCAATGGCGTTTGGCGATTGTACGTGGCTGACACTCCTTCCTCCAGAATATCCATAGTAACGAATAACAGCCCCTTTGATAATCCTTTGTACTCTCCGTTAAAATAATCTATAAAACAGATGCCTTATTTTCACATTTCATTTCTTCTATACATACAATATGTCTTTTAACGAAGCAACCCGACTGATCTAATACTTCATTGTTTTATAACGGTTCCACCACACACAAAATTCCTACTGGCAAGCTGGACTCAACACTGACCCAAAGTGATTTCCCAGTATCCTTACGTACATATTTATCCAAATGTAGTCTTAGTGTGGCCGTCCACGGTTTAATCGGTTCGTATTTGGCGTCAGAATTTCCTCGCGACATCGCTACACAGGCAATGACTTCACCTAAGTGAAAAATTTTTCCGTCAAGTGGCACCCTATGTTGCCAAAGGTCGATTATAGCACAATGCTGATATAAGAAATCTAATCCTAGAATCATGTCGTAGCCCTCAGTCCCGTGTGGCACAATCATTACACATTGTTTAAATTTAATCGTATTGAGGCAAAAGTCTAAGTCCACCGATCCTTATGGTGTGACATCCTTATTCCCCCACACCACGCAATCTGTACGGTGGTAGGTCGCGCTTCTTATGTTTCACAAGATCATTTGTGCCGACTGACACATGCGCCAGTGTATCCAATAACGTCTTGCAACCCTTTCTTCTTGCTTTGCCTCTTATCGCACAATCCACCTCTGCATACGATTTAGTAGGGAATGACCCTAGGTGAACCTGGGGTTCCGGTTGTCGTTTAACATCTTATTCTTCCATGGTCCCCTACTTCTGAAACTATTGCTTCCTCTTATTCTGTTTATATCACCCTGAGGCTGGCGACACTCCATCCTTATACGCCCCATTCGTCCACACGTGAAACATCTTATACTAGTTGCAAACACTATCCAGTGTGCAAATCCATCGAACCATGTCTGTACACCTCTTAACATTTCCGCATACAACCCTCTTAAAAAGCATCTGCTCAGCTTCTTGCAAAATTATTTCATTGACTGTACCATCCTGCCCTAATTCATAGGTAATTCCATTAATTTTGTTTATCCTACCCGCAGATTATTCCACATTTTTCATTTTTTTCTTAGTTACTACCCCTGATTGTTCCCTATAGTGTTGGTCACTATTTCGTTTCGTATATTCCTGAATTAACGCTTCTTAATTCTTCGAATCTTGTGGCTCCTTAAGAGCTCCTGTATACCTTAAACAAGTTTTAGCTTCCCTGTTAGTCTCAATTTTGCAACAGTCAATAGTTCCTTGTCAGACCAACCTTCCATCTCAGCCAGATTTTCAAGGTTTCCCACAAAGGCCTGCACACCCTTAGTTGCCTTACCAGAAAAAGGAGCAGCTAAGCTTGCGACTGACGAATCTACAGCATGTTGCGACGATTGCTATTCTACAAACCCACACAGTTCTGTATTATTTGCTGTTAATTGTTCCTCCCTATCTAACAATATGCTTACTGCTTCTAGCTCTGACACACCTTGCATCTGTATCGAAGCCTTAACCTTGACTACTCTCATTTTGAGAAATAACACACACAAGACAAGAAAAATAAATACATTAACTTCATTCTTACGTCTAATCATGAGCCATGTCAACTGCTGGCTTTGCCTAGCCAAATTCTCCCCAACGATTCCATGTATAACATTTTACCAGAACTGATCCCGTATATGGTGCTGAATGGTCCTCACAGTTACGCTGTGCACATCTAACAGCCACTAACCAATCATGACTTCTACGACCTTTAAAACTGGACAAGTCTACAGGTTCTCTACTCACAATGAGCACGCCCGGTTAGCCGTGATGTCTAACGCGCTGCTTCCTGAGCAGGAAGGCGTGCCGGTCCCTCGGAACGAATCCACCCGGCGGATTAGTGTCGAGGTCCTGTGTGCCGCCCAGCCTGTGGATGGTTTGAAGGCGGTTTTCCATCTACCTCTGCGAATGCGAGCTGGTTCCCCTTATTCCGCTTCAGTTACTGTACGTCGGCGATTGCTGTGCAAACACTGCCTCCACGTACACTCCCACCATAATTACTCTACCATCCAAAAATTTGGGGTTACACTCGTCTGGTCTGAGACGTTCCCCCCGTGGTGGTGGTGATGAGGGGGAGGGGGGCTCTACTGGGGGGCCGAAACGCACAGTAACCCCGGGTTCGGTGAAGGGCGGTGGTGGGGTGGGTGGACTGCTGTGGCCTGATGTAGGTTTGTGAACCACTGAGGGCTACGGCAGGACGAAGCCTCTCCGTCGTTTCTAATCCTCGGATTAATACACAATACACACAGTCACAATGAAATCTACTTTACAAAATACAAGACTGTCAAACGTTTTCTCCGTGACCTTACTACAATCAAAATTTTCGGGCTCACCGTACTGTAAGCTGTAAGTTCAGATGTTGCTCTAAGAAGGAGACGTCAGTGATCTGACACCAATGTTGTCGCCCATGGGGGGTGAAAAAAATGGTTCAAACGGCTCTGAGCACTATGGGACTTAACATCTATGGTCATCAGTCCCCTAGAACTACTTAAACCTAACTAACCTAAGGACAGCACACAACACCCAGTCATCACGAAGCAGAGAAAATCCCTAACCCCGCCGTGAATCGAACCCGGGAACCCGTGCGTGGGAAGCGAGAACGCTACCGCACGACCATGAGCTGCGGACCATGCAGAGTGAAATAAGGTGTCAGGACGACAGTAGCTTTGTTTAATTATATTCTTTATTCCGACCCTCGGCCGTTTTACATCAGGAACATCTTTGTGGAAGCGTCCAGTTGCCTCTCATGAAAAACAATAGACGTCCGGCACTGCTGACAGCGCAAAGAGTCCGGCTGAGCATGGTGTCACTCGAATGCCGCAGTCAGCGACATATCCGGCTGCGACCATGATGACAGTGTGGTAGCACTGCTGGCGGTACTGTAGAGGCGGCCATGACCTCCTTCCAGCAAGTGAGTGGCTCTCTGCTCCAGCGGCGGCTGGACTCGTGATACTGGACAGCCTGCCCATCCTGTGGTCAGAAAATGGACGCCGTACTGCATTCTGGGATGTTGCTCTGGGTGCCACAGCCTCGTGGTGCAGGCTGTGACACTGAGGTGAGAATATTTTAGTAATCGCCCACAAGCTCCTCCAATAGTGATATTAAGTAGGCGAGTGAAGTCAGCTGTGATTACACAAAGTAAAATTTCTTAACACAATGAGAGAGATTATTTTTGTGGTGGCGTTCGTAGCGACAAGCAATTCGCTGTAGAAACGGCTTACGAAGTCACCGCCACACTTTTAATAGCGGGCCGACCGGTCCGCTGGAACAGTGAACAGAAAGATGAAAACCCAAACACTCTGATTAAATAAAAGTCGGTACTTATCTTTATTAACGAAGATACAGAAACACAGTAGTGAACTCCGTGTCTACAGAAATCTGTCTAGTTCGAGTCGGAGCGGCTAGGTCAGCGTCGGCTGACGACAAACAACAACTCTGCTGCGATGAACACACAACTGACTAGCTAGTACACTATTCGGTGGCGAGTATACAACTGAGCGGCGAATACAGAACTGTCCTAGCGCTCGCGACTCCAGCGCTTAAGAAACCAGGAGCCAGCGGTGGCGCGCGCAGACTTGCGGCGATTTCCTGTCTCGCTGGCGCTGCTTATGCGGACGGCGTCCGGACTTTGATGCTGCCAACCTTTTTGGCAGCGGGCTCGGGTGGCATTACTGGCTAGGATATAACACTCCTCCCCCCCTAATCGCCGCACCGTCGTTGAATAATGACGTGGCGAGCGTCGACGGCGGGGGAGGGGTCTGGCCGCAGGCGTAGCGGACGAGACCGGGGCGGAGACTGTTGTCGGTGGCAGTCCCCGGTCCGCACCCCAGCATTGGCTGCGCGGGGCCTCGGGAAACATTGACTGAAAACCGAGGTCAGGGTGCACGCCTGTGACCACGGGCGCAGCTTCTGGTACTGGACGCGACGGGGCGTCGGGACCCACGAAGAGAGGCAGCGTCTCCTGACGCTGCGTCGACGGCTGCTGAGTGGGCGCCGGACAAGGCGCTGCGGTGTCAGACTCCTTGGGGGTGCCCAAGGAAAGCGGCTGCAGGACAGGCTGCACAGCCACCGCTTGGGAAGGCGGCCCGGCTGAGGGGTCGACGTCCATCAGCTCCGAAGGCGGTGGCGACTGAAGAGGGACCGCAGGCGCCGGAGCGACCACCTGGGGCGCTCCCGGATGAAGCTGCGTGGGAGGCATCAACGGGACGGGCTGTCGGCGTGGTAGCGGCGACGGCTGCTGCTGCTGCCCTGGGGGCGGCAGCGAAGTCGGAAGGCGCGGCTGGAACCCGCCGCGGACCAAATCTGTGGACAAAGAACGAGCGGCAGAATCCGGGCGGCCAGCGCGGCGCAACTGGTTCTGATGCCTCCTGTGCACCCCAGTAGCACCTTGAACAGTATAAAAACCGCGACCCTAGACACTTATCACGGTACCACGTTCCCAACGACGGCGACCGTGATAAACTCTGAAAAAAACGGCGTCGTTGCGCTGAAAACGAGTGCGATGCTCAGAAGCGGCGGGTCGATCCGGGGGGTGCAACAACCGTAGTAGGGTGCGATGACGACGGCCGTGGAGAAGCTCCGCAGGCGAAGGGCCGTCGCGTGGCGTGGTCCGGTACGACGACAGGAACGTGATGAGGGCCTGCTGACGAGAGTGCGTAGCACGGAGGCGGTCCATATGATCCTTGAATGTGCGTACAAAACGTTCCGCTGCACCATTCGATTGAGGGTGGAACGGCGGAGTAAGAACATGGCGAATGCCATTGGCAGAACAAAAACTTTCAAATTCAGCAGAGGTAAATTGTGGACCATTGTCAGACACTAAAACTTCTGGAAGACCCTCAATACAAAAAATTGAAGTCAACGCCTGTATAGTTTGTGCAGACGTTGTAGACTGCATGGGCACAACAAACGGAAAATTGCTAAATGCATCTATCACGATGAGCCAACGAGAGTTCCAATATGGACCAGCGAAATCAATATGTACCCGTTGCCAGGGACCGGCAGGGCGTGCCCACTCAAAATAGCGTTGAGGCGGACCAGATTGGTGTTCGGCACACGTCGAACAATCTGTAGACATCTGCGTAATCTGCTTATCAATGCCGATCCATGTACAATGACGGCGGGCAAGCTGCTTGGTGCGGACCACTCCCCAATGACCTTGATGCAACAAGTCGAGGACCTTGGATTGGAGCACTTGGGGAACCACTACACGAAGCTGGACATTCTCGGTGCGTAACAGCAAAACTCCGTGCGAAACAGACAACAGATGACGTTGCGGATAATAGCGACGAACCACAGGATCCTATATGTCCTTTGCCTTGGGCGGCCAACCACGTTGAACAAAACGTAATAGTAAACTCAGATGAGGATCCGTAGCTGTCTCACGTGCCACCTGACGATAATCAATCGGAAAATCCCGGAGGGATTGATGCTCATCGGCGTCAATCTGATGGCAAGAGTCGTCAGAGGAATCGAAGACATCATCCGCAGCAATCGGCAATCTAGAAAGCGCGTCAGCGTTTGCATGCTGAGCTGTAGGGCGATACAGTATCTCATACTGGTATTGTGATAACAAAAGAGCCCAACGTTGTAGTCTCTGAGCTGTCCGCTGAGGAACTGGTTTAGACGGATGAAACAGTGACGTCAGGGGCTTGTGATCTGTTACTAAATAGAATGGTCTACCATAGAGGTAGTGATGGAATTTTGTGACACCGAACACAATAGCCAACGCTTCCTTGTCCAATTGGCTATAATTACACTGAGCTTTGTTTAGCAATTTAGATGCGAACGCAATAGGACGTTCGGTGTTACCGACTCGGTGAGACAACACAGCACCGAGGCCGAAAGAAGAGGCATCACAAGCTAACACCAGAGGCTTGTTAGGGTCGTAATGGACCAGAAAAACGATTATTCAATAAAGCCTCTTTAAGCTGCTGAAAGGCTGATTGGCAATCAGCTGACCACACAAACGGAACATTCTTACGGCGGAGACGATGCAACGGTGCAGCAATCTGTGATGCATTAGGTATAAACCTAATATAATATGTCAATTTGCCAAGAACTGCTTGCAATTCCTGCAGATTGCGAGAGGCGGGCAAATCACGAATAGCTGCTAAATGTGACTGGGAGGGATGAATGCCTTGAGCATTAATAACATGTCCCAGATACTCCATCTCCGTAAGGAAAAATTAACATTTATCGATGTTGCAACGTAGGCCTGCCTGAGACAACACTGTAAACAAACACTCCAAATTACGGAAATGTTCAGCAGGCGTCCGACCGGACACAACAATATCGTCTAAATAGTTGCAACACGATGGCACATTAGCCAGAAGTTGTGACAAAAAACGCTGAAAAACAGCTGGAGCTGACGCACAACCAAAAGACAAACGCAGAAAACGGAACAACCCCAACGACGTATTTATGACACAATACTGTTGTGATTGCTCGTCGAGGGGCAATTGCAAATATGCTTCACGGAGATCAATTTTGGAAAAGAAACGAGCTTCCCCTAACTTATACATCAGCTCGTCCGGTCTAGGCAAAGGAAAAGAATCAATGACAGTCTGAGGATTAACTGTCGACTTAAGATCAGCACACAAACGTAACTTGCCAGAAGGTTTCTTTATAATAACTAAGGTAGAAGCCCACTGGCTCGCTGAAACGGGTTGAATAACACGGTTGTTTTGCCAACGACGAAGTTCATCTGCTACAGTTGCCCGGAGGGCGTGAGGCACTGGACGAGCACGAAGAAATCGAGGCTGAGCATTATCTTTTAACGTAATATGAGCGGCAAAGTTCGCAGCACAACCTAGTTCGTCTTTAAATATGTCACTGTATTGATTACACAAATCGGTTATGCTGTCTTGAGGAACAACAACAGAATTAATTTGCAACACATTGTCTTGGATAGACAGGCCAAACAAGTCAAAACAGTCTAATCCGAAAATGTTTACACTGTCTGTAGCGCGGAGCACTGTGAATGAAACTGTTTTTGTATTGCCACGGAATGTGGCTGGCACGCTACATACACCTAACACAGGAATTTGTTCTCCACTATAAGTAGCCAAAGAATGTTTTGCCGCTGAAAGTTTAGGGCGGCCGATAGCCGCATACGTAGCACTATTTATGAGGGTCACAGACGCACCAGTGTCTAATTGAAAATTGAAGGTCTTATCCTGGATGCGTAGCTTCACAAATAGTTTATTACACTGTCTCTGGATCGGTGCAGTGGAGGCGGAAGACACAAAATCAGCGCGTTTAGCGCGTGTTCGCTGCTTACGACAACTCGTGGGTTGGGCGGGTGGAACAACAACTCCCGCTTCACTTGCAGTCTGTACATTACGTTTTACAGCGTTTGAATTACGCCTGGGTCGCATAGCAGAGGGCTGGGTGGGTGGCTTATTGCGAACAAGTTTATTACCCACACGAACCGTGGAAGAGTCTTTAAACGCGACCTTCTGGGCGGGCTGGCTTTGAAGAACATGAATATCCATGGGCTGGGCAGCACTAGAATTGTTCTTGCGTTTACGCAAAC
Organism: Schistocerca americana; assembly: GCF_021461395.2. NCBI lineage: Eukaryota > Metazoa > Arthropoda > Insecta > Orthoptera > Acrididae > Schistocerca > Schistocerca americana. The sequence continues at coordinate 474,649,966 of NC_060130.1, read as the reverse complement.
AAACAGTTTGGATGTGTCCTTTCCTTTGACAAAAGTGACAAACCGCGTTTCTTAACGGGCAACGTTCACGAGGATGAGCAAGAACACACTTAGGGCAAGACTTAACTCTATCATTTTGCACACGCGGCTGACGAATGTGTTTAACATGACGCGGCCGGCTAGTGTTTACAGTCTGACTGCCGGTGGGGCCGCGGGCGTGACATAACTTGCTTAGCACAGGCAATTTGAGAAATACATGGCTGATCTAACTCACACTCAGCATAGTCAAAAGTATCTTGGGCTTCAATGATGTTCATCACAGTCTCTAATGACGGGTCAGGCAACTTTAAGATAGCAGCACGAATACGAGAATCTGCAATGTTTTGAGTAATAGCGTCTCGTAACATGACATCACTGTAGGAAGCTCCACACACACAATTAAATCGGCACTGACGGGTGAGGCCCCGTAAATCTGTTAACCACTGCTTATTAGATTGATGTGGCAGTTTCTTCAATCTGAAGAACTTGAATCTGGCTGCTGCCACATGAACTCGCGACTCGAAATACTCAGCAAGCTTGTTAACAACAACGTCATAGTCTAAAGCTTCTGGCTTGGATTCCGGGAACAACTTACAAAGCAGTCGATAGACTTCCACGCCTGCAGTGGAAATTAAATAAAGCTGCCGCTCAGTACCCGTGATTTTGTAGACTGTCATGTGCGCCTGCAACTGCGCGAAATATTCTCGCCATTCTTCTCTTGATGCATCAAAAGCACGGAAAGGTGGTGCTGCCTGTGCTTGTTCCTTTTGTGCTGGAGGATTAGCCGCTTGTTTGGCGATTGCTTCCACCAGACTTTGTGTTTGCTGACTCTGTAACAAGATCAACTGTTGTAATTCGGCAGACATAGTGAACACAAATTAAAACAGCCCCCAAAATTTTATCGCTATAAGTAGTATAACCAGAAACAAGTTGAACCAGCCCTGCACACGAGTTCGGAAGCCCTCGTCGCCAGTTTTGTGGTGGCGTTCGTAGCGACAAGCAATTCGCTGTAGAAACGGCTTACGAAGTCACCGCCACACTTTTAATAGCGGGCCGACCGGTCCGCTGGAACAGTGAACAGAAAGATGAAAACCCAAACACTCTGATTAAATAAAAGTCGGTACTTATCTTTATTAACGAAGATACAGAAACACAGTAGTGAACTCCGTGTCTACAGAAATCTGTCTAGTTCGAGTCGGAGCGGCTAGGTCAGCGTCGGCTGACGACAAACAACAACTCTGCTGCGATGAACACACAACTGACTAGCTAGTACACAATTCGGTGGCGAGTATACAACTGAGCGGCGAATACAGAACTGTCCTAGCGCTCGCGACTCCAGCGCTTAAGAAACCAGAAGCCAGCGGTGGCGCGCGCAGACTTGCGGCGATTTCCTGTCTCGTTGGCGCTGCTTATGCGGACGGCGTCCGGACTTTGATGCTGCCAACCTTTTTGGCAGCGGGCTCGGGTGGCATTACTGGCTAGGATATAACAATTATAGTATCTGAAATAAAGGAAAATGTAACGTGTGAGTAAGAGGGTTAATTTACAACACGGCCTGGATGGGATTATGAGTAGTATCTGCAGTTAGAAATGGCAATTAAGGGAAAAATATCTGGTCATTAAGTACTAAGCTTGGGCTGATGGACATAAGTTTTTTAATTTTCATAATTTCAAGATAGTTCATCTTCCTTCCTTTATGGATGTGATGCAGTACTTCACGTTTCACCTTGTTAACTATGGCCTTCTTTAAGCAAATGGCCTGCAAAAGTAGAATCTCCTTTTCTAAGTTTCCAACTTCTGTGGTGTTCCGTATACATGGAAGAATCCTTGAGATACTAGAAGGTATCAGCTAGATTATATAATGGTAAGACAGAGATTTAGGAACCAGGTTTTAAATTGTAAGACATTTCCAGGGGGAGATGTGGACTCTGACCACAATCTATTGGTTGTGAACTGTAGATTAAAACTGAAGAAACTGCAAAAAGGTGGTAATTCAAGAAGATGGGACTTGGATAAACAGAGTAAACCAGAGGTTGTACAGAGTTTCAGGGAGAGCATAAGGGAACAATTGACAGGAATCGGGGAAAGAAATACAGTAGAAGAAGAATGGGTAGCTTTGAGGGATGAAGTAGTGAAAGCAGCAGAGGATCAAGTAAGTAAAAAGACGAGAGCTAGTAGAAATTCTTGGGCAACAGAAGAAATATTGAATTTAATTAATGAAAGGAGAAAATATAAAAATGCAGTAAATGAAGCAGGCAAAAAGGAATACAAACGTCTCAAAAATCAGATCGACAGTAAGTGCAAAATGGCTAAGCAGGGTTGGCTACAGGACAAATGTAAGGATGTAGAGGCTTATCTCACTAGCGGTAAGATAGATACTGCCTACAGGAAAATTAAAGAGACGTTTGGAGAAAAGAGAACCACTTATATGAATATCAAGAGTTCAGATGGAATCCCAGTTCTAAGCAAAGAAGGGAAAGCAGAAAGGTGGAAGGAGTATATAGAGGGTCTATACAAGGGCGATGTACTTGAAAACAGTATTATGGAAATGGAAGAGGATGTACATGAAGATGAAATGGGAGATATGATGCTGCGTGAAGAGTTTGACAGAACACTGAAAGATCTAAGTGGAAACAAGGCCCCGGGAGTAGACAACATTACATTAGAACTACGGATAGCCTTGGGAGAGCCAGTCCTGACAAAACTCTACCATCTGGTGACCAAGATGTACGAGACAGGCGAAATACCCTCAGACTTCAAGAAGAATATAATAATTCCAATCCCAAAGAAAGCAGGTGTTGACAGATGTGAAAATTACCGAACTATCAGTTTAATAAGCCACAGCTGCAAAATACTAACGCGAATTATTTACAGACGAATGGAAAAACTGATAGAAGCCGACCTCGGGGAAGATCAGTTTGGATTCCGTAGAAATATTGGAACACGTGAGGCAATATTGACCCTACGACTTATCTTAGAAGCTAGATTAAGGAAAGGCAAACCTACGGTCTAGTATTTGTAAACTTAGAGAAAGCTTTTGACAATGTTGACTGGAATACTCTCTTTCAAATTCTAAAGGTGGCAGTGGTAAAATACGGGGAGCGAAAGGCTATTTACAATTTGTACAGAAACCAGATGGCAGTTACAAGAGTCGAGGGACATGAAAGGGAAGGGAGTGAGACAGGGTTGAAGCCTCTCATCGATGTTATTCAATCTGTATATTAAGCAAGCAGAGAAGGAAACAAAAGAAAAATTCGGCGTAAGTATTGAAATCCATGGAGAAGAAATAAAACTCTGAGATTCGTCGATGACGTTGTAATTCTGTCAGAGACAGCAAACGACTTGGAAGAGCAGTTGAACGGAATGGATAATGTCTTGAAGGGAGGATATAAGATGAACATCAACAAAAGCAAAACGAGGCTCAAGAAAGTAGTCGAATTAAATCGGGTCATGCTCAGGTAATTAGATTAGGAGATGAGACACTTAAAGTAGTAAATGAGTTTTGCTGTTTGGGGAGCAAAATAACTGATGATGGTCGAAGAAACAAGGATATAAAATGTAGACTGGCAATGGCAACAAAAGCGTTTCTAAAGAAGAGAAATTTGTTAACATCGAGTATAGATTTAAGTGGCAGGAAGTCGTTTCTGAAAGTATTTGTATGAAGTGTAGCCATGTATGGAAGTGAAACATGGACGATAAATAGTTTGGACAAGAAGAGAATTGAAGCTTTCGAAATGTGGTGCTACAGAAAAATGCTGAAGATTAGATGGGTAGATCACATAACTAATGAGGAGGTATTGAATAGAATTGGGGAGAAGAGGAGTTTGTGGCACAATTTTACTATAAGAAGGGATCGGTCGGTAGGACATGTTCTGAGGCATCAAGGGATCACCAATTTAGTATTGGAGGGCAGCGTGGAGGGTAAAAATCGTAGAGGGAGACCAAGAGATGAATACCCTAAGCTGATTCAGAGGGATGTAGGTTGCAGTAGGTACTGGGAGATGAAGAAACTTGCACAGGATAGAGTAGCATGGAGAGCTGCGTCAAACCAGTCTCAGAACTGAAGAACACAACAACAACAACAATGGTACATATTGCCCAGCTTGACTGACCTTTATAGAATTCAAAATTGTTAAGGCTTTCGTGGCCACTTGTTGACAAACTGCCTATTGGCTTCTGTCTCGGGTTCTTCGGCCGACGTTCATCTAATGGTTTTTCTGACGTTTCGCCAGCACGAGTGGCTGGCATTGTCAAAGTTTCACCCTCCATTGCCGGTGGTGAACTGGAGCCGAGCTCGCGGCCGCAGACTATATGTGCCTGGCGCGCCAACGTCCGAGGGCTTCTCCGCGGTCATTTCAGGTGCGGTTCTCCTCTTGCTACCTGCGACGATCGTTCGCTGCAGTACGGGAAGCCAGGATCCGTTTACCTTAAGGCATTCCTCTTTCTTATTCAAACTGTTCGCGTGCTTATGTATTTCTACAGTTTCTCTGAACAAGCGCGTGTGATAGTGCTTCTCTACAGCCAGAACTTCAGTGTCGGCGAATTTTGTTACGTGGTCGGTCTCATTCACTGCGTGCTCTGCCACGGCCGATTTCTCCACCTGCCCCAACCTGCAATGTCGCTTATGCTCGTTGATACTAGAGCAGGACGAATATGTGAGCCGCAACACCTCAAACGAGAAATGCAACACCTCGAAACTGTCCTGAGGAGCAATGGGTACTCCACAAATTATATTAGAAGCGTAACAGAGCCAAACACTCGGCGAAGTAGGGAACCAGAAAAAGAAATGTCGGGTACGGCCTTTCTGCCATATATTCCCAGAGTGACGGACAGAACCGGCCGTATATTGCGCAAAGACGATTATCTAACCGACAAGGAAGATCAAAGACTGTCTTAGATCGGCGAAGGGGAAAAGAGACCCACTTGCAATGTCGGGAATATATCGTATACCATGCACATGCGGTAAAGTTTATGTCGGAATGACTGGACGATCAATTAACACCAGGATCAAAGAGCATAAGTGACATTGCAGGTTGGGGCAGGTGGAGAAATAGGCCGTGGCAGACCACGCACTGAATGAGACCGACCACGTAATAAAATTCGCCGACACGGAAGTTCTGGCTGTAGTGAAGCACAACAGTCCTAGGTTGCATCAACTTACAGGGAAGAAGATTCCTTGGGAATGGGGTGAGGCGGCCGAATCCAAATGGAAAGCATTAAAATTCGCATTATTACAAGCACCTATCCTCTCACACCCTAATTTAGCAGAAGAGCTTTGCATAGTCACGGACAGTTCATACTCAGGTCTGGGTGTCATGGTGTTCCAAGACTATGTACATGAAAGAAACAGGGTGTGGAAGACAATTGCGTTTGGTAGCAGAGTACTAGCCAAGAGTGAGAGGAATTACTCAGTAACCGAGTTAGAGGCGCTGGCTATTGTATGGGCGTTTGAAAAATTCAGATACCTTCTGTTTGGTCGCAAGACGAGGGTCTACACTGACCACAAGGCACTCGAGTTCCTGTTGACTGCAAAGCTTAATCACAGGCGGCTCATTAGGTGGGCATCATATCTGCAGCAATACAATTTTTCGATAGAATATATCCCCGGCAGTCAGAACATTATTGCAGGCGCCTTATCACGGTCACCGATCGGTTTTGAGCACAACATGGAAGAAGATCTGGAGGAAAATCATTACTGCCTTTTCTATATGCAGAAAGTAGCCTTTGAAAATTTTATTACCTGTAGTATGCAGGACATCAAGAAGGAGCAAGACAAGGACCCTGCCCTAGTGTTATTGAAACAGAAATGGATAGACAGAAGACGCGCCACCGTCAGGCAGTTCTACCTCTTGCGGAAAGGCATAATTTTCCACCGAAATTATGCCAATGACACTGAATGGGGGATATGCATCCCTGAACACCTAATAAACAAGGTTATATGGCATACTCACCTCAGCTATCGACACTTCGGACCACGCAAGTGCAATCTCAAGCTAAGGACCATGTGTTACTTTCGATACATGGAGCGTCGAATTCGGAGGGTACTGTCGGTGTGTAAAGACTGCCAAAAGGCTAAGCACAACACTGTGAGCATGCAGGCACCATTGTACCCAATCGTACCGACTAAATTAAGACAATTAGCGGCAACAGATTTGATGGGGCCTTTGCCAAGAACAAGAAGAGGATATACTTACGTATTAGCGTTTGTTGAACTAACGTCCAAATACGTTACCTTTACGCCACTGAAGAGGGCGACAGGACGAACTGTATCACGAGCCCTAATCCGGGATTTCCTACCACAGGTTGGTCATGTGAGTAGAATTATTTCTGATAACGGGCCACAGTTTAAGTCAAAAACATGGAGGGAGACGTTGCGTCGATGTAAAATGGATCCTATTTTTATATCTTCGCACCATCCGAGCTCGAATGCTGCAGAATGGGTTATTAAGGAACTCGGAAACTTGTGCTTGTTGTACTGTAACAAACAGCACACGACATGGGACGTTTTCCTTAAAGACTTCCAGGAGGTGATCAATGAGGCACCCCATGGGATAACAAAATTGGCACCCATTACAGTACTGAAAAACCGGATTCCTAAGGACTTGATAACCGAAGTCGTAAACTTCTCACCAAGGGCGCGAACGCAGCACCGAGCCATAGTGGATTTGGCTCTCAAGAGGATACGGGCTACAGCAGAGGTCAGGAAGAGACGTGCCGACATGGGAGCTCGTCTACGACACTTCCAAATTGGACAAAGGGTACTCGTGAAGTCTTTCCGACTCTCTAACAAACAAAAAATGAAATGCCAAAAATTCAATTCTGTTTACAACGGCCCGTACCGTATAAGGAGAGCAGCTCACCACAATGCTTATGAATTGGAGACGCTGAAAGGAAAAAAGTCCGTAGGACTCCACCACATCTCTCACATAAAGGAGTTCGTGGAATACTAGTAGTGTAAGTGGTGTACATAGTAGAATGGGCAAATACATGAACCTTGCTGTAGTAGTAGTGTAAGTGTTGTGCATAGTAGAATAGGCAAATATATGAACCTTTCTTCGGGGAACAATAATCGTTGCATTAATAGATTAAGATTGCTAAAGTATCAACACGCTGCGTTTTCTCGCATAAGAATTTACTGCTGCTATCCTTTTTTGTTTAAGTTCGCGACTTCCAATGTAGATGGAGTAGGAGACACTACCTTTCCATGAGCAATGTTTTCGTCCTTTCCTGTCTGGTGTCCATGTTGAGGGATAATGATGAGTGAGGAGATGTCGCACAAACGGGCGCATACAAGAACGTGCTCTTAGAAGCGTTCTAAGAAGTCGTAATACGCACCATAGCGGCCACAACCAGTTCGTGAGACGTTCATACCAATGCTTGCAGGCACGCGTCAGAGCACTACAAGATTGTGGTATATTGCGTAATTTCGAGGATGAATATGGGCAGTATAGTTTTTACAGTGATGCGCCAGCGTCGTTGTCTTGTAAGTCGGTGTGAACCTGTGAGCGTTTGACTCCAATGGTGCCCTAGACGGTAGAAATGCGGGCATAAAGCCTACCATGCCAATGTGCTGGTTGGGGATTTAGCGTGCTGCTTGTGACTGTCACAGATGAATAACCAAGGAATTATACTTGGATATTGGTGAAATACTGTGTAGCTGGTGTGTGGTGGGCGACGGAATCCTCAACAGGAACCAGTCCTGGCTTGGTCATATTACGTTGTCTCTGGAAAGGGGCGCTTTGATCGCGAAAACCGCATCGGATAGAAAAAGAAGTTGCAACTATAAATTTATTGTCTTGTATAGCCATGGCTAACCCAGTCTCTGGAGTTTCAGTGAGGCATAGTGAGAACTCAGAGGCCATGTCGTACGGCGCGCACATCACTGTCCTCAATAGCTGCGAGCAGCGAGACATCTCAGCGTAACAGGAATTATGTAAGAGGGTTGATAAGGTAAAAAAATAAATAAATAAATAAAAAAATAAAAGAGAGAGAGAGGGAGTACCATATACTAGGATAAGTTAAACTTTAGGATTTAACAATAACTAGATCCTTAATATTGTGGTGGTTTTCTACCACAAGTGTTTGGCGTGCGCCTGTTGGGATGCTATTTTTCAGGTCACCAAACCACAGACCCGAGATGGAGGGACGACGGGCGAGCGAAAGTAGAATAGTTGCATGTTCTTTATAGCACAGTAAAACTTCGACCTGCATAACAACATAATTTAATCAAAAGACTTAGAATGTAGGTCGTTGACAAATGGTAGTTAATTCTTGAGCATGTCTACTGTCGATCTATATAATTAATAGTAATATTAGTATGGGCCCGCACATTTAGTTGTTCATCCAGTATAGCATCACACACCATGTACAGTAGTGAGATCGGTCTCTACACAAATATCAAGATAGATTATTTCCATGTCTAGATTAGATACACCAAGATTTTGTTATAATGATAGCCATAGATTGATAACTATAAAATTAAAATAAGAGTGTCTGAAATGACAGACCATCAATGTATCGTTATTTAAATTTATTATAACATAGAAGGTCATGGGAAAAAGTTAGGCATAAGATTTTTGTCAGAACTGTGCAGATGACAGGAATCGTGACAATGCAGAGGCCAGGCGGAGCAAAAACAAGAGGTCATCGGCTACCTGCAAGAAGGGGAGCGTCAGCGCGCCACCTGACGAGAAGGGCACGGGAGCGTCTGGTCCTACAAGCTGTCAGTCACCGGGCCGTATACCTGAGGGATTAGGCGGCAGGCAGCCCTCGCCGGGCCACAAGCGAAAGTGTGGCTGGCCGTTGACACCGACACGCGATCAACACGCAACAGCCAGCTAGCTCTCCGAACGCGGCAGCCGTTTGGAGGGATTCCCTGCGGCAGACCACGTTGTCGTGAGTACACGAAGATTACATAAGGTGCGCCTCATGTGCCTCAGGACAGAAAGGGACGCTATATACTCACCTGTTAGAGTTTTTACAACTTACTAGCATTGGCCGATCTGCATACACAAAGCAGTATCATGCCACAAACTCTAACAAATGAATTGTCTCATTTCTAACTTCTCCTCTCACGTAGAGAGCAGTTGTAGCAATCGTCGCTCCTAGTTCGATCCTGTCTGGATGACCTCACACACTTGTGGAGTCACCCCACGTGCCATCATCCCACGTCGAACTGCAATATTGGGAAATGTAAAGTACTGTCCAGGGAGAGAAGAGATCTGGACTAGTGATGTATCCCAACTAGTAGACCCCAGAGACAATTAATCGATGTGAGGAGAGCCTATCACTATGTCTTCCTACTGTACTGCCGTGATCATATGCGTGGGTCTTGCTGCAATCTCAACAGCGTACTGCAGATGCTTCAGCACACCCTATTGCTGTTGCAACAACGTAGCAACAACAGCCAACGTTTAGCCCTATGTGATGTCAGTACTGTGGCCCCATCCCAAAAGACCCCCTCCGATGCTTAAGACATGGAACCATGTGCATCAATGCATATGACTCAACATACCAACCCCCTCAGAGAAACTAACGAATTTGTGTAGTGCTTCGAATATTTCCAGCAATGTGATTTAGTGCCTCATTCTCAGCACAGTCATGAACATTGTGCAATGTGCAAGCACAACTTGACACCCCATGAACCTTGTTTTTTCTTCTTAAATTTCTTTCTCTAGTGTTGTTTTTGTAATGTATGTTATACCTTGTATGTGTTTGTGAATTTGCACTGTAATTCTTATGCAAGTGATAGAGTAGGGCGCACAAATTACAAATTACTGTATTGTTCTCTACACCATGTTTTTATTGTATTCTGAACTTTTTTTGTTGTGTGTATGCAAACAGTGTGCCTGAAGTCCCCATAAACTGAAGCAGATACCACCACTGTCATTGTGAACAGACCATCAGTTCAGGGAACATTTTGTAAAGGTTATTCTCGCTGCAGGGAGACAGAATGAATTGGAGGTTGTAATTAGATTCTGAAAGCTCACAAAGAGATTGTTAACTTAAATATTATTGTGTGTGATTGAGTTCAGGTTAGTTTAATGATTGAAATTGTTGTAACATCTTGGGCATTTAATTGCAGAGCACTCCAACTCTGATTGTAAAGAATAAACTGCCCCATATTTGGCTCACGTGCCCGGGCCGTATTTAGAGCGTGAATGTCTGTGTGAATCGGTGTTTGGAAGGGGCTCCCTGGGTATGGATGTGTGATGTGAGTGTTAGAGTTCCATATTAAGAAGGTGAAGTTGGCTACGTCATAAATAATCCTGCCTCTATGAGCTGCATTTTTCAGTTGCAGTGATTTTTTTTATAGAGTGCGGCATGTGGAGTTAGTTTGCAAGATTGTTCTTGGGCGATTGACTCACTACCTTGCTCCTAAGTGAGCCAACCGCTCACCAATTACAATCTGAAATGGTGTAGGGGCTATGAGAGGGGGAAGAAGCCCCCTCTCATATTTCTATCTTACGATTTTCCTCTCTAATTGCATGCGGTGAAAAGTTGCTATTCCTTCACACGCGGACTTCCCAAGCAGCGTCTCTTGTCACCCGGGTGGTCCGGTGACAGTTGGGGTATGCTGATCTTGAAAGGGTAAGCCGATGGGTGTGCGGGAGTCGAGTGAATGCTTTCCAGATGCCGACATTGTAGAATAGAGGCGGAGACACGCTCGCAGGGGCCTGAAGTAGCAGATGGGCTAGAGGTTCCGTTACTTCGCAGAAACTTAGTGAAAACACTTTCTGGCGGGTTACCAGCGAGGCGTGGGAATGACTTGTGTACCCACGCAGTTTTGGCGGGCAAATTCCCGCGCTTTCTGCAAAATCGTAACTGTGATTGTCTTGCTCAGGGCATAGCTCCGTGACGTAGCAAAATCGGCGCAGAAATTGGCGCCAAGAATCTCCATTGGAGGAATGGCAGTGCTCTGGCAATAGAGTGGAATTTTCCGTCGGTTTTCGAGTTGCTGATTGGAACGGTTAACCACGGCCACTGTCGTGGGGGTGGGAATGTTCTGTGTTCGGTTTGTACGGGTGTTCTTGTGGGGAGTTGGCTCTCCCCTTTCGGTCGGTGTAAGTTACAAGACTGAGCTCTCGCTGCTCTGGTCAGCCTGCCTTCCGTTGGCTGTCTAATATACTTTTATTTAATTGTAACTGTTTGACGAAGTTGCTGAAGTTCCGACTTCAATGTAACTTTCCGAGTACAGTTGGCAATTGAGCGTTCTGCGAACAAGAGGCCTATGTTGTCTGTCTTGAGCAGTTTTGGCTAAAGTTCACTGTATCGGAGTTACTGTGTGACTTCGCTTGTTAAAATCAATCACTGTACCGTCAGTGGTTGTGTGGCGAGCCTTCTTCGTCTCCCTCAGAGGCGCTTTTGTATTGCTAGGAAGTCTTTAGTCTGGAACAACCAGGCCAGGATAATTTGTTTCGGGCTATGCTCGCGACATTATCATCACCACGACGGGACGTCGAAGCAACCAGCCATTGCTCCCGGTATGCCAGATCGTGTCCGTGCAGTTAAGAAGACAGCTTGGTAATGTACGTCCGCAGCACCAGCAAAGCAGGCAATTTTGCTAGGTGGTAATCCGAGCTCAGCAGAGCACACCTGTTTGTCTTTTCTAACTTTGATCTGTCTTGGGTGTTCATTGTCTGAGTTCTCACTAATGTAGCAGCAATTAATGCTGGGTTGGCTGTGTGTCTCTCTTAAGACTTGAGTTGCAAGGAATTGGCTCCACATACCACTTCGTCATAAATGTCACAATCTAGTTTAGGGACAACTTCACCTTCACAGCATTTATTTGAGTGTCCAATTTGAGCCAATTTGATGTATTGTAAATGTTTCATGTGTTTTTGTATATTATTTTGAGTTATAATAAATCATATTGTTATTTTGGACAGAACTTTCATTCTGTTAATCGGTAGAGCAACCCTATCATTTCTCACTACGTTAATGAAACTTTCCTTTATTTAACTTATTTACCAAATGAAATTATTGCAGGTGCCAAACTCTTTTCTACTCCACTTGCAGGGTCGATTACAGTCAGTTCGCGTTTCTTTTTAATCCATGTGCAACAGCAAAAGTCGGACTTAGAATAGGGGGGGCTTAGAGCATCATTTACATATGTAGATTCTAGAAGCATTTAGTGTTAAATACACTGCTAGCCCAGGCACCTCGCAAGCTTTTCTTCGTGAGCGAATACATACAACACGGAGAGACTTGGCAAGAACGGATCAGGAACTTCTGGACATTTTGTATCAACTAAGTAGCAGAATGCATCGAGACGACTGGGACAAGATCGACAGCATCACTCACAGGAGCATGCAGAACTAACTCGAGCGCTGCACCGAGCGACAGAAGAAAAAGTTTGAAAGATGCTGGACTCAGACAGACAAGGCGATTCCCGACATGTCACACACAGTGGTCAACCTCACTGAACGACAATTGACCGAAGAGGAAGTGTCTGTTCTTCAAAAAGGAGGGAATTTCGCTATCATCCCGAGAACTATACCTATGGAGGACATCATTGCCAACACCGAAGCAGCCATTCGGACCCTTCCTTGTGAATGGGCAGAGGAAATACACACTGAAACAGCCAGTATACTGCACCGAGCAAAACCACCAGCTTGCAACCTGAAGAAAGAAGAGGTACAAGCCATTAAGAATCTCAACGCCGACAAGAGTATATTAATACTACCTACCGATAAGGGGAATGCGAGCGTCGTAATGAAGACCGAAGATTAGATCGTACCGAAAACTAAGCGCAGATCTGACGCAGCGTATCGCACGGAATACTAATCGATTAATCAAGGCGTCTTCTCTGCCGGCGGACATTCAGAGAAACCTGCGCAACACAGAAGCCCTACCACCTCGGCTGTATGGATTACCCAAGATCCATAAGAACAACGTTCCACTGAGACCGATCGTTAGCGCTCCTGGTTCACCGACATATAAACTGGCAAAACACTTGGCCTCTCTGCTCCAACCACACGTGGGGAAGACCGACACATACATTAAGGACTCAGGACATTTCATTGAGAAACTGAAACTTGCACCAAACGACATCCTGGTCAGCTTTGAATTTGTTTCGTTATTTACGAAAGTGCCACTCAGTGACGCTCTGGAGCACATCGGTTCCATTTTCCCGCAAGACATCAGAAAGCTCTTCCATGCATGTCTCACCATGAGCAGTTTCACGTGGAATGGCGATTTTTACGAACAGGTGGAAGGCGTCGCCATGGGTAGTCCTCTCAGTCCAGTGGTAGCCAACTTCTTCATGGAACAATTCGAAGCACAGGCACTGGACTCGGCGACTTGCAAACCTAAGGTGTGGTACAGGTACGTCGATGATACCTTCGTGGTGTGGAGCCATGGTGAAGAACAGCTCGGCGACTTCCTAAGACACTTGAACAGCCTCCATGCCAACATAACATTTACCATGGAAGTAGAAAAGGACAAGAAACTGCCATTTCTAGATGTGCTGGTCACAAGGGACGGCGAAAACCTGGGATACAGCGTGTATCGAAAACCGACACACACGGACCGATACCTGCACAAACTGTCAAACCACCACCCGAGCCAAAAAAGAGGCATGATTAGTACGCTCGTAACGAGAGCAGGACGAATATGTGAGCCGCAACACCTCAAACGAGAAATGCAACACCTGGAAACTGTCCTGAGGAGCAATGGGTACTCCACAAATTGTATTAGAAGTGTAACAGAGCCAAACACTCGGCGAAGTAAGGAACCGGAAAAAGAAATGTCGGGTACGGCCTTTTTGCCATACATTCCCAGAGTGACGGATAGAATCAGCCGTATATTGCGCAAAGACGATTTTCAAACCGACGAGGAAGATCAAAGAGCGTCTTAGATCGTCGAAGGAGAAAAGAGACCCACTTGCAATGTCGGGAATATATCGTATACCATACACATGCGGAAAAGTTTATGTCGGAATGACTGGACGATCAGTTAACACCAGGATCAAAGAGCATAAGCGACATTGCAGGTTGGGGCAGGTGGAGAAATCGGCCGTGGCAGAGCACGCACTGAATGAGACCGACCACGTAATAAAATTCGCCGACACGGAAGTTCTGGCTGTAGAGAAGCACTATCACACGCGCTTGTTCAGAGAAACTGTAGAAATACAAAAGCACGCGAACAGTTTGAACAAGAAAGAGGAAGGCCTTAAGGTAAACGAATCCTGGCTTCCCGTACTGCAGCGAACGACCGTCGCAGGTAGCAAGAGGAGAACCGCACCGGAAATGACCGCGGAGAAGCCCTCGGACGTTGGCGCGCCAGGTACATATAGTCTGCGACCGCGAGCTCGGCTCCAGTTCACCACCGGCAATGGAGGGTGAAGCTTTGACAATGCCAGCCACTCGTGCTGGCGAAACGTCAGAAAAATCATTAGATGAACGTCGGCCGAAGAACCCGAGACAGAATCCAATAGGCAGTTTGTTTATAGAATTCACCACAATTACAAGTAGTTTTATATATTCTAGTCTTCCCCAAAGCTGGAGTGCTATCTTTATCATTGGGTAATAGATGTCCAACAGTACTGCGCACATAAAATGATGGTTTTACATTCCTGGATTTAAGCTTTCTGGCTACATCCAGTGAGACCCCCTAAATACAGAACTGTGCACCATTTGTTCCGTTCCTCAGGCAGCCGGTGAAGAACATGGTAATGGAGAGCGTGAAATTGTTGATTCTGCTTTATGTACGTCTTGGAGTCCACTAAGGTAACATGATAGCCGTTGTTTGATGCTGTTTGTTTGACTGCACTTAATTCAAATTGTAAGTTGTCTTCATTCAAGTCGTGTGTATTAAACGATGTGTCATTGAGTGAAAGGCAGCACGTTTGTGGGTCACTGAGTGTTGAGAGTTGGTCAGTATTACCATTTCTGTGGTGGTATGTGTCCTATAAATCTTGAAAGTACGAATGCTATCACTATCTACGGTTAGATCTAAATAATTTATGCAGTTGCTCCTAAACTCCATTGTGAATTTTATACTGTTGTGTTTCGAATTTAGTTGCTTGAGGAATTTTTGAAGTTGCCGTAGGGTGCCTGTCCATAAGCATAACACATCATCAACATTCCTAAACCAGATTCCAGCCTTGGAAGAGAATGAATTATTTTCCAAAAACTCTGTTTCAGAATGGTCCATGAAGATTTTAGGAAGGACTGGACTCAGATTGTGTTCCATAGCTAGACCATCCAACTGTTTGTATTGCCATTGAAAAACAAATAATTTAGTGTTAGACAACTTTGTGTAGCTTCCTTATGTCATCCGTGACAACCGGGCTAACCCCCTGATTTAACTAGTAAGTCTGTAAGAACGTTTGACACTCCTGAACAGGTATATTAGTGAGTAAGTTGCTAACATCAATCGGAAACTTGGCACTATGGGGGACTTGCATGTCTTTTAACTTGTTCACTAAGTCATCTGAATTAAAGATATCATGACTACGTTTAAACTTGGTTTTGATCTTGATCAAGTCATTTAACTCTCTGGCTAATTTGTAACATGGAGCTGAGAATAAAAACACCATAGGATGAATTGGGATATTATGTTTATGGAGTTTCTATTGTTCCATCAGCTAAAGAACAACAAGTATTAAACAATTTCAAGAAGAAAATGAATGAGAATAACGTTATAGTAGCTCGATCAGACAAAGAAAACGCTGTTGTCTTAATGAACAAAGGTGGGTATGTTAACAAAGCGGAAGATTTCCTAAATGCCACCAACTTAAACCAGATACAGGAAGACCCCATAATGATAAAATTGGAAGTGTTATCAAACTATGTAAAGTATAATATTAGGCTGTGACGCCTACTTCCTCACCAACTTGAATCGTGAAGCTCCCGTATTTATGGCCTGCCCAAACTGCATGAAGATAACATCCTAATCCGTCCTGTGGTTTCGTCATTCTCAGCTCCATCACCTCTTCTTCTGAACAAATGCTCGTCGCTCTTAAGGTATGCATTTTAGAGCCCATATTTACTACACAATTTTTGCTTGGTTTGGTCAAAACTACCTCCACCCAAAGTATGAAAAGCAAAAAAATTGGAGCAAAGAGGTTTGTTTTACAGTATCGAAGATGAAGAAGTTCGCATAGCCCGTAAGGGATACATTTTAGAGGCGATTTTTACTAGACTTTTTGTGTCGAATTATCGTTCCTCTCATGTCCCTGGATAGTGACCATTCCTCCTGAGACACCCTGAAAGTCCGCAGTTCGATGTAAACATGCCTTGGTCATAGACAGCAATATGGGTTGTGTATTTACTTCTACATCGTGGGTAATACAGCGGAAGTCGAATGTGACGTTCAGTTTCCCTTAAGTGGGTTGCTACAGGCCTGTCATATTCGCCGGTGTAGATTTCTCCACACTCCCATTCCACCTCGTACACACCTGAAGTGTGCAGAGAATCTATTTCTCTTAGGTGGAGCCTAGCAAATCCTAGATCTTGGAGGTGCTGTAGAAGATAGGGACACCAATCCTAGGTAATTGTTTACTCATTCTCTCAGTGACATTCTCCACTTATGGAAAGCAAGTTGCTGGCTGCAGTTTTTCGATTTCCTGTCAGCAGCATGCGTACGGTAGACCGAGCGCTACATTCGACTAGGGCAGCACAACAAATCTGCCATGACCGAACACCCGAAAGGCTGCAGCAAGTCAATAAAATTATACGAAATCTGTGTACAGGATCAGAGGGGCTACTGAAAAATTAAAACACCCGAATAACATGAATAATGAGGATGGACTTAAGCCTGCACCAAACTGGATGCCAGTCTTCAGAGTCCAACAGGCCGCACTAACAACAGAAGACGCGAGCGTTAACGGCGAGTAATTGGCGCCAAGCGGGCAACGTCCAGCATGTGGGAAACAAGAACCCACACCCCACTCCCCGATGACTACCAATCACAGCACACACGGTGAGACGCAATAGACAACAGCATACGCCCGCTCCCTCCAGCACAGTAACCTATTACAGTAAATTCTTCCATTCCTTCTGCTGCACGAGTCCATTTGTATCAACGGTTATTAAAATTAGGAAGCCATTTCATGCTCAGTAGAGCAGTCATGATCAAATATAAGTTACTCCGGACACCAAAATACACTAGTACACCCAAACGAGAACCACTACAACCGTGTTCAAAATGTTAGTTCCATCAGTAATATTTATTAGCAGTATCATATCAAGAGCCGGCCGTTGTGGCCGAGCGGTTCTAGGAACTTCAGTCTGGAACGGCGCGACCGCTACGGTCGCAGGTTCGAATCCTGCCTCGGGCATGGATGTGTGTGATGTCCTTAGAATAGTTAGGTTTAAGTAGTTCAAAGTTCAAGGGGACTAATGACCTCAGACGTTAAGTCCCATAGTGCTCAGAGCCATTTGAACCATTTTTTTCTGATGGGACTTAACTGCTAAGGTCATCAGTCCCTAAGCTTACACACTACTTAACCTAAATTATCCTAAGGACAAACACACACACTCATTTTCTGTTGAAATTTTTCCGATAGGTGGATGCCAGTGAGCTGCAATATTATGAACTGTTTTGCATAGTCAACCTTAGTGTCCTATGAAATTTGTCACTTTCAGAGCTCTAAAATGGCTCCAAGCACTATGGGACTTAACATCTGAGGTCATCACTCTCCTAGAACTGGAAACTACTTAAACCTAACTAACCTAAGGACTTCATACACATCCATGCCCGAGGCAGGATTCGAACCTGCGACTGTAGCAGCAGCGCGGTTCCGTACTGAAGCGCCTAGAACCGCACGGTCACAACGGCCGGCTCAGAGCTCTATGTAACTGCACTGACGTGCGTATAATCGAAACACTATTTCACGTCATGCAACTCAGAGCTTATTCAGAGTTTGTCCTAAGACACTTTCCATTATTTCGTATGACTTTGGTTGTATAGCAGAATTCCACAGAGCGTTACATTTTGGTGGCGGTTTGGGATGCATTTGGGTTAATGCTGTTTGATGATGTAAGTCACTACCGACCTATGGCTCCTTAGTTTGTTCACTCATTTTGTAGTTTTACAAATATGAGAGAATTGCGTGATTATATCAAGGAGCGCCCCAATTCATACATGTATGATGTTGTGTCGTGGCTTGGACCGGGCGAGTGATTCTCTACCAGTGACGGATGTAGATGTAACAGAAGGAGTCAGCCCATTAGATAAACCTGCCATTTATTGTGGGACCTTAGTTTCTCTCGACATATATAATGTTCAAATAACTTACGTGAATGCAACCGGGTGATGTCGTCGACAACCGCCGATAATTCGACAAGAGCACACCCTGACATTTTCAAGGCAAAACTGCAGCACGTAAGTGCTGTGCAAGCGAATTTAAAAACTCTGTTTTCAGAGACAATTCGTAAAGATAACACAAACACTTACACACACGCACACACACACACACACACACACATTCAGACACACACACACACACACACACACACACATACACACACACACACACACACACACACAAACACACACACACACACACACACACACACACACATGCACACACCCGCTCGTGCTCGCGCGCGCACACACATACACACTGTAAACACTGGCGGCACCACAAACCAAAAGTGACCAGCGACAGAAATTATTGATAATTAAACTAATAATCAGCGATTTATGTAGCATTATCTCTGTCCCTATGTTTCTTGACAAGTGAGTGAGCAGGATTCCATGCAGAATTTAAACAAAAGCCAGCAACTCTATTCATAAAGCTACTTGCTAATTTAATTTCAATAACTTCCTTAATAACGGTATCCTAGTAGCTCGAAGTGCATCCCAGAATCTTCGTGTCGTTATATTCCCTAGGATGGCCGATGCCACGACAATGATCTGCAATGGTGGATTGGCTCGGCTATTGTCAGCGTGTGTGTTGCTTATGCTCGGTACACTGGTTTTCGGCGCACACGCACGGTGTTGCTTCGGAATGGCTTTTCAACGGGTGGAGCAGTACCTATCAACACAAAACGTAGGGGAAGGACTGCAAGAAGCCTGTCGACGTAGGCGGACTGAGTTACCTGCATCGAAACTAGAAACGCGTACTTTCAATCCGAACTGTAACCAGACGTATGTGTAGGAGAACAGAGGCAAGAACCCATTCCGCCGCATTTGGCGCATTTAGCGACCGGGAATAATAAAGTTGAAGTGGCTGTGATCTTTAAAAGCGGCAACGTAAAACCTAATAATGAAGGCCCCTCAGGTGTGCAAATAAACTTTCAGACTTGAAAGGCAGGGGAAGGACTTAAAATTGGTGTAGAAACGTTGTGCAGAGAACAATAGGTGTGGCGTGTGAAGATACTCGTATAGCTGGCCAAAATAGCTAGTGTGTACATCGGCGCAGTTCATGTAATGTCGCTGAATATTAACCACTTTTTTCATGGCATACACTGTGCAATAGCTAAAGAAATGCCGAAGAAATCCGATGACCGTTTGTAAATAACGTTATGACAGAAAACAAAAATTTATATTTCCATTTAGAATCGATGCTGGTAGGTGAAGTTGGTGTGGAATAACAACGATGTTAGTCGCCGAAAACTAGATCGGTGTTGGGAATTTTTCAAATTTTTATTAAAGATGATAGAGATTTCAAAGCTTTATATTGTTATCCTGAAATAAAGGATATTTTCAGGAGATGAAACAATGGGCTACAGTCTTTGGCACGTGTAAAACGTATTTTTTTATATATGAAAATAGCAAATCTTGCGAAAGCAAATAAACTTTCATATAAGATGCTTAAAAAGGAGAGACCCTTCTCAAAAATAAATAAAAAGTGGCAGAAAGTACATTTGGTTTATAAATGACAAGAAATTGGAGCAATAAATATCTTCGATGTCCGATTTATCTATTTTTCGTAACACATTTTATTCACAGACGCTGGACAAAGGTTTTTTTTTTTTTTTAAAGTGCGAATGAATAATCTTTAGACTAAATATTTTTATTTGTTATTCAAAAATAACGAATAGTAAATGATGGAGTTCAAGATTGAGGGCAAGAGGCCAAGAGGAAGACCGAGAACAAGATGGATGATACAATAAACATGAGTTTAAAGAGGAGAAACCTGCTATGGAACCAAATTGTGGAAGAAGAATGGTGGAAAGACCGAGTAATGTGGCTAAGTACCATTGCTACCCCAACCCCACCAGATGGAAAGAGGGGAAACGAAGATGATGATAATGAATTTATATCTGTATTAGCTGTTAGTAATTCTAATAAATTTTACCCTTCTCTCTCCACGAATCAGACAGGTGACACTACATTGGAATGCAACTGGTACACGTTTGTGTATATGTGAGCACAGTAACATACAGGTGAAATATTGTTACTACGTTATATGTCGTGTGACTAGGGCCTCCCGTCGTGTAGATCGTTCGCCTGGTGCAAATCTTTCGATTTGACGTCACTTCGGTGACTTGCGCGTCGATAGGGATGAAATGATGATGGTTAGGACAACACAACACCCTGTCCCTGAGCGGAGAAAATCTCCGACCCAGCCGGAAATCGAACCCGGGCCCTGTGGATTGACATTCTGTCGCTCTGACCACTCAGCTACCAGGGGCGGACGTTACTACGTTATAAACAGTGTTACAAATAGGAATATACTGTAATAATACAGCTAAACGAAACTCTGCCCAAACACGCCATGGAGCCCCAACGGTACCGACAGGACACTTTTTGCCATCCAGATTTGAATAATATGGATCCATCTTTGTCGGCTTCTTCCGAAACGAGTAGGATCGTACTGCTATTGTACTTCTGAAATGTGTGAACGTATATCAGCGGAGATCAGTTGAAATTAGTTCGACCTTTTATTATTCCGTGTATGGTTCCTTTGTTTTCTATCGTTCAGGACAACAATTTGTTCTACCTTAACCCAGTATGACGCTCGAAATTAGAAGAGATCGCGGGAAAAAAAATGCGCACACGTTTCAGATTGATATGTTATAAATGTTTCCAGACTTTAGCCAAAACACACACACACACACGCACACACACAAGCAATACTTCTTTTTTTAAATACATATTTTCACCTGTCTCCTAACCATAAACGTCTTTTGGTTGAGAGGCAAAGTTACGCCACTCTGTACCATTTTCTCGCTTCGAAACTTCAGACTCTACCTCTGCTGAAACTCCCAAGTCTCTAGCGTAATAGATTTATATGACATTTCTTAGATCTTTATTACAAGCTGAAAAACAAATAAAATCCAACCTGACTTTCTGCAGCACACAGTTTCTCCGGAAGCTTAATTATGAACTATGGCTACTTCTAGCACCGACCCCGACCAACGTGATTGCTGATTTCTTACTCGTTTCCACTATTTATGTAAGATCAGCTATAGATGTCAATCATAAATACGTAACAGATCGGCTGGGTCGGAGATTTTCTCCGCTCAGGGACTGGGTGTTGTGTTGTCCTAATCATCACTGCGTGAACATGGTGGTGCATTAAATCTGTCGCTACTTCCAAACGCAGAATTTCAATTTGCTTCCAATACTCACGCTATAAAATTTTGCTATCAAACGTTTTGGCTAACATGCAGTCGTCTTATATGGCAGTAATACGTCGTGGAATCACAGAATGCTGAACAAGCAGAGCCTGAAAACGACCTTACGACCTTATCAAAATCATAGGCAATAATACAGTGAAGCGAATAAGACGTTGTCCAGATTGTTAAAATTATGCGAATTCTGGAACGAAGACAAAAGTGTATCCTAACCGTAAGTTTTACCACCGAGACGTCAATATACCTCTCCCACCGAATGAGTTAAACTTACAGTGATTAATCAAACTCGAAAAATCTTTCCCATTAACTACATGCTTTTATCGAGGCCTGTATATCAGTGATAAATTTCTCTCTCCGTCCCTCTGTTACGATCTACTCAAAATTCGTATCTTATTCGCTCCAATCGGGCCACTTCCATAACTTCTATTCATGGAAACTTTTACCATATGTTCTTAAGATGATATTCTCGGGGAGCTTCGAAAATTTTTTCGATATCGTTACCCATTATCGAATTCCAAGGGTTCAAAGTTACCGTACATTAGCAGAAAACAGCAACAAGGAGTTTCTAGCCGATTTTGCACATTGGGCCACAATAATCCAACAAATGGTTGAATTTTCATCTGTACATTCTTTACACATTCATCTAAAAACGCTATTTTTTATTTTCGAAAATCTGTAACTGTTATCAGGATACATCCGGAGAACAAAGATTTATGTGTACCAAAAGTACCAGTTGAGGGGCTAGCCATTTCTATAATTTCTGTACCTGGTAAATCATCGAAATTTTTGCCATATCTTATTAAGCTGATGTATCTCGGGGAACTTTGAAACACGTTTCGAAAACATTATCTGTTACCGATACCCATATGTACAAAGTTGCCGCACTTGTGTACGTAAAGTATGCACATCCGGTCTGAGGCATAAATGTAGTTTTAGCTACCGCAGTGAATATCTGGCAACGGTTCTAGGACACAGCAGGGATTCTGAGGTCACTGAACTATGTTTTTAGTCACTAAGAAAACTTTATGGGCACCTCTCTCCTATACAAATATGCCCAAGGTGGTACTATAGTGGGAAATAATGACCCAAAAATGGTTTCAACATGCCTGAATTGTCTTAAAAAGACCACCAAAAATTATTTAAAACTGGAAAGACTGCAAATTCATTGAAATACTTATAATAACTTTTAACCCTTCTAAGACACAAATCATAAGCCGAGCGTTTCCGATGAATTGCGATCGATGAGCAAAGTACCCTGAAGAAAAAAAGTAAAGCAAGCGAGTTTGTGTTAACTTTATATTATGTGCACTTATTTGATATTTATATGTGTCGAAGTCTTAAATATGTCGAAGTATATAAATGAACTGTCGAAACTTTACTGGCCTATACAATTCGATTTGTATGAGCAACACATTCTTACGCAGCAGGGTAAAGAAGGGAACCAGCGGAAAAATGCTGCTGTAGGAGCACAAAAAAGTCGAGTATGTTCCTCTTTAAAAGAATCTGACGGAAGAGTGGGGATCCAGCTGCAGGATCATTCTGATCTCCTCACCAACAATTTTGCCATACAAAAATATTCTTGCTTTTCTGTGCTGAAAGAGAGGAGCAGAGAGACAGTGACGGTGGAAGAGAGAGCAGAATGTGCCAGTGGGAGAGATAGAGAGACGAAGCAGTGATGGTGAGAGACAAAAAGTGGCAGTGAAAGAGAAAGATAGGTGGATGAAGACAATAGCAGTGATAGCCAAAGAGAGAAGAGATGTTGATGGTCAGTGAGTTAATACAGATGAGATCGTACATAGGCTTGGAGGCCTGACCCCCCAGTCTGGCGAATTTATACATGTAGGCGGGAGGGCTCATTTTTGGACCGAAATTTTCAGCATATGGCTATCGGGGAAAAACAAGTAGGACTCCCGGAAAATTTGAGCTTCCAAGGTACAGTGGGGACAATGACAGTTGGAAGGAAAGACAAAAGGAGACAATGTAAGTGAGAGAGGAGACAGAGGCAGTGGGATATACTTTGAATCAATGGTAGAAGAGGGAGACAGTGGGAGAGAGGCATATATATAGCTTCAATAAGAGGGAGATTCTGGGAATGAAACCTTAACTACAAACAGAGTCCGGGTAAGAGGATTTAGGATGTTCTGCTGTAAAAGAGCACGAGTACGTTCACATGTCAAAATTTTTGTTGAGGAAAACGGTATGAGGATTGAGGCAGCTGGTTTCAAACTTTTCTGTCAGAGTCTTATAAGAGGATCGTGTTCTCCTGTTTGTGCGCCGACAGGAGCAGTTTTGCGCTGGTGTTGTAATACTTGAATTGTAACGTGTACTAGATGGAGTGCCTGGTGCCTTGGTAATTCCGAAGATATGTATTGACAAGTAATGGAAACGAGCTGGCATACGTATCGTCGGTCTGTGACGCTGGTGTAAGTGTGTCCACTGGTACTCGCAGATAAACTAACAAAAAGGACTTGTGTGGGTTCTTGCTGGGTTCGTGAGACGTGGGAGCTCTCACACGATGGCAGTGTAACATTCTCGCAAAATATTATTGACGGTGCTACATCTCTCCACATCTTCGCTCCACCTCATTCAGTCTTTCCTAACTGGATATCCATCGGTAGCAGATTTATTTGATTGACCGGTACAATACAGATGTAAAATTTCCTTAAAAAGTAGATTTTTAGGAGGGACAATAAATACTGTATTTGACAACAAATAACTACAGATCACACAATGTGTGCTTCCAAGAAAAATTCGTGCTATACTTTGACTCTGTAAAAAATACTATATGCCAAAACATAAGGAACTGTTTCACAATGAAAGTTCGGGTATACTGTAATTTAGGACGAGTGAATGAAGGACCGCAGTAGATTTCAGGGAGAGAGAGTGATATAAGATTATATATCAACAAAACAGCACACTTGTCACAGAAGCTATATACTCATGTCAGATGTCACATACAAAACAATGTGCACATAAACAATGATACCCCTGTAATAAATAATCGAAAATGTCTGTTGTCAAAATACTATGAGTGTTCAGAATAATTATCGTAATTTCTTCAAAGCCAAACTACATGTAGAAACGGTAACAAACAAAATGATGTATGCGCAGTTATTCAGTAATTGTGCACACAATAGAGAAAGTCATGAAAAATAGCTTCATAAGTAGCAAACTCCATTTACGTGCAAAGGAAAAACGAAAAATTATTACAATCGTTAGTTTTTTATGTAAGAAATTGTTAACATTAACCAAGGATGATAAAATGTGGTAAAATACGTATGAAACAAATATTTAATATTTACTGACATAATAGACATAAAATTTGATTTCTCAAACTTATCTTCACAAAATATTAAATTTTATCCTCTGTCTTGTACGTAATACATTCTTCCAACAATTATCAAGAAAATTAACATAACTTTCAGTGTTTCTAATTGAAAAGAACAGTACGTGTTAAGCACACTGTAAGACGAAAAACGACGCACCACTAAGGAACTATTCGAAAGGGACGGAAATGATTATAGTTTCATAAAAATTAGGTGATTTATTCAAGAGAACGAGCTTCACAAATTGAACAAGTCAGTAACACATTGTTTCCCTTCTGTCCCTTAAGCAAGCAGCTATTCGGCTTGACATTGATTGACAGAGTTATTGGATGTCGTCCTATCGTGGCAAATTCTGTCCAATTGGTGCATTAGATCGTCATAATCCCGAGCTGGTTGGAGGGCCCTGCACATAGTGCTCCAAGCGCTCTCTACTGGGGAGAGATCTGGCGAGTTTGTTGGCCAACGTGTAACAACAACTACTGAACATATAATAAATTTTTTCTTTGGAATTTCAATGAATTAATGTACGTAATGTTTTAATTTCATTTCTTTTTTCTTTTCGTGTTATTATGTTGAAGAAAATGTAAGCAACTTTAGATGTGAATAGTAATATTTATGTCAGATTTCAAGCAATACTATAACAAAATTGAAGTGTAATCCCTGTTGAATCTATTGTAACATGTTTGAAATTATAATTGTGCGCCTGGTCCATGCGTAGGCAATGTATTAAGATATGTGGAATGTAAAACCTTTGGTGAATACCCTATCTGTAGGGGGAGCGGAAAAAGGCGGATGGCAGGCGAGCGCGGGAAAATGCACACGGGCGCGGTATGGCATAACGGGCTCAGCAGTGGTACTAGTCGGAATTGGGCATCGGTCTGAGGAACACGTACCGGATCGAGGAGGCTATCCTCGAAAAAGTGGTTCCATTGAGCCTCGGATGTGCCGTGTCCGACGACTATACAGCATGGCTATATTCTAATGGCACTGGATTGAAAAGGATTACGACGCCAAGAAGAAGCAAAGTGCCGCTACAGCAAAAGCCATAGCTGTGATTGTATGTGTGCTGTGCGTCTCGCCATCTCGCCGCCCGCCAACCGCCGCATCGACTCGCACAGGTTGAATCTTTAGAATTGTATTCGGATGGACCAGTGTTAATTTTGTTCCTGACTGTTCAATAATAACTTAACTTTTAACAGATTTGTCCTATCAATGAATTATCCTAATCACTAACCTAGACAGGGTCCTTTCCACATGTTGTGCAATCCGAGTGTCCCGAAATGAAGATTTAAGGTTATGTTAATAAGAATTAACTGCAGACCTATTTATGCTTGAATGAATTTTAAGGAGCTTTATGGTTAATGGAAATATAAGTAAAGAGCAAAGGTCTGACAAAGGACTAAGATAATTTTGGAATTGGCTTAGTAAGGAAGCTTAATTAATTTGAGACAAAAATAATGGTAGTTAAATGAGGAAGTAATTGGACAATAAGAGTAATAATTCATATTTTGTAATTCTTGAGTAATTTATGTTTCCAATAGTTAATGGTTTCAACACCGTGATCATAACAGTTTCAGGGTCCCCCCCCCCCCCCTTTCACTCTTTTCTTTTCTATTCATTTAAATTCTGAAGTGATTGCACTGATTTGACTAGCAAAGTTAAAGTCAAGATAAAACCTAAATTTATCACTGTTTTACCATTATTAAAATTGACATTGTATGTGTGTGTGTCAAAAGTGCTATTTCTAGGGTGACCTATGTCCGATTTCAGTCGGATCAATAGACAAAACGCAGTTCGTAGTAATCATTGTAGTGTAATGTTGTGTATTTATAGCTTGTTCAAACTAGTTCAAAAAGGGAAAATCTTAATTCAGTAGATTTTTCTGGCACTAAAATCCACCACATAATACAGTATTACTACATGTGGTTATGCTTGTACGTACATCTACTTGTACAAGGGAAAAACTCACTCAATGCATAATTAGGCTGGCGACCGTATTGTTAACCATTAGTAGCATCTGCAGTGTACGTTTCTTACCTGTCCTAATGTGTAATTGCACTTATACTTGCTTGACGTATCATTGTTGTTACTGACTGGGTATAAGTCCGGTTTTGCTTCCATTCAGGTATACGTGGTCAACATATGTACTAAAATCCTTTCTTAAAAAGGTGAAGCCCGTCAACTTATCATAGTACAGGCTTTAAAGAGTTAACGTACGCCCAAGGGTGGACGTTACAAGTGGCTTCCCGGTGACAGGACATCCAGTTGTTGGCGGTCACAAATTAATGTGAATACCGAGCAGTGGATGTTCAGTGGCACGTATTGCAATAGTATTCAGTAAAGTAAATAGCAGTGAACGTCAAGTACAGTGGAGAGGTGTAATTGGCATTCAATATGGACAGGAATGTAGAAACAATAGATGTGCCGAGCGTAATGGAAGAGGCGCATGGCAGTAGCAGGAGTTTACGCGGCCAGATAACAGATGGCGTTAGCGAAAGACAATGGGCGTACATACAATACCAATACCTGATTTAAGCGTCAGGAAGTCATTTCTGAAAGTATTCGTATGGAGTGTAGCCATGTATGGAGTGTAGCCATGTATGGAAGTGAAACATGGACGATAAATAGTTTGGACAAGAAGAGAATAGAAGCTTTCGAAATGTGGTGCTACAGAAGAATGCTGAAGATTAGATGGGTAAATCACGTAACTAATGAGGAAGTATTGAATAGGATTGGGGAGAAGAGAAGTTTGTGGCACAACTTGACCAGAAGAAGGGATCGGTTGGTAGGACATGTTCTGAGGCATGAAGGGATCACCAATTTAGTATTGGAGGGCAGCGTGGAGGGTAAAAATCGTAGAGGGAGACCAAGAGATGAATACACTAAGCAGATTCAGAAGGATGTAGGTTGCAGTAGGTACTGGGAGATGAAAAAGCTTGCACAGGACAGAGTAGCATGGAGAGCTGCATCAAACCAGTCTCAGGACTGAAGACCACAAGAACAACAACAACAATACCACGAACATGTTAATGAACAGATTGAAAGGTTGAGATCGCCTCGAACACAGCAAGGGACAAAACAGGAAGCAGAGGGTAACTTTGTAGATGACAGTGGGTATGTGAATGAATCCACTGACATGTTTGATTCTCCACAGATAAAGAAAGAACCGAAAGAAACTTTTGAAGTAGGATCGGAATACATCGATTCCGTAGAACAAGACAGTGTGAAAATTTTAAGCATAAACGATTTATTTGAACAATTAACCAAACAAATTTCAGGACAAAGTGAGCAGATCAAAACACAGAATGATCAGCTTCAAACACAAGTCAGTAATCAGGTTAATCAGCTTAAAACACACGTTGCAGAGCAGCTTAAAACTCAGAATGATCAGCTTAAAACACACGTTGACGAGCAATTTAAAACACAAGTTGGTCAGCTTAAAGCACAGGTTGAAGAACAAGGAATTAAAATTAGTAAACAAATAGAACAGGTAGAACAAAAGGTGGGTAGTTTAAGTTCTGTGGTAAATACTATGAAGTTTGAAATTGATACAATTAATAAGAATATGGATACGATGCAGGGGGAAATTGACAACATTAACAGTAGGTTCGATGTTGAAATTCTCAACATCCAAGAGAAAGTAGAACCTCTAGTTGAAACAAAAGTAGACGAAAAAGTTTTCGGTCTCAAAACTGAGATCGTAAACGAATGTCAACATGGAATATCTCAGTTGAAAAAGGCAGTTTCAGACACTGAAAGAGATTTAGGTGAGAAAGTTACTGGATGTATGCAAAAATGTGAACAAAATACTTCGAAAATTCAAGGCAAAATTTTCGATCTAGAGAGTAAAATTAAAGATAGACCTGGTGTTGTTTGTAATGGCACACCACTTACGAAGCTGTTGGAAGGTGAGGAACGCTTCGATCCCGCCAAGAAACATAACGGATGGCATCCGTTAGATTTCATCAAAAATTGCGAGAGAATATTTCCTGAATACTTATCTGATCAGGAAAAGATAAACGTAGTAATTAGCGCCTTAGCAGGTGACGCTAAGCGCTGGGGAATTAATTTGAATACCTAACGAATGACGTTCGAAGAGTTTAAACTAAAGTTTACGGAAGAATATTGGTCCGAACAAAAACAGGATCATTTATGGCGCGAGTTTATCATGGCCAAGCTTCATGATAACAGGGGCAGGAATTCTTTGAGAGATTTCTGCGAATATTGGTACCAGAAATTGACGCATTTAAGAGGTCGAAAATCAGATTCAGAAATCATGTGGGAACTATATAAAAAGCTTCCAGAAGATTCAAAGAGATACGTGGGAAGCAATCATCGCAGCTTCCAAGCGTTTCTCGAAAGGGTCGAAGACGAAGACCACTGGCGCGAAAGTCGTGCCAATTATCAAAATTTTGGTAACCGAAATAACCGTAATAATGACGAGAGAAATGACGGCGAAGGGTTTCGCGTCAATATGATACAGAGAGGAAGAGGCAGAGGTAGAGGCCGAGGAAGTTATCTAGGTCGCGGTAGAGGATACACCGCGCAAAATAATAACGACGCGGGAAACTGATTTCCGCGAACGTTGCGGGCCAAACGGAAGCGGACAATATATATAGGCCCCGATTTAAGAAAGGTTACCGAATTGACAGTAAAGTTATGAGACAGGTTAGAGACAGGCGTGGAACGACGCAACGTGTTGTTGCGAAACAAGCGTCAGGTGCGAGCCAGAATGAGTCATCTCTGCCGCACAGAGCGCTACATATTAACAGGCGAGTGGAGCATCAGAGGGCAACGGCCCAGCCTAGCAGAACAGCTGTTCGGAGAGAAGCCGCTAGCAATACGGCAGCATTAGGTACTAATATAGCCGTAAGAACTGGTGAATATGTTACGAGTGATAATCCCGTGGAGAAGGAAATAATAGATGAAACTGTGAGTACACAGAGAGGTGCGGTTAGCAGTGTTAGCAATGAAGTAAATGGCGAGAATGAATTAGCAGATGTAACAGATTGGCGTGTGCAGATCGACGATCTGTACAAGGGCCTAAAGCAATGTGATTGGGAGGATTTTAAGAAGGAGTATGAGGCAAGGAAGTTGATTAGTGAAAAAGGTGGTAGTAGGGACGTCGATAAGGTGACGTGGCCCGAGTTTGAAGAAGAGAGAGTAAATAGCGCCACGCAAAGTACGCGTGCTGCCGATAGGACGAAGGTGAAAAATAGGGAGGAATTGGAGGACGAAATCCTTAGCATTGACGAGGAAGTAACTTCTGTTAATGATCCGCCAACAGTAAAAGCTGCTACCGAAAGGCACCGTGAGGAAGAGGCAGGTGATTACCTAAAAGTAATGGAAGTCCACGAGGATTACACGAAATATGAATTAACAGTAGATGTGAGTAAATCTGATGATGAGGCCGTTTTGCCGAAAGAGGATATTGAATTAAAATTAAAGCCTGACCAAAATGCAGAGGGAGAACTTAGTGCCTGTCTCAGAAAAGCGTTTATGTTAGAACCTGATAGTGATCCAGAATGGTCGGATTCTGAAGATAGTTCAGATGATGAATATTTCGGTAATAGCGAAAATAAAGGGGATACAGCTAATTGTGATATTGTAACTAATGATGACGAAGTTTCAAAACAAAACCCAGATGTTGAGACTGAACAAAGAAAGAAAGAGCCACCTGACGACTCAGGGTCTATTTTACAAAGAGTTCAAGTAATTAATGATTTTGAACTCCCGGAACCAAAGAAACCGCCAGATATATGTGGGGTGAATGTTAAAAGCATATCTTGGGACGATGTTATCGTCGACCCGGATTTGCTTAGGGAGGATCACAACAATGAGAAACATTCGACGGTGAAACAAACTGCAATACCAGTTGAAATTTATAATGTGAAATTGCAAGTACTTCTCGATACTGGATCTCAGATAAGTGCAATCTCCCAGTCGTTTTTCGAACACATTTGTGATAAGCCTGGACTAGTAATTATGTCAGTGACGGGTGTAAAAATTGTTGGTGCTACGGGCAAGACTAGCAAGCCGGTAAAGAACCAGATTTTGGTTGAATTTAGTATAAAAGGACAAAACTTTGAACACGATTTTTTGGTTGTGTCAGACTTGAGTACTGAAATGATTCTGGGAATAGATTGGTTGGATAAAGAAAAGGTTATTATTGATTGTAGCCAGGAAGTGATCAAAATTGATAGTACATCTAGGAATTTAGAAGTAAAATTTGAGGAAAATGGGAAGGTATTCGATTCAGAAATTGATTCTTTATTGTTGGAGATTGACCAAGGGAATGATGGTTTGACAAACAAGTATGAGGTGTACCATGTCCAGAGGTTAATAAATGAGAGTGACAAGCAGGGGCATGATTTTAAAGAAATGGTGGAAAATTTGAAGGGAATATCTCCCGAACAGAAAACAAAATTGCTTGGTATTTTAGATAATAACAGCACCGTATTTTCGGGCAAACCTGGCCTAGTTAAGAAGTTCGAATACCATATTGAGACAATAGAGCATAAACCTTTCTTTGTTAAGACCGTTTTCGATACCCATATCAAAGAAGCAGGCTGTGCAAGTGGAAATAGATAAAATGATAGAATGGAGTGTAATCGAACGGAGTAGCAGCGAATGTAATAGTCCCCTTATCGTCGTGAACAAAAGGGATGGGGGAGTGAGAGTAGTTATCGACGCCAGGACTTCGAACAAAATTGGAAAGAAGGAAATAGACAGACCTGAAAATCTGGACGAAATGCTCCAAAAATTTTATAACGTGAAGTATTTAACCAGTCTGGATATGACCGACGGATACTGGCAAATCCCATTAAGTAAAGAATCCCGTAAATATACCGCTTTTCTATTTGCCGGGAAATGCTATCAGTATAAAGTAGTGCCATTTGGGCTTAGCACTCCTGTGGCAGTATTTATTAGGGCACTGGACTTTGTATTAGGGAGAGAACTGAGTTCCCGGCTAACCATTTATGTAGATGATTTACTGATTGCTACAGAAGAATGGCAAGAGCATTGTGAATTATTGCAAAAAGTTTTCGTTGCTCTACAAGCAGGTGGCATGACGCTTAAGTGGAAGAAATGTGAATTTGTGAAATCGGAGGTAAAGTTTCTGGGGCACATTATTACTACGGCCGGTATTGGCAAGGACCCGGAAAAGTTAAGTGCAATAGCAGAGTGTCCAGCTCCTAGAAATAGAAAACAGTTGAAAGCCTTTTTGGGTTTATGTGGGTTCTATAGAAAATTCGTCAAGGGGCAAGTTTTTAATAGTCCTCATTTGAATAATCTACTTAAGAAAAATAGTGCTTTTGTGTGGACTGAAGGGTGTATGAGAGATTTCAAAAAATTAAAAAGCGAACTTTTGAATGACAATACTTTGCATCACCCCATACTGTCAAAACCTTTCCATATGAGTACTGACAGCAGTGCTTATGGAATTGGTATAGAAGTTTTCCAAGAAATCTGTAACGGCAAAGAAATCTAACACAGGACTATCGCGTTTGCAAGTAGAACTCTAACAAAATACGAGAGAAACTACACTATATCGGAAAAGGAATCTTTAGCCATAATATGGGGGCTAAAGAAATTCAGAAATTATCTGTGGGGCCATAAACTCATCATATATACTGACCACAATGCTTTAACTTTTCTTAAAGATTGTCGTTTACTTAATGGCAGGCTAACTCGTTGGGCTTTGTACCTGCAACAATTTGATTACGAGATTTGCTATGTTAAGGGTACTGAGAATTATGTGGCAGACGCGTTATCTCGATTGCCTAATGGTATGAGTGAAGTGCCCGATGAAAATGGTGAAGAGGGTACTTTTCAGATAAGATATATGAAAGAGGTTTCAGGAAAAAGGAAAATTGAACAAACATGTAAAAATATGAGATACCATCAGAATGAGGTTCTGACGTGGAAATCTGTAAAGGTTAATTTTGACAGTGTGCAGTATCCTCAAATTAAGAAGTATTACAAAATCTTTAAAGGCATTTTATATAGGAGGAAAGATTTAGTCACTGAGGAATGAAGGGTATGTTGGCCACACCAGTTTGATACCGAGGTCATAGACTATTTTCATTTAGCATTGGGGCATAGTGGGCCAAAGAAGTGTTTGGATAAATTGAATAATGTAATATTGATTGCTGGTAGTGTCAGTAAGAAGGTAAAGGAACGAATTAAGTCGTGCGATGTCTGTCAAAGAGCCAAAGTACCGAACAGAACTAATAGAGGTCCAATGCAAAGTACATTACCAGAAGACACCCTAGAATTATTATCAGTAGATTTATATGGTCCCCTCCCAAAGACTTTGGGAAATTGTGCATATATTTTAGTAATTTTGGAAGTATTCTCAAAGTTTGTGAAATTATACCCTTTGGAAAGAGCAACAGCGAAAGCTGTATTTAGTAGGATGGTCGAATACTTCAGAACCATCGGGAAACCCAAGGCAGTACTATCTGACAATGGACCCCAGTTCATATCCAAAATTTGGAAAGAAGGAATGGAGAAAAATGGTGTGGAGGTTAAATATATCGCAGCTTATCATCCTGCTACCAACCCGGTTGAAAGGTACATGCGAGAAATCGGGAGATTGTGTATAACATACTGCAGTCACAACCATAGAGCCTGGGGCAGATTTATATCAGATTTTGAGAATGTCATGAACACCTTACATCATGAATCTACTGGGTTCCCACCGGAAGAAATTTTGTTAGGCAGCAGAAGTAAAAGTTTAATTGAGGAAAAACTAGAGTTTCCACCTTGTACAAGTTTGGGGTTGAGTCAAAAGAAAGAATTAGACAGAAAAAGGGCAAAGCAAAAAGCTGAATCTAGACCAAAAGACACGATAAAAATCTGAAAGTTTCAAAATTTAAAATTGGGGATAATGTTCTTTTAAAAACCCCCCGAAAAGTCTAGTGAACTGAACCATGAAATTTCCAAATTTAAATATATTTATAATGGACCATATATAATACAGAACATTCCACACGATAATGCTTACTACCTGATCTACCCAAAATCCAAAAAACCTTTAGGTGTAAGAAATGTTGTGGACCTGAAACTGTATGTTCCTAGAAATGAGTGACATAAGGATACTCAGAAAGCAATTTGCAATAAATGTGCTGTACCCTATGCTGAAACTATTTTATTCAAAATGTAACTAGTCTCTGTAAGTATATGTACACAAATATCAGTATGCTAATGTAGTTATGTGAGTTTCAGATTACCAAATGCACTATAAATGTAAGAATGTATGGAGAGAAGGACTGAAAAGGAAAGGGTAAATGCCAAAAACCAAAGTGGACAGTATATGAGTCATAATATGAAAGACTGCCAAACACTAATAAGGGCCGGCCGAAGTGGCCGTGCGGTTAAAGGCGCTGCAGTCTGGAACCGCAAGACTGCTGCGGTCGCAGGTTCGAATCCTGCCTCGGGCATGGATGTTTGTGATGTCCTTAGGTTAGTTAGGTTTAACTAGTTCTAAGTTCTAGGGGACTAATGACCTCAGCAGTTGAGTCCCATAGTGCTCAGAGCCATTTGAACCACTAATAAGGGCAGATAAATAGTCAATGGAGAATTGTAAGTGTGATACAGGTGATGTGGTAAAATGAGGTGAAAAGGACTGCCCAAATCTGAATAGTAGGCAGCGAATGTGTGTAGTAAATTTTCTGAATATTATTGTGTGTGTTTGTTTTTTTTTTATTCTTTTCTTTTTTTTTGTAAGTAAGAAAATGGACTGCCATTCAATGCAAGCAGCAATAAATTGTCTTATAGTGTATATAAATATTTGTGTTTGCTATTATAGTTAAGTGATTATGTTCCAGATTTTGAAGTTATTTCTTTGAAAAATTTAGTAAAAATGAGTAATTTGCTATTTTAATAATGTTGTGATGGGAGGTTGGACTGTGCAAAAGGCACTTAAGTAAATAACAAGTAAATGTTCTTGATATGTTAAAAAAAAATATGGACCTATATAATGTGAGTGAAAGGGAGTATGTGGTATAAATTTTTTTGGACATTCACTTAAAGATTCAGAACAACTGTATAAATGTAAAATTTAGTGTTCCCATAAAATTTATACTTCGTAAAATTTTCTGGAAACAGGGGCATGTGTAACAACAACTACTGAACATATAATAAATTTTTTCTTTGGAATTTCGATGAATTAATGTACGTAATGTTTTAATTTCATTTCTTTTTCTTTTCGTGTTATTATGTTGAAGAAAATGTAAGCAACTTTAGATGTGAACAGTAATATTTATGTCAGATTTCAAGCAATACTATAACAAAATTGAAGTGTAATCCCTGTTGAATCTATTGTAACATGTTTGAAATTATAATTGTGCGCCTGGTCCATGCGTAGGCAATGTATTAAGATATGTGGAATGTAAAACCTTTGGTGAATACCCTATCTGTAGGGGAGCGGAAAAAGGTGGATGGCAGGCGAGCGCGGGAAAATGCACACGGGCGCGGTACGGCATAACGGGCTCAGCAGTGGTCCTAGTCGGAATTGGGCATCGGTCTGAGGAACACGTACCGGATCGAGGAGGCTATCCTCGAAAAAGTGGTTCCATTGAGCCTCGGATGTGCCGTGTCCGACGACTATACAGCATGGCTATATTCTAATGGCACTGGATTGAAAAGGATTACGACGCCAAGAAGAAGCAAAGTACCGCTACAGCAAAAGCCATAGCTGTGATTGTATGTGTGCTGTGCGTCTCGCCATCTCGCCGCCCGCCAACCGCCGCATCGACTCGCACAGGTTGAATCTTTAGAATTGTATTCGGATGGACCAGTGTTAATTTTGTTCCTGACTGTTCAATAATAACTTAACTTTTAACAGATTTGTCCTATCAATGAATTATCCTAATCACTAACCTAGACAGGGTCCTTTCCACATGTTGTGCAATCCGAGTGTCTCGAAATGAAGATTTAAGGTTATGTTAATAAGAATTAACTGCAGACCTATTTATGCTTGAATGAATTTTAAGGAGCTTTATGGTTAATGAAAATATAAGTAAAGAGCAAAGGTCTGACAAAGGACTAAGATAATTTTGGAATTGGCTTAGTAAGGAAGCTTAATTAATTTGAGACAAAAATAATGGTAGTTAAATGAGGAAGTAATTGGACAATAAGAGTAATAATTCATATTTTGTAATTCTTGAGTAATTTATGTTTCCAATAGTTAATGGTTTCAACACCGTGATCATAACAGTTTCAGGGTCCCCCCCCCCCCCCCCTCTTTCACTCTTTTCTTTTCTATTCATTTAAATTCTGAAGTGATTGCACTGATTTGACCAGCAAAGTTAAAGTCAAGATAAAACCTAAATTTATCAGTGTTTTACCATTATTAAAATTGACATTGTATGTGTGTGTGTCAAAAGTGCTATTTCTAGGGTGACCTATGTCCGATTTCAGTCGGATCAATAGACAAAACGCAGTTCGTAGTAATCATTGTAGTGTAATGTTGTGTATTTATAGCTTGTTCAAACTAGTTCAAAAAGGGAAAATCTTAATTCAGTAGATTTTTCTGGCACTAAAATCCACCATATAATACAGTATTACTACGTGTGGTTATGCTTGTACGTACATCTACTTGTACAAGGGAAAAACTCACTCAATGCATAATTAGGCTGGCGACCGTATTATTAACCATTAGTAGCATATGCAGTGTACGTTTCTTACCTGTCCTAATGTGTAATTGCACTTATACTTGCTTGACGTATCATTGTTGTTACTGACTGGGTATAAGTCCGGTTTTGCTCCCATTCAGGTACACGCGGTCAACATGTGTACTAAAATCCTTTCTTAAAAAGGTGAAGCCCGTCAACTTATCATAGCACAGGCTTTAAAGAGTTAACGTACGCCCGAGGGTGGACGTTACAAACGTAGTGTTTGGCAAACACGAAGACAAGCAGTAGAAACTTTCGTCGTGTGCTGGAGGATATTAGGTTACTTAAATGTAAGCCCAGGATGGCTTGCCATGAATGGCAACAGAACTGGACGTAGAATATCGTCGACATCCCACTGTGCTGCAAGGGTGTCCTGGATGACAACCGAAGGGCTGCTGCTATGAAAAGAAATGGTACCCCAGGCCATCACTCATGGTTGTCACGCTGTATGGCAGGTGACAGTCAAGTTGGTGTCCCAGCACTGTCCGGAGCGTCTCAAGACATTTACTCTGCCAAGCCGATTAACCGCTTGCATAACAGCCAGTGGTGGACCAACGCGTTATTGACCTGTTCACTTTCTAAAGCTCTTTCTCTTGATTAAATCATCCAATTTTTCTGAATTTGTAGTCATTTCTTTGCCTGTACATGTTCATCACCTCTACTGGTTTCCGTCCCATCCGAGTAATTCCTTCCTGTTGAGTCGTTTTGTTTTGTCTCAGAGTGTACTACATTCTTAACAAGAGAGCAAAGGAAAATTAATGTGCGTAAAATTCAGTATCATTAACAAGTCATAAAATTTGTAAAACTAAGCAATAATACTCCTAATAAACAAATGCATTAACTTTCACCGTATACAAAATAAAGGATAACGAAACATGTTTACAGTGAAAAATGTTGAAATTATAAGCAAATAAAGAATATATGAATTGGTGCAGACACAAAACTGTATTACACAGTTCACATAAGTTCAAAATATGTGTAAACGTAAGTACCTTAGTATGATGATAACGTTATGGTACCCACAAATTCTCTTGTTAATCACATCCAACGTCAAACTTTATCGTTTTGAAAGTTCACCATAAGCTACGGGCGCGGTACCTTACTTATACAGTAAGTAGCGCTTAACGATTACAACTGAGGTGTCGCAGTGGCGTTTTATCTAATACATCAGACAGCATGTGTGTGTGCAGACTACCAGGCAGCGATTAGTGGCACTCCTGCACCACATAACAACATTGGTGGACGAGCATACTGCCGCCATGTTAATTCAGAGATACATTAGTTGGTACACCAGTATGGTGGAGTTTACGGCAGAGCCACGTCGAGTAGATAGCGTGCAGCAAAGCATGATAAGCGTGTACTGGTATGGCTCAATCACGATGACAGTCAGCTCGGCAGCGCCACGTAACCGGCGCGCTCAAACTCTGGACATCGCATGTACTGACATAAAGTTACTGGAATGTCCCACTTGTTTACATATCGTGTTGCAGTACTCAAGTAGTCGTTATGAGAAGTCCCCACATCCCGCCGACACATTGTCTGCAGCCTGAACAACAGGAAGAATGCACAGTAATATCATGCAGGGCACTAGCTGCACCGCTCACGCGGTCAAATCTGTAGACTCTCGTCACACATAAAAACATATTTCCAGGAGCGTCGTCAATATTAGTATAGAGCTTAGTTGCACCACCGAAGTCACAGCCTCATTTCACCTATTCAATAAAAGACCATACAAGCACTACAAACATGAAAGTTCTCTGTCACGAAAGGTCACATCTTTCTTACAAGTTATCACTTTCAGTATTCTCAACTAGTCTATTGCACACTAATAGCAATACACACTATGATATTTACTTCCATGTCTGGATGAATAGGCTACAGCCATCCGAAATTAATTCGAAATACATTCGTTGAATGTGAATATCTTGATATGAGCTGTGTTAGATTGCTATACAATACGACTTTCAGCATATTATCAGGAGTTCTTCTCATTATACATCTGTAAATACGCAGTTATTTCCTCTTCCCCTTCCAGTCTCTTTGTCTCTTTCCATTTTCACAGTTGGCATACAGCATTCTTCTTTTACTTGTCATTGTGCTACCTTAAATTCTTTAGTTCCAACTGAATCCTTCTCTGGAATTTCAGCTGAGATCAAGTCTCGCTCCTTCCCACACTTAACATGAATTAGTGGATTAAGTGCGTTTTGCCAATAATTAGACATAGGCAGGGCAACCCAAAGTCCGTCACTACTAAAACTTCACTAATTCAGGTAATAATGTAAGTGGAGAGGTAAAAATTGAGACACGTGTCTGAATAGACATGGGGTTTTATTGAAACAAAAGCAAAAGCTGGCCAATAGATGATGTTGGACAGCAACACGTCAGTGAAAAATGGGAATGAGCGTTTGGCGTCATTGGCCGGGAGGCCCCTTGGGGGGCAGGTCTTATTACATACGACACCACATTGGGCGACCTGCGCGCCGGATGGGGATGAACAGATAATACCTAGGCTGGCTCATAAACACCTGCTGGAAGGTACGACTTGTAGACAGGATGGCACTCCACCCCATGCTGCTACACACGAGAAGGACCTCATGCACACATCGTCTGGTGAGGATCGCGTGATGAGTCCGTCATGCCTTGCCTCCCAGGTCTCCAGACTTCAGTTCGTTTGATTATTGGTTATGGTATGATTTAAAGTCGCAAGTCTACCGCGATCGACCGACCTCATTGAGGATGCCAAAGGACGGCATTGGACGGCAGTTTCTCAGCATATCTACTGATAAGCTGTACAGCGCTGTTGACAACGTCGTCGCTCGGCTACCGGTGTTGTTGATGAATGATGGTTGACAAGTTGAGCATTTGTTATAAAGAACATTGTCTTTGCTAACAGGTAAGTGTTACGGTAATTATTGCTCTTTGAACATATGAAGTGCAATCTGTCGATCATTTTGTGCAATTTTTTCTTGTTTCCAATAAAGCTCCATGCCATTTCAAGCATGAGTGTCAATTTTTACCTCTCTACCTACGCTATTCCGCGAAGTATTGAAATTTAAATATTAACGGACTTTTGAGTCACCCTGTACTTGCCTAGGAATATTGCTAAAATTATACAGATGTGGCAACATTGTCCGCTCTTTGTTTCCCTCATGCGGACGCCAGTAAGTGTGTATAACGCGCAGATATCAATTTTATCTGCCTCAATAAGAATAGCTGAAACCTAACTTTAAACTGCTTTAAAAAATCTATCGTATGTAATTGTTTCTTCCAAGCGAGCTCTTTCAATTATCTGTTCCTATCAAACGGTCGATTATTACACTGGACTAGCAGTTTCCAGTAGAACTCTATGGAATTAAGGAGTCAATGTAGTCTCCTGTCATACTTCGATCAATAACGGCATTCCACTTTGACTTCCATTTCAAAATCAGAACAACGTCTCTGCATGCTAGAAACCAATTTGTCTACCGAATTTTTCAGTTTTTATTGCATAATATTATAGCAACAATAATGGCATCTGATAATTTGAAATTCGATTCAGCAATCAAGTGGACATTCTGCCAAGTCACATTAATGCGGCCATCGCCTATGTTCCACGTCTACGTGCAGTAACGACAGACGGCAGGTGCCAGCACTAGCAGTGGACGGTATACTAAGCTTGGTCCGGAGAGGAGGGCGGGGGGGCGTGGAAAGATGTACAGAAATGGAGCGACTTGTCTGACGTCCAGAGGGGACTAATCATTGGCTTTCGGGCCAAGGGTGGAAGAATTTCCGAAAGGGCAAGTTTGTAAGCCATGCAGCAGTGGATAAAGTGTACTGTGCGTGGAAAAACGGTGCTATCCGAAACCGGCGCCTAGGAAACTGTGGTGCACTATGAGTCCCAGATGACAGGTGAACGACGGCTGCGGGAATCTGTATGGGCGAACAGACGTGCAACTGTTGAGCAAATGACCGGTCAGATGAACCAAGGGGCTACCAACAGGGGCTCCTCAACTATTGTTCCACAAACGTTGCTGCGTATGGACCTCCAGAGTAGGTGCCTTGATCAAGTACCTATGCTGACTGTTGTTCATCGGCGACGAAGGTTGGAAGCGCTCTCCACTATCGCAACTGGACTCCACTAGGTGACGACAGGTGGCCTTTTCAGGCCAACCACGTTTCATATTCCAACGGACAGGTAGCTGTTGGGGTGTATGACGTGAAAGGAAACAGCCTTCAACAATCATCGGAAGGGTCCAAGTCGTGGGGCATCCCCTGGATGATCTCATCATTCTGGGAGGCACACTGGATGTGTCCACACTTGGAGACCATGTCAGCCCCTACATGCAGTTTGTTTTCCTTGGCACAATGGCATCTACCAGCAGGACAATGCAATGTGTCACACAACTTGCAGTGTACGGGCATGGCTTGAAGAGTAACAGGAAGAGTATACCGTATTTCTCTGCCCACCAAACTCTCGTGATTTAAACAGCGACTCTATCGGGCTGTTTGCGCCATGGATCCCCAGCCGAGAAACCTAGCACAGCTGGCCATGGAACTGGAGTCTGTATGGCTGCACATGTCTGTTGGTACCTTCTAGAGCCTCATTGACTCCCATCCTGCACATCTGGCAGCAGTCTGCGCTGCTAAAGGTGGTTATTCACTCTTTTGACAGTTGGTTACATTAATATGACTGGAAAGTGTATAAATTATTTTTTTCTGAATATGTGAATAACTGTCGCATCTCGTCCTTTAACTCGTAATTCATTTGCTTTAATTTTTGGAAGTTTTTACGTATCTCTTTCAAATAATATATAAGATAATAATTATTATCAGCATACTAGTCTCTAGAAATATTCATTACAGCATCTTGATTCATCGCACTGAATCTGTCACCTCCTTAACATCCTGCATGGGTACTACATGATGTATTCCTGGGTTCTGGTATACTGTTGCCAAATTAATTACTTAAACGTAAATGTCCACTAATTTGTTGTAACAGACACAAACCATAAAATCAATTTCAAGTTAAACACAAACGGATCTGTCCTGACAAAGACCTAATCCAATACACAATACAGCCATTTCCCCAAAGTAAATATTTTCCAGTGTTAAGTCCATTACTAACATC
The DNA here is from genome assembly GCF_021461395.2 of Schistocerca americana. Lineage (NCBI taxonomy): Eukaryota > Metazoa > Arthropoda > Insecta > Orthoptera > Acrididae > Schistocerca > Schistocerca americana. Next base: position 474,608,301 of record NC_060130.1, on the reverse strand, counting down.
ACTGAGTAAGAGTGGATTCAATGGCTACTACCCTCGTGGGCTGTTTTCTGCAGACTCCTAGTTCCAGACTGGCTGCTTTTAACACTCGATCTGGATGTGAACTCCACATGAAATGCCGTTTACTCGCTAGGGTGTGAGTTAAATAGCAGTGTGGACTGATACTGAGTTCACCTTGCTGTACCCAAGTCCACATGCCACTGTGATATAAGAATGGGCTACCTGGCAGGGGTAATGGTATGGGAAACAACATCCCGCCTCCCTCAATGGAGAGAGGCAAAGCCTCTTCTTCTTTAGTAGCTACTGCGGTTGATGGCCGACGAGCACGTCCTTAGTGGCCTCAATGCTGTCCCTGTCGGGCTCTGCGTCCGACGGTGCTGGTGGTGGCACGGCGTCGGCGCTGTTAGGCTGCTGCGGTTCTGTCGCTTCCATTTTCCCTTCCTGGGGAGAAGCGCTGCCATCACCTGGAACGGAAACAGGGCTACTATACCAGCACATTGGGCGCAGCTGTCAAGGCTGCTGTGTCCACATTTCTTGTCGCACTTGACTATGCAAATCAGCACACTTACCACCGCAATGGAGAAGACAGCCAGTAACAAATATGACTGCAGGCAACGCCGTTTCATTGACCTCTTAGGGCATATGACAGCCATCCATACCAGCTTCTGGGCCTGGCCACCTACACCAGTAACGTCACCATCTCAACTGTTCAATTTCCGCCGGCCGCGGTGGTCTAGCGGTTCAGGCGCTCAGTCCGGAACCGAGCGACTGCTACAGTTGCCGGTTCGAATCCTGCCTCGGGCATGGATGTGTGTGATGTCCTTAGGTTAGTTAGGTTTAAGTAGTTCTAAGTTCTAGGGGACTGATGACCACAGATGTTAAGTCCCATAGTGCTCAGAGCCATTTGAACCATTTGTTCAATTTCCATGCCTAGCAAACATCCTGACCATAGGGATGATCGCTAATCAAATTACTTATTTTTATTAGAATTACAGTGTATGCACGGTATTATAAATATTCAGATAGTTATAATGATCATCAGTCAGCTATAGTGCCAGTAGTGTCAGCGTCGTCGTAACTGCCGTCTGCTTCACGTCTGCTGTGCGGCGAGCTACCTTAATTTAAGTATTAACTGTATTTTTCTTACTTGTCACTTCTTCTTCCGTGTGTTTTTGCTTTTAGGAAGCTTTAATTGTCGAATGCTAGTAATAGTGTTCCATAGATTTCGTGCTTGTTTTGAATACAGTCAGAGAGAGTCCCCTTAGTCAGCCATAGTGCCACTAGTGCCAGTGTTTGTTTTCAATACAGTCCAAAGACAGGTAGTGCTATTTTCATTGTTTTCTACAAGAAGTGGCTAGCAACCACAGTTTAGTCAACAATCAGCCGCCTTTAGTGAATTAGCAGTATAGTTAAAAGTTTATTAACTCTCTACAGTACATTGATTTCTTAGGATGGATAGGATGTGTGACTGCTGTGTACGGACGCAGGAGGAGCTGGCCACTGTTCGCGAACAGCTGAACGTGTTGATGGCCGCGGTCAGCTGTCTTCAGGCTGCTGCCTCGGAGTGTAGCGGCAGTGGGGAGTCTGGTGCGTCGCATGGTACACCCCAGGTGTTACATGCTTCACCCACTGTCCCTGCTGTTGAGACATCTTCGCGGGTACCGGGCGTGGTTGGGCCACCCTCTCCCCAAGGGGAGCAGCGGGTTCAGCGGCGTTCGCGGCGCACGAGGCGGAGGGTCAACGTGGAGGCTGGCTGTGTGGCATCGCCCGCTCTGCCTGTGAGTGGACATATGGCTGCTCTTTCAGCAAGGTCCGAGCAGGCACACGGGGGGAGGGGTTTATTAGTTATTGGGAGCTCCAACGTTACGGGGGTGATGGAGCCCCTTAGGGAAATAGCGGAAAGGTCGGGGAAGAAGGCCAGTGTTCACTCTGTCTGCCTGCCGGGGGGTCTCATACGAGATGTGGAGGAGGCGCTGCCGGCGACGATGGGTTGGAATCAGAGCTAACTATTTGTAGTATTGTTCCCAAAACCGATCGCGGTCCTCTGGTTTGGAGCCAAGTGGAAGGCTTAAACCAGAGGTTCAGACGATTCTGCGGAGATCTGGGGTGCAAATTTCTCGACCTCCGCTATCAGGTGGAGAAATGTAGGGTCCCCCTGAATAGGTCAGGCGTGCACTACACGCCGGAAGCGGCTACAAGGGTAGCGGAGTACGTGTGGAGTGCACATGGGGGTTTCTTAGGTTAGAGAATTCCCTCCCTAGGCCCGACAAGACGCCTCCTGACACGCGCAAGGTAGGAGTAGGCAAAATGCAACAGGGAATAACGATATTAATGTGCTAATAGTAAATTGCAGGAGCGTCTATAGAAAGGTCCCAGAACTGTTCTCAATAATAGACGGTCACGACGCCCATATAGTACTAGGGACAGAATGTTGGCTGGAACCAGACGTAAACAGTGATGAAATCCTGAACTCAGATTGGAATGTATACCGCAGAGACAGGCTGGACAGTGAAGGGGGATTCGTGTTTATAGCGATAAGAAGTGCAATAGTATTGAAGGAAATTGACGGAGGTCCGAAATGTGAAATAATTTGGGTGAAGGTCACGGTTAAAGCAGGCTCAGACATGGTAATTGGAAGTCTCTATAGGCCCCCTGGCTCAGCAGCTGTTGTAGCTGAGCACCTGAAGGATAATTTGGAAAATATTTCGAGTAGATTTCCCCACCATGTTATAGTTCTGGGTGGAGATTTTAATTTGCCGGATATAGACTGGGAGACTCAAACGTTCATAACGGGTGGCAGGGACAAAGAACCCTGTGAAATTTTTTTAAGTGCTTTATCTGAAAACTACCTTGAGCAGTCAAACAGAGAACCGACTCGTGGTGACAACATATTAGACCTTCTGGTGACAAACAGACCCGAACTATTTGAAACAGTTAACGCAGAACAGGGAATCAGCGATCATAAAGCGGTTACTGCATCGATGATTTCAGCCGTGAATAGAAATATTAAAAAAAGGTAGGAAGACTTTTCTGTTTAGCAAAAGTGACAAAAAGCAGATTACAGAGTACCTGATGGCTCAACACCAAAGTTTTGTCTCAAGTACAGATAGTGTTGAGGATCAGTGGACAAAGTTCAAAACCATCGTACAATATGCGTTAGATGAGTATGTGCCAAGCAAGATCGTAAGAGATGGAAAAGAGCCACCGTGGTACAACAACCGATTTAGAAAACTGCTGCGGAAGCAAAGGGAACTTGACAGCAAACATAAACATAGCCAAAGCCTTGCAGACAAACAAAAATTACGCGAAGCGAAATGTAGTGTGAGGAGGACTATGCGAGAGGTGTTCAATGAATTCGAAAGTAAAGTTATATGTACTGACTTGGCAGAAAATCCTAAGAAATTTTGGTCTTATGTCAAAGCGCTAGGTGGATCAAAAGAAAATGTCCAGACACTCTGTGACCAAAATGGTACTGAAACAGAGGATGACAGACTAAAGGCCGAAATACTAAATGTCTTTTTCCAAAGCTGTTTCACAGAGGAAGACTGTGTAAGTAGGCTGTTTATGTTTTCTTATTGGCAACGTTACGTAGCGCTCTGTATAAAAATCACTGGCTGTGCTGTGTGCAGTCTGTGGCTAGTTTGCATTGTTGTCTGCCATTGTAGTGTTGGGCAGCTGGATGTTAACAGCGCGTAGCGTTGCGCAGTTGGAGGTGAGCCGCCAGCAGTGGTGGATGTGGGGAGAGAAATGGCAGAATTTTGAAATTTGTAAGACTGGATGTCATGAACTGCTATGTATATTATGATTTTTCAACACTGTTAAGGTAAATACAATGTTTGTTCTCTATTAAAATCTTTCATTTGCTAACTATGCCTATCAGTAGTTATTGCCTTCAGTAGTTTGAATCTTTTAATTAGCTGGCAGTAGTGGAGCTCGCTGTATTGCAGTAGTTTGAGTAACGAAGATTTTTGTGAGGTAAGTGATTTGTGAAACGTATAGGTTAATTTAGTCAGGGCCATTCTCTTGTAGCGATTATTGAAAGTCAGATTGCGTTGCGCTAAAAATATTGTGTGTCAATTTAAGCACAGTCATGAACAATGTTTCTAAGGGGACGTTTCAACTGCACTGTAGTTACTTCTCTAGATTGCCACACAGATGACAAAATGGTAGATATCGAAATAGACAACAGAGGGATGGAGATACAATTAAAATCGCTCAAAAGAGGAAAGGCCGCTGGACCTGATGGGATACCAGTTCGATTTTACACAGAGTACGCGAAAGAACTTGCCCCCTTTCTTGCAGCGGTGTACCACAGGTATCTAGAAGAGCGTAGCGTTCCAAAGCATTGGAAAATGGCACAGGTCATCCCCGTTTTCAAGAAGGGACGTCGAACAGATGTGCAGAACTATAGACCTATATCTCTAACGTCGATCAGTAGTAGAATTTGAGAACACGTATTACGTTCGAGTATAATGACTTTTCTGGAGACTAGAAATCTATTCTGTAGGAATCAACTTGGGTTTCGAAAAAGACGATCATGTGAAACCCAGCTCGCGCTATTCGTCCACGAGACTCAGAGGATCATAGACAGGGGTTCACAGGTAGATGCCGTGTTTCTTGACTTCCGCAAGGCGTTCGATACAGTTCCCCACAGTCGTTTAATGAACAAAGTAAGAGCATATGGACTATCAGACCAATTGTGTGATTGGATTGAAGAGTTTTTAGATAACAGAACGCCGCATGTCATTCACAATGGAGAGAAGTCTTCCGAAGTAAGAGTGATTTCAGGTGTGCCGCAGGGGAGTGTCATAGGACCGTTGCTATTCACAATATACACAAATGACCTTGTGGATGACAACGGAAGTTCACTGAGGCTTTTTGCAGATGATGCTGTGGTATAACGAGAGGTTGTAACAATGGAAAATTGTACTGAAATGTAGGAGGATCTGCAGCGAATTGACGCATGGTGCAGGGCATGGCAATTGAATCTCAATGCAGACAAGTGTAATGTGCTGCGAATACATAAAAAGATAGATCCCTTATCATTTAGCTACAAAATAGCAGGTCAGCAACTGGAAGCAGTTAATGCCATAAATTATCTGGGAGTACGCATTAGGAGTGATTTAAAGTGGAATGATCATATAAAGTTGATCGTCGGTAAAGCAGATGCCAGACTGAGATTCATTGGAAGAATCCTAAGGAAATGCAATCTGAAAACAAAGGAAATAGGTTACAGTATGCTTGTTCGCCCACTGCTTGAATACTGCTCAGCAGTGTGGGATCCGTACCAGATACAGTTGATAGAAGAGATAGAGAAGATCCAACGGAGAGCAGCGCTCTTCGTTACAGGATCATTTAGTAATCGCGAGAGCGTTACGGAGATGATAAACTCCAGTGGAGGACTCTGCAGGAGAGACGCTCAGTAGCTCGGTACGGGCTTTTGTTATTGTTTCGAGAACATATCTTCACCGAAGAGTCAAGCAGTATATTGCTCCCTTTTACGTATATCTCGCGAAGAGACCATGACGATAAAATCAGAGAGATTAGAGCCCACACAGAAGCACACCGACAATCCTTTTTTCCACGAACAATACGAGACCGGAATAGAAGGGAGAACCGATAGAGGTACGCACGGTACCCTCCGCCACACACCGTCACGTGGCTTGCGGAGTATGGATGTAGATGTAGATGTAGATCTAGAACTGATGTAAGGCCCTGTGACATATTTTGTACGTGCGTTGAATGAAGCCTGTCCTGAAATTAGAGCCTGGTAGTCCAGAGGCCCAACAATGTTTGGGTAGCAACGCTAGAGTGAGATTTTGAGAGCCATACAAAAATGTGTTCCTTCTGTTGGAGAAGTAGTTGAGTGGTAGCTTCTGTCGCTGTAGCAGCACATCGAAGCGCACCGTTTCTTTTGTGAGTTGCCACAACTTCCAATAAGAAGCGAGTTATTTGTAATTTCTGCGTTGTCTCTAGCTTTATCTCTTAAATTTTTTGCGTCTTCATGTATTTATTAGGCATAGCTCTGCGTTTTCATAACTGTGTAGAGTGTATGTCTACCACCTTTGGGGATCCTTCGCTCACAGCTCCAGACGCTGCTGTCTTCGGTCACGTAGCTTGAGGCTGTTGTCAATGGGCATCATCATGAGAGGCCAGATGTGGGGACCCCAGGAACGTTCAGCACTTCCCAATGTCTCTGATCGATCACTACAGTGGGCGCCTCATATATTGTCTGCACTGACGTTGTCTCTTAGCCATTGTCGACTGGGGATAGCTCCAAGATGTGGCAGGCAGCGAAAACCTTCTGGGTGGCTGATCGAATGGCCTCCCCAATTCGTCTTTCGAACAGGTTTCAGACGCTGTCTAGATCTGGTAAACACCCTGAGCCAGATGCAATCACCTGCCCTCTTTCAGGGAAAGCCTCCTGGCCCGTAAGATCTGGGTACTCACAGAGGATGTGATTAATGGTAGTTAGGAGCTCCAACAATACGCACATAATAGGGGTCCTTCGGAAAATGGCTGCCAAAGTGGGGAAGAAATCCTGTGTGCACTCTCTGACTAGGAGGAGTCATCCCAAATGTAAAACGCATACTTCAAGATGACATGAAGAGCAGACAAAACAGCCACCTGTTGCAGGTGGTGTCTCATGTCGGTACCAATGACGTGAGTTGCTCTGGATGGGAAGAAACTCTCTCTGGTTTTGATAGGCTATATTACGTGTTAAGGACTGACAGTATTGCTTGCGGGACGAAGGCGGAGCTCGTCATCTGTTGCATCATCGACAGGGCCGAATGCAGACTTTTGGTACAGAGCCAAGTGGAGGGTCTCAATAAGAGGCTTAGAGCGACTGTGTAGGTTTCAAGCTCCTCTACTTACACCGTAGAGTGGTGAGTTTTCTGGTGCTGATTAATAGATGAGGTGTCCACTACACGCTGGAAGCGGCTACGCGGGTAATGGGGGCTACGTGGAGGGGAATAGATTTTTTTTTAGATTAGAGGGTCTCGGGAAATTAAAGAAAGGGTATAAGTTTCAAAGGATACAGGGCAAACACAGGACCAGGATAACCTAATAACACTCAGTATTCCCGTGCTTGTTGACATCGTCAACGTTGGGCACAAGCGACCTGTCGTAAATTTTTATGATGGGTTGAACGAAGTCAAAAGCAAGATCACAAATAAATTTTTATTTTGATTACTACACTCATGCTCGTAAATTAAGGATAATGCTGATACATCGTGAAATAACGCTCTGGTGGGCGGTTTGCGGGTTTAAATCACCTCGGGGTATGACCATGCGGTGCATTTGACCTGCGGTCATCGCACGGTGGCGCTGGCAGCAGTTCACATATGCAGAAGTGTGTTGGTGCATGTCAGAGTACGGTGCAGCAAGTAAGTGAGCAGACGTTTTCAGACGTACTAATGGTGACTGTGTGTTGAAAATGGCTCAAAGAACACATATTGATGACGTTATGAGGGGTAGAATACTAGGGTGACTGGAGGCTGGTCAAACACAGCAGTTCGTAGCGCGGGACCTCTGTGTGCCACAAAATGTGATCTCAAGTTATGGCAACGATTCCAGCAGACAGGAAACGTGTCCAGGCGCTACAGTACGGGACGTCCACAGTGTACAACACCACAAGAAGACCGATATCTCACCATCAGTGCCCGCAGGCGGCCACGAAGTACTGCAGGTAGCCTTGCTTAGGACCTTACCGCAGCTACTGGAACAATTGTCTCCAGACACACAGTCTACAGACGACTGAACAGACATGGTTTATTCGCCCGGAGACCGGCAAGGTGCATTCCACTGACCCCTGGCACAGGAGAGCCCGTAAAGCCTGGTGTCAAGAACACAGCACATGTTCATTGGAACAGTGGTCCCAGGTTATGTTCACGAACGAGTCCAGGTATAGTCTGAACAGTGATTCTCTCCAGGTTTTCATCTGGAGTGGACCAGGAACCAGATACCAACCCCTTAATGTCCTTGAAAGGAACCTGTATGGAGGTCGTGGTTTGATGGTGTGGGGTGGAATTATGGATGGATGGATGGATATGGTGTTATGGGCGCTCAACAGTGTAGTCTTAAGCGCCCGTGGAATTATGATTGGTGCACATACACCCCTGCATGTCTTTGACAGAGGAACTGTAACACGTCAGGTGTGTCGGGACGTCATTTTGCACCAGTATGTCCGCCTTTTCAGAGGTACAGTGGGCCCCAACATCCTCCTGATGGATGATAACGCACGGCCCCACCGAAAAGGCATCGTGTAGGAGTACCTTGAAACAGAAGATATCAGGCGAATGGAGTGGTCTACCTGTTCTCCAGACCTAAGCCCCATCGAGCACGTCTGGGATGCTCTCGGTCGACGTATCTTTCTTTTTCTTTTTTTTTTTTTATTGTTCCGTGGGACCAAATTAAGGAGAAGTCACCATGGTCATGGAACGAATCAATACATGAAATTATAACACGATAGTAGAAACAGATAAAATGAAATACAAGAAACGTATTCAGGCGACAATTCGTAAGTTTAAATAAAGAAAATCAACAATGTAACACTGGAATTTGCTTAATTTTTCAGCTCTTTCAGGAGCTCCTCGACAGAATAGAAGGAGTGAGCCATGAGGAAACTCTTCAGTTTGGACTTAAAAGCGTTTGGGCTACTGCTAAGATTTTTGAGTTCTTGTGGTAGCTTATTGAAAATGGATGCAGCAGAATATTGCACTCCTCTTTGCACAAGAGTCAAGGAAGTGCATTCCACATGCAGATTTGATTTCTGCCTAGAATTAACTAAGTGAAAGCTGTTAACTCTTGGTAATAAGCTAATATTGCCAACAACAAACGACATTAAAGAAAATATATACTGTGAGGGCAATGTCAGAATTCCCAGACTATTGAATAGGGGTCGATAAGAGGTTCTCGAACTTACACCACATATAGCTCGGACAGCCCGATTTTGAGCCAAAAATACCCTTTTTGAATCAGAAGAATTACCCAAAAAATAATACGATATGACATAAGCGTATGAAAACACCCAAAATAGACTATTTTTCGTGTTGAACTGTCACTTATTTCAGATACTGTTCTAATGGTAAATAAAGCAGCATTTAGTTTCTGAACAAGATCCTGAACATGGGCTTTCCACAACAGATTACTATCTATCCGAACGCCTAGGAACTTGAACTGTTCCGTCTCGTTTATAATATGCCCATTCTGTCTGATCAAAATATCAGTTGTTGTTGAATTGTGAGTTAGGAACTATAAAAACTGAGTCTTACTGTAATTTAGCATCAAATTATTTTCCACAAGCCACGAACTTATTTCATGAACTATATTATTTGATACTGTTTCAATATTACACACAAGATCATTCACTACTAAGCTGGTGTCTTCAGCAAACAGAAATATTTTTGAATCACCTGTAATACTAGAAGGCATATCATTTATATAAATAAGAAACAGCAGCGGCCCCAGCACCGACTCTTGGGGAACGGCCCCTTAACAGTGCCCCATTGGGACTGAACATCACTACCACTCTCAATATTGCGGAGAATTACCTTCTGCTTTCTGTTCTTAAAGTAAGAGGCGAACTAATTGTAAGCTACTCCCCTTACTCCATAATGGTCCAACTTCTGCAGTAATATTTTGTGGTCAACACAGTCAAAAGCCTTTGTTAAATCAAAGAAAACACCTAGGGTTCGCAGTTGTTAGACCATTTCTAAAACCAAACTGTACATTTGACAGCAAATTATGTGAATTTAAACGCTCCAGTAACCTTGTATATACAACCTTCTCGATAACTTTAGCAAACACCGATGGCATAGAAATAGGTCTATAATTGTCAACATTATCCCTGTCGCCGTTTTTATAAAATGGCTTCACTACCGAGTACTTTAATCGGTCAGGAAACTGACCACTCCTAAAGAAAAAGTTACAGATATGACTAAGTACTGGGCTAACATACATAGAACAATACTTCAGTATTCTTCTAGATACCCCGCCATATCCATGAGAGTTCTTGGTCTTTAGTGATTTAATTATCAACTCAATCTCCCTCTTGTCAGTATCATGGAGGAGCATTTCAGGTAACAGTCTCGGAACACTTTTTTCTACGAGCGCTATATGATTCCCTGTTGGGACTAGGTTTCTATTTAGTTCACCTGGTATATTCAGAAAGTGATTATTAAATACTGTACATAAATGCGACTTATCAGTAACACGGACATTCCCATTACCCACTGATTCTATATACGACCTGTCTTGCAGATCAGCCACTTTCTTTACGACTCACCATATGGTTTTAATTTTATCCTGAGACTTAGCTATTCTATCTGCATACCACACACTTTTTCCCTTCCTACTAACTTTTTTAAGCACCTTACAATACTGTTTATAATGGGCTGCTGCATTTAGATTTTGACTGTTTCTAACGTTTTGATATAATTGCCACTTTGTTCTACAGGATATTCTTATCCCTCTAGTCAGCCACCCAGGCTGCCTGTTTGTGCTAGTACCCTGTTTTGAATGTTCTAACGGAAAGCAACTTTCAAAGTCTTGAGGAAAGCATTATATTTATCGTCTACTGTATCAGCACTATAAACATGTTGCCACTCTTGTTCCTTGATAAGGTTTACAAAGGTCTCTACAGTAACTGGATCAGCTTCCTAAGAAGTTGATAACTATATTTAACATGTGTTGCAGCACAAAAATCTTTTAGAGTTAAAACTTGTGCATCATGATCTGAAAGGCCATTCACTTTTTTGCTAACAGAATGCCCTTCTACTAATGAGGAATGAACAAAAATGTTGTCTATGGTTGTTCTACTGTTCCCTTGCACTCTCGTTGGAAAGAATACGGTTTGCATAAGATTATATGAATTAAGGAGGTCAACCAGCATCCTTTTCCTTGCACAGTCACTTATACAATTAATATTGAAGTCACCACATATAACTAATTTCTTTGTATTTCCTTTAAAGTGAACCAAGAACCTCCTCTAGCTTTAGCAAAAATGTGAAATCGGAGTCTGGGGATCTATAAATATCAACAGTTAGAAGTTTAACTCCACTAAATTTAACCACACCTGTACAACATTCAAACACCTTTTCAGTGCAGCACTTTGAAACATCAATTGACTCAAATGGGATACCGTTTTTCACATACATGGCTACTCCCCCACACCGCAAAGAGCTCCTAGAAAAGCTGCCAGCCAACCTGTGTCCTGGTAAAGAAAGTCTCTGAATTATCTCCTTATTTAAGAAGTGTTCAGATATACCAATAATTTTAGAGTCAACATCTATAAGCAATTCACTAACTTTATCTCTAATACCTTGTATATTTTGATGAAATATACTAATTTCCTCATTACTCGGATACCTAAGCTTTGTCGAAAGTGGTTTCTTTGTTAGAGAGACTTCCCTTAAGCCGGAATACCTATCAGCTGACTTCAATCTAAAAAAGGTGCAGCTCTAACACCCACTAGTACAGGAATTTTTCTATGAGTGATCCCACCACCCCCACCTATGCTGTCACCTATAAGCTTTGCCAACCTCCCCTTTCCATACTTGTTGAGGTGCAGGCCATGTCTAGTGAAACCCGTCCTGCTGATAGACTCCACCGACACCACTGAAATGTGACTCATGCCTTCTGTCATCAGTGCACCCCCAAGTCTCATGTTATTACGCTTGACGGCTGTGTTAAGATGAGGCCGATCGTGACGCTGAAACAGTTCCACGAAATGCACATTCGTGTTGCCAGTCTGAGTGGCTATCTTTTCCAGGTCACCATCTATGTCATACTCCCCATCCCTATCAATACTATTACCAGCCCCACCCACAATCACTACCTGATCCTCTTTAGTAAAATCCCTACATAACACCCCTACGTTAGCAGTCACCTGAGCCAATCCTGCATTAGGCTTTACAATGCTGGTGACCTGGTACTCGCTCCCTAACACTTCCTGCAACTGCTGGCCTACACCTCTACCATGAGAACTACCTAACAGCAGAACCTTCTTCTTTCTCTTAGACTTCGCAACTGTCCTAGATACCGTAACTGCTGAGGTCTACTGCATACTTCCTACATCTACAGCTACTAGAGATTCCTCTCCACTAGACTCTGACAGTTGGTCAAATCTATTGCAAACACAAATCGTAAAACTATCTGAAAATCTCCTTCTCCTAGAAGATCTCTTGCCAACAACCAGCTCCCATTCCGCAACCCCCTCCTCCCTCCTCATCCTACCTAGCTCCCCCCGTGCGTTTTTCAACTGAAGGGCACATATCTTACGCTCCTGCTCCTCTATCAACTTACTCTTACTACATAACCTGCAGTTCCAGGAGAGGATCTCACCAGAATGCCCACTGGCTTCCCCACTGCATTCCCCCCAGTGAAAATACTTCTAACAACTCTCACACCGCAATCCACTACTCACGAAGCTACGGCAAAGCCCACACTTCTCATTCATGGTAAAATTTTACAGTTATTGAAACAAGAAAACTACTTTATCTAAGTTCCGCTAGTACAATAAGAAGATGTTAAAAAACTGACTACAATAATCACAAACTTACTCTACAAGGGAAGTAACTAATATTATTAATAGTATTAATCAACAGCAAATGAGAATATAACAAAAGACTTACACAGAAAGAAAATCAAACGTCTAATGCATAGTAACTAAACTGAAAACAGTTCCCAAAACTTTTTTCTGAAAAAATTTCACCAGGAAACACCAAGAACACCGGCTGAAGACTACTAAAGTTCCTAAATAAACCACTATACACAAACAATTAATCAGTACTTAGCTTTCGATGCGCCGCTACATCTGCAACCGGTCAGCGCGAATTGTAAACACAGGTAAGAGGTTAAGTTGCCCGATACGAAACACTCGTAAATATCAGGCCACAACACAAGAAAGGCGGAGGTGAATGAAGAAACCACTAATAAGTCACCTGTATAGTAAATATTATCACAAAACCGTTAAAATATGTATCTGAAATCTAAAAATAAATGAAAACTTAGAGAGCGATCTCACACGCAGTCACGCGCGTATGACGTCACACCAAAGACCCACGTCTTCAAACCCCTACGACACTTCAGGAGCTCCGACAGGCACTGGTGCAAGAATTGGAGGCTATACCCCAGCAGCTGATCCAGAGTACGTCAACCCGTTGTGCGGACTGTGTACGTGTGCATGGTGATCATATTCCATATTGATGTCGGGGTACATGCGCAGGAAACAGTGGCGTTTTGTAGCACATGTGTTTCGGGACGGTTTTCTCAACTTATCACCAATACCGTGGACTTACAGATCTGTGTCGTGTGTATTTCCTAAGTGCCTATGCTATTAGAGCCAGTTTTGCGTAGTTCCACGTTGTGTGACACCACATTCTGCAGTTATCCTTAATTTATGAGCATGAGTGTAGTTTCAGCTGCACACGAGTCTTCTTCCAATCTAAGATACAAAATTCGACATGAGAATACAGCAGGGTACAACAGCTTTTTTATAGGAATCACATTACAGATCCAAAATACAAAACTGCGCATAAAGTTGTAGCAAATTACAGAAGTATATGTGGAATTACATGATACGTACCATAAAAACATTATGAATCAGTGTAATTGCCACGACGACTCGCCGCTTCCATAAAATCTTTTTTGAAACTGACAACTCTGTACAGAACAAAGGTAAAATAACATTACATCTTCATAACCAATCAAATAGAACAAAGATCACAAAACTGAAAAACAAATTTACAATAAGCTGAGGAAGAGGCCGTGAGAATAAGAGAATATTTAATATCACTCAAAACTATTCACTAGAATGAACAAATATGTTTATAAGGTATCATCTTATCTCAGGCGTTATGCCGCTAAAACTTAGTAACTTACAGTTTAATCAGTATTCGAATTATTTCATAGTAGAGTGCATCGTGAGTATGGTACCACAATGTGGTGTATGAGAATAGTACCGCAGTTGATAACCATTGTGAAGATCAAGAAAAACGACGTTTGAAACGCACATTGTGTAGCCACGTGTGGCCAGTACTGCACTGAAGAGAGGACTGACGGCCACTAAGTTCGATTAGCTGCTTGGGGTGATGATCTCTAGGAGGCATAAGGTTCAAATGGCTCTGAGCACTATGGGACTTAACATATGAGGTCATCAATCTCCTAGAACTAGGAACCACTTAAACCTAACTAACCTAAGGACATCACACACATCCATGCCCGAGGCAGGATTCGAACCTGCGACCGTAGCAGATCGCGGTTCCGGACTGAAGCGCCTAGAACCGCTAGGCCACAGCGGCCGGCTGGCATAAGGAGTCGACTATATAACTTACGTAAAATTTTAATATTCGAGTAAAATTTAAAAGGGATACAGGATACAAATGTATCTCCAACAAAATTACAAACAGTAGTACAGTTCATCTTATAACTGAACAAATGGGGCGTTAACTGGTAACGACATGATATGACAGCAAGTGCCTGCTAAAATTATATAAACTAAGAGATCCAATTTCCTGTAGTATTCCACTAAACTAGTAATTTACAAAGTTTACCGGCCATATCCACAGCCTCAAGGTTTTTAAACAGTAGATTACATGTGTAAAATAAAATTTTAAGAACATCGTTAACATACAACATTATGAACCATAACTAAGATCGCAATAATGGTGCCGCAATGTTCGTCATAATGACGATACTAAGTAATAAAAAATTAGTCAATTACTGAAAAAGACTATCGTTCCTGTCCATATACGTATACAGATGTACACTGTTACATGTCGTCCTAGGTAATAGTATATTCACATTGATTTCCTATCGTGTACCTGTTATAACCTAGACCTTCAGGTAACCTTACTATCTAAGCCTTGAGTGACAACTTGATAGACTTGTACGAGTGCTAGCTGGTGACAGCATATGCAATGTATTCACAAATTTTATATAACTGTAGTAGTTAATAAATGCAAACAGGTGTTCTAATAATAATTACACTGTGATTTACTCTACAATAACTGCCAATAACCGCCTCAAATAACCAAAATATTCCTGTCAAACTCATGTACGTTATGTACACTACGGAGATACCGGGAGATACTATTATATTGTGTCTTAGACAGACTAATTAATCTTATTGGCTTATGGACAACATTACCACCTACAACTAGACGACTGTTAAGACTCATTTTCACAGCTGCATTCTGCATAACACTTAATTACGTGCTTTGCAAGTTTTTGCCCTTGAGAATTGGAATGTTAACCTTGTGGTGGAGTGTGTTGCGATACTGATTGCAATAAATACACTGAAGAGCCAAAGAAACTGGTACACTTGCCGAATATCGTGTAGGGCCTCCGCGAGCACGCAGAAGTGCCGCAGCACGACGTGGCAAGGACTCGACTAATGTCTGAAGTAGTGCTGGAGAGAATTGACACCATGAATCCTGCAGGGCTGTCTATAAATACGTAAGAGTACGATGGGGTGAAAAAGTCATTTTGAATAGCACGTTGCATGGTATCCCAGATATGCTCGAGCGGAAGTGTTTAAACTCAGAAGAGCGTTCCTGGAACCACTCTGTAGCAATTCTGGACATGCAGGGTGTCGCATTGCCCAAGCCCATCGGAATGCACAATGGACATATTCACTGTACACTCGTGAAATGGTCGCACGGGAATATCCCCACTTCATGACTACCTCGGAGATGCTGTGTTCCATCTCTCGGGCGCCGACTGTAATACCACGTTCTAACTCACTTAAATCTTGATAACCTGCCATTGCAGCAGCAGTAACCGATCAAACAACTGCGCCAGACACTTGTTTTATATAAGCGTTGCCG
This sequence comes from Schistocerca americana, assembly GCF_021461395.2. Lineage (NCBI taxonomy): Eukaryota > Metazoa > Arthropoda > Insecta > Orthoptera > Acrididae > Schistocerca > Schistocerca americana. Next base: position 474,592,474 of record NC_060130.1, on the reverse strand, counting down.
ACCACAGTGCCGTATTCTACCCGTTTACATATCATACCTATACCAGTTTCTTCGGTACTTCATTGTATATAAATATATTTCAGTGATTGAACGTCGAGCAACAGTACATATATCTCTCGAAGAGAGACTTCTACTGTTTCCTGAGGTATAAGATTAAGGTAAATTCCACTGACCTAGGTTTTGAAACCTTTATGTATGGACTTGTTAGGAAGCTAGTTACTGAGCTACACGCGGTTTTATTACTTTTATAATACATCATTTATATCATCACACATTTCTTATCCTTTTTCTTTTCGGTAACTGAATAAACTGTTATGACAACAGTTCGTTGTGTCACTGTTATGCCAAATCCTGCCGAATTTGCGGCTGCAGATACAGTTCGATGCACCAGAGCCACACTCTGAACACGGTGATCTTCCCTCTCGGTAGTGCCATGTGGCCGTCTGAGCCCGGTTATCTAGCAACCGTCGTTCTCGTGACCATTGATGCCAGCAGTCATGTACAGTGGCTACATTTCTACCAAGTCTTTCTGCAGTATCACAAAAAGGACATCCAGCTTCTCGTACCCCTTTTACACGACCTCGTTCAAACTCAGTGAGGTGTTCATAATGGCGTCTTTGTCGCCCTAAAGGCATCCTTGAATAACTTCAACTCACCACGACCAATCTCAAACACTTCCAACGCTCACGACCGTTACAGCATGTATTTAAAGCAAATCTGATTTACATCCTCATAGTGGCAGTACTAGCGTCACTCACATCGACTGGCGCGAAATTTAAACAGACCTTACCTTTCAGATGTAGAAATACGCCTACCAACTTCCGTTTACATCGCCCAGCTCGTTCTTGGTGTTACAATTGTTTATTCCGTCAGCGTAATGTTAGTAGGCTCTTATTGTCATGTCATGTCAGTACCAGTTGAAGCCCTGATGGTACAGTAATAAGATAAGTTGTACTGAGGTTTGTAATTTTGTTAAAAAACACTTATATCTTGTCTATTTTTTTAATTTTATTGGAATATTAGAATTTTACGCATGTTTGTGCGGTGTCGACTAGTATCGACAGTGGCGCAAGAAGTTTCGACCACCGTAGAGATACTGCACAGCAAATCGGTATCACGAGGTGCCAATGAGATGCAAGGAAGAAGCCGTGACTCCCGTAGTTCCGAGGCGCGACCGCTGCGCCTCTGCCCTGAAATAGCGTCGCCAGATGCCAGCAGGCAGTTCTGTTCGAGGTCGGATCCTGCCCACTTCCAGGAAGTTCCGCTCGGAGTATTGTCGTTGTGCTATCTACTCCCCGTGACAACCCGTGTCAAACGTCGGACCATTCTGAACTTCTATCATTTCGCCACTCAGTAATCGTGGCTCATTTACTGTGTCCTGAACCGCAAGTCCACGTGTGCAGTTTCATACCTTTAGCCGAGCCTGGCGAGCAAAGAAAAATTCCGCTATAATTAATTATTACTTATTCAGAGAGTTCTAATTAACGGTAATATTACTAGCCACCTCATTGTCCAAGAAGTCGGATACAGTAGTACATAGTCGACTTCTGACGCCATCTAGCGATGATCGCCTCAAGCAGCTAATCGAACTTAGCGGCCGATAGTCACTTCTTGAATGCGGTATTTCACACATACGTTTACAAAATGTGCTTTTCAAATGTTGTTTTTCTGGATCGTTCTAATAGTCATCAACGACAGCATAACGCTCATATACCACATTGTAATAACATACTCAGGATGATCTCTGCGATGAGGTAATACAAATACTAATTAAATTGTCAATTACCATGTTTTAGCGGGATAAAGTCGTACACAAGACAATACCTCCTACGTATTTATTCTTTCTGGTGGATAGTTCTGATTGATGTAAATATTCTCTTATTCTCACGGCCCCTTTCTTATCTTAATGTATATATTTTTCAGTTTTATGAGACTTGTTCTATTTGGTTAGTTATGAACAATATAAAGTTCAAATGGTTCAAATGGCTCTGAGCACTATGAGACTCAACTTCTGAGATCATCAGTCCCCTAGAACTCAGAACTACTTAAACCTAACTAACCTCGGGACATCACACACATCCATGCCCGAGGCAGGATTCGAACCTGCGACCACAGCGGTCTCACGGTTCCAGACTGTAGCGCCTAGAACCGCTCGGCCACTCCGGCCGGCAACAATATAAAGTTATTTTATCTCCGCTCTGTATGGATGTTGTCAGTTTTTAAAAAGATCTTAAGGAAGTGGTGAGCCGTCATGGCAATTACACTAATCAAGAATCTTTTTATGGTACATATCCTGCAATTTTTTATACACTTCTGTACTTTGCTATAATTTTATGTGCAGTTTTGTATTTTGGATCTGTAATGTGCTTCCTGTAAAAAAGCTATTGTACCTTGCTGCATTCTCATGTGCAATTTTGTAACTTAGATCTGAAGATAACCCTTGTGTAGCTGAAACTACTCACCAAAATAAAAATTTATTTTTCATCTTGATATCAAGGATGATAAAATCTTAACATAAAAACTCGGTACTCCAGTTGGTAATTGTCGTCCTTGGAAAAAAACAGAACTCTACGAGCTAACTGAAAGCATTGAAACTCAAATCGTTATAGGTACTGAAAGTTATCTAAATCTGGAGATACATTTAGCTGTCATTTTTAGAAAGGACCTAACGATATTCAGAATATTTAGTTTAAACACAGTTGATGGTAGAGCGTATATTGGCGTCAGGAGTAGTTTACTTTGTAATAAAACTGAAGTAGATATTTCCTGTGAGTTAGTATGGATAGGGGTTACACTTGACAACCGGGATAAATTAGTAAAAGGTTCATTTCAATCGCCCCTACTCCAGTGATCCAAATGGAAATGAGCGTTTGGCGTCTTTGGCGGGGAGGTCCCTTGCCAGGCAGGTCCGGCCGCCTTGGTGCAGGTCTTGTTACATTCGACCCCACATTTGGCGACCTGCGCGCCGGAGGGGAATGACAACACAACACCCAGTCCCTGAGCGGAGAAAATCTCCGACCTTGCCCGGAATCGAACCCGGGCCCGTAGGACGGCAATCCGTCACGCTGACCACTCAGCTATCGGGGGAGACACTCCACTGATGCAATTGAAGAAGAGTTCAAAGGAAAGTTGTGTCTCATTTCAGTTAGGTACCCCACCCATACAACTATACACTATGTGCTCAAATGTATCCTGACACCTGGCTGAAAAAACTTACAAGTTATTGGCGCCCTCCATCGGTAATGCTGGAATTCAATATGGTGTTGGCCCACCCTTAGCCTTGATGACAGTTTCCATTCTCGCTGGCGTACTTTCAGTCACGTGCTGGAAGATTTCGTGGGGAATAGCAGCCCATTCTTCATGGAGTGCTGCACTGAGAAAAGATATCGATGTCGGTCGATGAGGCCTGGCACGAAGTCGGTGTTCCAAAACATCCCAACAGTATTCTATAGGATTCAGGTCAGGACTCTGTGCAGGCCAGTCCATTTCAGGGACGTTATTGTCGTGTAACCACTCGACCACAGGCCGTGGATTATGAACATGTGTTCGATAGTGTTGAAAGATGCAACCGCCATCCCCGAATCGCTCTTCAACAGTGGGAAACAGAAAGGTGCTTAAAACATCACTGTTGGCCTGTGCTGTGATAAGTGCCACTCAAAACAACAAGGGGGGCAAAATACGACCATACCATAACGCAACCGCCTCCGAATTTTACTGTTGGCACTATACACGTTGGCAAATTACGTTCACCGGGCATTCGCCATACCCACCCTCTGCCATCGGATCGCCACCTTGTGTACCGTGATTCGTCACCGCACACAATGTTTTTCAACCCTTCAATCGTCCAATGTTTACACTCCTTACACCAAGCAAGGCGTCGTTTGGCATTTACCTGCGTGAAGTGTGGCTTATGAGCAACCGCTCGACAATGAAATCCAGGTTTCCTCACCTCCCGCGTAACTGTCTTAGTACTTGCAGTGGCTACTGATGCAGTTCGTAATTTCTGTGTGATGGTCTGGATAGATGTTTGCCATTGCACACTACGGCCCTCTTCAACTGTCGGCGGTCTCTGTCAGTCAACAGACGAGGTCGGCCTGTACGCTTTTGTGCTGTACGTGTTCCTTCACGTTTTCACTTCACTATCACATTGGAAACAGTGAACCTAGGGATGTTTAGGAGTGTGGCAGTCTCGCGTACAGACGCATGACACAAGTGACAATCATCTGACTGCGTTCTAAGTCCGTGAGTTCCGTGGAGCGCCCCATTCAGCTCTCTCAGGATGTCTAATGACTACTCAGGTCGCTGATATTGATTACCTGGCAGTAGGTGGCAGCACAATGCACCTAATATGAAAAACGTATGTTTTTGGAGGTGTACGAATACTTTTGACTACATAATGTATTTGGAGGTAGTAGAGGATCACTTCTGGTAATGGACAGGAATTCACCGACATTAACATCAGCATCTGCCATTCTGACATCATAAGATTTGGACAATTGCACGAACGCCATTACATAATTGGTCCTCAAATTCTGAAATCATTGTCTTACTGCCCTGCCCTGACAAGTCCAACCCTACCATCTGCCACCTGACCCTCCCACCCTTTGTAACTCTGTGCACCTCTGCTCGTCGATGTCATCGTGTAGACTGCCAATGGCATACAAGGTCAGCTCCCCAAACTTCTATCAGTTTTAATTTTTATACTTCAATTGCATGTCGGTCAAATTTTCTGTCTGTATTACGCCCAGTATGAAACGACACCAGCAGCAGCAGTGATCAGCTGTGAAGAAGAAGACTACCAGTAAGTATTTTGTCTATCTGTCTCTAGTTATTATTAATGTTATTATTATGTGTTTTGATATATTTTGGGGTTTGTTATTATTGTTACAAATGAGGACATGCAGGTGTTGCTTTCTGAACCACAGCAGCAGCAGGAGCAGCAACAGCAGAAGCAACAGGAGCAGTAGCAGTTACTGTCCCAAACATCTGGACCTGGTGTTGTTCGACTGTGTTGTAGCACAGCCATAGCAGCCACCAGAATTTGAGTCTCATCTATATTCTTGCAAAATACTGCTATTCACCAATACATACAATTTGATAGCAAGTCGATCTAAATATGTGAATGTAGGCCTAAATCCCCACAATGCTTTTAATGTGGTGATTGAGATGGAGAACGTTCACAGTCTTCGTAGTGCAGTATGCATGGTGCAAATGAGACTAACTGTGTAATAGAATAGAGTTCATGGAGGCAAAGGTGACGACTGACTACAACTCCTCTCGTATTCGAATTAACATTGGCATGTTAAAAGGTAAGATGTAATCTGAAGATGCAGTCACGTACATTAAACATTCAAGTGTGGTGAATTTAAGAATCCTGTACAATGCGTTACTGATGTGGAAGACAGACTGAGTCACTGGTGTCCTTGTATTAGACCTGCATACTCAGACATTATTGACTATTTGTGTTTGAAGTGTGTGAATATAAACTGGTTAGAACAGTGTATAAATGCACCAAGATATGCTTCTGAAAAGTCTGTAGGCATAAAATCTGTGGAGACTGAATTTGCTGAATGTTATTGCACCTATAGGCCTGAATGTGATTCAAGGCATATAGGAAAGAGCAATTTGGACAATAATGTATAACTGAGTGGTTGTGTGTCTTATATGCAGGATGTTAGAGGTATAAGTGCATCTGTTTTTATTTGCTACTGATGAGAGTGTATTGAACAACATTACATCACTATTTACATGATTGCAGACTAACAATTATAGCTATTAGGAGAACAATGTTTTCACATGGATTAGTACCTCCAAATACATGTGGCAACTACTACTATTTCCATGGGCAGCAGGTCAGATGTCGAAGTGTGAAGACATGGCCTCAAATTGATCACTCTATAGTGACAAGTGTAGTTCATTCAGTGGTGCAGTTATTAGCCTAATGTACAGAAAACCTCAGGTAGTAAATTATCTGACGTGTTTGCAGGGAGACTGTTCGATGCTGAGAGAAATCAACTAACACACGGTAGTGGGTTTGTGTTAGTGTACCAATGATCATGACATCTGCAACTATGCCACTAATATAATAACAATAATAATAGTAATATACAGTTTATAAGTACACATAGTGTGCAGTCATTCACAGGCGTATGCACATACACACACAACTATGACAAACACTTCATCTAGCTATTACACACACACAAACACACACACGCACACACACACACACACACTTTCACTCGAGTGGATAGTGTGAAAATGGGGGGGGGGGGTGTCCTGACCTCATCTGCATATATAAAGCGTTTCTCAACATGACATTACAGACTAACTTTCAGTGGCAGTGCAGTATTCCCCTCACGTCATCTAGACCAGACACCATATGTGGAGATGAATCTTTAGTGTGCATACACTCCTTGTAGCCTTTGATCGCAAGAGCCTGTGAGGCCACACAGTGCATACGCTTAGACTATATTTAGATGACAATTGCATCTATACAGTATGCATGCATTTCTGATCTGAACCCCTACAATCTCCACACTCAGTCAGCAGTGTGACTAATATTTCATCAGGCCAAAAACCTCCTTGTTCTGAGGTGTCACGCCAAAAGGATTACCTGTTGCGTATCCAAATGTATTGAATTCCTCAGGACTGTACCTAATTACTTCATATGGATCAAAAAATGGTTCAAATGGCTCTGAGTACTATGGGACTTAACATCTATGGTCATGAGTACCCTAGAACTTAGAACTACTTAAACCTAACTAACCTAAGGACATCACACAACACCCAGTCATCACGAGGCAGAGACAATCCCTGACCCCGCCGGAAATCGAACCCGGGAACCCGGGCGTGGGAAGCGAGAACGCTACCGCACGACCACGAGCTGCGGACAACATATGGATCACAGCCTTTCACCCAGTAGAGGAAACTGCATATATCTGTATAAAGTAACTTCAGGTCGCGAAGTTTGGTTTTGCAGACTCATAGTAGATTCGTTACATGTGGTGTCTGTGGAGGTCCAGAACACACGTACTAATATAGACAGGCTTCGTGAACTCCAGCGAAACCTTAGGCATCTCCACAGTGACTAGTCCTCTTTTAAAGATTGTAGCCCACTAAAAATTTGGCCTGGTGATGCAATATCTTGTGCCGTAATACCCATTCCAGTGGTGAACTAAACGAATTTCCTGCTGGTTTCTAAAATTCTCCATGATTTTGCCAAAAACTTAATTATTCAATAATTTGTAAAAATATTATTCAAAATTACATTGTGAGAGCCCTCTTTTATCTCTTGACATCAATGTACTCCTTTAGCCAGGAAAGCTAGTAGAAGTCAATGCCACAGGTGATTCTAAGTCGTTACTTGCGGCGTTGCTGGAGGTGTCTACAGTAGAGAATGTATCTCTGCTTATTCCCTAGCATTGTCATCATCTTGGTGACGGGACTCTTTTACGGGACTATGTGGTCTGGACACAGCAGTTAGTCACTTTTCGTGTCATGTAAATTGGCAGGATATTCCAGATATGCCTCCAAGAAAAATTCCAGACCAGTTTCAGTAGCCAGACGACAAATCTTTTCTCCAAATCTGACGATTTCATCAGAACCCTCCAAACAGCACAGTTTGCCGCATGGCATGCCTCTAGAGATATTTTACATTCAAGTAAAGGATATTACTTGAGTCCTCGGATGGTCTGTGCTCCTCCTCACTCATTCACTGGTTACTCGCCTTGGTGTATTTATGAATGCACTGGCAAAAACCCCAACGATTCCCACTTTCGAAAAACGGAAATGTATCAACGTCAGTCAATAGTTAGATGCTGATATGTGCCATTTTTAACATAGCATGTCTTGAAATCCCTGGTGCTGTTTACAAGAATGTAGGATCCATAGTGTATGTGCCAAGCCATACACTTTGGAATCTCTCAGGAACGTCACAGAGCAACCACACATCTACCTCCATGTACAGTTTAGCATATCCCTCTATGACAGAGACGTTGAGCTCCCTCCAAACATTCACCACATGCTTATACTCTACATACATTACGGCAGTGATGATGATGATGTTCTAGGTCGATGGGGTCGCTCGACATCATGGTCATCAGAGCTCTGACGAAAAGTCAGCATGGAAATCTCATGGGTGAGGAAGAAGGCTGCCCCCCATTTCGGCAGTGCCTGTGAGTTTATTGATAAATGAGGGGTATGTGTCGTGGCACTTGGTACTTCAAGTTACATGGATTATTAGCAGCACCACAGAAGTTCCCTGTTAGATGATGGTAGTCTCTCAATGGAGTTTCCACTTTTCTGTCGCATACCAGCTCACAAAAATGACATTCTGCTACCTGCTTGCATACGACATCATTCCCCTGTAATAATAATAATGTCGTGTGGCTAGGGCCTCCCGTCAGGTAGACCGTTCGCCTGGTGCAAGTCTTTTGATTTGATGCCACTTCGGCGACTTGCGTGTCGATGGGGATGAAATTATGATGATTAGGTCAACACAACACCCAGTCCCTGAGCGGAGAAAATCTCCGACCCAGCCGGGAATCGAACCCGGGCCCTGAGGATTTACAGTCCGTCGCACTGGCCACTCAGCTACCGGGGGCGGACATTCCCCTGTGATTTGGTCACTAGAATATTTATAGCATAAAGAACATCAACACCTGACAAAAGTCTTTTATGGCTCATTATCCTCCACATCCACCACTGCTGCACGCGTAAAAGCTACAAATGCCTCAGATGACACCACTGGCATCACCTCATCGAGTCTCATCGCACCAGCCAATGCATACCACACTAAAGGACCTGCATCACTCAAAGGTACCACACAACAACGTCACATCCTTTCAACCCCCTTCCCACAACCATCCTTCCCTCCAACAGCCATTAAACAACCAACAGAACGAAAAAACACCGATAACAATTCCTCATCCACGCAAAAAAACACAATTTGATTCCGACAACATCCGACGTTTGGACACAACTCCTGCCCCTGTAACACCTTCTCCTACCATTCATACCTTTGTCATTCCCAACCCAGGTCAGAAAATCCTCAAAAGCAAATCATTCATCCTCGAAATCAAAAAATACCTACCAAGCCTCCACGTCCAACAAATCATCCCTACAAAAGATTCTGTATTCCCTATGTCTCTCAGCCCCAACTGCCTCAGTGACCTTTTCTTTAAAATTCCTGCTATTATCTTCGATTACAAAGTCCCTGAAAGACCTATTACCACAATACCCCGCGCCACACAACGCCGACATCCCCGTAGTCATCTCACCTTCACCACAATGATCAGTAAAGTCAACGTCGAGATCACAGATGATGACACAAAATCCAAACCGAGCAACAACCGGAATATAGAAGTTCAAAAAACCCTTCAAATCAACAATGATCATGGTCCCTCAAGTCATCCATGCATTTACTGAGTTTGCCACCACCAGAGACCTTCTCCTTAAAGAGGGAGCCCTGATACATCCACACAGCCACAAGACTGAACCCCCTAAATCCCATCCCCAGTCCTATCACTGCCAAAACTGTGTTCTATGCAGTGATCACCTATCCACAGAGTGTAAAAACTCACCTACCTGTCGACATTGCAATGTCTTCAGTTTCCTTAAATGTGGTCCTACACTAGCTTCCCCTCCTACCTGCAACACCTGCAATGAAACCCACGCCGTCTATTCTGTGAAATTCAAAGCCAAGCCCGAACCAACCAAACAGGAACTCACTGTCCCAATCCATCCCACTGATACCCCAATTGATCCTAGCATTTCCCTCCAGCCTACTCCACCGATGAAAACATCATCAAATTCATGTCTGTTGTTCTCCAAAACATTCATACATTCCAGCGTACTCACATCCTTCAACGAATCTTCGTTGCTACCTGCTCCATCTCTCATGTCAACACTCAAGCCGCCTAATCACACAACCAGGTCCATTTCTTCTTCACCCACCTCAACACCCAAGTTTAAGGTTTTTCTAGCCCTAATGCACACATACCACCGCTACTTTCCTAGTAATTGTGCGACAGCAGTACAAAATCTTGTACCACAGCACATGTACCCTGTCCTCCAGTTAACACCTTTTAATGCATACCCTGTCCCAACACAATTTGCATACCCTTAGTCTTAATGAAACATTCCTCCAACCATGTCACACCTCTCCCTATATCCTCCACCTTCCCCTAGCCAGAAGTGGAGCTACAATTGACCACCACTAGAACATCATCGTGTTTCCACAACCCTCATGCAATATTTCCACTGGACACTTTATCCTTATCCTCTTTTTCCAAATCATAACCGTTACCTGTGCCACCATCAACATCTGATCTCATCACACTTTCCCCTATGACTTCCTCACCGTCATAGATCATAGCTTTTCCCCCTACATTACAGCTGCTGACCTTCCCCACAGTACTCTGGCAGTGGCATCAGTTTACAGACTCCTTATATATATGTTTACAGTCTACGTAAATATTGTATGCAGATCGTTGGTATTTGTGTGTGTGAGTGATTCACTACGTTTCGAAGACTATCTGACGTTACACGAATTAAAGAAAAAAATAAGAAGAAACACACATCATCTACATGTTTAGTCGTGTTACAGCTCTCCTCTTGTAAAGCCTTATGTCGAGGTGGTTGGTCATATTTATTACGATACTTCACAGCTGAGTGACTCACTGCGCGTTGTTTGAGAAATTTGCTGTGAATTACGAGTGTGAATTGGGACTGCTAATCTGAGGGAGACAGCAATTGGCGATCGGACATTTTCGTCATATTTCGAAATGCGTCCCACAACCATCTATACAAGTATTTTGAAATCTCATGCTTGCGTCTACAATAAATTTCTGAACCCCATTGAAGAAGATCGTCCACACGTCTTTATGATCTTCAGTAGGTCTAAATCCTCTTCTCGCGAGTGGAGATTGATTTACCAGTCTACTGCATAATTTCAATGTGCCCAAACACCACCACGCAGAGATTCGTGTCCGCATATTCTTTTTTCACAAGGAAATCAAGAAGCTATATAAGAGTCATTTACTGCGCTGCAGCAAAACGGACTTTATAAAAACGAAGTGAAGATTCATCCCTTTACTCTGTACAGAAATACACTCCTGGAAATTGAAATAAGAACACCGTGAATTCATTGTCCCAGGAAGGGGAAACTTTATTGACACATTCCTGGGGTCAGATACATCACATGATCACACTGACAGAACCACAGGCACATAGACACAGGCAACAGAGCATGCACAATGTCGGCACTAGTACAGTGTATATCCACCTTTCGCAGCAATGCAGGCAGCTATTCTCCCATGGAGACGATCGTAGAGATGCTGGATGTAGTCCTGTGGAACGGCTTGCCATGCCATTTCCACCTGGCGCCTCAGTTGGACCAGCGTTCGTGCTGGACGTGCAGACCGCGTGAGACGACGCTTCATCCAGTCCCAAACATGCTCAATGCGGGACAGATCCGGAGATCTTGCTGGCCAGGGTAGTTGACTTACACCTTCTAGAGCACGTTGGGTGGCACGGGATACATGCGGACGTGCATTGTCCTGTTGGAACAGCAAGTTCCCTTGCCGGTCTAGGAATGGTAGAACGATGGGTTCGATGACGGTTTGGATGTACCGTGCACTATTCAGTGTCCCCTCGACGATCACCAGTGGTGTACGGCCAGTGTATGAGATCGCTCCCCACACCATGATGCCGGGTGTTGGCCCTGTGTGCCTCGGTCGTATGCAGTCCTGATTGTGGCGCTCACCTGCACGGCGCCAAACACGCATACGACCGCCATTGGCACCAAGGCAGAAGCGACTCTCATCGCTGAAGACGACACGTCTCCATTCGTCCCTCCATTCACGCCTGTCGCGACACCACTGGAGGCGGGCTGCACGATGTTGGGGCGTGAGCGGAAGACGGCCTAACGGTGTGCGGGACCGTAGCCCAGCTTCATGGAGACGGTTGCGAATGGTCCTCGCCGATACCCCAGGAGCAACAGTGTCCCTAATTTGCTGGGAAGTGGCGGTGCGGTCCCCTACGGCACTGCGTAGGATCCTACGGTCTTGACGTGCATCCGTGCGTCGCTGCGGTCCGGTCCCAGGTCGACGGGCACGTGCACCTTCCGCCGACCACTGGCGACAACATCGATGTACTGTGGAGACCTCACGCCCCACGTGTTGAGCAATTCGGCGGTACGTCCACCCGGCCTCCCGCATGCCCACTATACGCCCTCGCTCAAAGTCCGTCAACTGCACATACGGTTCACGTCCACGCTGTCGCGGCATGCTACCAGTGTTAAAGACTGCGATGGAGCTCCGTATGCCACGGCAAACTGGCTGACACTGACGGCGACGGTGCACAAATGCTGCGCAGCTAGCGCCATTCGACGGCCAACACCGCGGTTCCTGGTGTGTCCGCTGTGCCGTGCGTGTGATCATTGCTTGTACAGCCCTCTCGCAGTGTCCGGAGCAAGTATGGTGGGTCTGACACACCGGTGTCAATGTGTTCTTTTTTCCATTTCCAGGAGTGTAGTTGAAAACCACAGGTTCTGGACTCGCATGTTTTTTTCGAAATGCTGTGGTTCTGAAAACATTCCATGCAATTGGATGTTACTTAGGTTACTTACATATCCCTAACCAGATATCAAACTGGGAATGGGTAGCTACAGTGTAACGTGGAACCTGATCCACGTTCTGTTTCTGGCGCATCTCTGGGTTTAATCGCAGAGTGAAAAATATTGAGGCACCTGACGCTCGATTCTACAACTTTCAAGGTTTTAATCAAACTCTCCATCGCAACACCGTTTCTCCGGCTACGAATAATCTCTGCTGATCCCTCGAGTTATGGCAGCTGTTCGGTAGACGGCTGTAGCACCGTTTTCACAGATTAATTTTAATTCATCGTCAAGCCGACAATTTGTACGAAATGTTAATAACTTGCATACAAGAACCTTCTTCGTGAATCAGTGTATCGACTAATGATAGCTGCATCAAAAACCTTACAGCAATCCTGAAATTAGACTACACATACAGACGGACTCTAGGTCCCGACTTCAGAGAGAGAGAGAGAGAGAGAGAAAGAGAGAGAGAGAGAGAGAGAGAAGGAGAAGAGAAGATGCTACAAGTCTCGTCTATACGCCTCGTACTCGAGTTCTCACCGTCATCAAATGGAACACGTCCTCTCACCCTCCCCCCCCCCCCCTACACCTATTCCCCATTACCTACAGTATCCTCTCCCACAACAGCGGTAACCCATAGATCTGTCTCATCCCCAGCTCACCCTATATTTTCTCTTTCAGCCATGACTCATCATCTTCCACATCTACCAATGCTGCACACATAACAGCCTGCCGAGCTGCAGCTGCCTCAGATGACATCATGGCATCACCTCATTAAGCCTCATCGCTCGTGTGTGTATGTACGTGTGTGTATATAATTTCACATGATATTTCTTGACTGCTGTGATGTGCATGTTTTATATTTGCTTCATGACCTGGAATTGCCATCTCTGTGAGCATTGTTTGGAGGCAAGCTTTTGCACGTCGAATGCTGTGAGCACCATTGGTGTCAACAACATAATTGTAGGAGCTGTTGTTGAAGTAGCAATCGTTGCCCTACGCCTCATGAGTTGATGTGTCTCTGTCGAATCGCCATGGCTCATCATCATCTATTCTAGGCCTGTCTGGCTATCATCCTCAGCCATGCAGGAGCAGCTCCACAGCTTGCCTTGTTAATGAACACCAGATAAATCACACAGCTGCGTTATACAATTCTGTGGTTGCTGATGCTTTCAGGTACAGGAACTTTCAGTCCCGTATTGATTAAACCAATGTGGAGTATCGAGATCTGGCTGCCTTCCTTCATGTTTGCTGAGCAGTGTGAGAAAATGAGCTCCCTGAAATCATCATGGTCAGCTGTGTGTCCTGCCATCAGCTGCAAAGCTCTTCTCTACTGTGTGCCGACAAATCACCTTCCAAAAGAAGGCAGTAATGCTGAAGATAAAAGCATCGTCAAAATTTCAGGGAAGGATAGGGTGATATCACAGAAACAGTCAATTGCATGGCGGTATGGAAGTTTTACCAAGAGCTTCATACTGAGCCATTTTTCTGATATGAAGGGAAGATCGTCTGGTAGAGCGCTCAGCGATATATTCCACTTTGACACATTCTCGCCACATGTTTCTGATTTAGTTTCATCCATATTCCAAAAGAAATTGGCGTTAAACACGCGTATATTAATGTCCATTGATGTTTACGTCTCGATGTAGACGAGAAAAAACAAGTCAGAAGATGTGAAGGATAAGGTAGTTCGGCTCCTCTACTTTTCCAAAGTATCTGGTCAGCGTCCCTAATATGTAGGTTAATTGTTTTTCTCTTAAGGTGAGAAGCATCATTACATCTAGGTTGAGAACACGTCCCAACTACATTCTACCCAACAGAGCAAAAAAAGGGGAATAAATAACATATTTGCCAGAGGTGCCTCAACTCATTTACTTAGCTTGAGTATTTAGAAAGACATCTGAATGATTGCTCGAGCCAGGGGCAGATACATGTGCAAATGCACACTAGGAATAGAAAGTTCTTAAAGTTTAAGATCGCCCAACAGTAGGAACACTGACCCTTTCATGTACGTTCTTGCTCTGAGTGCTTACTAGTTCCTTTGGTGCGCTGTGTCTCTCATACTACTTTTACAGAATGACATATACGTATGCAGCAGTGGATCAAATTGTGTGCTCACAGGATTCCAGTCTCAACAAATTCAAATCATACATTAGGGATAATCCTGCATTAATCTGGTTAGGAATATGCAAGTATCCTAAGTAACATCCAATTGCATGGAAAGTTTTCAGAACCACACCATTTCGAAAAAAACATGCGAGTCCAGAATCTTCCAGGATTATCCCTAATGTATGATTTGATTTTGTTGTGTCATCATCTGTGATCTCGACGTTGACTTTACTGATCATTGTGGTGAAGGTGGGATGACTACGGGGATGTCGGCGTTGTGTGGCGCGGGGTATTGTGGTAATAGGTCTTTCAGGGACTCTGAAACAGTTGGGGCTGAGAGACATAGGTAATACAGAATCTTTTGTAGGGATGATTTGTTGGACGTGGAGGCTTGGTAGGTATTTTTTGATTTCGAGGATGAATGATTTGCTTTTGAGGATTTTCTGACCTGGGTTGGGAATGACAAAGGTATGGATGGTAGGAGAAGGTGTTACAGGGGCAGGAGTTGTGTCCAAACATCGGATGTTGTCGGAATCAATTTGTGTTTTTTTGTGTGGATGAGGAATTGTTATCGGTGTTTTTTCGTTCTGTTGGTTGTTTAATGGCTGTTGGAGGGAAGGATGGTTGTGGGAAGGGGGTTGACAGGATGTGACGTTGTTGTGTGGTACCTTTGAGTGATGCAGGCCCTTCAGTGTCGTATGCATTGGCTGGTGCGATGAGGGTCGATGAGGTGATGCCAGTGGTGTCATCTGAGGCATTTGTAGCTCGGCACGCTTTTACGCGTGCAGCAGTGGTGGATGTGGAGGATAATGAGTCATGGCTGAAATAGAAAATATAAGGGGGGATTCAGAAGTTTCTTGTAGATACATACATGAGATTTCGAAACACTTCTGTAGATGTTTGATGGACGCGTTTCGAAACATGACGACAATGTCAGAGTGCCAATTTCTGCTTTCATCTGATTAGCAGTCGCATTTCACACGAGTCATTCGCTGAAAATTTTTCGAACAACGTCCAGTGAGTTACTCAGCTTTGAAGTATCGTAATAAGTATGACCAATACAACCACCTACTCATAAGACTGTGATGTGCGACACAGTGTGTACTAGGCTTTAAGAGAGGAGTGCTGTAACACGAGCTCAACATGTAGATGATGCACGTTTTTTTCTTATTTTTTATTTTATTTCTGACGCGTCAGTTAGCCTTCTATACATACTGAATCACTCACACACACAAATACCCAAGACCCGCATACAATATCTACATTGATTGTAAACATGTTACATACATCATGGTGTGCTCCCATCATTGCTTTGAGATGTCCTCCAAACGCGAATTCAATACGGGATATATAAGATTCCTACCTCCAGACAACTTTCCCTGTGTGTGCTGCTTACATCGCGTGTTTTATGAAAGTGACGATATTCACTAACTTGACGTTGCTCTCTGAATTTTATTCCTGTCCCCAAACAAAATACACAACTGAAGTCATGTGGTCACAGATACTTTCCCGTGAAGGGGAAAGGTGATGTGCTCGAGTTTTGGTCCGGCACACAATTTTTAATCTTCCACCAACTTTGAATGTGCTCTTATGTTTTCCTCCTCCCAGAAAGTTTTCGAAGGAAAACGGAAAATTATATCTTTCGCTTATGGGCTTATGATTAGAATGCTACTAATGAAACTGAAATTGCAATAATGAAAAGGTTCAAAGGAAGTGGGAGGGGGGTAGGGGGGAAGAGGAGATGGACAGAGGGATGGGAGGAATTGGACACAGAGAGTGGTAAGTTGGAGATGGATCGGAGAGGGGGCAGAAAGATATGGAGAGGCAAGTCTGGCTTTAGGAGTGGAGCGGTGGGGGCGCTCGCTGTGTTTTGCTTCTTTGACACACACAGCCTGCCTTGTTTGCTTTCTGAACTTAGACTCCGCTTGCTTGTGAGCAGCATCATATCCAACCGCTTCAAGAAAGCCACAACTGATTCACCTTTAACAATGAATATACACGACCAAAAGTGCTGGAAGTAGAAAATTCCTCTGTGATGAGACAAAGATGCCACCATCGGGCATACTGGGAATACACTTTTCCGTTCTTAGTAATGTCATATATGTCGAGATCGTTGACAATACTGCGTGTGGACTAACTCATTTCAGCCTTCCAGCCCTTCGGCATGGTTCACGGTCGCATCGCAAAAGACTGGATGCAGTTCCATATGTACCCCATTTTGAATGGGTGCGTCAGATCCCGATTGATCTTCGTTATCATGTGCCGTCCTGTTTAAGCATCAGAGGGTGTCACGCGGTCGTTATATACGACGGTCAACTCAAGTCCTGTATTGGGAGTGGCAAGTAGGGTCATCTCCATTCGGAATGCCTGCAACAGCGTATCACTCGACTGCTGGCCGCTATGACGCCAAGAGAGACTCCAGCAACCGTATTGCCTGTCACTTACATGGGGCGCTCGGTCGGCGACATACAGAGACATGTCATAAGTGACACACCCATCCGCAGAGCCTGACGGAATGGAGACGCCTGCGGCCCACCCTCCTCCTACCACATCGACCCCTGCCAACAGTGTGGCGGACTCTTCTATTTAACTTTCAACATTTATCGTTCCTAAGACTGCTTTTGTGCCGGAACGTCGAGAATACCTCCCGTCGTCCGATAATGAAGGTCGAGTGCGCGACCAGCGCTCACCAAAGAAGCACAAACGGCGGCGTCGCACGAAATCTGGCGGGGACACCTCGCCTCCCATCCGTGATTGGTTATACCTCGGTGACTGCTCAAGATGAAGGGGACAACGACGTTGCTTTTGCAGATGGACTAGCAGTGACCAGTGCAATGCCTAAGCAAACTGCCGATGTGGAAAAACTTCGTATCACTGGCGGCTCGGCTGTCCTACCGCCGCCATCGGCTGTGTATGCGATAGATCGTGTGGACACATATGAAGCGCCGACAACATCGGCATGGAGTAACGACATCGAGAACGCACTGGACCCCGCGCAGGTGCTTGCGACACCCGCGACCTATCTGTAAACGCGTGGCCGTGGATTCCAGGGACACCTTGCGAGCGGCGCTAGCGGCTGCCCTCCTTCTGCTGTTTGCCGGCTGGATTCAACCATGCGGCGGGCCACAGCTTCAGATGTACCGAGTGGCTATGACTTACGTTAACAACATTAGTACTCGGGTGAATTTCTATCTTCTGCTGGAAATGATTTGGCCCTCCTACACTGACACCGCGCTGCTTCCAGGGGTGCACTTGGCCACCTTGCCGAATGTGGCCGGTTACGCCTTTACACCTCTCCTGGTGCCGACATTGAAGCCGAAGCAGCCACGTATGTTCACGAGAGCATATTATTTGAACACATGGACGTGCCATCAACGAGGGGTGTGGTACTTACCGTTATGGGAATCCACATTGCAAATGTGTGTGCCCCATCTGGTTTTGGCTGTAGAAGGGATGGAGCTTGATTTCACTCTGAGGGAATCGTTCCCCTCTTTTTTCGCCGCAACGAACATTGTCAGCTTTACGGCGACTTCAATTGTCTTTTACTTTGGAAGGACCAACGACCACCCATCAATCCCTGCCAGAAACTTTGCTTTGCCGTTCGCGACCTTTCCGTCTGTGACACATGTGAGATTCGACATGGCGATGCACAAGGCTACACATATTAGATGGGCCACTCTGTTAGTCGCTTGGATGGGATTTCTGTTTCGCAGGGGCTCGTCGGTGCTATCCAAGATGTAGAACGCTGGCTCTTGGCGTTCTCGGACCACTGTGCAGACGTCAGTACCATCTTCCTCCCATGGTAGACGGTGTGGTGCAATCGTCTGCTGTGGAAGTTAAACAGCACACACCTTAACAATCCTGACTGCTGGCGGCGTGTAGCGGTGGTCTGGATAGTGGGTGATCGCCAGCTTCCAGCATATACGACGACGATGGCTTGATGGCTGGAGTGCGCCAAGCCTGCAATACCGTGAGCGTTGATGCAGTTTGGCACGGAGATATCTGCATGGAATCGCCATACAATATTTTCTACCGCCGCACGGGATTAGCCGAGCGGTCTAGGGCGCTACATTCAATGACTGTGCGGCTGATCCTGGCGGAGGTTCGAGTCCTCCCTCGGGCATGGGTGTGTGTGTTTGTCCTTAGGATAATTTCGGTTAAGTAGTGTGTAAGCTTAGGGACTGACGACCTTAGCAATTAAGTCCCATAAGATTTCACTCACATTTTAACATTTTTATTTTCTACTTCACTGTGCTTCGTGACCGGAATACGCAACCAGCCTCTCTGACCATTCAGATGGATTGCAACAGGATCAAGGCTCACACAGTTGCACAGACCCGTCGCAGATTGCAGGAGTTGTCGTGAGGACTCGCCATCAAGATACGGTGAGGCAGGAAGACCCCTCAATGCACCACATCGTGATTGACAGGAAGCACTGCTGACCACAATTGTCACGCGTGGGGGACACTTAGCCACCAACCAGGTAAATAACATGACTGGCTTTGTGGAACATTTGCGCCATATCTACCAGTGCGAGCAACATGATGTTCATGACTTGTCGATTGTTTTGTCTCACATCAGTCGCACCATCTCCAGTATCCAAGCAGAAGCCCTGGTGGAGGACATCACCTGTAATGACGTCAAGGTTGTGATATCTTAGGGTGCTCCAAACAAGTCGCCTGGTGTGGGTGGTCTTCCTGAGGAATTTTTCCAGGCGTCCCAGGACTCGGATGCAATGTTCGGCAAACTGTTGACGATAGCTACCACAGTTCCACCGCCATTAGTCGAATGAATTATCATCCCAATTCACAAGCCATCGCAGGGTAATGCAGTTGCCCATTATCGCCCCCTAACCTTAACCAAAGCTAGCTACTAGATATTTGCACATTTTTTGCAACACGATACCGTCGGATCCTTCCGAGTATAATATCCATAATATCCACAGAACAAACAACGCCAGGTGGATCTGTCAGTGCCCAGATGGCCACTGTTCAACATCATGATGTGATTGCTCTAGCAGCAACGTGCAATCTCCGTGCAGCACTGGTGGCTATCAATTTTGACAGCGCTTTTGATTGGGTATGACATAGTTACCGCTTTGCTGTCATGGAGCGAGCGGATGGGCTTCTCGGCCCCCTTCACTGGTACCCTACGACATCACTACGTCAGCGCCGACTTCCTTGTCCAGACTAATGGTTGTATCACTGGATCGGTACCGATACACCATCCCTTACGACGGAGAAGCCGACTATCGATGCCCCTCTGTGTTCCTGCTCTGGAGTCATTATTGGGAGTCTCATGGCGCACTTGACAGGATTCACACTGCGGCAATACATGTTTATTGTCATGCCTATGCAGACGACCTGTTGCTGCTGGTGGATCATGGGAAGCGACCACAAGCATACTTGATTTGATCTCCATGTGGCAAACAGTTCTTTGGGAGTTGCCAAATCTACAGTGATGCTAACTGGCCACACTCACACGAGAGGAACAAGGTCCCGCAAACCTGTCCGATCTCCCGCGAGCCGGTCGGCCGCAAACAGCGATGACCTCTGCAACGTTCTAAAGTGTCGACATTCTAATTCGAAGTGATCGACGGATCACAGACACCTCGCTGCACTACTCAACATCTCCGTTGTTAGTGCTGGCACACTCGCCCATCAGTTGGGGTACTCAAAGGTGGCACTCTCAAGAAATTGAAGAAACAACTTCAGCGTCGTCACGAAAATGCAAACGAATTTCTGCTTCTCCATGACAACGCAAGGCGTAACGCAAGTCTACGCACCCGAGAACAGCTGGCAGAACTTCATTGTTCTTCTCCATCCACCCTACACCCTTGATCTCGCGCCTTCCTACTTCCATCTGTCTGACCCGGTAAATGTAACTCTCCGCTGGAAGCATTGCGTGGATGATTGGGAGGTTACTGATGCAGCGAGACGTTGATTCCTACGTCGACCAGTAAAGTGAAACCATGAAGTAATATAGGCCCTCCCAGTGAAATTTTGTAAGCCAGTCGCATTGAACGGAGATTAAAGCGAAAAGTAGGGTTTTGTAGCCAAAATAGTGGAGAATAATATGGTGTTTTGGAATCCAGAATAAAACCAACCTGCTTTCAGAAAAAAAGTGTTGCGTTACTTATTGAACACCCCTCGTATTTATCCCACTCAGAAACAATTGCCGACTCAAATATTACTACTCAATTCAGTTATCTTTGTTAGTATAAACTCAGTTTTAAGGGGAAAAAATGGTTCAAATGGCTCTGAGCGCTATGGGACTTAACATCTATGGTCATCAGTCCCCTAGAACTTAGAACTACTTAAACCTAACTAACCTAAGGACATCACACAACACCCAGTCATCACGAGGCAGAGATAATCCCTGACCCCGCCGGGAATCGAACCCGGGAACCCGGGCGTGGGAAGCGAGAACGCTACCGCACGACCACGAGCTGCGGAAAGTTTTAAGGAAAATTTAAAATCACCTACTGTTTAGTTTTTGTCCATTTCTCGTATCTGAGAAATACACACAACGCGACTGTACACCATGCGTCCCTACGCTTCAACAACTACTGCTAAATTTCGTGTCTCTCATTGTGAATGTTCGAAAGAATTTAATTTACCGTTGTTTCGTGACACAGTCAGGTTGGAGAAAAGCGGGCTATGAATGTCAAATGTTGCTGTGTGGCAGTAACAGTCAGAGTGGCCCATAGTGCTTCTCAGTCGCGGCTGGAATGCTGGTTATTCTTAGTGTTTTACTGTCTATGGTAACACATATCGCTAAAACGAATATCGAAAAAGAGAAATTTGTGAGCACTCTGTCGAACAGGCACGTAAAATTCTGCTTTAAAAATTATTTTGTAACGGGAAACAAACCGATGTCTGAACGTGGCATGAAAGACGTGATGAGCAGTATTTGTTTGGAGTGACTGCAGCTACATACGCAAAAATGAAATTGCAAATGTCTGTCTAAACACCACGGAAAATGCGCCTGACGACTTTACTACGAACACCCTGTATACCATCTTTTGTGACTATAATAAAAGTATTTCGCTTTATTTTAAAGCATTTCCAGAGGTCACTATAACAGTGTGGTTTTCATCACAGATATGTTTATCCAGATCGTAATAAAATTAAAAAATACGAGCAATAAGATTAGTTCAGTACTGTTTACTAGTAGTAATTTAAAGCATGAGAACAGTGTAGTGAAGGAGACGCTACCTCAGCCACAAAAACAGAACAAAAGACGATTGCATTACCCGAAGTCAAACAAAATCAAGAAGTAGGAGGAGGAGGAGGAGATTAGTGTTTAACGTCCCGTCGACAACGAGGTCATTAATCAAGAAGTATAAGTGGATCTATACAATATAAAAACGAAAATATAGTCCGTGTCAGTGAAGTACGGTGTACTAAAATCGAACACCTGATTGTAACAAAAATTGTAGGAATAAAGTCGTGGAAAAAACTATGTATAACAATTGTAATTTAATATTAACGTGTTTGTTTGCATGTCGTTTAAATGTAGTGGTTTAAAACATAAGACAACCAAAGATGATTTTAAATATGACGAAATATGTTTGGTCTAATTAATACTTTTATTATAATCGCAAAAGACAGTATACACATCCTATACTACTTGTATAACTGACTGGCATGTCAGTTCGCCAGTGCATTCGTGTTGCAAAGATATGTTGTAAGAAGTTTTTAGTATTTGTACTTAAGGCAGATCGATGTGTGGTTCATGAAGAGGGGCAGCAGCCTATTCAGCAGTTGCAGGGGAAACAGTTTAGATGATTGACTAATCTGGCCTTCTAACATCAACCAAAACGACCTTGCTGTGCTGGTACTGCGAACGACTGAAAGGAAGGGGAAAGTACTGCCGTAATTCTTCCCGAGAACATGCAGCTCTACTGCATGCCTAAATTATGATGGCATCCTCTTGGGTAAAATATTCCGGAGGTAAAATAGTCCCCCATTCGGATCTCCGGGAGGGGACTACTCAGGAGGACGTCGTTATCAGAAGAGACAAAACTGACGTTTTACGATCCCAGCATGGAAAGTCAGATCCGTTAATCGGGCTGGTAGGTTAGAAAATTTAAAAAGGGAAATGGATAGGTTGAAGTTAGGTATGGTGGGAATTAGTGAAGTTCGGTGGCAGGAAGAACAGGACTTCTGGGTAAGTGAATACGGTGTTACGAATACAAAATCAAATAGGGGTAATGAAGGAGTGGGTTTAATAATGCAAAAAAATAGGAACGCGGATTAGCTACTACGAACAACATAGTGAACGTATTATTGTAGCCAAGATAGACACGAAGCCCACATCCACCACAGTAGTACAAGTTCATACGACAACTAGTTCAACAGATGATGAAGAGATTAAAGAAATGTATGATGCATAAAAGAAATTATTCACTTAGTTAAGGGAGCCGAAAATTTAATAGTTATGGAGGACTGGAATTCAGTAGTAGGAGAAGGAAGAGAAGGTACAGCAGTAGGTGAAAATGGAATGGGGATAAGGAATGAAAGAGGAGGCCGCGTGGTAGAGTTTTGCACAGAGCATAATTTAATGATAGCTAACACTTTCTTTAAGAGTCATTAAAGAAGGCTGTGTACTTGGAAGAGACCTGGAGACACCGGAAGGTTTCTCACTGATTATATAATGAAAGACATTTCTAGGGACAGATGTCGACTCTGACCACAATATACTGGTTATGAAATGGAGATTAAAACTGAAGAAACCACAAAAAAATAGGGGTTTAAAAAGATGGGACGTGAATAAACTGAAAGAACCAGATTCTGTAGAAAGTTTCAGAGGGAGCATTAGGGAATGATTGATAAAAGCAGGGGAACGGAATACTGTATAAGGAAAATGGGTAGTTATGAGAGATGAAACAGCGAACGCAGCAGAGGATCAAGAAGGTAAAAAGACGAGGGCTAGTACAAATCCTTGGGTAACACACGAGATAATTAATCTAACTGCTGAAAGGAGGAAATATAAAAATGCAGTAAATAAAGCAGGCAAAATGGGATACAAACATCTAGAAATTGATAACGGTAGGAATTGCAAAATGGCAAAGTAGGAATGGTTAGAGGACAAATGTATAGATGCAGTAGCATATACCACTAGAGGTAACATAAATACCGCCTACAGGAAAATTAAAGAGACCTTTGGAGAAAAGAGAATCACTTATATGAATATGAAGAGCTCAGATGGAAAACCAGTCCTCAGCAACGACGGCAAAGCGGAAAGCTGGAAGGAGTATACAGAAGATCTATACAAGGGAGATATACTTGACGGCAGTATTACGGAAATAGAAGAGGACATAGATGAAGACGAGATGGAAGATATGATACTGTACGAAGAATTAGAAAAAAATGGTTCAAATGGCTCTGAGCCCTATGGGACTTAACGTCTGAGGTCATCAGTCCCCTAGAACTTAGAACTACTTAAATCTAACTAACCTAAGGATATCACACACATCCATGCCCGAGGCAGGATTCGAACCTGCGACCGTAGCGGTCGCGCGGTTCCGGACTGTAGCGCCTAGAACCGCTCGGCCACCCCGGCCGGCGAAGAATTAGACAGCGCACTGAAAGATCTAAGTCACAACACGTCCCCAGGCGTAGACGGCCTTCCGTTAGAACTACTGATAGCCTTGGGAGAACGAGCCGCGACGAAACTCTTCCCTCTGATGAGTTATCTGTATGAGACAGGCGAAATACCCTCAGTCTTCAAGAAGAATGTAGTCATTCAATTCCAAAGAAAGCAGTTGCTGACAGGTGAGAAAATTATCAAACTATCACTTTAATAAGTCAGGGCTGCAGTATACCTTTACACGAATCTTTTACTGAAGAATGGGAAAACTGATAGAAGCCGACCTCGGAGAATATTTGTTTGGATTACGGAGAAGTGCGGGAACACGTGAGGCAGTACGGACCCTACGACTTCTCATAGAAGATACGTTAAGGGAAGGCAAACCACGTTTATAGCATTTGTAGACTTATAGAAAGCTTTTGATAATATTTACTGGAATACTCTCTTTCAAGTTCTAAAGGAGGTAGGAGTAAAATACATGGAGCAAAAGAGTATTTACAATTTGTACAGAAACCAGTTGGCAGTTACACTAGTTAAGAGGCACGAAAGGGGAGCAGTGATCGAGAAGGGAGACAGGGTTGTAGCCTATCCACAATGTTATTCAATCTTCATGTTGAGCATTCAGTAAGCCGGCCTTTGTGGCCGTGCGGTTCTAGGCACTACAGTCTGGAACCGCGTGACCGCTACGGACAGGGTTGTAGCCTATCCACAATGTTATTCAATCTTCATGTTGAGCATTCAGTAAGCCGGCCTTTGTGGCCGTGCGGTTCTAGGCACTACAGTCTGGAACCGCGTGACCGCTACGGTCGCAGGTTCGAATCCTGCCTCGGGCATGGATGTGTGTGATGTCCTTAGGTTAGTTAGGTTTAAGTAGTTCTAAGTTCTAGGGGACTGATGACCACAGATTTTAAGTCCCATAGTGCTCAGAGCCATGAGCATGCAGTAAAGGAAACAAAAGAAAAATTTGGATTAGGAATTAAAGCCCAGGGAGAAGTTATAAGAACTTTGAGGTTTGCGGATGACATTGTAATTCTGTCAGATACAGCAGAAGATTTGGAAGAGCAGTTGAAAGGAAACGGAAAGTGATTTGAAAGGAGGATATAAGATGAACATCAATAAAAACAAAATTAGGATAATGGAATGTAGTCGAATTAAATTATGTGATGCTGTCGGAATTAGATTAGGAAGTGAGCAACTTAAATTATTAGATGAGTTTTCTATTTGGGCAGCAAAATATCTCGTGATGGTCGCAGTGGAGAGGATATGAAATGTAGACTAGCAATGGCAAGAAAAGCGTTGATGAAGAACAGAAATTTATTAACATCGAGTATAGATTTAAGGGCCAGGATGTATTTTCTGAAAGTATTTATATGGAATGTAGACATGTATGGAAGCGAAACATGCACGATAAACAGTTTAGA
The DNA here is from genome assembly GCF_021461395.2 of Schistocerca americana. NCBI lineage: Eukaryota > Metazoa > Arthropoda > Insecta > Orthoptera > Acrididae > Schistocerca > Schistocerca americana. The sequence goes on along the minus strand of NC_060130.1, from coordinate 474,566,728 downwards.
CAATAAGAGAACAGAAACTTTCGGAATGTGGTGCTAGTACTGAACAAAACTGGGGAGAAGAGAAATTTGTGGTAAAACCTGACTAGAAGAGGGGATCGGTTGGTAGGACACATTCTGAGACATCAAGGGGTCACCAATTTAGTACTGGAGGGAAGCGTGTGGGGTAGAAATCGCAGAGGGAGACCAAGAGATGAGTGCAGTAAGCAGATTCAGAAGGATGTAGGTTACAGTAGTTACTCGGAGATGAGGAGGCTTGCACAGGATAGAGTAGCGTGAAGAGCTGCATGAAACCAGTGTTTGGACTGAAGACCACAACAACAAAACTTAAAGCAGCTGGCAATAATAAGTTTCCAGGCTGAATCTGTAGTATATTGTACGATGTTATGGGACTTCTTCTCACTTAAACCAGTGTTGAGTGTGTTAAAAGAAGCGAATGATAGATAACCTAAAGGAAGACTCCTTTAACCGTAACTGAATCTTCGGTGACTGATGTTCAGCTTGACAGGACCTATGGTTGATGCTGCACATACGCAACACGAATGTGAATGCAAATTCATTCAGTGACAATACAAATTTTTATGACTATAGCCCACCGCGAGTCTGAACCACGCCCGGTGGTGTTGAGGGCACGTACCACGGCAAGAAAATTACATAAACGGAGCAGTGGTGAAATGGATATCATTCTAGTGCCGTTACCAGCCACAAATGGGCCAATATGCTGACATAAGCAATCTCATAAAGGGCTGTTTCTTATGTCTCGGCGCCTGGGAATGAGCATCTCGGAAACGGCGAAGCCTCCTGTCGTGGAAATCTGTGCAAAGTGGCTGAAAGGGCGGCGAAACCACTAGCAGGCGACAAGGTGCTGGACAGAATGTGAAGGTCGAGACTTGTGCCCGTAAAGCTGGATAGCCGACGCTGCGTGGCACATCCAACGACAGAGTACAATGTTGGTGCACGCAAAAGGATTTCGTAGCACACCGTTCAGCTCAGCAGAAGACGACCCCTATGTGTTCCATGCTGACCCTATGACATCGTTGCACCGTGCACGGGATCATCAAGACGGCTGTGGGTCAATGGAAATGTGTCGCCTAGTCGGATGAATCACGTTTCTTGTTAGACCAGGTCGAGGTTTGTGCCGACATACGCCGTCATCCAGGGAAACAACTGCTCGAAACACGCAGCGCACGCACGCCAATGCGGGCAAATTTTTTCTATGCGGGACATTCATCTGGCCCTCCATGGGACCTGTGGTAGGGATTATAGACACCACGCAGCTGCTCACTGCGTAATCGTTACTGAGGACCACCTGCATCCCTTAAAGCTTGATTTCTTTCCTGACAGCGATGGCATATTCCAAAAGATGAACAGTCTGTCCCACAAGGCTAGAACAGTGCTGTAGTGGTTAATGCAGGGCCGGCCAAACGCTGCACAGTGTGCAGACGTGCGGGAGTGTTGCACATGTGCGCACGTGCGCGACAGCGACATCTGTTATTAGGCATGTGTCCTAAATGAACGGCGGCGGCTCCTGTTCCCTGTTTATGTGGTACAAGCAAGAGCGCAACATAGCCAGTCTCGTTTACCCCTGGTGACCGTAACTTTGACAGAGAAGTACTGAGAAATGGCAGGTACTGTGGAAAAGCAAAGAACGGAAGATCTATGTTCTCAGTCGTTTTGATCAAGCATCAGTGATGAAATCTGCCGCAACTGCTTGCGTTTGTCAATGAGCCGTGCTTTTGTGCCCGATATTAGCTATATCATTTCTCATGACCAGTGATAAACGTGTTTGGATTTATTCCTTTCATAATTAAAAATTATTGTTTACTAACTAACTGTGCACTATTGCCTCATTCTGCTCCATGTTACATTATTATAAGGAAAATTGGTCATTAAACCGATTGTTGTGTACTTACATTTAGGTTCTTTTTTTTAAAAAAAAAGAAAATGTGTGAAGGGCTACGCTCAGCTGAAGTCGATAAAACATAACATTCATCTAATTGTCGGTTATTGTGCAGATTTCAGACGGAACTGATGAAAAATATAGCAATAATGGTACAGGTCATCATCGAGAGGTCTGCGGTTGTCATTCTGTTCAGAGGTCAGTGAGACAGAAATTATGTAGGTATAACTCAGGGCACCGAGAATTAGTTATAGGAAACCTTGCATTAGTTTAATGTTATTTGAAATCATGACTAAGGTTCGTTGGAAGTCGCTAAGTGTTCTCTTTCTTAAATACTAGATCAAAAACACTACGCGTATTTACGTGCCGTCAGTCAAGCTGCCTTAATAAAAACCCACGGTTGTTAACTGTACTACTTGTCTTACTGGGTTAAACTGTTAACATAAAAGTAGATGTCTCAATGAGTAGACTGTGACAGTATTTTAAATGTTTAATACGCGAAATACTTTCCCATGGTTGGCTTGCAAGCTGTGGAAAGAGCACTAGAATGCGCCGGTAGAGAGTATCTCAGCAAGTGTATAAGGCGACATTTGTGCGTAGAAACATGCACTACATGAACCTTGGCGGCTGCGGCGTGCACGCTGTGACCCGGAAGTTGCACTTGTGCAGGAGCACCGCACGCGTGCAGAATTTCTGGCCGGCCCTGGGTTAATGGATCGTGATTGTGAACTCACGTCGATGACATACCTACAAAATTCGCCAGATCTGAGCCCCATGGAACACGTCTGGGTTGTTACTGCAGCCTAGTCGTCACGCCCACAAACCAACGACTCGTAATTTACGGGAACTGCGTTACATTCGGGCAGACATCAGGAGCCACATAGACCCGGAAACCTATGAAGGACTTGCCGAATTCGTGCCAAGCACAACTGCTACCATACTGCATTATAGTGGTAGACAACCAGGCTCATAAGGGATCATAAAGTTTTGGCACATCACTGTAATTATGCAGATGTAAAGCATGAATAATAATGTCACATTCGAATGTGTGTGGGATGTAGCTACCAGCCTCACGCACCTTTGAAGAGAGTTACCCGTTTATGTATTTTAATGCCCACTTTCTACCTGAACAATGGAAATTTAATTGGATTTCCTACAAAAAGTGAGTACTCACATTTCTCACAAGCTCGTTATTAGCAGCTAAGAAAAATTTGGCTCTACAATTTCCTTACAACGTATTTGAAAATAGGAATCTGTGTGTGAAAGGGTAGAAGTATTACAGATTCAGAATGCTTCTTTCCTTGTAAGAAGACACACCCTGTTGGTTTTATTTTCATAGTACACTGGACAGTTGTGGATATAGAATAAGTGTTCCTGTTGTTATGAGAACTATACTAATTCCTCTCTTTTTGAACCAGAGCTGAATTCTTTCTTGTTCTTTTTTTATTCCTCTCAGGTTGTTTGCTGTTTACTGGTAAGTAAATTATTGTCTTTTAACATTCTTACCGATATATTCCAATCCTTATAATGTTGTTTTATAGATTTTACTTAACTAATGGCCAGACTAAAGGCCAGTTGACAGTTAACAGAGGGATGCCGTGCATAAAAATTTTAGACTCGAAAGGTAATGTAAAGAAGCTACGTACGAGTGCACGGTGACGTTTAATTCAATTGACGTCACGGTTGCACTCCTGGGCGAGGGCATTGTTTGGAGAGGTGGGGTTCATTTGCGTAAATTGAGTGGTCTGACTGCTCATCAGATGAAATGCCGCGAGAGGGTCGCTGCCTGCGCCAGTACACACCCCGCTAAATTCACACAGTGCACTGTGCTTAGTGAATCGCCGCTGTCCTCTTCTCCCCTTGTTACGTTAATTGCTTCTTCTAATTGGCGCATTGTGCAAGCTGTTGTTTTCTATGCTGTTGTTACGACACTCCATTTAGACGACATCGATTGCTTAGGAGCATATTCCCACGCGTTCACAGTAATTTATTCATTACCTATGCATCAAACGTTGCTATAAAAGAATCTCCATTTAATCACCTTTTTTGCTTCTTTCTATGTAGTATCACGATTTACCACAGTGCGGTATCACGGTCTCTTCACTTCTTCAACAAATTACACCTGATTCCATTACAAGTCTGTTACATTTTAGTTAAAGAAAACTTATTATGAAATATGCAAGTTGAAGTTTTTAGTGATAACTTCTACTGTTCCTTAAACATTGCTTGATTTCAACGAAAATGAAATTTTCCCTTTAGTCCAAGACCAGTAATTTTGTTTTGATTCACTAGTTTGAAAGGAATCTGCTAGCGACAGTAAAAACAACATTGTCGAGTCACTTTAATGAGACCACCTGTCAAAAGTGTGCCACGCCGACTTCAGTGCCGTGGCTACCTGCGCTAGGTTTCTCAGCTGAGGATCCATGACACGATCAGACCGATAGACGTGATCCGACAGCATCTCGTTTAGGTTTAAATCCGGAGAGTTTGGTGGCCAGGGCAATACGGCACACTCAGCCTGGTGCTCTTCCAACCGTGCATGTATTCTGTGAGCCGCGTTCTCCTGCTGGTAGCTACTATGGTGCCAAGGAAAAACAAACTGCATGTTGGCGTGGAAGTGTTCGCCGAGGATAGGAGTTTGTTTTCAGACGTTTCACACGTACACGCCAATGGCATTTTGTCCGATGGAGCATAAAACGCCATTCTTACGAAAAAGCCACCTGTCACTGCTCAGTGGACATCCAGCTCAGGTACAGCCGTGCAAATTCTAGATTTCGTCGCCTATGAACAGCAGTCAGAATGGGTGCATGAACCAGGCGCCTGCCGCAGTGGCCCACATGCAGCAACGTTCGCTGAACAGTTATTCAGGAAACGCTTTTGTTAGTCATCTGGGCAGTCAGTACTCGACAATTGCACGCCTGTTCGCCAGTACACATCTCCGCAGCCATCGATCATCCCTGACATCTACGGCTCGTGGTACAGCACAGTCGCTTCGGGCCGGTTCTGGATAACGCCATTTAGTCATGCACGGTTTACTTTAACTACGGGTGCACGCGAACTGCTTAGAAACTTAGCGTTTTCGGAAATGATTTCATCCTTGGCCCGAAAGCCAATGTTCATGGCCTTTTGGAATCAGATAAATCGCTCCGTTTCCGCATTACAGCGTCTGCACTGTATTGTTTGTTGGTTGGTTTGTTTGTATGTAATTCATACAAATCTAGAGTTTTCTTCAGATCTTGATGAAATTTTGCACATTTTACCATTAAGACAAGAGGAAGATCGCTGTCTACATGAGATTTCGTAATCTGACTTCAGACACTTGCGTATATGTAGCCTATGTAACATATAAAGGGGAAAGATCGCTACGAAAAATCTCTAAGAATTCCTGGCCAATTTACTTCAAATTTCTACACGATTCCCTGTGAATATTTGGGCGGAAATAGGCTATAAATGTTTTTAATACACACAATACATAATTCGCACTTTGTGTGGCAGGTATTAAATATCCTGGACAACGTCGTGCACTGTGGTCACTACTTTGTACATAGCCTCCATTGCTAGAGCTACCATGAATGATTATTGCACGTTGACGTCGCACATAGGCGGTGGTCACATTAATGTGACTGGACCGTGTATGATTACATACAAACCTTCTTAGAAATTCGAATGTACATCCACTTTATTCCATTTTATTTGTACACTTATGAAGTTGGTTTAGCTAGTGTTACACAAATTCCATTCTTTCGTCACTAATACATGATTTATGGAAATCATAATAATGATGAGTTCGCTAAATTCGATAATACTCAAAGTATATAAAATACATTAAAAATTAAATAATAAATTAATTATATCTTCATTCTACTAAAAGTGATCGCTGTTGCTTTGCCCACATCGCTTATTCTGTACTGCCTTGCCACATTTGCTTACAGCACTGGCAGGTATACTTTACTCGTGCCTTCTACTGTGTAAAACCAATATTAGCATGGCATCTGGAGGTCGAAGTAGCATCAGCCAACCGCAGCGGATCTGGATCTGCTCCCAAAATGGAGCAACCTCGAACCGAGTCTGTTTGATAAGGGAGTCAAATTGACAATTGTAACGTAAGCTCTCACTACTAAAATCTCAATCTGACACTACTCAAAAATGGAGCTTTGAGAGGCTGCCTGGAACACTTTTATAACTATTTTACCACGAAATTTGTAAAAAAAATGGTACCTCTCTTTACGACTCAAAAACTTCACCAATGCTCGCACTGAGTGCGCTTAATTTTAACTGATGCTTTTATGATCTTAGTTCAACCACACTGATAAAAGTTCGTACGTTGGGAATTTTAATTCACCGCTGAAGAAACTGCATTACTTACTCTCATACACGTACAACGATGGCAAACCTTTGGTTTAATATTTCATCACCACAGTCAGAACGGTCATTTATAGAATACAGTCTGTGAAGTACTAAACTGTTACAACCAGCATTCCTCATCCTGCCTTACGTTGCCACCATCAGTTATATCTTGTGTGAAGCGTTGAATCTGCGATGGTCATCTGCACGTTATTCGTTCACTTCCGAATGGAATGAAAGCAAGTTCCAACAAATTACGTTTCACCATAAATTTTATAAGAAATTTTCAAATATGGAACACTGGATAACGCAATCTGATTTCTAAAATAAATTTTAGATAACCTTCGCTAATGCAATGGGAATGTTTCCTGTGAAGCAATTCTAATTATCGCAGATTGATTATTACATATACACGCTGCCTAAAAAAAAGCCAAACATGTAAAGAACCTTGCCTTATAGGCTCGATTTGTGCAGGGTAAACGTACTAGTCATCTGTTACAAATATCAGTTACCAATTACTAATCAGCTAAATGTGATACACTTGAAAATTACCAAACTGCAACACATCTCAAGATCTGCGTGACGGCGTCCTTGCCTGATTGTTGAAAAATCTTACGAAAGATAGTATATGTGGCCACCGTAAAGGTAATAGACGCTTTAGTATGAAAACAAACCACACATAACAATGGAGTTAGGTCCCACGAGGCAACATCATATTAACATGAATCAACAAAAACACGTAGCTATATGGGCGGGCAAAGGAAATGCTGTACTAAAATAAATACAGGTTGATTGAATGTCCCTATTACTGGCTTTTACGGGTTGTAGAGAGGTCTTAGTAGATTAATTTGTGATGAGCAACGTATGACCGGAAATGTACCGTTTGCGTATGAAATAAGATTGAAGATCGGACCAATTTCAAATCACGCCTTCACGGTACAAACACAACCTGAGAAGACGCCGCCGTCGTCTGATCCTGTTGTAATTGTCACATCACTTAACACCTTTCTTCCGACTACAACAACGGCTGCGAGAAACTGGTATGTTCGAAACTAGGAGGATTGACTGGTGCTCCACGGACGAGCTGCACTATCAATTTTGAAGAGGACGTCCTTCTCAGGTAGAAGAGAACCTTGGAACAAGTACTCGAAACATTGTCCACGACATGTTCTCCTATTTGGCATAGGTCAGAGCTCATTGTTTCTGCTGTGTACGTACCGTGAAGAGGGATATTTGAAAGTTATCGGATCTTCAAACCGATTTTACATCCAAACGGTACTTTTCCGGACATTAGTTCCTTACAGAAATTTTATCTACTAGATACTCTCTACAACCACTAGAAGCCTGTAATAGGAATTTTGAATCAACCAGTGCACATACTAAAACCTAAGAAAATAAGTGTTATAACGTTCGAAATAGTATTAGAGAAATATTGTGGTCCCACACTAATAATATAGCTCATGATCACAAAAGATGCACAAGTTTATAACTTAATTAATCGACGGATAACAGCCATAATGAAAGCTAAAAATGGTTTCCTGCACCTTTTACGGGAGAGAGAGGCAGACAGATGTAATAACCTATTTCTATTAACAAATCGAAAATTCGTATCTAGATATTGCCAGTCGATTTGCGCACGTGGATTATAACAGTTCAGAAAACAATAACGAAGTCACGTAACAGGTCGTAAATTCGTGATACGAGAAGTTACTTCGAATGAATATTATTCGAAAATATGCTTGTAACACGAAAACGTTGAACGGTTCGCCAAGGAATGGAATAACTAGCGCATGCAGAAAGCACCAATCTTACCCAATTATATAAAATTGCATGCTGGAGTACCGAAACACAACCCTCCTCTACATCTAAACTACACCTAAGCAGGACCCAGAAGTGAGTGTGTAACTCCGACCAGAGCACGTGGGTACAGCTGAATTTGGTGGCCTGCACATTCATTGACTCACTCCCGCCAGAATTCCTGAGCTGACTACTATGTGACTCATGAAATGGCACAGAAATCTTTGCTTCTGGCCTATCTACTCAAAAGACACGATATACTTCGAAAACAAGGAACTGAGATATACATACTAACATGGAGCATTTGAAATTATGAAACAGGATAGACTACATGGTGCTGACGTGTTGCATTTACTGCCTCACTCTGTAGAAGAATCGCACAGAACGCTGCTCGTTCATGTAGCAAAGCGAGAAATTCGTGTGAGTATTTCGTGAGCCTTCCTCCAATTTACCTATCATTCGCTTTTTTTAACACAATACATGAATATACATTCATATATTATCCGCATGAAATCACGAAAATTTGATGATGTTATCGAATACACACATGAATCTATATCATAGTGACGTTCATATTAAAATCTGAAAATTGATAATGCAATAAAATAACTAAGTCCATGTCCTTTAAACTACTTTAAAGACAAATATTGTGACCAAAGTAGTATTTTAAGCAAGGAAAGGATGACAACAACATGAGTGGTACTGTCAAAGAGATGCTGACTCTTCAGTCCTCCAAAAAATGAATTAAAACAAGAGCATTGCGTCGACTAAGTCCGTTATGTAAACAAAACAAAATACTTTAAAAACAGGTGAATAACTGATCAATAGTAGTATTGACAAAAGCTATTCTAACGTCTCACTTCTTATAAAAAGTAAATGACGAAATAAGAATAGCGTACTGACCAAGCGTTTTGCAAATAAAACATTTAAGTTCGGTCACACAACTTTCCTAGAAAAGGAGACAAAGTATAGTTATTCCACTTCCATGGGATCTGTTCCTTAGAACAGGCAATGGCACACGCTTAGCACACGGTTTTCGGTGGGTATGAGATACATGGACGTCTCCAACTCTTGTAGCAGACATCAGAGAGCTGTAATTCGGAGGGCCGTTTAGAGATTGGATATGTCTATCACCTGACCGGAATGAGGTGATCCCGCAATGAAATTAAGCATAGCACGGTGAACTACCCTTCTGTGGTGCCATTCGTGGGCAGTGTCATACTGTCCATTCGAGGAATAACACTGTGATCGTTGAGGACTCGTCTCGCTACGTCTCACTTCCATAGTGAGTGATGTCAGCATCGAGTCGAGCCTGGTCTGCCACCCCGCATAGACGAGCAGGTTCCTTCAGCGGTCCCAGAAACGTTAATGCTAGATGAGAAAATGATGGGTTGCATAGCGTGACTATTGTTCATTGTTGCTCACTGACCTGCTTGTTTGCACCCCAACAGCTAGCTGATTTGAATATTTACTCAGGTTTCTGGCTAGTATGTTGCCCATGTGTGCCTGTTTCTCGGCCGACAGCTCATTTCTCCTTTGACACATACGTGTTCTCGTGGTTCCCTTAATCTCTCTCTCCTCTCCTACAAGTGACATAAATACAAGAAAAGAATGAGTAGAGTGTTTAGCCTATCCAGTTAATGTTTCAACGAAATAGTGCACAAATACAATATGGTAGACACCACGCAATCGTTCATAATATGATTGTCGAGCAGCTTTCTAACATTAGAATATGAATGTTAAGAACTGCATTACGTGATACACAGCTATAACAGTATATTTTATTGCAGACTATCGATTTGGGTCTAGGATCAGATTATCATCGCGTCCAAAAATCATTTCAGCTATTCATTTGCGCCAATGGACAGTTCAGTCGGCTTTTGAACTCGATGATATTCTGATCGTAGACCAAAATCGATCGTCTCGAGTAAAGTATACCGTTACAGTTGCGAATTACGTAATGCAATCCCTAATATTGATTAAAACTGTACAATACCACTTCCATAAATCGTTAAAATATGATTTTACAATATTGATGCAATTTAAAATTAAAGGACATTTCATGGTTGGATACAGGTGATAACATGCGCAGATGTGCCCAAACAATGGTAGATGGCATCAGTCATTATACACTCCTGGAAATGGAAAAAAGAACACATTGACACCGGTGTGTCAGACCCACCATACTTGCTCCGGACACTGCGAGAGGGCTGTACAAGCAATGATCACACGCACGGCACAGCGGACACACCAGGAACCGCGGTGTTGGCCGTCGAATGGCGCTAGCTGCGCAGCATTTGTGCACCGCCGCCGTCAGTGTCAGCCAGTTTGCCGTGGCATACGGAGCTCCATCGCAGTCTTTAACACTGGTAGCATGCCGCGACAGCGTGGACGTGAACCGTATGTGCAGTTGACGGACTTTGAGCGAGGGCGTATAGTGGGCATGCGGGAGGCCGGGTGGACGTACCGCCGAATTGCTCAACACGTGGGGCGTGAGGTCTCCACAGTACATCGATGTTGTCGCCAGTGGTCGGCGGAAGGTGCACGTGCCCGTCGACCTGGGACCGGACCGCAGCGACGCACGGATGCACGCCAAGACCGTAGGATCCTACGCAGTGCCGTAGGGGACCGCACCGCCACTTCCCAGCAAATTAGGGACACTGTTGCTCCTGGGGTATCGGCGAGGACCATTCGCAACCGTCTGCATGAAGCTGGGCTACGGTCCCGCACACCGTTAGGCCGTCTTCCGCTCACGCCCCAACATCGTGCAGCCCGCCTCCAGTGGTGTCGCTACAGGCGTCAATGGAGGGACGAATGGAGACGTGTCGTCTTCAGCGATGAGAGTCGCTTCTGCCTTGGTGCCAATGATGGTCGTATGCGTGTTTGGCGCCGTGCAGGTGAGTGCCACAATCAGGACTGCATACGACCGAGGCACACAGGGCCAACACCCGGCATCATGGTGTGGGGAGCGATCTCCTACACTGGCCGTACACCACTGGTGATCGTCGAGGGGACACTGAATAGTGCACGGTACATCCAAACCGTCATCGAACCCATCGTTCTACCATTCCTAGACCGGCAAGGGAACTTGCTGTTCCAACAGGACAATGCACGTCCGCATGTATCCCGTGCCACCCAACGTGCTCTAGAAGGTGTAAGTCAACTACCCTGGCCAGCAAGATCTCCGGATCTGTCCCCCATTGAGCATGTTTGGGACTGGATGAAGCGTCGTCTCACGCGGTCTGCACGTCCAGCACGAACGCTGGTCCAACTGAGGCGCCAGGTGGAAATGGCATGGCAAGCCGTTCCACAGGACTACATCCAGCATCTCTACGATCGTCTCCATGGGAGAATAGCAGCCTGCATTGCTGCGAAAGGTGGATATACACTGTACTAGTGCCGACATTGTGCATGCTCTGTTGCCTGTGTCTATGTGCCTGCGGTTCTGTCAGTGTGATCATGTGATGTATCTGACCCCAGGAATGTGTCAATAAAGTTTCCCCTTCCTGGGACTATGAATTCACGGTGTTCTTATTTCAATTTCCAGGAGTGTATATTGTATACAGGACGAATTTCTTAATTCATAAAGATCGCAATGACACAATAATATACTGTTTAACATCTGTGGACTAGTATTACATTCTACTTTAACTCAGTCGTGGAAGTTTCTCACAACCCCAGCAATGTATACAACTGGATTTAATCTAAATTACAGGGCCTAACTTAAAGCGCAATAATAGTACACCTACACTTACAGCTATACTCTGCAAACTTGTGTTAAGTGCACGGCAGAGGTTACTGTGGTGTCATCGCCAGACACCACATTTGTTAGGTGGTAGCCTATAAATCGGCCGCGATCCGTTAATATACGTCGGACCCGCGTGTCGCCACTATCAGTGATTGCAGACCGAGCGCCGCTACACTGCAGGTCTAGTCTAGAGAGACTCCCTAGCACTCGCCCCAGTTGTACAGCCGACTTTGCTAGCGATGGTTCACTGTCTACATACGCTCTCATTTGCAGAGACGACAGTTTAGCATAGCCTTCAGCTACGTCATTTGCTACGACCTAGCAAGGCGCCATATTCAGTTACTATGAATGTATTCTGAACAGATAATATTGTGAATCATGTACCAAGAGCGACGTTCATCATTAATGGATTAAAGTTAAGTATCAAACTAATTACGTCCGCTTTCTGAATTCTAATTCCTTGTCATGTTCCAGACCTCACGTCAGTATAGTCCTTCCCTCCTCACGCCAGCCTGCGTGAGCTAAAACGCGTGCATTTCGGCCTCCAGTTGTAACACGGTGTTGGCTCTTCTGCCAACACAACAGTTACATCCCCACTGTACCAGTTATTAGGTATTTTTCCAGTTCCATTCACGTATACATCTCAGGAAGAATGATGGTTTAAATGCTTCCTTGCGTTCTTGAATTAATCTAATACTGTCCTCACGATTCCTATGGGAGAGGTACGTAGGCGACTGTAATATATTCCTAGACTCAACATTTAAAGGTAATTTTTGAAATTACATAAGAAAGCCGTCTCAGGATCTTCACCAGTCTGCCAGTTCAGATTCTTTAGCATCTCTGTGGCGCTCACCCATGGATCAAACAAACCTGTGACCATTCGTGCTACTGAGCGAGGTGGCGCAGTGGTTAGCACACTGGACTCGCATTCGGGAGGACGACGGTTCAATCCCGTCTCCAGCCATCCTTATTTAGGTTTTCCGTGATTTCCCTAAATCGTTTCAGGCAAATGCCGGGATGGTTCCTTTGAAAGGGCACGGCCGATTTCCTTCCCAATCCTTCCCTAACCCGAGATTGCGCTCCGTCTCTAATGACCTCGTTGTCGACGGGACGTTAAACACTAACCAACACCACCACCACCACCATTCGTGCTGCCTTTGTCTGCATACGTTCAATGTCACCTGTTAGTCCTATTTGGCACAGGTCCCACACACTTGAGCAATATTGTAGGATGGGTCCCACGAGTGACTTGTAGGCAGTCACTTTTATAGAGTGACTCCATTTTCCGAGTATGGTATCAATAAACTGAAGTCTACTACCTCTTTTACCCACGACTAAGCCCATGTGGTCGTTCCATTGCATATCCCTAAAAAGTATTATACACAGCTATTTGTATGAGTTGACCGAAACCAACTGCACTTACTGATACTATACGCATCGGATACAACACTTTTTCGTTTTGTGAAGAGCACAGTTTTACATTTCCGAATATTTAGAGCAAGTTGCCAACATCTGCCTCACTTTGAAATCTTACCAAGATCTGACTGAATATTTATTGCAGTGTCTTTCAGGCAGTACTTCTTTGTAGATGACTGCATCATCTGCAGAATGCCTGACGTTACTATTAATATTGTCTGCAACGTCATCAATATACAACATGAGCGCCAACGATCACAACATACTTCCCTGATACACCAGAAGTTACTTCTACATCTGACGATGACTCTCCACCCACAATAAGTTGCTGCGTCCTGCCTACAATCCAGTCACAAATTTGCTAGGTAACCCATAAATCGTACTTTTTATAATAAGCTTAGATGCCTTACTGAGTCAAATGCTTCAGGGAAATAATGAAATACTGCACCTAACTGACTGCCATGATCCAAATCTTTCAGGATGTCATGTGAGAAAATTGCATGTCGCGTTCCATATGGTCGATGTTTTCGGAATTCATGCTGGCTGGCATGGAGGCGTTTTAGCTCAGAATATAATATTCTACAACAATCGATGTCAAGGATATTGGACGATAGTTATGTGGATCTCTTGTGCTACCCTTCATGTAGACGATGTGACTTGTGCCTTCTTCCAACTACTAAACAAGGGTTTTTTGTTCGAGGAATCTACGATAGATTATAGTTAAAATAGAGGTTAACTCAGACGCAAGTTATGTAGAGAAGCTGATAGGGGTTTCATCGGGCTCTGGAGCTTTGTCCAGTTTTAACGTTTTTTGCTGTTTCTCAACGTCACTGACACTAATATCAAATTCATTCGTCGTTTCAGTGATACGAGAATTGAACTGGGGCAGTTCCCCTTGCTTTTCGATTGTGAAATAAGATTTGAAAACGGAGTTAGGCATTTCTGCTATTACTTTACTACCCTCAATTTCAGTTCCTGTCTCATCCACTAGAGACTGGACACTAACTTTAGTGCCCCTAAGAGCCTTTAAATATCACCAGGATATCTTTGGGTTTTGTAAAAGATCATTAGACAAAATACTGCTACGGTAGTCACAGAAGGCTTCACGCATTGGGCTCTTGCCAGTCAAACGCGTTCCATACAGTATCTACCTGTTTATAGCCCTGCTCTTGGTGTAACACCGACTATGCAGTTATCTCTATTTGTTTAGAAGTTTCTTCACAGTGACTGTATACTAAGGAGAGTCCCCCTCATTCTTAATTGTTCTACTAGATACATATACAGGGTGTTACAAAAAGGTACGGCCAAACTTTCAGGAAACATTTCTCACACACAAATAAAGAAAAGATGTTATGTGGAAATGTGTCCGGAAACGCTTAATTTCCATGTTAGAGCTCATTTTAGTTTCTTCCACCTACCCTCAATGGAGCACGTTCTCATGATTTCATACGGGATACTCTACCTGTGCTGCTAGAACATGTGCCTTTACAAGTACGACACAACATGTGGTTCATGCGCGATGGAGCTCCTGCACATTTCAGTCGAAGTGTTCGTACGCTTCTCAACAACAGATTCGGTGACCGATGGATTGGTAGAGGCGGACCAATTCCATGGCCTCCACGCTCTCCTGACTTCAACCCTCTTCACTTTCAATTATGGGGGCATTTGAAAGCTTTTGTCTACGCAACCCCGGTACCAAATGTAGAGACTCTTCGTGCTCGTATTGTGGACGGCTGTGATACAATACGCCATTCTCCAGGGCTGCATCAGCGCAGCAGGGATTCCATGCGACGGAGGGTGGATGCATGTATCCTCGATAACGGAGGACATTTTGAACATTTCCTGTAACAAAGTGTTTGAAGTCATGCTGGTACGTTCTGTTGCTGTGTGTCCATTCCATGATTAATGTGATTTGAAGAGAAGTAATAAAATGAGCTCTAACATGGAAAGTAAGCGTTTCCGGACACATGTCCATATAACATATTTTCTTTCTCTGTGTGTGAGGAATGTTTCCTGAAAGTTTGGCCGTACCTTTTTGTAACACCCTGTAGATTCAGTGGACGGTCAACTGTTCTTTTAAACTTGGCCATAGCATGTCCCTGTGCTAAAAGTTTCAAGTTCCTCATTGAGATATGGTTAATGCTCTTTTATATAGTTTACTGTATTTATATATATACACTCCTGGAAATTGAAATAAGAACACCGTGAATTCATTGTCCCAGGAAGGGGAAACTTTATTGACACATTCCTGGGGTCAGATACATCACATGATCACACTGACAGAACCACAGGCACATAGACACAGGCAACAGAGCATGCACAATGTCGGCAGTAGTACAGTGTATATCCACCTTTCGCAGCAATGCAGGCTGCTATTCTCCCATGGAGACGATCGTAGAGATGCTGGATGTAGTCCTGTGGAACGGCTTGCCATGCCATTTCCACCTGGCGCCTCAGTTGGACCAGCGTTCGTGCTGGACGTGCAGACCGCGTGAGACGACGCTTCATCCAGTCCCAAACATGCTCAATGGGGGACAGATCCGGAGATCTTGCTGGCCAGGGTAGTTGACTTACACCTTCTAGAGCACGTTGGGTGGCACGGGATACATGCGGACGTGCATTGTCCTGTTGGAACAGCAAGTTCCCTTGCCGGTCTAGGAATGGTAGAACGATGGGTTCGATGACGGTTTGGATGTACCGTGCACTATTCAGTGTCCCCTCGACGATCACCAGTGGTGTACAGCCAGTGTAGGAGATCGCTCCCCACACCATGATGCCGGGTGTTGGCCCTGTGTGCCTCGGTCGTATGCAGTCCTGATTGTGGCGCTCACCTGCACGGCGCCAAACACGCATACGACCATCATTGGCACCAAGGCAGAAGCGACACTCATCGCTGAAGACGACACGTCTCCATTCGTCCCTCCATTCACGCCTGTCGCGACACCACTGGAGGCTGGCTGCACGATGTTGGGGCGTGAGCGGAAGACGGCCTAACGGTGTGCGGGACCGTAGCCCAGCTTCATGGAGACGGTTGCGAATGGTCCTCGCCGATACCCCAGGAGCAACAGTGTCCCTAATTTGCTGGGAAGTGGCGGTGCGGTCCCCTACGGCACTGCGTAGGATCCTACGGTCTTGGCGTGCATCCGTGCGTCGCTGCGGTCCGGTCCCAGGTCGACGGGCACGTGCACCTTCCGCCGACCACTGGCGAGAACATCGATGTACTGTGGAAACCTCATGCCCCACGTGTTGAGCAATTCGGCGGTACGTCCACCCGGCCTCCCGCATGCCCACTATACGCCCTCGCTCAAAGTCCGTCAACTGCACATACGGTTCACGTCCACGCTGTCGCGGCATGCTACCACTGTTAAAGACTGCGATGGAGCTCCGTATGCCACGGCAAACTGGCTGACACTGACGGCGGCGGTGCACAAATGCTGCGCAGCTAGCGCCATTCGACGGCCAACACCACGGTTCCTGGTGTGTCCGCTGTGCCATGCGTGTGATCATTGCTTGTACAGCCCTCTCGCAGTGTCCGGAGCAAGTATGGTGGGTCTGACACACCGGTGTCAATGTGTTCTTTTTTCCATTTCCAGAAGTGTGTATATATATATATATATATATATATATATATATATAAAATTCTGCTACCGATCTCTATTTGTTACCATTGTTACCGTTAGATCTAGAATATTTCCGTGATGTGTGGGGTTTCGGCCGGCCGGGGTGGACGAGCGGTTCTAGGCGCTACAGTCTAGAACCGCGCGGCCGCTTAGTTAGGTTTAAGTAGCTCTAAGTTCTAGGGGACTGATGACCTCAGAAGTTAAGTCCCATAGTGCTCAGAGCCATTTGAACCATTTGTGGGGCTTCGAACCATCTGTTCTCATCAGAGAAGGTGTAAGGTTTCCCACCCTTGTTACGTACCCTTAGCTCACAAAAATAAATTATAATTCAAATGGTCAGGATGAATAGGATACTAAATGAAATATTGCTCTTTTCATACTTATTACAAAGCAAACACGTGAATTCTCAGAATCAGCATACAGATCAAATTACACAGTGAAAGATGATGTTGGTGCCTGACAAAGTTATTAAAGGGGAAGAGGGTCAAGCTACAACGATTCTGCCCTCAAGGTAGAAACAACAATGCTTTCTGACTATGAGGTACTGACCGAGATTGTGAACCGCTAGCTGAACGTCAGTATGACATACGTTTGTTGAAATACAGAGTTGCAGGTCAGACTGACTCACTGCAGTGAAGACAAACTCCTCAAACAAAAACTGCTTATAAGCCCGGGCTGCAAGCGAAAAAACCCAGACTGTTCTCCGTGGCAGCTCTCTGCCAATTTGCCGAGACTACAGTGTACCTCGGCCAAATTGCCCAGACCGTCCTCTACGGTGGACATCCACCGAATCCCACGAAACTCTCTCCTCTCTTCCCTCCTCTACACCAAATCCACGTGCAGACGCCAAAAACTGTCCCCTCCAATGGCCAAGCTGCTCGCGCAGATTGCGCTAATGGCGTACTTATAACACAGCGCCAGAACTTACGCCTAGACACAGCATAGTGGTATTCTTCCAGTGAGAAAGTTTGTCAGCAAAATCTATGCTCTCCACCACTAAACTTGGAACCAGAGAAACGCACGCGCATTGTACACCTGTTTCGGACAGTGCTCTCCTTCCCAGAACCATCATACAGCTCGGCGCTCGTCTGTCAGTCACACACCTGAGGTGGACAATATGCCTCCAGAATGCAGGCCTCTGTCCACTGTGCTGCTGAAGACTGGGCCGCCCTCGTTCGTCGACTTTATGGAGAGAGGCGGCCATTTACGCTCACAAGTAAAGCGGTCACACTTTTGTAGAAACCTGGCTGCTTTCCTGGAAAAGCCTATGGCTGTTTCTTTGACTTCTGACACCTTGGTGGTCCCAATGCCGTCCTTAGTGACGAAGAAAAAAAATTTGGTGCCACAATCATTATTGCTAGTGGCAAACAAATCTGTCATTCCTTGTCGTACCTGCAATTACTCATCTTGATGGCTTGCTTTGCCAATGGTGGTTGGATGATTAGGTTAGTTGAGGTTGCCCAAATGACCTTTTTTTCCGCTAAAATTTTCCCTCCATTTCCTTGGGGAGGTGAAGGGGATGGAGAGGGACTAGGTGGTTTGGTTAGTAGAGGTAGCTCAAATTACCTATTGTAACGCCAAAATTCGAACTTCCCGCCATGACGTCATTGCGATGTTGCCACATCTATCGCCGCCATCTTGGATCAGCCATCTTGAATAAATCTGGTAACAATGCAACGTGGGGTGATACTCTCTCTGTCCCAGTAGTGATCTATACACACCTGATATGAAAATTCCCACCCATATCTCAAGTTCATCTGACACAGCAGATCACTACATAGAAAACACCCATAGATGTGATCGCTTGTCAGAATTTCTGAGGCACAAAACAGAAATCACAATTCTCCATCATATTACTACTGTCACACAATGTCCCTGGAAATCAGGGTCACAACAGAAAAATTATTAAGCAACAGATTTTATAAGGGAAGTATCTGTGCTAAACTGTCCATACTTAAACTGTTCTGAAAAACACTTGCATATTCTCATCAGCTGTCATATGTAATGGCAGCACAGAGCGTATGACAAAATGCCTTAAAAAGACAGAAAATTATGAAAGAGAAAATTATACAAAAGAACAAACATGACACACATCCATGAAAAATTACTAATACTTAACTCCCACACTAAAACATAAACACTATGCACGTTGCTCAGCAATCATTATATGGAAATAAACTGTACAAATGCTCAAATATTTAACATACAGATATAGAAGAAGCAATCAATAAAACGTGATAACTGTTTAAATTGTTTTATAAAGAGAGAAAAATACCGCTATAGGTGAACGAGAGAAAACACAAATATAAATGATTTACAAAAAAATGTTCATAAATGGTAAAGAGATTCCTGAAATATATCCAGCCAAGGTGAGCCAATATAAGGTCTACACTTGATAGGATTTAACTTATAAACAGTTACAATTTCCAGTAGAGCTGGATATTGTACACATTACTGTTCAGATTATGCCTGATAAGAACTAACTCTGTCAGCAGGTCATCCATTGAAGGCCTAAAACACCTTGTCAGACCTTTAACACAAGCTCAGATAACTTTGAACAAGTTTCACATTAATTTTTATACCGTATTTTCAGATATGGAACCCTTAATAGCACAAACTGACTTCCAAAATTTAGGTACCGTAACGACACGGTATAACCTTTGCAAGTGCAGTGGGGCTCTTCTTCGTGAAGCATTTACAACCAGCAGAGACTGGATATTGTATATGTTACGAACAATGAAATAAAGCGGGAAATAACATTATTTCTCACATAGTAACATGATATGCCTTTGCGCCTCTACATGCCTATGCAAAACGTTTTTGACCAGGAATTGATGGACAAGTAAGTGACCAAATAGCTTAGGGAATTCTTGTTTACTTAGCGTGACATTGAATTTTCTTAACTTATTGCGTGGACAGTGAGATTAATGGTCAACTGCTAAATTGGCATTGTTGACAGATAAAGAACTAACCAAATGTTATGTCAAATATACTGTCTTTTTTCAAAAACTTTCAAGCATGACATTTCCTTTTGGGTGTATACGAGTTGTGTTTTCTTAGTTGTTTTTTTTTTACTTAAACTTCCATGCTACTATCTTTTATTTGTTTTCACAACGTAAATTTCCCACACACTATGAATTACCCAAAACTTTCAGCTCACGACTTCACAATTATTCCTTTTATACTAATTTGGAATGACATCTCCTACAAACCTGTGATCCTGATATAGGCCTGCTGTTAGCAGAAGTTGTGTCCCTTTCACTTAGTCCTGAACCTCCTCCCGCTTCCAGTGCCTCCTTCAGCTCCAAAATTTTTCAGTACGGTGACTGATTTCTGATATGGTGTATTTACGCCTTAATATTCCTGAAGGAGTACCTAAGATAACAATAAATAGACTTGTATAGGGACCCTCATTAATGTATATTCGCACAAAACCTTTATTGTAAATTTGGTATATTATAGCGTAAAACTACTTTCAAACTTACTTCATACATACCGGACAGTGCTATTATTTTATATTCTTTATTCACTAAACCCGTTTTAAAAAGAAGTTGTGATTTAACTTGTACTTATAGAGCTTCTACATGCCATTATCAACTTCTATGGTCACAGCCAGTATATTTCGAGGAGGCCCTTGAGTACAGTCCACATCTGCAGTGGGCATACATACAGTTGTTCCTTTGTTAATTGGTGGAAATTTTCTCATCATTTTAGTTGGTTGTTTCTACAAACATTCCCGAGAGTTCTGCGTTTCACTTTTTTTCTCTCCTATGTCATGAATGAGAGATCTGTCAAAATCAACTGAGCCACTTGCAGCATTCGAAGATTCAGAAACAGTTATCACTAAAAAAATTGTAACGCAATGTTCAGATGTTAGTATGGCATATGTCAGCATATGCTGTAACGTAAATAAAACGTAAGTTAAAAATCTGCTACCCTAGAGCATTTGTTATGACCGTCTGTATGTCATTTACGTTTGCTCCATCGTTGTTTCCTACTTACTTGTTCTCCTCTCCATGATTATAAAAAAAAGTCTCAATCTCCTCTTCTCTAGGTACGTTAGGAACTTCTTAATGAGAATTTCCAGCCGATAACAACCGAGCTCTTGAAAAACATCCAGACATAGCTTCATACGACAATCGAAGAATTACTACACATTAACAAGGACGTGAACGTTTTCCTTGCAGAAAAAATATTAAGTATACAGACAATATTTTATGGGAATCTCTCTTAAATGTAGGTCTAGTTTATGAAAAATCGTTAGCTGAATGGAAAGTCAAATTTTTCTCAAACTAATGAACTGCAATTGCATAGGCCAGTTTGGAGTCTACTTTGCTGCACCCAGGCACCTCACATTTCTTCAGTACCCCAGTTCGCACTCTGCGTCGAAACCTGGTTTTGGCTATATCTTGTTTTACCACGGATGATTTTAATTTCATTCCACGTGGTGTGTACTTCAGTTAATATGAAGTTTACAAACTCTGGTCCGTTATCGTAATGCGAGATTACAGAAGCCCCGAAAGATGTATAAATATCAAGTAAGTTAATGGCGGTTTCTTCTACACACATACTTTTTAATGATTTCAAAATAATGAATTTTGCCGGATGGTTTTGGCAAACAATTATAAAACGAAAGTCCTTTTATCTTTGCGATCCCATATCAATCAAGTTGACATGCGCACGAGAGCAAAAATCAGAAGGCGGCATAGATTTTCTAACTCTCCGTTTTCGTTTTCAAATAACTTGATTTCCTTTGGCAGTGCACACATAGACGTAAATAAATCATTATACTTTACTTGTTGATGTTACAATATTTTTTCTTTAGGTCAGATGCCATTCTATTTCTTCCGCCTTGACCCATTTGAGGAATGTGTTGCGTGAAGAATCTTAAATAATTCGTCATTTATAACATAATAAAGTCATCATGTGCAAAATAGACCTTGTCATCTGCTCATCTACTCTGTGGAATGGAGACCACAGCTTTATCAAACTTCGTATGCATATCATTTCCCATATTACACATTTTTGCTACCAAACCGTATACACAATACACTAAAAAATCCCATTAATACAAATAGAACGCAACTGACGCATTACAAGTACGTATTTACACAAAATGCACGAACGTCATTATTTTGTTATATTGTGCATTGTCGTCACATTCCTCTTTGTTTTAAAATCAGGGCAGTGTTTCCCTTTCTTGAATGCGCCCCATGTTGTGTTGTCGAAAGTGGTTATTCGCTACACATCAACCAAGGAGACTCGGAAAATTGTGGAATTTCCCGAACAATATTTTTCTAAATATATTCGCCCAGGTAGCCTAGACATCGTTGTTTACGTCCTTGAATTCACGTTATTGCAAATCCAAAGTGAACTACATCGTTACTTACGGCCTTGAACGACGTTTCCCGTATTTACTTCATTGTGCGTGGCATATATGTGCTGCATACACGAAGACCATATACGTAATGATTTTTGCCTTATAGGCTCGATCAGTGCAGGGTAAACGTGCCCCCCATCTGTTATAGGTATAATTTACGATTTATTAAATAAAGAGCTTAGTGGATCTGAAAAATACCAATTTGCTACTACTCCAACTTGCATGTGAGGACCTATATCACGGCCTCCTTTCCTGATCGCCGAAAATTAGAAAGGTAGCAGGCGCGTGCATTGCAAAAGCGAATTCGCACTTTGGTTTCAAATCAAACCACACAGGAAAATGGAATCAGGTACCATGAGGCAACCTCATATCAGTATGAACGAACAAAACTACATGATTATATGGGTGGACAAAGGAAATGCTGTACTGCAATAAATATACATAATAAAATCACAGAAAATTAATGTTATAATTGCATTGATTAACTGTTCCGCCGGTTCTTGGTAGAATATTTTACACATTATGAATGAAACACACACAACACTAGTGTAATATTGTACAGTATTTATTATTTGATTCACGAACGAGTTTTCGGCTGTTACACAATTTTTATTATTTGTTTCATGAACTTATTTTCGGCTGTTAGAAGCCATCGTGATGATAGCGTCACTGCCGAAAACCGGTTCATGAAACAAACAACAAAAATTGCAGCATATTTCATCAGTGTTGTGTATGTTTCATTTATGACGTAAGTTATAATGTTCAAAACAGTATTACAGATATGACAGTTGCCGGCCGGTGTGGCCGTGCGGTTAAAGGCGCTTCAGTCTGGAACCGCGTGACCGCTACGGTCGCAGGTTCGAATCCTGCCTCGGGCATGGATGTGTGTGATGTCTTTAGTTTAGTTAGGTTTAAGTAGTTCTAAGTTCTAGGGGACTGATGACCATAGCAGTTAAGTCCCATAGTGCTCAGAGCCATTTGATATGACAGTCGCGCGCGAATAATAAAGCTGAAGTTTAAAATTGGTGAAAAAGTTCTCAAATAATGTAATCACCCAATAATATTCATAATGAATACTATAAATTGTTTCCTGCTCGTTTTACGAGAGACAGAAGTCATAACTCATTTATGTTCACGAACGGAAAACTTATCACTGGATTTCGTCACCCAGATGTGCACATGGGTTCTAATAGTTCACAGAGGAATACTGGAGTCACATACAAATTGCCACATATGTGATACGAGATTTTATTTTGAAAAAACATAATTTGAAAATATACCTGGAACACTAGAACCGTGAATCCAAATGAATGAAGAGGCTAGCGACTGCATCAAGCAGAAATCTTACGCAATTGTACTAAACAGCATGCTGAAATACTGAAACACAACCATCTTCCTCTAGAACAACCCAGAAGCACATGAGTAACTTACTCCTTTTACAGTATGACGGTACAACTCAATTTGACGGCCTGCGCTTTCATTGGCTTATCCTGGCGAATGTTCCTGAACTGATTAACATGTGACCCGCAAAGCAGAGACGAGATCTTAGCCGCTTGCCTACTGATTTTCCCAAATGTTTGGATTGGACTCGGAGGAGATGTGTCGAGGCCGGCTCGTTCGTCAGACTTGACGCCTCTGAATTTTTTATAGTGGGGATTCGTAGAAGACATTGTTTATAAAGACGTTCTAACTACGCCTGTTAGAGAGAACTGTCAGAGCATGTGCTTCGATAAGTGCCGAAGTGATAACGTATACCACTCAATCCATGATAAGAAGATTGCAGCACTGCATTGATAACAATGGTCATCACTTCGAACACATTCTGTAAATGGACGTTCATGCCACCTTTCTGTTCTTCGTTGATCTTCAAAGACCTTACTGCTACACATCATTGGATTCGCCTCGATAGCCGCTATCAGAAAATAAGTACCAAACTACAGTATCTCATTAAAAAAAACTAGGTTGACCTTCATATCTCTGACGCGACCCCATTTAGCAACAAAAAGCCAACGTCATATTATGGCCCCCGTTATCCAATGCAACTTTTGTCCCACGAACTTTTCAGCTTCTATAATAGTTCCGGAGTTATTTTGGTGACAATAGTTAGTAACTCACCCTGTATGTAAATTGAGTTATTTTATTGTATTTATGTTCTCGTCTTTCATTTTAGCCAATCATATAACACTTAGTAACTCAAAATATGCTCTTGCTGGATAGCACTTTCTTCCTTTGTCCCCTTAAATTACTCTGGTACACAAACTAATAAAATTATCTGCCTCTGTCTCAGAGATCAGCAGAGTAGCTTGGTGTGACACGAAAAGTAACTTGTCGTGACACGAATCCTTCAAGTTACTGAACATGCATTAGATGTTTACTCCAGGGTAAAGCTGGGAAGAATAATGAAGGAATGAGAGTGCATATTCTGAATAGAACGCCAGTAGTGTTACAGAAAAACGTATGGTTAATAGTAGTACATATGGCATGAAACAATTTAGAAAATATACAATTAGAATACGAATATACAAAGTGAAAAATGTAACGAAGCTGACAAAACTTGTTCCTCAACAACGAACTAGTCAGCAGAGGATAGGCTCACCCGTAGCTGACACACACGTTTCGCTGTAATGTGGTATGGTCTATGCTAGCTACGATTTGGTTCGAGGGTCGGTGTCGCTATCGAGCAAAGTGTAGCACGATGCAGCATGCTACCCTACATAGAGAGTAATGGACAGATCTACATCTACATCTACTTACACACACCGCAGGCCATCATACAGTGCGTGTGGGACCACTACTAGTTATTACCTTCCCTGTTCCAATCACCAACAGCGCGAGGGAGAAATGACTGTTTCTGTATAAGCACTAACCGCGTATCCTATCTTCATGCTCCTTACATTATATGTTTGCTGGCGGCAGTAGAATCGTTCTTCAGTCAGCTTCAAATGCCGGTTCTCTATATTTTCTCAATAGAGTTGCTAGAAAAGAACATCGCCTACATTTCAGGGATTACCCTTTTGTGTTCCCGAAGCATCTCTGTAACACTTGCGTTTTCTGCGAATCTACCGGAAACAAATCTAGCAGCCAGACTTAAAAGTGCTTCGCACCATCCTTTAATCCGGCCTGGTACTGATCTAAACCACTCGAGCAGTACTGAAGACTAGGTCGCACTAGCGTCCTATATTCTCTCTCCTTTACAGATGAACTACAATTTCCGAAAACTCTCCCAATAACCTTAAGTCGACCTTTTGTCTATCCCACCAGAGTACTCAAATACTCATTCCGTTTCATATCTCTTTGCAGCATTACGTCCAGATATTCAAACGACGTGACCGTGTCAAACAGGACACAACTATATCTGTATCCGAACATTACGGGTTTGTTTTTCCTACTCATCCACATTAACTTACATCTTTCTACATTTAGAGCTAGCTGCTATTCATCGCAAAAGCTAGAAATTTGTCGAAGTCATCTTGTATCCTCCTAGAGTTACCCAACTTCGACAACTTACCTTACACCACAGCTTCATCAGCAAACAACCACAGATTGCTGCCTGGCAGATCATTTATGAGTATAGAAAATAATAGCGGTCCTATTAAACTTCCCTGGGGCACTCCTTAAGATACCCTTATCTTCTGATAAACACTCGCCGTCCAGCACAACACAGTGGGTTCTACTACTTAAGAAGTCTTCGAGCCACTCACATATCTGGGAACCTCTTCCATATGCTCGTACCTTCGTTAATAGTCTGCAGTGCTGCACTATGTCGAATGCTTTTCGGAAATCTAGAAATATGCAATCTGTCTGTTTCCCTGTATCCGTAGTTCGCAATATAAGGAAATTTGTGTATGCCAAATCTTCTATTATTAACCATACGTTTTTCTGCAACAATACTGACGTTTTACTCCGGATACCCATTCCAATTACTTCACTATTCTTCTCAGCTTTGCCTTGCAGTGAGCATCTAATGCAGGGGCTAGCTGAGCTTCGCATCAGCGATGCTTTCTACAACCGTGCAGTTTCGTACACAGAAACTTTTCCGTCTCAAGTATATTTATTATATTCGAACTGAAAATACGTTCAAGATTTCTGTAGCAAACCGATGTTAAGGACATTGGTTTGTAGTTTTTCGGGTCCCTTTTTTTACCCTTCCTGTATACAGAAGTCAACTGCGCCTTTTTCGAGTCGTTTGCGAGTTTACGCTGGGCGAGAGATTCGCGATAAATGCCGACAATGTAAGGGCCCAATGCCGCAGAGTACAATTCGTAACATCGAACTGGAATTCCATTTGGACCTGGCGACTCATTTGGCTGAACTCTTTTAGTTGTTCCCCTACGGTATGCTTGTAGCTACAAGCTCTAAAATATACTGAAGAGCCAAAGAAACTAGTACACCTGCCTAATATCGTGTAGGGCCCCCGTGGGCACGAAGAAGTGCCGCAAAACGACGTACCATTGACTCTACTGATGTCTGAAATACTGCTGGAGGGAATTGACACCATGAATCCTGAAGGGCTGTCCATGAATCCGTAAGACTACGAGGGAGTGCAGATCTCTTCTGAACAGCACGTTGCAAGGCATCCCAAATACGCTCAATAATGTTCATGACTGGAGAGTTTGGTGGCCAGCGGAAGTGTTTAAACTCAGATGAATGTTCCTGCAGCCACTCTGTAGCTATTCTTGACGTGTGGGGTGTCGTATTGTCCTTCTGGAATTTCCCAAGTCCGTCTGAATGCACAATGGATATGAATGGATGCAGGTGATCAGGCAGGACGATTACGTACGTGTCACCTGTCAGAGTCGTACCTGAGCACCCAGCTGAAATGCAGAGTCCATGGATTCATGAGGTTGTCTCTATGCCCGTATACGTACATTCGCTCGGTACTACTGGGAACGAGATTAGTCCGACCAAGCAACATGTTTCCAGTCATCAACAGTCCAATGTCGGTGTTGACGGGCCCAGGCGAGGCGCAAAGATTTACGTCGTGCAGCCATCAAGGGTACATGACTGGGCCTTTGGCTCCGAAAGCCCATATCGATGACGTTTCGTTGAATGGTTCGCACGCTGTTACTTGTTGATGGTCCAGCACTGAAATCTGCAGCAATTTGCAGAAGGGTTGCACTTATGTCTCGGTGAACGATTCTGTTCAGTCGTCGTTGGTCCGGTTCTTGCAGGATCTTTTTCTGGACGCAACAATATCTGATATTTGATGTTTTACCGGATTCCTGATATTCACGGTACACTCGTGAAATGGTCGCACGTTAAAATCCCCACTTCACTACTGCCTCGAAGATGCTGAGACATCGGTTACTGCTGACATTGTAGCCGCAGTAACCAATCTAACGACTGCGCCAGGCACTTTTTGTCTTAAATAGGCGTCGCCAACCGCTGTGCCGTCTTCTGCCTGTTTATATATCTCTGACTTTGAATATGCATGCCTATACCAGTTTCTTTGGCGCTTTAATGTATATCCATTGCGTGTGGATTGCCGAACTCGCTGTTCAAGATGGTTTGTGGAAAACGTACTCAAAGGTACTTCTTAAGAGTGTCTGGGTGTACCCCTACGATGAATCCATAGACTCCCAGTCTATACTCGGTAGGTTATAGTCATTCCCAACTAGTTTTCCGTGATCCATACACTTATGTGCTACTGATTGTAGACTTTCTAAGAATTACGATACTTTATAACTATCACAGCGCAATCAGGTGGCCATAAAAATATAATGGGGATCAAATTATGATCATTAGTACAACACACTACCCTGTTCCTGAGCGGAGAAAATCACCGACCCACCCGGGAATAGAAGCCAGGTCCTTAGGATTGACATTCTGTCGCGCTGACCACTCATCTACCGGGGGCGGACACTTCTGCCTTAATAGGGAAAATCTTTTTCGTAACTGTAGTTAACACCCCCCTTCTATGGTGTCTCTAATCTGTCTTTCCGATATACGTTCCGTGACTCGCTGTGTATCTCAGAAGTTTCTACTCCGGGTTTTAACCAACTTTCGTTCCCAAGAATAATTTGATGGCGAGAACTTTCCTGGAGGAGACTATATTCGAGCACTTGATTATGAGTACTTCCACGATTTACTGGTAACATTTTGACAGTCGAAGTGTCTTTCCACTTAATGCGGTCTGATTCCGCTGTCTGCACACCGAATAGTCAGTGTTCATCAGAAAACCTCACACTACCGACAAGTATGAAAAACACCCATGCACACTCCACAAGTACTCTCCTAACCGAGAACCTGGAGAACCTGCTTCCTTTGTATAGTGCACTCCTAACCTAGCAATGGGAGACCTACAATTCTCCACCAGATAACGCAGGTACAGAAATCTACAGCCAAGACTATCACAGAGTCGATGAAGCATTTGGATGAGACGCCCAACTCGGCTCCAAACCAAAGAAATGGTTCAAATGGTTCTGAGCACTATGGGACTTCACATCTGAGGTGATCAGTCCTCTAGAACTTAGAACTACTTAAACCTAACTGACCTAAGGACATCACACACATCCATGCCCGAGGCAGGATTGGAATCTGCGACCGTAGCGGTTGCGCAGTTCCAGACTGAAGCGCTAGAACCGCTCGGCCACACCGGCCGGCGAACTTTTCGGGACCCTTGTTGTTCATATTAAATACTCGTTTATTTTTCGGTCCAGTCACATTAATGTGAACACCTGTCCAAAGCTTCAGTTACCACGTTTTGCAGAGCGAGACATTCAGGACGCTATTCAGTGAAGTTCTGAAAGGTACCCACAAGGACGTGGGGCCATGCCGACTCCAGTGCCGTGTCCAACCGCACTAGGTTCATAGGCTGATGATCCATGGCACGAACTGTTCGACAGAGGTTGAGTCACATATTGTAAGTTGGGATAAATCCAGGGAATTTGGCGGCGAGTAAACTCATTCTGGTGCTCTTCGAATCACGCATATACACTGCGATCTGTGTGACACTTTGCGTTGTACTGCTGGTGGAACCCATCGTACCGAGGAAAAACAAACTGTATGGAATGGGGAACATAGTCCCCAAGGGTAGACGCATACCTGTATTAATAAACTGATCTTCCTCAATGGACATCACCCAGGAAATGACACGGATACATTCCCCAGAGCAAAAGTTCCGACCTTACGCCTGGAGCCTTATGGTTGTTATTCCAGGGTCACACACGCCAGTAGCCATTTTTCCGATGGAATATAAAGTGTGACTCATCTGGAAAGGCCACGTGTCGCCACTCTGTGGACGCCCAATTACGGTTTGGACCTGAGAATTCCAGCCTTCGATGGCGATGAACAGCAGTGAGTGTGGGTGCATGAACCTGTTACCTGATGCAGAGGCCCATACGCAGCAACGTTCACCGAACGGTTGATGAGGAGACACTGTCGGTAGTCCCTTGGTTCATTTGAGTGGCAATTCGCTCACCATTTGCACGTCTGTAACCCGTACACATGTCAGCAATCGTCAATCACCTTTTCATCGATGCCCCGTGATGCACCAAATTTGCCTCGGCGCCACTTTTTGATAGCGCCATCTTGCCATCCATGGTATACTTTAACCATTGCGGCACGCCAATAGCTTACAAACTCAGTCATTTCGGAAATGCTTCCGCCCTTGGCCTGAAAGCCAATTATCATGAGCTTTTGGACGCCAGGTAAATCACTCGATCTCCGCATTACGATAACGACTTCACTGTTTTCTGCGTCATCCCGCCACGCTTGCGTACGCTCCGATGATAGTGCAGCCACCTCAGTGCGTGAGTGGTTATCGCACACTGACGCCGAACATAGTTCGTGGACACATTAATGTGACTGGACTATGTATGAATCCGAACGTTTGTGTATGTTAGTACGTTTATTACTCCTTCATGCTGAAATGGCTGGATGTATTTGGATGATATTTGTAATGGAAATAGCTTACACCCTGAATTAACACAGACGCTGCCTTATATATACCTACCTATTAAAGGGCTGGGGAAGGGAGTGAAAAAGATGTGTTGTCCACGACTCGCGATTACCCATTCTTCATTCACCCAATATTTGAGAATGAAAGCGCTTACTGACTTGCTACAAATTATGTTTAATTTTAAACTTTTATGAATCTTTTTCTCACTGATATCTCCAACAAGATGATGAAAGGAAAATGATTTATCGCTTACTACATTTTCGCTGTTCATGCAGTAACATTTCCGCATAAAGTATGACTTTCTAATTTAATTTTTGATAGCGCCATCTTGCCATCCATGGTATACTTTAACCATTGCGGCACGCCAATAGTTTACAAACTCAGTCATTTCGGAAATGCTTCCGCCCTTGGCCTGAAAGCCAATTATCATGCGCTTTTGGACGCCAGGTAAATTATTGTATTCGCGACACATTGTGCAGACAGTATTCACATATACCACTGAGTGTACCAGCAATATTATACCACTATATGACACATAGTTCAGGATACATAATGTTATAAACACTTAGATGCATGAAAAACTGCCGCATTATTTATGGCGTTTTAATTTATTACTAACTCTATTCGCAACACATTTGGAAGACAGTATCCACACGAGCGACGGAATGTACCAAGAAATATAACATGGTACGATATGTGGTTCGGGAGATATGACACCATAAACTCTCGGTGAGTGAAAAACTGCTGTATCATGCATGACGTTCTGATTTCTTACTTATTTACTACTAACCCTATTCACGTCACATTTCGCAGACATTAGCCATATACATCACCGATTGTACCTACAAAAGACATCGTACAACACATAGTTTAGGGGATACGACGTCATAAAATTGAACTTCGTGAAAATGAAATTTTAGGGTGAAATTCAATAGATATTCTGGTGAAATATGTGTAACGTTACTTGTGAAAGATGTTAAATACACGTGAAATATGTTTAACATGCTCGTACGCCGGCGAAGCAACAGGTAAAATGGTCATCCTAAATCCCTGAATGTTTTCAACCAAATATGGTTCCCATTTTAGTTACAATCTCATAGTCGCCGACGAGGTCACCTTAGGCAGTGTAGAACCGCAGTTCATCACAGAACACAACGCAGTGCCATTCATCAACAGTCCATGCTTACCAGTCACAGTACCACCCCAAATGCAGCCGTTCATGTTTCTGTGTTAATGGCAACCAACACGTATGATGCTAATTGCCTGGACCACGCGCGGTTAGTCACTAATCAATCGTGCAGGATGAGACAGAATGTTGCAGGGACTTCTTAACTTATTATCGGATGGCGGGTGCAGACGTCAAATGGTTACAGTGTGTTCGGTGCACAATACATCCACCCCCTCTTGCGGTGTTAGGACGTGGTTGACCAGAACCTTGACGAATATGCCTGCCGTCATGTTCCCACGCAATCTAACATCGGTCCACTATCACTTTAATGGAGCACATATTCGGAAATAACAGCATTCTATCAGCAAGCCAAATGGAGACCCACAATGAGGCCCATTTTAAACATGCCTATTGATCATGTGTACATGTAGGAATTTACAAGGACATCCTACGAAGTCTTCTGGGTGCTTCGCGTTTTTGCCAGGAAGTACATATTTGAATAAATATCATTAGGACTACGATGGGGCATCTGCTGCACAAATTATGTGATTAGAGCCATATTGTCCTTGGTAGCATATAAATAAGGACTGCATTTGCAGAACCCACACAGTGTCGTCAGCACGTGTGCACGCGCGTGCGCGTACATACACTCTCACACACACACGCACACACACGCGCACACGCACACATATAAACGCATGTTTTAATCTCGCAAGAGCAGTCCAGTATTTTAGTTTGTTCCTATTTTGCGCAAAGCATAATGTACTCTCAAATTACGTGTCAAAATGTTATTGTTCGATTTATTTATCACAATAGTTCAGGTTTTTTCTGTGGCAAAATCTGACTGTTGTTCGGTCTCTGTACTCACTTTATAAAAGCAGCAAGGAACCCTCAAATGAAGTGCTACAATTTTTTCCACGTGTAAGCTGTCTGTATTAACTGTCAAAATATATAAAGATTAGTTCTACAATAGAACAAAACACGTGTGGCTCACTTATTGGCACTACTGGTGTAACTTACAGGTTAACGTACTGTCAACGCCAAAAGCCGACTATGGTTTCATCTTTCTATCCCACTTGGCGATGGGCACAATGAACCCTCAAATTCAGTACCACAATGTTATTTCACGTCTCACACACAACACCATAGAGTTAAGTCATAATATCGGAGACTGTAGAGGTCTTTAATTTGGTGCTTCACTTAAACTGCATGTTTTCGTAATACACAAATGTAACTACAAAAAGCACCAATTTCGCCATGTTACCTTTGGAAACAAATAAATAATTATGATGGCTAATTGGCTTGCTACTGTCAAAGAAACACATAAAATGAACTGCAACATCATGAAGTTTCACTACACGAACTCTTACAAAATGCGAGCTTTTCCCCAAATTCTAGTGGCCTTTGCCCATAGAACTTTATGTTTACTGCTATAGGAAACAACTGATCGTTACACGTTGTTATTCGATCACTGTTATAATCTGCAAATATATATCTCGTTACTTGATGCACAATCTCAAAATTATCACACTTAAATACAATGAAATCATCCATTTTCAGCAGATCCTGATTGGAATAAAGGTTTATAAATAGATTCTTCGAATATCGTCTAGTGTAGTAAAAACGCTTGGATCGATCACCTTCTGCGAGTAGACCTACTCCAGCATATGGCCTCTTTCCACTGCATTTACAACACATGCTGATATATTCTGTTCCCCTGTCACATCCATATTTCCCCAAATACCGCGTTTAATGTAATTTGTAAGCCTTGTTTGCACATCTACAATTGCTTCTTCTTTTAGCAATACTCAGTAGTAGGGAATGGTTTGAATCTGTTAGTACATCGTTTCGTTTTTGGTTTAAAGATCTGCTGCATGACGTTATTTGTATGAACCAGTTAAAATTTGTCAGACGGAACATAATTTATAATTTTTCTTTGTCCTGATGGCCAGGAATCTCTTTCTTTTTTTTTTTTTTTTTGTACACTACTCAGCTTTCAGGTCATCTAATTGTTCCCTGTAGACAAATTGTGAGACATTGTTAAACACTACGCAACAACTGTTTTACAAGGAATCTGAAAGTTTACAACTCATAGAAATGACTAGCACAGAGAATGGCAGAGCACATTGTAAATACTGTTCGGTGGTAATTAATAATCACAGGCAGTCTTTCACAGTGTCACACACGCCAATCATTCTGCAGTTATAAATCATAGCGCCCAATCTGGTAGCTGCATGTACTTTAGTCAAGGAAGACTCATAGACACATATCAAGGACACGTCATAAAATATGGTTACCGATACCTTTGTTCACTCCTGGGCCTGTTATGTGACATACATATTTGTTATGAGTCGTCATTATCGAGTTGCAACTCATCCACAAAAACTGTTCTTTCCAGCTACATTACCTTTGTTCACAGCTACACTGCTGTATCCTTTGTGGTCTTCTTGCAGTGGTCTGAGTAAAGGAATCCCAAATCTACATTTTGTTAACAGTTCTAACAAAATATTGCATTGCATGCAGCTCCATAAGGTAATAGTCATCTACATGTAGCTGCTCCCATATTCCAGGCAGCTCATCCTTAAGCACAACCATTTTAACGTCAGCCAATTCCACTTTTTATGGTATAGCCACAGAATATTTAGATTTTCTAGAAATAGTTTGCAGTGCTTCCTTTCAAATTTTTTCAATATTCCTCTTGCTGTTGCATTGCCAGTCCCGTGTAGGAGAGCTATTGGTTTCTCACCGATGCCGTATCTCGTACAGATCAAATTTGAGAATTTACCTCGAAGACTGTCCTCTCTCTATTTGTGTTCGCAGTCCACTTGATCACAAATTTTAAGAATCATAATGCTGCAACAGAACGGTTCTATTGTCAGTATACGGTAATATAAAGTTTGCTTGCTCAAGAATTTGCCATTTACAGCGCAATTTATGTTACTGACGTTAGTATGACGGTTTTCCAAGTTCTCCAGTAACATCATGCTTTCACTTCCGGTTGTATCTCTTAAATTTTAAAAGTTCAGGATCACAAAATTCAGGGGCCATAGAAACGCATATAACGGAAACCTGATCGTGCACTCCTGTACATCCATAATTTTGTTCAAAAAAATGGTTCAAATGGCTCTGAGCACTATGGGACTCAACTGCTGTGGTCATAAGTCCCCTAGAACTTAGAACTGCTTAAACCTAACTAACCTAAGGACATCACACACATCCATGCCAGAGGCAGGATTCGAACCTGCAACCGTAGCGGTCGTGCGGCTCCAGACTGTAGCGTCTTTAACCGCTCGGCCACTCCGGCCGGCCCATAATTTTGTGATCTCGACATTTTACATCTATCAACTGAAAAGTCATTTGCATAGTTGAAAGCTGATAGAATGACTACGTTTAACCATCATTCGTTTGCTGAAGCGATAAAAGTAAAATTGTATAGGGAAATTCCACTAGAATAGGGGGAAGAGTCAGCTGTGTTTCTGGCTTCATGTGACGATACAATGATGTTTTCTTGACGTCAGAGATTATGTTCCGTGACTGGTTGACAAAAGCACACCAAGCATCTACCATGTTTATCTAAGCGATTACGAAGCTAACACATCGTATTTGGTCCTTACTGTATATATAATTGCATATTACGAGAATATGCATTTAAGCAATACAACGCAGTAAAGATAACTCCAAAACTCCACATTTTTACTAAAGTGATGATAAATCTGACGTTGGTGGCTAAGCATATCATAGATCGAATCTTCGACATTGCTCATGGTATTATGTGGTGCTTTGTTGTGATAAGGAGAGGAGATACAGTCTGTAAATTTGCAGACAGCCCTGACACCATAGTTCGGATTAGTAAATGTAGCATCCTTCCTCAGTACGGTAACCACAAGCCGCAAGTATTGAATCATACACCTACATAGGAACTTTCCCGAAATGCAGCAAATATAATGTCAGTCCATTGAGTCAGTTATATTTTGACAGTATAGAACATAGTGCATTGTCTTCATCTCCTCTGAAGTGGTCATACGTGAGGTTAAGCATTAAAATTTTCGTAGTTATACTTGCGTATTACGAAAACATGCAGTTTAAGTTATACATCACAATAAAGACCTCTCCAGTGTTGGAACGGCTGAGTCACGGTGTGTTTGTGAAAATAACAATGTGGTGTTTAATGTCAGGGTCCACTCTGCATTTCATCAAGCAAGTAAAAAGATCGAACCTCAGTCAGGTTTTGGCACTGAGTATACGTTAACGTGTAAGTTACACTGATAGTACGAATAAGAGACACACGTGTATATTTGTACTGTTACACGCTGCCGCAAAAAAAAACACAACACCCTCAAGAACCATGTCCAGTGGGACCACGGCATAATACGAGTATTTTAATACTGCAGAGTTGTGGTGTTAGTGATTCATCTGTCGCAGTCATCGGCGATGATAAGGCAATCAGGAGACCTTGTTCACCCTCCGTTTTGACTCTGCAGGCAGTAGCTTTGCTGAATTTAAATGCGAGCAACGTTTACAACATTCATTCTAGGATACAACCATGCCCCGCCGACGAGCAATTACTCCTCTTAAACAGCTGCAGCCATTTAATTGTGGTAGCATTGTGAGCCTGCAAGAAGCTGCATGGATGTATCGATAGATTGCTGCTCATGTTTTGCACAGTGCGTCGATGGGGTGCCTCTGCTTTCAACAGTGGTCTGTGGAACAAGATCATTCATTACACATTAACCAAAGAGACTCGGGGAATTACGAAATTGTCCAAACAATGTTCTTTTAAATGTCTTCCACCATGTTCCTGGGCAACGGTCTTGCCGCAGTGGATACACGGGTTCCCGTGAGAAGTTAAGCGCTGTTGGGCGTGGCCGGCACATGGATGGGTGACCATCCAGCCGCCATGCGCTGTTGCCATTTTTCGGGGTGCACTCAGCCTCGTGGTGCCAGTTGAGGAGCTACTCGACCTAATAGTAGCGGCTTCGGTCAAGAATACCATCATAACGACCGGGAGAGCGGTGTGCTGACCCCACGCCCCTCCTATCCGCATGACACGGCGGTCGGATGGTCCCGGTAGGCCACTCGTGGCCTGAAAACGGAGTACTGTGCCACCATGTTTCTTTCAATTCACGTTATTGCCCTTCCAAAGTGATCAGTGTCGTTACTGACCGGCGTCGAACGACATTTCCCGTATTTAATTCATTGTCGGTCCATTTACATTACATCTACCTCAACATACATACTCCTCTAGTCGCCATACGATGTGTGGCGGAGCGTACCCTACAGCACTAG
This sequence comes from Schistocerca americana, assembly GCF_021461395.2. Lineage (NCBI taxonomy): Eukaryota > Metazoa > Arthropoda > Insecta > Orthoptera > Acrididae > Schistocerca > Schistocerca americana. Next base: position 474,530,172 of record NC_060130.1, on the reverse strand, counting down.
TTGTCAAATCCTTTCCTGTTCCACTTGCAAACAGAGCGAGAGAGAAGCGACAGTCTGTTAGCCTCCATGTGAGCCCTAACTTCTCGTATCTTATCTTCGTAGACCTTACGTCAAATGTATGTTGGCTGCAGTAGAATCGTTCTGGAATCAGCTTCAAATCCCTTTTCTCTAAATTTGCTAAATAGTGTTCCTTGAGAAGAACGTCGCCCTCCGTCCAGGTATTCCCTTTTGTGTTCCCAAAGCATATTCGTAACACTTGTGTGTTGTTCGAAGCTAATGGTATCTAATCACGCAGCCCGCGTTTGAACTACTCCGATGACTTTGTAATTTTTCCTCATATCTACGTAATTCTGTAGCTCTCCATTCGTTCGAGCAATCAGTCATTCATGATAGGAAACACAGTCATAGCTCAGTCACTCAAAATGATTCTGAAATTTTATTTGTTAGAATGAAATCAGGCGATCATTCTTCTTCTCTGCAGGCTCGTGCTTCGCGGCAGTCTGCTAATCTATACAAATAAAATGCCCCGTAATTTTGGGAGCGTTGTATAACCAATCGGAAAACCTCAGATCAAGCGGATATTTGGCTTTGATGAAGTTTAACCTTCCGAAGAAGTAATGGAGCTCTTGGATTATTAAATGCAGGTTCGTATCCAGTCTTTCGGAAGTTCCCTTCTGATTAACAACTACGCAAAATATCGATAGATATCATTAATTCTCAAATGTCAAATACACACCTTTGGTATGAAGGAGCAATCTATATATATTTCCTTTTTAATCGTACAGTTCGTATCAGTTATCTTCTGTGATAAATCTCAATAATCAGATTGCAGTTCTTCCAAACCAAGCTCAGGCTAATCGGCACGAAAACAATCTCCGAAGCTCCCTTTCTTTTTTTTCTAACGACCACCAGAGAGAGTACTACAAAGAATACTTATGCTCTCATGGCATAGCTATTGTATGAACTACTTTTCGCATGGATTCTGCGAGTATGAAGATAGAAAATTAGTAAACGTCATTCAAGGGTAGAATTGTATCAGAATAATTCATCGAATATAAAGAGATATTACAATTGCCCCTCGCAGCGAGCAAAGTTAATGATAATACACTTTGCGAGCTAACAGAAAAAAATTGTTGGGTTGTTTATTCAAAAGAGGAATATTTTGAATTAGTACAATTTTACTATAGAGAGTATGGGAAACATGTTAAGACAATAAGTTACGAGAATACCTAAGCTGTAGCTTTTACATGTACCGAGGTATACCCGCATCCCGAGTACATAACCAGGGAAGATGTAGATTGGTGTAATTACGAAAAAGGTCTACCCATTTGGGAACTGGCCTTCACAGGGAAACCCTGGAAAACCCAGAAGAATAGACCCCAGCTCAGGTATTAAAGAAGATAGGAAAGTCTAAATCCAGTAATTTTGAAATATATAGAAGCTCCATAGATTAGATCGAAGGAAAAGTGCCTCATAGCCAAAAAAAATTTACAATATTGCTCAAAAAAAATTTTCAAAATTCTTCTTTCTACGATGTAGCCGGCGATCTTGTTGTGAAGTCGATGGAACAGGAACACTGGGTACGGACACCGGGTAGGCGACGTACAGCGTTTGGTGGAGGCGGCACGGAGGACAGGCGATGGCTTATGGTACAGGATAGAAGCTGGTAATGTGCCGTAGAAACAGGAAGATGATCTCAGGAACAGATGGTCAGGGACGTGAACATGAAACAGGTTGAAAGTGGAATAAGAAAAGGTTCTGACTGAATAAATCCCTGGAAGAGAGTGGATTAAGGCAACGAAGTCCATATTTCATCGTTGAACTCAAAATCGGAGTGGATTCTTATATTCTTCCATCTGTACTAGACTGGAACAGCCATCAGTCCTGTCAATCGCGAATTTTTTTTTTGTAGTCCTCAATACCAAAGTTGTTTTGCATTACAACTGCTGATTGTCCAAAACATTGCCAAATAGACTGTGGGCATTTAAATTTTGTTGTAGCTCATATCGAATGTATTCCTCTCAAAAAAAGTTTTTATCTTATCTTCGTTTCGTTATAGTGCAGGTGGAAGTAGAGCATTGAATCTGTCCGAGGTATGCTTTCAATTACGAAATTATGGATAAAATTTAAGTTTACACTTGATGAAAAATTTTAAGCATAGTCATATGACACTGACACCACAAAAGGAATAACTTCTAGAAAAAAATTCTCTGAAAAATTTTCATTATTCTTATAATTAATTGATTTATAGATCCACTTGCAAATAAATATCATTAATGATGACGTATGTTCATTTAACAAATCATCCACTCGCAGAATCTTCTTCATCCTCTCATGAACATTTATGGAAATATATTTCAACAATTATGTCCATAATATGAAACACACAAACTGCTATTCTTAAAATGTTAATTAAAATTCTTAAATTAATTCTCCTGGTAAAGAAGGCACAATGAAAAAATCTAAAAATTATAATAATTTTCTCTCGCGCAACCAGAGAGTTTCTTCAATTGTTTGCAACAGTGACATTATCGACTGTTGCTTCATTTCACAGTTCATTTGTTTCCTTGAGCGAACAGCGCACATCATACACACAGCGTATTTACCTACATATCCCACACTGTTCAAGTTTCACACGCAATTCTCACATAAATGCCGTGTCTTGAGGAAATGTAGATGCACTTTCATTGTATATCACTGTGGCTTCTGCTCATAGTCCACACTTACAAACACTAGTAATTAACAAATTCTTCTGCCTATCTTAAAATTTTTGTGCTAAACTATCACAGGAGTAATCTCACTCTCTTAACCTATCACAGGAGTAATCTCACTGTCTCTTAACCTATCACGGGAGTAATCTCACTGTCTCTTAACCTATCACAGTAGTAATCTCACTGTCTATTAACCTATCACAGGAGTAATCTCACTGTCTCTTAACCTATCACAGGAGTAATCTCACTGTCTCTTAAACTATCACAGGAGTAATCTCACTGTCTCTTAACCTATTACAGGAGCAATCTCACTGTCTCTTAACCTATCACAGGAGCAATCTCACTGTCTCTTAACCTATCACATCAGCAATCTCATTGTCTCTTACCCTCTAGACAGCATAAACTTCTTGATATTTATATACACATTCGACTCATAGTCAAATTCCACTCTGAATTCTTCTCCATATTTGGTGTCACAGATCTACGATCCTTCAAAAAATTTCTTAATATCATTATGCAGGAATAATCCCTTTATTCTTTTCGATTCGGGATATGCCAACAAGTATGATCCAGGATTTGGTATATTTACAATAACATATGGTCTGGTATAAATAAGATTCCATTTCTTTATGTTCTTCATCAGTTTCGAGGAATGGATGTGTCGCCTCAATAAAATCTTTTCTCCAAGATGAAACGTCTGAATCCGGTGAATCCGTTTATCATATGTCAATTTCCATTGTATTGCCTTTTTAGTTAAATTGACAAGTGCGAGTCGAATCTTTTCCTCCCATTTTAAATTCTGGTCTTCATACTTTGGCAGATGGTTTATCCAGAAGTTCTTTTCAATCTGACTAAACATAAGCTCTGTTGGAGTAAAGTTAGTTGAGGTATGTGTCAGATTATTAAATATTTGTTCAAATTCTGACAAATAATCAGCCCATGATGTTTGTTTACTGTGACATTATGCCCGCATAAATCGGTTTAATTCTCGGAAAACTCGTTTATTGGACTACCTTGTGGATGGTAACATGATGCCAAAATTTGTCGAATACCAAGTTGTGTTAATGTTTGCTTCCATTTAAATCCAGTAAAAATTCTGGCATTATCTGTAATTATGGATTTCGGTAAACCTACATGCGGAAGATAGTCACGCACCAACCTCACTACAACAGCTCTGGCAGTAGCACGCTTTAATGGATATAGTTTTACATATTTTGTAAACACGTCAAAGAATCCAACAATGAATTTGACTCCTCCTCTTGATCGTGGGAGAGGGCCGCAGATATCACACGAAATTAACGCCCTTGGCTCTCGTGGAATAATTGAATGCAGAACATGCTTACTACCTCTATTATCCGGTTTTGCCTTTTGACAGAGTAAACAGTTTTGTATTGTTTGGTGCACTTTTCTCCGAATATTCGGAAAATAACAGTATGCTCCTATTTTATTGGCACATTTAATTACACCAAAATGTCCCCATGATAAGTGGGTAAACCAAATTAATTTTTCCTTATATTCCTTCGGGATACATACACACCACCGTGGATTGTTGTCCTTCCCACATCTGAAGAATAATACTCCATTTACTAATTTATAATGATCTAAACTAGCCCTTGAATTTTATTGTTCCTTTAGCTGAATTATCTTCTTCCATCGAGGGTCTTTTCGTTGTAAATTTCCCATATCTCTACAAAGATGTACATAATAAGTCTTGTAGATATTGTCCTGCAACAGTAATACTGGAAAATCCGAAGTATTTACTGATTCTATTTCCAGCGTTAAACCTTCTGGGGATCTTGACAGTGCATCCGCAATAATATTTTATTTGCCAGACACATGAATAATTTTAAATTGGTACTGTTGTAGTGCCATTGTCCAACGTGACAGTCTAGGATGTAATAATTTACATGTTTGCAAAAAGGTTAGTGATTGATGGTCACAATACACAATCGTTTTCGAACCATATAAATAATAGTTAAACTTCTTGAATGCCCAGATAACCGCAAGTGCTTCAAGTTCTGTGGTCGTATAGGCTCTTTCACAGGGCGATAACACTCGACTAGCAAATGCTATCGGACACAATGTTGGTACCCCTTTTATTTTCCTTATTTGGAAGAGACAAGCACCTAATCCAACATCCGATGAATCCGTGGACAGACAGAACTCACAATTCATATCAGGGTGATATAATAAGGATGCGTTAACGAGTTGGTCTTTAATGTCTCGAAAAGCTAGTTCACATTCCTCAGTCCATTGCCATGGCACATCCTTCCGTAGAAGCCGGTTTAATGCCTCAGAATTCATGGCTTGAGTCTTTATGAAACGACGGAAGAACGAAGCCATACCTGTAAATCCCTTCAGCTGTCTTTTATTCCGTGGTGACGGAAAATTTCGAATTGCACTTATCTTCTTCTCGGTAGGCAGGATACCTTTCGCATCTATCATATGTCCTAAGAACTTAATTTGTGGAAAAGCAAAATGAGACTTTTGTAAGTTTACTGTAATTCCGGTTTTCTTGAAAACAGCAAAAATCCTTTCCAAAATATGCAAATGCTCTTCCCATGTTTTCATGGCTATTAATAAGTCGTCAACAAACACAGTTATACGACTACGCAATTCTGCTCCAAGAACATAATCCAACGCTGAAATAAATATTCCGGCACTAATATTAAGTCCGAACGGGACAACTCTAAATTGGTAACTTCTCCCAGCATAGATAAATGCGGTATATTTCCTAGATTCTTCATCCATTTGGACCTGCCAGTACGAACTTCTCAAATCAACACTAGTTAAGTACGAAACATCCTGGAAATTTTGAATTAATTCATCTATATTTTCCGGATGAGTTCTTACTGGTACTATTATTTTATTAATCTCTCTCGCATCCAGAACTAATCTTACGTTGCCTCCAGGTTTTGTAACGACTAAGGGTGGAGAACAATATGGACTAGTTGATGGCTCAATCAAGTTCCATTCTAACATTCTATTTATCTCCCTTTGAACAGATTGTTTTAAACGCTAGGGGATCGGATAGTGAGTGTAACAGTAAGTCTGATGTGGCTTCACTTGTAGGTGACAAATATACCCTTTAATAATTCCTGGTTTCTCATCAAAAATCTCTTCATATGCCCCTAACAAATATTGAAGCTGCTGCCTTTGTTCTCCGGTAAGCTGATTTGATTCACTAGCTTTTATCATTGTTGTTTGGTTAAAGTCCTCCTGTTGTATCAAATCCTTTGAAAGCTCCTTCCAACGACCGTTTGTAGTGTCAATTAATTGAATTATGGCACCGCGACAATATTTCTCATGCACCATTTCCTTTCTATTTAAATCCAGTGCCAGCTCTTCTCCATTTAATCTAAATTTAACTATTCCTTCCAAAAAATCAATCTGACAATCGTACTCCTGCATACTCCCAATACCAAGAATACAGTCCACTAATAACTTCTCCACTACAAGGAACGTGCATTTTATTGCTACATTCCCCATTTTCATTTCTAATTGTGTTTGTATTTTGACATTGGGAGAGCGTGCTCCAACAGCTCCGATGATTTTGCAGTTCTGTACCGGCAAAATTGGTACCTTCTTCTTCCTAATAATTCTCCGAAAAAGAGCGCCTGAGATGACATTGGCGGAAGCGGTGGTGTCTAATATCACATTCGTTGGAACTTGCTCTATTTCAACAAATACTTCCGATACCGGAACACTCGATCTGTCATTATGGCACGTTATTAAATCCTTTGTTAACTCTTCAGTCAACAGCTCACCATCATTATATCTTAACAATTGTAATTTTGCTGTTTCGCCCCTAACAGATCCCCTGACCGCTCCTCCGGGGCACGATGCGGTCATGTTTAGTTTGACTGATTGTTGGTCCGATTGGTATTTGTCTCTTCAGCTACTTCAGTGATTATCGGTTGTTGTGGTGAATTCTGTCTATGTTGTCTTGCTTGATTCGTGTAATTATTGTTGTTGTTCTACTGGTGTTGGTAGAACTGTCCTGTGTTGCCATACATTGGATTATATCGATTAAAATTTCTACTGTTCCTAAAATAGCCCCTCGCTGCACCATTACTAAAGTTTCCATTGTGGTAATAATTATTGTTTGCATTTTTTCCATTGGTAAGTCTCCTCGGAGAGTGTAGTTGGTTATGATTATTGTTACTGCTACCATTACTGCCATTCCAACTCGAGTTGCACCTCGGATTCGCTTCTATTGCTCTTCTTTGATATGACATTTCTCTTGCCCTTTCATTGACCTCCTCAATTATATCAATACGATCAAGCGTAGTCATAAATGAGTCTATATCCTTATCATTTATATATAACAGCTGATTCCTTATACTGGTGGGTAGTCTGGACTTGAGTATTCTAAGTATATCCGGCAAAGGAATCGGTACATCCCAATACAAAGATTTATTAATGTATTTCTCAAAATATCTCTTTAGGGATCATCTAGAAAATGGGAAAGGCTCAGGATATAATACTCCCTGCCTAAGTCATTCTTGTATTCCAGCAGACCAATATTTTGCTAGAAAAGCCTGCTCAAATTCTTTGTAACATTTACAAGAAGATGTTTGTTCGGATGCCCACAATGCTCCTGATCCGTGTATATATCCAGATACAAAACTAATCTTTTGCCGTTCTGTCCAAGATCGTGAAAATAGACCTCTGAAACTTCGAATAAAGACTACAGGATGAATATTCTTTTTGTCGGGGTTAAAGATTTGAAATTGTCTCTGTTTAATCATCTTTTCCTCAACGGTACTACGATTCCAAAAATCATCCTGTTCGTACTTTTCCCTGTGGCTATCCGTTATATCGAATCTAACTTGTGACGTTCCAGCTCTGTCTACATCGGATCTTGACGTGGACGGAATGTCACGCACAGATTGAGAGTTTTGTTTCCTACTTCTCGGTGTTTCTAAATCCTCCTGCGAGAGATTTAGTGATCTTTCGATATTTTCTTTCCAACGCGACAATTCCTCGCCAAGTTGTTCTCGAACTTCCTTTAACCCTTTGTTGAAAATTTCTCCTCGGAACTCTCTGAAATTGACTGTAAAGCTACTTTCACAGTTTCTTCCACGGTTTCCGAAGGAAAATTTTGCCGCTCTAATGTCATTTCTGAAAACTTTCCCGCAAGTACATTCATTCTATGTTCCACTGTCTCCTGTTTTTCCTTCACTTCGTCAAATTGCTTCTTTAGATTATCTTGGGATTCTATAATTTCTGGTATCATAGCTACGGAACACTGTATGTCCTCTTGAGCTTATATTACTTGAGGAAACAGTTCTACTTGTTTTTGTATCGTGTCAATTTTTACGGATACATATTCGGTTAGTTCCGCTTTTAATTTACTATTATTTTCTTGGCATTGTTGGCGGACCTGCCCAATTTGAGCAATAAGATTCTGTTCGGTCCTTTCTGCCTGTTCTTTTATTTACTGTGTCTGGGTATTTAATCTCTGATCTAATTCGGTAAAGGTTGCTCTTAACTGATTTTGTAATTCTGTTTGATTTTCGGCTAATTGATTTTGGAGTTCATTTTGTATAACGGATAAGTCTCGTTTTACCTCCGCTTGGCCTTCGGCTAATAGAGACAACTGTTGCATAATAACAACTAATGAGTCAACAACAATCTGATCAGCTGTTGTATGGAATGTTTTCTGAACCAGCGGGATTATTTATATTGCTACCGCTAGCCACAACAGTCTCAGAATTGCTATCCGTGGCCTCTGCTCCTGCGCAAACAGCTGAAGGCTGTTGCACTTCTCGTTGCTGATTCAATGACATTTTAAATGCCGCTCTAGTCAATACCATTAAATAACTGTCAATATCAGATTCTAATCACTAAATACAGTTTCAAATTTACTGTCGTAGACACACTTAACTTTCAAATTACTTCACAGATGGTATAAAGTTCAATGTCCAGATACGAAAACTACACAATATACAGTTCTACAATCTAACTACTATCTGGAAAAAAATTCTTTCTAAATTGATTTCAAACTATTTTAACTACAGGATAAAAAAAATTAGATTTCTCTGGCCTTGTTCTGTAGTCTCGGTGTTGTCCAATAGTTGAAATCGTTTCTTGGTATCAGCAATCTTTTACTATGGGCACCGAATCTCTCTTCAGATTAGTTACCTCTCGTTCTCGTTGGCTTTCATGAAACAAAAAATACATATATTATATAACAATCCAAGAGAGTCTTGTCACACTGGCGCCACCGCAATTTTTCCTCATATCTACGTAATTCTGTAGCTCTCAATTCGTTCGAACAATCAATCATTCATGATAGGAAACACAGTCATAGCTCAGTCACTCAAAATGATTCTGAAATTTTACTTGTTAGAATGAAATCAGGCGATCATTCTTCTTCTCTCCAGGCTCGTGCTTCGCGGCAGTCTGCTAATCTGTACAAATAAAATGCCTCGTAATTTTGGGAGCGTTGTATAACCAGTCGGGAAACCTCAGATCAAGCGGATATTTGGCTTTGATGAAGTTTAACCTTCCGAAGAAGTAATGGAGCTCTTGGATTATTAAATGCAGGTTCGTATCCAGTCTTTCGGAAGTTCCCTTCTGATTAACAACTACGCAAAATATCGATAGATATCATTAATTCTCAAATGTCAAATACACACCTTTGGTATGAAGGAGCAATCTATATATATTTCCTTTTTAATCGTACAGTTCGTATCAGTTGTCTTCTGTGATAAATCTCAATAATCAGATTACAGTTCTTCCAAACCAAGCTCAGGCTAATCGGCACGAAAACAATCTCCGAAGCTCCCTTTCTTTTTTTTCTAACAACCACCAGAGAGAGTACTACAAAGAATACTTATGCGCTCATGGCATAGCTATTGTATGAACTACTTTTCGCATGGATTCTGCGAGTATGAAGATAGAAAATTAGTAAACGTCATTCAAGGGTAGAATTGTATCAGAATAATTCATCGAATATAAAGAGATATTACAACTTCCTTCAAACTGACCTGGTACAGATTCCAATCACTCGAGCAGTAGTCAAGAACAGGTCGCGCTAGCGTCCTATATTCTGTCTCTTTTGACAGATGAACTACACTTTTCTAAAGTTCTCCCAATAAACTTAAGTAGACCACTTCTCTACCCAAGCACAGTCCTCTAATACTCGTTCCATTTTATACCGCCCAGATGTTTAAACGATGTGACTGTGTTAAGCAGTACACAGCTAATGCTGTATCCGAACATTACGTATTTGTTTTTCCTACTTATCCACATTAACTTACATCTTTCTACATTTAGAGCTAACTGCCATTCATCATACCAACTAGAAACTTTCTTAGGTTATCTTCTATCCTCCTACAGTTGCTCAACTTCGACAACTTGCCGTACACCACAGCGTCATCATCAAATAACCGCATATTGCTGCCCAGCTCTTCCGCCAGGTCGTTTATGTATATAGAAAATAATAGCTGTCCTATTAAACTTCCCTATGGCACTCCTGCCGATATCCTTATCTCTGTGGAACACTCGCCGTCCAGAGTAACACAATGGGCCCTGTTACTCAAGAAGTCTTCTATTCACTCCTTTGTCTGGGAACCTCTTCCGTATGCACGTACCTTTGTTAAAAGTCTGCTGTGGGGCACCGGGTCAAATGTTTTCCGGAAATTAGGAAATATCGAAAGTGCCTGCTGTCCTTCATCCATAGATCGCTGTATATCATGTGAGAAAAGGGCAAGCTGAATTTCGCACGAGTGGTGCTCTCTAAAACCGTGACGACTCGTGGCTACAACTTCCTCATACTCAAGAAAATTTAATAGATTTTAACTCAGAAAATGTTCAAGGATTCTGAAGAAAACCAATGTTAGGGATATTGTCTGTAATTCTGAGGACCCATTCTTTTAGCCTTGTGATATATAGGAGTGACTTTCACTTTATTCCGGTCGTTTCGGACTTTCCGCTGGGAGAGAGATTCGCGATAAACGTTAAGCACAAAACGAGGACAATACCGTAGAGTACTCCTTCTAAGACCCAATTGGGATTGCTTCCGGACCCACCTACTGAATTGGGATTGCTTCCGAACCTGCCTATTATTTGTTTTCAACACTTTCAGTTGTTTCTCTACGCCAGGGTTGCTTATTACTATGTCATCCATACGGGAGTTTGTTCGATGTTCAAACGACAATATTTTGGTGCAATTCTTTTGCATGAACGATTTCTTAGACGCAAATTAAAATTTCGGGTTTTGTTTTGCTGTCTTCAACTCCCACACCAGACTGGTCAAGGAGTGACTGGATGGAAGTCTTAGACCTACTTTTCGGATTTACATAGGGCAAGAATTTTCTTGGTTTCTCGCCCATATCTTTTGCTAAGGTATGTCTGTGGTAGTTCCTGTATGCTTCGCGCATAGATCTTTTCACAAACAACCGGATCTGAAAATGGTACAGTGTTGGTAGCCATGCACCAGATGAGATGCGTGAGTTTTGTGCTGCCATACAGATAAGTGATTTAGACTGTAATAAAACTCAGTTTAGTTCAGGAAACTAGTTTAATACGTGTATTGGTGTGTTTTGCAAGCTTACTATTAAAGGTTTCACCAGACATACCAGTGTTGAGTTTGTGTCTGTTCTGAGACGCCATGACCGGCATCATTTAAACTGTCGCTAGAGTTAATTTGGAGTTTGAGCGAATATATCTACATCTACATACATACTCCGCAACCCACCATACGGTGCGTGGCGGACGGTACCTCGTACCCCAACTAGCATCTTCTCTCCTTGTTCCTCTCCCAAACAGAACGAGGGAAAAATGACTACCTATATGCCTCTGTACGAGCCCTAATCTCTCTTATCTTATCTTTGTGGTCTTTCCGCGAAATGTAAGTTGGCGGCAATAAAATTGTATTGCAGTCAGCCTCAAACGCTAGTTCTCTAAATTTCCTCAGTAGCGATTCACGAAAGAACGCCTCCTTTCCTCTAGAGACTCCTACCCGAGTTCCTGAAGCATTTCCGTAACATCCGCGTGAGGAACAAACCTACCAGTAACAAATCTAGCAGCCCGCCTCTGAATTGCTTCTATCTCCTCCCTCAATCCGACCTGATAGGGATCCCAAACGCTCGAACAGTGCTCAAGAATAGGTCGTATTAGTATTTTATAAGCGGTGTCCTTTACAGATGAACCACATCTTCCCAAAATTCTACCAATGAACCGAAGACGACTGTCCGCCTTCCCCACAACTGCCATTACATGCTTGTCCCACTTCATATCGCTCTGCAATGTTACGCCCAAATATTTAATCGACGTGACTGTGTCAAGCGCTACACTACTAATGGAGTATTCAAACATTACAGGATTCTTTTTCCTATTCATCTGCATTAATTTACATTTACATATATTTAGAGTTAGCTGCGATTCTTTACACCAATCACAAATCCTGTCCAAGTCATCTTGTATCCTCCTACAGTCACGCAGCGACGACACCTTCCCGGACACCACAGCATCATCAGCAAACAGCCGCACATTGCTATCCACCCTATGCAAAAGATCATTTATGTAGATAGAAAACAGCGGACCTACCACACTTCCCTGGGGCACTCACCTCCGATGAACACTCACCATCGAGGACAACGTACTGGGTTCTATTACTTAAGAAGTCTTCGAGCCACTCACATACTTGGGAACCAATCCCATATGCTCGTACTTTAGTTAGGAGTCTGCAGTGGGGCACCGAGTCAAACGCTTTCCGGAAGTCAAGGAATATGGCATCCGTCTGATACCCTTCATCCATGGTTCGCAAGATATCATGTGAAAAAAGTGCGAGTTGCGTTTCGCTGGAGCGATGCTTTCTAAAGCCATCCTGATGCATGGACAGCAACCTCTCTGTCTCAAGGAAATTCAATATATTCGAACTGAGAATATGTTCGAGAATCCTGCAACAAACCAATGTTAAGGATATTGGTCTGTAATTTTGAGGATCCGTCCTTCTACCCTTCTTATATACAGGCATCACCTGCGCTATTTTCCAGTCGCTAGGGACTTTACGTTGGGCAAGAAATTCGCGATAAATGCAAACTAAGTAAGGAGCTGGTGCAGTAGAGTACTCTACTTGGGTCGGGTGAGGGGTCACATATTGGTTTGGTTCCTGTTGATTCTCTCAGTAAGTGAGACTTTACTAGACAGGGCCTACACCTCAACAGGAAAAGGGAAGGGTAAACTGACTGCGCTAATAGCAGGAAATTTATGGGGGTGGGGGGGAGGCACTGCCGTGAGTGGTAATATACCAGTGGTGATAGGTGTTGGAGCAGCACCTTTTATAGGATAGATAGGACAGGACGAAGTCAAGTTCTGATAGAAGTAAAGATTGAAACAAAACTTGAGTTTGAGGAAGAAATCAAACAGCATAATCCTGGCACATTGGATCAGCGAACACAGCTGTTGGTTAAAAATTTACAGCAATCAGCAGAAATTTTATTTCCACCCGATTTCATCTCGTTAAATGTGAAATACCAACTATCTTTAGTGCATCAAAATATTCGAGGGCTTAGAAGTAAAGTTAATGAACTACTTATGTGCATTGATGAATTACAGTCATCGAACCCAGTTGATATAATCTACCTCTCTGAACATCATGTGACCACTGGTATAGATTTGTTAAACCTTACAGAATTTAGGTCAGCCTCTTACTTCTGTAGACAAAATGTGGAGGAAGGAGGAGTTGCCACATTTGTTAAAAATAGTTTTAAATTTAAGAATATTTACATTAATAAATTTTGCTTAGAGCAGCACTTAGAAGCATTTGCAACAGAGATAGAATTTCATAATAGGTCCTTTATAATAGTAGCCATACACAGAGCACCTTCAGGAAATTTCAACCTGTTTATAAACGGTCTTGAAGACTTATTATCTCATCTAAAGTTAAAAAACAAAGAACTAGTGGTTGCTGGTGATTTTAATATAGATGTCCTGAAAAACACTGTCAGTGAACAGTTACTGAAATCAGTTACATTGTCATTTAATTTCATTTCTACTGTAAATTTCCCAACTAGGGTATACAATTGTTCTAAGACTGCCATTGATAATATCCTTATAGACAACTCTAGGCAACTAATCCACATTACAAAACCAGTAGTAAATGGGCTATCTGACCATGACATGCAACACCTAACATTAAATTTTGAAAATTGTCAGGGTAAAACATCTATCAGAACTGAGTATAGAAGGCCAATAAAACAGTCAAAAACTGAGAAATTTAGAAGATTGCTCAAAGATATTAATTGAATGGATGTTTACAGTATCCAAGGCACAAATGAAAAATACAAAACATGCATTAATAAAGTTAGCACATTATTTGAAAATTGTTTCCCCCTGAAGGTAACTCAAATTAAGCAGAAGTCTAATAAGAAACCATGGGTCACACAAGGGATAAAGATATCATGTGAGACAAAAAGGAAACTCTGTCTGATATGTACGGACAACATTGATACTAGCATTATAGCTCATTACAAAAATTACTGCAAAATACTGAAGAAGGTTATCCAGAAATCTTAACACCCGCATTATGAGAAGAAGATAAATACATCCAGCAATAAAATAAAAACAAAATGGGATATAGTTAAGTCAGACACAGGTAGGACCAGAAATAAGGAGGAACAAATAGCTCTAAAAATAAATGAAACCCTGGTAACAAACGCATGTTGTGTTGCCAACCATTTAAACAAGTATTTTGTCTCTGTTACTGATAGCATGGGGTTGTCAGTTTCAGTAAATAATCCAGTGGAATATCTGAGACCAATGCACACAAGCAATCTCAGTAAAACGGATTTGCCACTTACTTCACCCAGAGAAAAGTCCTTGAAATCAAAGCGTTCTAGTGGTTATGATAACATACTAACAAAGTTATTCAAAGAGTGTTCATGTGAGCTTAGTCATATGTTATGTTATTTGCGTAATTAATCACATATCACAGGAACATTCCCGGACTGGCTTAAATATGCTGAAGTTATACCTCTCCACAAGAAAGGGGTCAAAGAAATGTCGTCAAATTACCGACCGATCTCACTTTTGCCAGGTTGTGTTCAAGCGCCTACTTAAGCACCTTAGTGAAAATAATATACTGTCAAAGTCACAGTTTGGGTTTGTTAAGGGTTCTGATATTGAGAAGGCTATTTACATTTACAGTGAAAATGTCCTTAATTCATTAGACAACAAATTAGAGGCGACTGGCATATTGTGTGACCTGTCAAAGGCTTTTGATTGTGTGAATCACAGCATTCTTTTAAGTAAATTAAAACATTATGGCATCACTGGTAGTGCTGCAAAGTGGTTTCAGTCATATCTTACTAACAGAAAACAAAGGGTGTCATTACATGACACTTCAGCAGTAGGCAATCAGACATCATCTGACTGGGAAGAAATTACATGTGGTGTTTCCCAAGGTTCCATACTACGTCCACTACTCTTTCTTGTGTATATTAATCACCTGTCATCTGTTACATTACCATATGCCAAGTTTGTCCTATTTGCAGATGATACAAAAATTGCAATAAATAGTAAATCAATTAATATAAATTTAGAAGGGGAAGCTAATGAAATTTTTACTGACGTTAATAAGTGGTTCATAGTCAATTCGCTGTTATTAAACTTTGAAAAGACCCGCTATATGCAGTTCAGAACTTCCAAGAGATTTCCTTCTATTGTGTGTATAAAAGATGATGACATGGAAATATGAGAAGTTGCGAGTGTAAAATTCTTGGGATTACAACTTGATAATAAATTCAGTTGGGAGCGACATACTAACGAACTGCTAAAGCGCCTAAAGAAGTCAGTGTTTGTAATGCGAATGATGTCAGACATAGGAGATATAAATATTTTTCACTCCATTATGTCATATGGTATGATATTTTGGGGTAACTGAACAAACCGAGAAAAATTTTTAGAGTACAGAAGCGTATAATAACAGTAATGTGTAGTGTAAATCCAAGAACATCATGTCGAAACCTGTTCAAAGAATTGGGCATACTAACCACAGCTTCTCAGTATACTTATTCCTCAATGAAATTTGTTGTAAATAATACATCTCTTTTTCTAACTAACTGCTCGGTACACAGTATCAATACTAGGGATAAGAACAATATACATAAAGATTTAAAATCACTTACTCTTTCCCAGAAAGGAGTCCAGTGTTCAGCAACGCATATTTTCAATAAGTTACCAGCAATCATTAAGAGTTGAGTTTCAGACAAGGCACAATTCAAACATAATTTAAAAGAATTTTTGGTGGTCAACTCCTTCTATTCCATCAATGAATTTCTCAACAAGTGCAGTACACCATTATAATGAAAATTTATTATACTTTAATTTTTGACAATACTTGGTTGTAACAGCCAAGTAACTACCTACTGTGTGAATGATGGATGTATGGAAAGCAGATGTAAGTCTTAAGTCTGTAAATAGTAGAAGTTTAATTTTAAATCTTGTGCGTAATTTGACTGTTCTTAACTGAGGATCATTGAAATGAATAATTTACTTTAATTTCTGACAATACTTGGTTGTAATAGCCAAGTAACTAGCTACTGTGTGAATGATGGATTTAATGAAAGCAGATTTAAGTATTAAACCTGTAAATATTAGAAGTTTAATTTTAATTCGTGTACATAATTTTACTGTTTATTGAGTGAGGATTATTAAAATTAATGAAACTCAAGTTTTTCTAACTACATTTTTGTAATGTGTTTATCTGACATGTTCCACACGCAGGAGGATCCAATCTTTTGTGGGTCTATGGAATGCATAATTAATCTAATCTAACGGCTCTAAGTACTATGGAGAGCTACTTAAACCTAATTAACCTAAGAACATCAGAAACATCCAAGCCTGAGGCAAGATTCGAACCTGCGACCGTAGCAGCAGCGCGGTTCAGGACTGAAGCACCTAGAATCGCTCGGCCACAACGGCCTGCCGCCCGTATCTCTACTATTCTTAGCCTGTCGTAATTTGCGAGTTCACGTTTGAACTGAGAACCCCAACATTCACTTGGGCTACAGTACATGCACTTATAATGGTTTCAACGTCGTCCGCCAACGGATAGCTTAGTGGCATAGGTACCAGAGTACCGTCTGTGTCTACCCTTGAATATGGCGTTGTCACAGACGGAAGGCTTGGTATGATGCAAACGTGTGAAGCAAGCAGGCAGCCATGCTTCGGAGACACATTCGTGCTTCCTACAGTCAACTGAGAGAGTTTGAAAGGGTTCAAATTCTGGCCTTCCGAGTGGCAAGATGATCCTTTAGAAGAATTGCCACACAAGATTGACGTGCTGCGTCAGTTGTGCACCGGTGCTGATATCTGTGGTCACGTGAACACTTAACACCTGTAGACGAGGTTCTGGTTGTCCGCGCAGCATGGACGCCCGCCAGGTCGTCGTATTGTAAGGGTTAGCTATGGCAGATCGTACAACTACCGCATCCTAGATAAGAGGATTTGTGAGTCCAGATGTGTCACCATGAGCTTTTACGAACCGGTTGTTAGCAGTGGGACTACGGGCACGCACAGTTTTAGCCTTTCTTCCATTCACACCATATCTTCGACGTGCACGGCTCGACTGGTGCCGTCAGAGGATCACTTAGAAGATGGAATGGAGCGCCGTGGTCTTCAGGGATGAAAACAGATTCTGCCTGCACGCAAGTTATGGTCGTTTGCGCATGTGATGTAGACCTGGTGAGCGCTGTCTTGTAGAGTGGATTCGATCAAGAGACACTGGCCTCACCCCAGGCCTTATGATCTGGGGTACGATAAACTACAGCTCTCGTTGGCCTTCGGTGTTTCTGGAGGGAACGTTAACCAGCGCTCAGTGTGTGCAGAATATTGTTAGAACAGTTCTTTTGTTGTACTTGCAACAGGAAGGTGATGTGTTGTTCGAACAGGATAATCCTCAACCACACACTGTCCATGCAACCAAACGTGGCCTGCAATACGTGCAGAAACTTTCCTGGCCAAAATAACTCCAGACTTGTCTGTGCACGTGTGGGATCGGTGGTACGAGAAGTGAATCATGCGACTTGTCTACCGAAACTTTTTACGAGCATAACGTATCCGAGGACAGTGTTCGCCATCTGTACTATAGACTGGATGCCAGTCAACGCCGACGTTGCAACCTGGAGACTACACGACGTACTAACATGGATGTTTCAACAGGGGTTGATTCCTGGTATCTCGGAACCGCTTGTAATATTGATATTTAAATGTAATCATTTGATTTGTTTCATATGCACTGTTGCAACCATAAATCTTCAGTTAATTGAAAACCTCTAAAAAGGTTTATTAATTTTTCCGGCAGTCTATATACACGGTGCTTACACAAAAATAAAATACGTAATGATTCTTACTTTGTCGGTTCGATTCACTCAGGAAAAATGTGCTCGCCATCAGTTACAGGTATCACTAAGAAATTATTAAACAACGTGATGTGGTGGATCTGAAAATCACCAAACTGCTACTCCAACCTGCCTCTGCCTATCTGTATCATGGCGTACTTTCCTGATTCTAAAATTTTTTTATGAAAGATAGCAGGTGAGTTTTGCAAAAGCGAACAGGGGTTTTGGTTTCAAAACAATCTCGACATGAAATTAGGGTTCAGTACGATGAGGCCACCTCCTCTCAATAAGAATGAACAAAGTCACATGACTATATAGATAGACAATGAAAACGCTCTACTGCAATAAAAATAAGTACTGAAATCTTTGAAAATGAATGTTATAATGTTCAAAATAATATTACATAAATTGTAATCCCACATGGACAATACAGCTCATGAGTAAAATTGGTGAAAAAGTTAACAAATCATGTAATTACTCACGAATATTCATAAATAATTCTAAAATTGTTTCCTGTGCATTTTACGAGAAAGAGAGATGATATAACCCAGTCCTATTCAAGCTTGGAAGAGTTATCACTGTATTTCGTCATCCATTTGTTCACATGGACTCTAATAGTTCACAATGGAATGCTGAAGCCCCATACCAAATTGCCAAATATATGAGAATTTAGTTGGAAAGGTATAGTTTGAAAATATACATCGATCACTAGAAACGTGAACAGATTCCTAATGACTGGGATGCCTAGCGCTTGCAGAATGAGCTTACGCAATCGTACTAAACAGCATGCTGAAGTATTGAAACAGTAACAGCTTCCCCTACAACGTCTAAACTATGCAGAAGCAGGAGCCAGAAGTACGCGTGTAGCTTCCTTCATTCAGGACCTATCGGTACAAATTAAGTGGGTGGCCAGCGCTCTCGTTGGTTAAGCTTGTTGAAATTTTCCTGGACTGACTAAAATATGTGGAGCGTTCAATAAATAATGAATATCATTGTTTTTCTGAAAGGAGGTTGGTTTTACACCGTTGGTTTTACACCGTACTATTCCCCACTACTTTGGCTACAAAGCCCTATTTTTCAACATAATCTCCGTTCAGTGTGACGGTCCTCACGCAACCTTTCTGGGAGGGCCAACACGCCTGCATGGTACCACTCTACTGGTCGACGTCGGAGTCAACACCCTCTCCATCACCAACGTACTGACGCCCACGGAGAGCATCCTTCATTGGAACAAACAGGTGGCAGTCGGAAGGTGTAGATTAGATTAGATTAGATTAGATTGGATTAGATTAGTACTTGTTCCATAGATCATGAATACGACACTTCGTAATGATGTGGAACGTGTCAGGTTAATAAAAGGTGTCTATACAAGATATTACATTACACAAAATATTACATGACACTCAATTTTTTTGTGAGTGTTGGGGAAATTACCCACTTACTATATCCAAAAATTTATCTAATGAGTAGAAGGAGTTGCCATTAAGAAATTCTTTTAATTTCCTTTTAAATGCTATATGGCTATCTGTCAGACTTTTGATACTATTAGGTAAGTGACCAAAGACTTTTGTGGCAGCATAATTTACCCCCTTCTAAGCCAAAGTTAGATTTAACCTTGAGTAGTGAAGATCATCCTTTCTCCTAGTGTTGTGGCCATGTACACTGCTATTACTTTTGAATTCGTTCGGATTGATAAAAACAAATGTCATAAGTGAATATTTATATTGTGAGGCTATAGTGAAGATCTCTAGCTCTTTAAATAAGTGTCTGCAGGACGATCTTGGATGAGCTCCAGCAATTATTCTGATTATGAGTTACCCCAGAATATGATGCCATACGAAAGCAGAGAATGAAAATAGGCGTGGTTAGCTAATTTACTCAGATGTATATCTCCAAAATTTGCAATGACCCTAATAGCATAAGTAGCTGAACTCATACGTTTCAGCAGCACAGAGCAGAGAAGGATATAGAGCGGCCTTCCCCACGGCGGAGGCCCGGCCGGCATGTGCTCGCTTGCCTCGCCCTCTGGGCATCTACCTGGCCCGCTGGGCACAGCCCGCGCTCCTGTTTCCTTCCTAATTTTTTGCTTACTACCTTATCTCAACTGATTTTCTGATCTCTAGTTTTTGGTTATTTACGTATTCATGGAGATGAACAAATAAACTAAATAATATAGGCGACAAGATAAAGAAACTGAAAAACAAATCAAATTGGATGGCATTACTTTCACTGGAAAACTTACTTTTTTTAACACATACTACACTCCTGGAAATGGAAAAAAGAACACATTGACACCGGTGTGTCAGACCCACCATACTTGCTCCGGACACTGCGAGAGGGCTGTACAAGCAATGATCACACGCACGGCACAGCGGACACACCAGGAACCGCGGTGTTGGCCGTCGAATGGCGCTAGCTGCGCAGCATTTGTGCACCGCCGCCGTCAGTGTCAGCCAGTTTGCCGTGGCATACGGAGCTCCATCACAGTCTTTAACACTGGTAGCATGCCGCGACAGCGTGGACGTGAACCGTATGTGCAGTTGACGGACTTTGAGCGAGGGCGTATAGTGGGCATGCGGGAGGCCGGGTGGACGTACCGCCGAATTGCTCAACACGTGGGGCGTGAGATCTCCACAGTACATCGATGTTGTCGCCAGTGGTCGGCGGAAGGTGCACGTGCCCGTCGACCTGGGACCGGACCGCAGCGACGCACGGATGCACGCCAAGACCGTAGGATCCTACGCAGTGCCGTAGGGGACCGCACCGCCACTTTCCAGCAAATTAGGGACACTGTTGCTCCTGGGGTATCGGCGAGGACCATTCGCAACCGTCTCCATGAAGCTGGGCTACGGTCCCGCACACCGTTAGGCCGTCTTCCGCTCACGCCACAACATCGTGCAGCCCGCCTCCAGTGGTGTCGCGACAGGCGTGAATGGAGGGACGAATGGAGACGTGTCGTCTTCAGCGATGAGAGTCGCTTCTGCCTTGGTGCCAAGGATGGTCGTATGCGTGTTTGGCGCCGTGCAGGTGAGCGCCACAATCAGGACTGCATATGACCGAGGCACACAGGGCCAACACCCGGCATCATGGTGTGGGGAGCGATCTCCTACACTGGCCGTACACCACTGGTGATCGTCGAGGGGACACTGAATAGTGCACGGTACATCCAAACCGTCATCGAACCCATCGTTCTACCATTCCTAGACCGGCAAGGGAACTTGCTGTTCCAACAGGACAATGCACGTCCGCATGTATCCCGTGCCACCCAACGTGCTCTAGAAGGTGTAAGTCAACTACCCTGGCCAGCAAGATCTCCGGATTTGTCCCCCATTGAGCATGTTTGGGACTGGATGAAGCGTCGTCTCACGCGGTCTGCACGTCCAGCACGAACGCTGGTCCAACTGAGGCGCCAGGTGGAAATGGCATGGCAAGCCGTTCCACAGGACTACATCCAGCATCTCTACGATCGTCTCCATGGGAGAATAGCAGCCTGCATTGCTGCGAAAGGTGGATATACACTGTACTAGTGCCGACATTGTGCATGCTCTGTTGCCTGTGCCTATGTGCCTGTGGTTCTGTCAGTGTGATCATGTGATGTTTCTGACCCCAGGAATGTGTCAATAAAGTTTCCCCTTCCTGGGACAATGAATTCACGGTGTTCTTATTTCAATTTCCAGGAGTGTATAATTGCTTGCTAATTTTATTACTTTCGGACAGCTATAAGCATCCAAAATTACCTGTAGATTATTGTTATGTTTAATACATTCACAAAAGAAATAACGGAAAAAGCAAATAGGCTGTGCGCAATTCTCTTTCATTGTCTCTCTGCACCATTCTCTTCCTAGAAATCATAAAGCAAAGGCTGTTTTTTAATCGCAGTGTAATTCAGCATTAATGTCTTATTAAATTGAACAATATATTTCTTGATTCTAATACTAAAATAAATTTTCCCAGTGCTGTCAGTTATCCAGTTTCTGTGATCGTCTTCCCCACCATTTGAGAAGTGTGGCGAGTCGACAAATAAATTGAAATTTGAGTACTGGTTGAGCAAACTATTGCAATAAAGGGTAAGATTGCTTTTTGGTCTCCCTTTCAATGTGCTTGTCTTAAAAATGTTTTCACAAATCCTACATATGCGATTCACATCAGACGAAGGCAGCACCAACCCTCCACGGTTTTTAATTGAAACCAAATTGACAGCTAAGTTCAAAGGCATATTTTCGCTATGTCCACTGATTGCCACCAAACATTCTTCACTTTTTATTTTCCACCCTAGGCTCCGCCAAACGTATCCTCCAATGTATTCCACAACATCCATACTTAACGTGGAAAAACTGGCTCCATTGGTAAGAAGGGCTCATCTTCTTCATCACTTCCCCTTGAAACTACTACGTCCAACAAGCTTGATTTAGGCGGAGACACATTTATTTTATCTTCACTGCTTAATTTAGTTCCAATTCCAAGTCCCAAAAGGTCGATTTTATCAAGTGGTATTACATTTCCACCGCTAACATCACTTTCATGCAACTGCTTATGCACAATAATTTTCCTGAACAAGTGGCAAAACTCGTAAGCACTTGGGTTGTCGTTGTTTCCTCCTCTCCATCTGATATAGCAGAACAATCTCTCCAAATGGTCTTGACTTATTTTATACATGGGTATATATTTCAGCAACTTCTCCTGTTTTATAAGTCTGACATACATTCTGCGCATGCTGTTGATGCATATCAGAAAATCCATAAAACCAATTTTACGGGGACCATTGAGTACTAATCTGCCGTTTTTTTCTTTTAGTTGCAGAATGTAAGTTGCTGCTCTCTGTAAAGTTAGACAAACATCAAGTTCAGTATTTTCATTTATTGCTTGTTTCAAATATTTTTCTCTAATAGTTCTGGAATTTAGTACATCAAATAAATCATTAAAAATATTTTCGAATTTGATAGTTCCATCACAGTCTTCGAAGCCTGAAATGTCTTTCATTTTACAATATTTCAGTGGATACGCCACACTCCTACTAAGCAACTGAGCTGCTAGCTTCACTTCCATTTTTTGATTTTTCAACCAGACATGCTGATTTTTTATTTTATTAGCCACACTCATGCCTTCCATTTGTTTCAAATGTAACAGTTTATCGAAGACTTTCCAGCATATACCTCTCCCATCTGAGTCCACTAATTCTTGCAAGTCATGGAGAGAATTGCGTACTAACTTTAGCATGTGTGATTGGTCGAAAAACACATTGATATGATGAGGTCCTGTTTCGAAATGCGTTACCAGCTGACTTGGGTCTTTGAAATTACAACCAAATTTTCCGAAAAACCCAAAATTGGATCAAGTACCATCACAGGTGACTGAGACGACTTTTATGTTTATGTCTGACAGAAGTTGCAAACACTGAGAAATCAGGCAATAAATTTGTTCGCTAGTGGTCCCTTTAATGTAGAAGTAACCCAGAGGAATTTTCCAGAATGAATTGATGCACACGAGATGAATGACGAACACTTCCTTAGCAATTGGGGCTCTGTCGTCCGTATTTCCACATCCGAGGTCCATATATCCAAACAACTTTTTTTCACCCCAATCAATATGCTGTCGAATGGCCATTGAATCGAATATCAAACTGCACACAAGACCATGATGAAGTTTGCATTTTTCTTTCAGTACCCGGAAGACTTCTGAGCTGAAACCTGGTTCAGCATTGATAGAAGAAAACCACTTAGCAATTGTTCGTGGATGCGGCAGGCAAGTCTGAAAAGTGTGTTGTACAAAGTTGTAAGCCTTAGGAGAGAGGAAATGCAACGTCGTGGCGAAATTTCGTATGTAGTCATCGTACTGTTTCTTCATGTTTGAGTTCACACGCTTTTCTGACTCTCTCTGCACAAGACACAAAGATGTTGGAGAAATATTGCGCAACAAATCGCCGTGCTCTGACTGAATAAGAGTTTTTCTTTTTAGTTCGTTACTCTGTACTCTTGGTTGCCCTGTCTCCCTTGTAATAATATTCCAAATTGTCTTGATTTTGTTATCAGAGGTATTAATCTCCGACTAGCCACTTTTAATTGCAGTCTCTTCTGTTTCAGTTTCATATTCCGCAGCTTTTTCCTAGATTCATTTAGTTTTTGTTGGGTCTTTTCTAGTTTTTCTTTAGTTATCATTAAATCAGTTTTTGGTACTTTTTCGGGCACTGACGATGGAATAGGCGAAGTAACACGTTTGAGAACTCTTCTTACATTTGAAGCTGATGTTGATGGCTGTAGATGTGGTGGATGTGAGCTAAATATCGATGGGACTGCATCTTTTTTCAAATATCTTCGAAAAGGAGAAGAATTCTCGAAGTCTTCCTCGCTGAAATGACAGCTGCAGATACGGTTGTCAGTTGAAGGTTTCCGGTTGTCTCTTCTGATCGCTCGAATCCATTTCTCCTTCAGTTCTGGATCGTTAGGAAAGCGGTGGAAATAAATTCTTCTCCTCCGGATATTTTCTTTTTTTTTTCTACGGTTATTACAACCGTACGCCACACACATACCCATTCGAAAGCAGTAAAACTTTCGCGCACAACAGCAATATCTCACACAATAACAACTCGTCTCCTACTCTACACCGAACCAACACTGGACTGAACAACGAAAAGCTCTAGACTGCATACCTGTTCGCATAAAGGAAGAAATTAGCGGTACCCAGACGGGATCCACCGTGGTAGATGCCCAGGGAGGCGGGGTTACCTAGCACATCCCCCGCCGGTCGAAGGCCGCTCTATATCCTTCTATGCTCTGTGTTCAGCAGATCCTCAGTGTGTTTTTCCCAGTTCAACCCCTCATCAATGCATACACCTAGAAATTTTGAATAATCTACCTTAGCTACCAATTTATGATCGAAGTCTATATTTATTAATGGCGTCATTCCATTTACTGTGTGGAACTGTATATACAGTGTTTTGTCAAAGTTTAATGAGAGCCCATTTGCAGAGAACCACTTAATGATTTTCGGAAAAACATCGTTTACAATTTCACCAGTTAATTCTTGTCTGTCGGGTGTGATAGCTATACTTGTATCATCGGCAAAAAGTACCAGCTTTGCATCTTCGTGAATATAGAATGGCAAGTCATTAATACGAGGCCTGTTCAGAAAGTAAGCTCCGATTGATTGCCAAATTGAAACCACAGTGAACATCAGAAATGTTTTACTTGTAACAATTAGCTACACCTTTCAGCTACTTCTCTACGTAGTCGCCGTTCTGACTTAGACTTTTGTCATAGCGTTGTACCAACTTTTCAATAGCCTCATCATAGAAGGCAGCCGCCAGTGCTTTCCGCCAATTCTCCACGCTGGCCTACACCTCGTTGTCTGTGTCAAAATGTTGTCTTCAAAGACAGCGGTTCATGTGACCAGAGATGAAACTCAGGGGGAGACAATTGCGGACTGTATTGTGGGTAATCTCACATTTCCATTTGAAAACGATGCAGGAGCATCTTCATTGCCCCTGCAGAATGCGGCTGAGAATTGTCTTGAAGAAGAAACAGCACGACAGTTATGTAATGTTAGCTGCATAGCTTCAGGCGAAATTTCTCACCAGGCCATCGTACTTGGCGGCAGACACAATTTTCTAGACATCTTTACGCACTCACTGCGAGCTCAGAAATGAGAAGAGCGACGTGATGCTAACTGAGGTTATACTAGAGACACTACCCAACACATCTGTGCAAAGCTTTATCGGATTTTCATAGTCATTTCCATTTCGCGACCGATCGGAGCTTACTTTCTGAACGCCCCTCGTATATATTAAGAACAGCAAAGGACCCAAGACCGAACCTTGCGGCACCCCATTCTTGATTGTTCCCCAGTTTGAGAAATCACCAGTTTTTTGTGTATTATGTGAACTGTTTATTTCAACTTTCTGCACTCTTCCAGTCAGGTATGATTTAAACCATTTGAGCACTGTCCGATTCATACCACAGTACTTCAGCTTATCTAGAAGTATTCCATGATTTGCACAATAAAAAGCCTTTGACAGATCACAAAAAATCCCAACAGGTGACTTCCGGTTACTCAGAGCATTTAATATTTCATTAGTGAAAATATATCTAGCATTTTCCGTTGAAAAACCCTTCTGAAAATCAAACTGACATTTTGTTAAAACTTTATTTTAAAAAAAGTGTGAAGCTACTCTACAATACATTACATTTTCAATAATTTTGGATAAGGCAGTCAGAAGAGAGACATCAGACATATTCCCTTTTTTATGCAGTGGTTTAACGATGGTACACTTGAGTCTATCTGGGAAAATACCCTGCTTCAGAGAGCTATTACATATGTGGCTAAGAATCCCACTTATTTCTAGGGAACAAGCTTTTATTATCCTGCTGGAAATGCCATCAATTCCATGTGAGTTTTTATTCTTGAGAGAGTTTATTATCTTCCTAACTTCAGAAGGAGAGGTGAGTAGAATTTCAATTGTATCAAATGGTGTGGGTAAGGTCTCTTCCATTTACTGCCTTGCTTCTTCTAATGAACATTTAGATCCTATTTTCTCTAAAACATTTAAAAAATGATTATGCAAAATGATTTCGACTTCCGGCTTGTTGTTTATCAAGTTTCCATTCGCTTTGATGGTGATGCTGTCATCCTGTACTCTTGGTTGCCCTGTCTCCCTTGTAATAATATTCCAAATTGTCTTGATTTTGTTATCAGAGGTATTAATCTCCGACATGATTCACATGCTTCTGGACTTTTATATAACCTTTTTTAATGTAGCACAGTAGTTTTTATAATATTTGGCTGTTTCTGGGTCATTACTCTTTCTTGATTTTAGATACAGCTCCCTTTTATGGTTACAAGATATTTTTATTCCATTAGTAAGCCAAGGTTTTTTGCATGATTTCTTATAATTAGATTTAACTACTTTCTTGGGGAAACAGTTTTCAAATTCTCTTACAAGTGTATAATGAAATAATTTATATTTTAAATTAGCATCGGGTTCCTTGTACACCTCATCCCAGTCTAGCTGCTGAAGATTTTCTCTGAAATTTCTAATTGTTGAGTCATTAATTGAATGCACAACTTTGGGGGGTAGTTTCGAATTACTGAATGGAGCTATGTCATATACTGTAACTAGCTGAGCATCATGATCAGAAAGCCCATCTCAACAGGACAAGAATTTATGTCTTTAAGCCTATCTTGGTCTATAAAAGTGTTATCTATCAATGTGCTGCTGTCCTTTACTACCCGAGTAGGAAAATTAATGACAGATGACAAATTGAAAGAACCGAGCAAGACTTCCAGGTCATTCTTCCTATTACACTCTTTCAGTGAATCAACATTGAAGTCTCCACAAATAATAATTTGCTTTCCCCTATCTGACAGATAGCACAACAAGGCATCCAAGTTTTTCAGTAATAAATGAAAGTTTCCTGAAGAGGACCTATATAATGTTACAATTATAAAAGAGCCCTCCTTCAGTTTAAGTTGACAGGCACATGCTTCTATATGTTGCTCTAGGCAAAACTTTTTTGTATCTAAGCTTTCTACACAGTGATAAGATTTGACATATATGGCAACTCCTCCTCCCACCTTATTCTCTCTACTCATATGTGCAGCTAGTTTATAACCACTGATATTTACCTTTTTCATATCAGACACAATGCGATGCTCAGACAGGCATAATATATCTATTACATTATCAGATTCAATGTCATCTAAACAAACCAGGAGCTCGCCTACTTTATTCTTCAACCCCAGAATATTTTGGTGAAAAATGGTAACATTATCTTTTACTTTACTTTTGTGAGAATCTACTTTTTTCTTTAATCCACCAATATTTTGGTTAAATATGGTAACATTATTATTTACCTTCCTGTTGTGAGATGTTTGTGAGTTTTGGACCTCTTTAACACCTGCCTGCCTGAACTTCTCATTGGACACTGATATTAGTCTAAAAAAGAGGTACATCCATGAGTGCTAGTGTCCCCCCTTATGGATTTCGCTAACAACCCTGCCAGTTTACCCTTCCCTTTCCTATTGAGATGTAGGCTATGCCTTGTGAAATCCCCCTTATCAATAGCCTCGACAGGAACCAATCCAATGTCTGACAGAGTGGCCGCCCTACGCAACTGATTCAACTCCATATTTATCCTTCTGACAGAGCGGTTCAACTGAGGCTGATCATGCCGCACGAAAGCAGGTATCAGCCCCACATTGGTATGGGTCGTTCCCGATGATATTTTCACCAGATCACACTCAATACTGTAGCCCTGATCACTATCAATACTATTTCCCACTCCACCCACTATCATCACATGATCGTGCTTTGTGAATCCCTTGCACAAGGAACCTATATCCTCTACCACCTGGCTAAGACCTGCACTTGGCTTGAAAAAGTTTGTGACCTGGTACCTGTCACCTAATTTTTCCTGCAAAATCTGGCCCACACCTCTTCCATGGCTGCTACCTAGCAACAGAACTATCCTCCTACTGTCTACTATTTTTGAAACAGTTGGTTTCCTAGTGAGATTCTGTTGCATCTTAACTACATCTACTTCTACTGGAGCCTCTTCCTTACTTAACTGTGGTAGCAAGGCAAATCTATTTGTTGTGCCAATTGGGTAACTGTCAGACACTGTCCTGTTTCTGGGGCCCCTGTTCCCAGCTACCACATCCCACCGCTGTTTGCCCTCCTCCCCCCTTAACCTCTTCAGTTCCTCCCTCGCTCTATCTAGATCAGCCCGAAGGGCTCTAATTTTCTCCTCCTGTTCATGAATAATCCTCTGTCTTGAGCAAACCTTGCAAAAGAATGGAAGAGTCTCGTTTGCTTCCCCTAATCCCACTCCGCTACAATTTCCCCAGTGTAAGCACCTCTCACAACAGCTGCACAAAACCCCTGAACTAACTTTCCTACTGCAGCTCTTTGGAAATTAGTTAAGAGATTAACTAAGTGATAACGATAATATATTAAATACAGATCCAAAAGGAGACTAAATATGTTTTGTAAACTAATATGTAAGTAAACTATTACCAAATGCACTTAAAATTGTGTTATAACGCTAAATATGCGCGATCAAAAATTAGGCCTAAACAGCCGAGTGTAACCAAAACGAACTTTTTGCGATAAGTGGAAGAATACGTAAATTAAACAAAAACCTTTAATGGCGAGCCTGAAGAGCTCACTAATGAACGTATTTAATTAGTTAATCTATACCAAATGCACTTAAGATTGTGGTATAACGCTAAGTATGCACACTCGGAAAGTAAGGCCAAGCCGCGAAATATAAACAAAACGAACTTTTCGCGATTACTGGAACAATACGCAAATAAAAGAAAAAACTTTAATGGTGAGCTTGAAAATCACCCTAATGAACGTATTTAATCAGTCAAACTACAGCAAATGCTCTTCCAACTGCGGTATAACGCTAAATATGCACACTCGAGAAATTAGGCCTGAGCAGCAGTAAGTAAACAAACGAACTTTTCGCAATTACTAGAACACTACGCAAATAAGAGAAAAACTTTTATTGGTGAGCTTCAAGAGTACACTAAAGAACTATTTAATTAGTTAAAAGTGTTCAACTACAATTAATTACAACCTAAATCACTTATCTTTCACGAGAGCTCTGTCGCCGTACGTGCGGCCTTGTGCAGGGCTATTTGGATCCGGGGTGTAGGGTAGATCGGGGAGAACATTCCATTGAATTTCAGTGACCTCCTCTCAGGTGCGCAGACTTGAGTGAGGCCTTCTGTTTCCATGGAGAAGGAGGTGAACACGCTGAAGTCGTTTCTTTCATTCCCAGAGCATAGCACAAAATACACTTCAGAGCTGATCATTGCACAATGAAAGAGGACATCAAACAGAATTAGCACTTAAGAGTCCAAGAAGACCATCGCCATGACTTTACCGTCTGAGGGTGCGGTTCTAAATTTTTCCTTTGGAAGAGAGGTGGTGTGGTGTCACTCCATGTATTGCCGTTTTGCTTCCGGTTCGAAGTGATGAATACATGTTTCATCACCTGTGAAGCAGTTCGACGAAAAATTGTCACTATCAACCTCGTAACGCACAAGCAAATTCCGCACAGATAGTCTTTCGTTGCTCTTTATGGTCTTCTGTTAAGCGGGGAGGAACCCAGCGTCAGCTCCAACTAGTGGACGAGTTTGGTGGCACTACCAACAGAGACGTTCATTCGAGCAGCCATATAACTGATAGTGATATGTCGATAACCTCGAATGAGAGTGCCCGCACATTCCAACATTGCAGAAGTCACAACTGTGGGTGGCTGTCTGCCACGTGGGAAATTAAACAGGTTTGTGAGGCCTTGTTGCGATGATGACAGACGCCTGGTCCAAAGACCTTCCATGATTTTGTTCACTTCGAGCTCTTCGTGGACATTTTGCAAGCGCCTATGAATACCTACGACGCTATGGATTTCTGCCAAAAGAATCTCAATGGCAGCTCTCTGCTTACAACGCATCTCAGTTACAGACACCGTTTTGGAGGATAGGTGTAGCGCCGCCACCAATCGGAACTCGATGAAACTATAGGGGCTGAAACGGGAATATCCCATTTTTCAACCGAAACTGACCAAAAAATTAAATGTGTTGCATTACTTTTTGAACGCCCGTTGTATATCGCTCAAAGCGACGAAGAGGTCTTAGCCACTGGTTCATTGACTCTTAATGTTCACTATTTATGCTCACTATACTTTGTAGACATATGACTCACACTGGGCGCACTTGCACAGTATATGAAATTATGAAGCAGGTTGGTTCGAATGGCATCGACGCGTTTCAGACTGAAGTCGATGAGTTCACGTCCACCGTATTTTATGCTGAGGCTGAGCCTTCATCAGTATTTTGTTTTTGCAGTCCTTGAGTTTGTTCCATTGTGCCTCTACGTCTGCAACCCTTGTTGCTATCTACGAATTGAATTTAATATTCCATACAACTTACCTTCCTTCCTTCCAAAGAGTCAGAATCAGTACTTTCAGATAAAACAGAAGGATAACCCCATAACTTATGGCATAATATCTGGTTAACATAAGACATTCTATATACGTATTTTTTGAGGCATTCATAATTATCAATATTCTTTTACAATATTTTGTTGTTTTTGGTGATCCTTGGACAGTATTTGCGTATTTTTCAATCAAAAAATACAATTACGTTGATTCTGTTTCGAATTTTGGAAGTGTTTTGAGTAAAATACTCCGCCATGGTCTGCGAAATCCGCTGAAGATCCGAAGTAACTGGTACACCTGCATAATATCGTGTAGGGCCCCCGCGAGCACTCAGAATTGCCGCAACATGACGTGGCATGGACTAGACTAGTGACTGCAGTACTGCTGGAAGAAATTGACATCATTAATCCTACAGGGCTGTCCATAAATCAGCAACAGTACGAGGGGGTAAAAATCTCTTCTGAACATCTCGTTGAAAGGCATCCCGGATATGCTCAATAATGATCATGTCTGGGGAGTTTGGTGGCTAGAGGAAGTGTTTAAAGTCCAGAGATTGTTCTTGAAGCCCTCTCTGTTGCTATTCTGCACCTGTGAGGCGTCGCATTGTCCTGCTGGAATTGCCCAAGTCCGTCGGAATTCACAATGGACATGAATAGATGGAGGTGATCAGACAGGATGCTCACGTACGTGTCACCTCTCAGAGTCGTATCTAGACGTATCGCGGGTGACATACACTCCAACTGCACACGCGTCACACCATTACAGAACCTCTACCAGCTTGAACAATCCCCTGCTGACAT
This sequence comes from Schistocerca americana, assembly GCF_021461395.2. Taxonomy (NCBI): domain Eukaryota; kingdom Metazoa; phylum Arthropoda; class Insecta; order Orthoptera; family Acrididae; genus Schistocerca; species Schistocerca americana. Next base: position 474,498,367 of record NC_060130.1, on the reverse strand, counting down.
GTAGGGTCCGAGCATTCATGAGGTTTTCTCCATACCCGTACACGTGCATCCGCTCGATACAATTCGAAAAGAGGCTAGCCCGACCACACAACGTGTTTCCAGTCATCAACAGTCCAGTGTCGGTGTCGACATTCACAGACGAGGCGTAAAGCTTTGTGTCATGCAGTCGTTAAGTGCACACGAGTGTGCCTTCGGCTCCAAAAGCCCATATCGATGATGTTTCGCTGAATAGTTCACGCGGTGATACTTGTTGATGGTTCAGCACTGAAATCTGTAGCAATTTGCGGCGTTGGTCCCGTTCTTGGAGCATCGTTTCCGGGCCGCAGTGATGTCGGAGATTTGATGTTTTACCGGATTCCTGGTATTCAGGATACAGTCGTGAAATGGTCGTCGGGAAAATCTCCACTTTGTCGCTACCTCGGAGATACTGTGTCCCGCCGCTCGTGCGTTGACTGTGACACCACGTTCATACTCACTTAAATCTTGATAACCAGCCATTGTAGCAGCAGTAACTGATATAACTGCGCCAGACACTTGTCTTATATAGACGTTGCTGACCGCAGAGCCGTCTTTTGCCTGTTTACATATCTCTGTATTTGAATACGCATGCCTATAGCAGTTTCTTTAGCGCCCCATTGTATCTCTCATTGGTCACAAGTCTCTGAATATTCAATTAAACAATAACAGCACATCTCCTATCTTTACCCAAAATCCTCCAAGTGGCTTTCCATACATCTGTTTTCTTGGGATGTTTGATCGAGTCCAGGACCTGTTACACAACACCTTTTCCTTCCGTGTGATTGTACAACGGGTAATGGCATTGCCATTTGACTGGCTGCGAACTTCTCGTAAGATGGCCTGAAATTCTAACTCTGAGTCGTCACTCACCTGTTCCTGGTTGTAAAACGCACCGTGTCATGTATCATTAATTGCGCCAGCCTTTTAGCAACCTTCAATGTATGGCATGTAATGTCAAATTAAACCACGTCAATCGTCCATTTCAGTTGCTTCTGGTTCTGTAAATGCGACCAGACTTCCAAACAGCGTGGCTCTACTTGTCATTTAAAATTAAATTATGCACAAGTGTCACATGGCAAGGTACTAACTGATGGGAGAAGTCGACCTCATTTATTCCAGCTCTCATTCACATATTCACGTATGTACTTAAGGTTAACAGTATAAAGGTTTACAAATGAGGATGGCAAACTTAAACAGTCACGGTGCCCCAAAAATCGTGGCAGAGTCTTAGGGTCTACCATCAGGGTGCAGTGTTTCAGTTCCTTTGTCACCCAAACAAAAGGGAATTAAACTGCATTGTTGGGAAGGTCATGCATTACTCCCTACGCCACACAAATCGTTTCATGACATCCCACTAGGATACTATATTGATAAATTCGATGACCACTTATCTAAACCTGAAAGAATTACTTCTCTTGTGCCAACGAAAGATGGCTTGCAAGTTCATATCACGGCGAATTGGGAATGGACACCCATTAAGAGCTAACATTCGTTCCTTGCCCATCAGCTAAGAACCAACGGCTCTGTTTCCCAGATTAGTAGCTACTGTTACCCAAAATGATTAACAATCATGCACCTAATGAAGCAACTAAAACTTTGCAATGAAGTTCGTCGAAGAACAAAAACTCGGGGGGACTATAGGTACCTTAAAAAATGACACGTGTGTCAGATGAGTAATGGCAGAGTAAGGCTTTTGCAACAAGGGATGCGAAAGCTCATGATGCACCAATATTGCTCCTACACTCCCTTATCTCTGAAAATGAATACTCCAGTAGGTCAAATTTATTTAATACGAGGGTCGTAGGTTGTGTTCCAAAAATGAACAGCATATAGACAGAAGTGATGACACTTTCTGCAAGACCTGACCATCATTTTCCAGGACAATGCTCAAGCACATACAGTGCAAGCTGTTACTGATTTGTTTGACTGATGGGTCTGTTAAGTGCTATATCATCTACTGCACTTCCCTGACTTAAGCCTTCGTGAGTTCAACTTTATTTCTAAACTGAAGGAGACACTTCAAGGCATTCGCTTCAAAACTGCTACAAATTCCTCAGGCAATAGACCGCGCCACTCGAACTGTCAACACAACTGGCACTGCTAAGAGTACCCTATGATTTCCACATCGCTGGCAAAGGGTTATACACTATGCTGGTGACTACTTTGAAGTTCAGTTGTTCTTTGAAACATGTATCTATTTTGTACGAGCTGTAAATAAGTAGTTGCCACTATTAAAGTTCCAACCCTCGTAAAACGTCGTTCTTCTGGATGTTTACTGAGCTACTGCTACTATCACTTATTACATTGTACAACACAGGCAAAATGTAAGGCAAGGAAATACTAAAGTACCGTATCAACACACGTGCTGCATGACTTAAACTACGCCTAGTTACTGTACTCCGCTTCCTAACAAGCCTGCATCCTAAAACCATAAATATTCAACTGGTTAGCAAACGTTAGGGAAATACCTTTTCTCAGAAATTGGTGCCCACTTAGTGTATAAATTTCTTTAGGTTGGTAATACGATGTAGATCCTTTTCGTTACCAGTGTCACACTCAACTAAACCATATGTGTGATCGTCACTTTTGTATTTCACAGTAGACGGGACATTCATATTTGACTGACACATCTACAGGTGACATAGACAATGGCGCGGTAAAAGCCATCTTTCAGCGGCCTTTTTTCGCCCTTACAAACAAACACTGCTTCTTATAATCAATGATTATGATGCTGATAGATAGTCAGTCACACCGTAACAGTACAGGTACAGTCAACCTTGGATTTATACGTACCAGTTGATCCCATGCACCCACATCCCTTATTATTTGGAACAAGATGTTTTTCATCACTGTTTTGGATGCTCCCGCGTACCACATCTTACTTTTACTGTTGAGACGATAACTGTCCGTGTTGCACGACGGTACTCTAAAACATTTCCGTTACTGAGCTAATGACTCATTGTCAATGAGGACAGCTGTACTTTCCAGATAACGCTTAATACACTCCTGGAAATTGAAATAAGAACACCGTGAATTCATTGTCCCAGGAAGGGGAAACTTTATTGACACATTCCTGGGGTCAGATACATCACATGATCACACTGACAGAACCACAGGCACATAGACACAGGCAACAGAGCATGCACAATGTCGGCACTAGTACAGTGTATATCCACCTTTCGCAGCAATGCAGGCTGCTATTCTCCCATGGAGACAATCGTAGAGATGCTGGATGTAGTCCTGTGGAACGGCTTGCCATGCCATTTCCACCTGGCGCCTCAGTTGGACCAGCGTTCGTGCTGGACGTGCAGACCGCGTGAGACGACGCTTCATCCAGTCCCAAACATGCTCAATGGGGGACAGATCCGGAGATCTTGCTGGCAGGTTCCACCTGCATGCATGCTTGTCCTTCCGTGTCAGGCAAACACAGGCACAAGGCGACTACGCGCCTGACTAGTTGACTTACACCTTCTAGAGCACGTTGGGTGGCACGGGATACATGCGGACGTGCATTGTCCTGTTGGAACAGCAAGTTCCCTTGCCGGTCTAGGAATGGCAGAACGATGGGTTCGATGACGGTTTGGATGTACCGTGCACTATTCAGTGTCCCCTCGACGATCACCAGTGGTGTACGGCCAGTGTAGGTGATCGCTCCCCACACCATGATGCCGGGTGTTGGCCCTGTGTGCCTCGGTCGTATGCAGTCCTGATTGTGGCGCTCACCTGCACGGCGCCAAACACGCATACGACCATCATTGGCACCAAGGCAGAAGCGACTCTCATCGCTGACGACACGTCTCCATTCGTCCCTCCATTCACGCCTGTCGCGACACCACTGGAGGCGGGCTGCACGATGTTGGGGCGTGAGCGGAAGACGGCCTAACGGTGTGCGGGACCGTAGCCCAGCTTCATGGAGACGGTTGCGAATGGTCCTCGCCGATACCCCAGGAGCAACAGTGTCCCTAATTTGCTGGGAAGTGGCGGTGCGGTCCGCTACGGCACTGCGTAGGATCCTACGGTCTTGGCGTGCATCCGTGCGTCGCTGCGGTCCGGTCCCAGGTCGACGGGCACGTGCACCTTCCGCCGACCACTGGCGACAACATCGATGTACTGTGGAAACCTCACGCCCCACGTGTTGAGCAATTCGGCGGTACGTCCGCCCGGCCTCCCGCATGCCCACTATACGCCCTCGCTCAAAGTCCGTCAACTGCACATACGGTTCACGTCCACGCTGTCGCGGCATGCTACCAGTGTTAAAGACTGCGATGGAGCTCCGTATGCCACGGCAAACTGGCTGACACTGACGGCGGCGGTGCACAAATGCTGCGCAGCTAGCGCCATTCGACGGCCAACACCGCGGTTCCTGGTGTGTCCGCTGTGCCATGCGTGTGATCATTGCTTGTACAGCCCTCTCGCAGTATCCGGAGCAAGTATGGTGGGTCTGACACACCGGTGTCAATGTGTTCTTTTTTCCATTTCCAGGAGTGTGTTTCATAGACCTGCAGATTCGAAAGAGAGGAGCCATTTACTGACTACGAAGAAGAAGCATAGAGTAAGCGTGGGAGAAAGAAGATACTAGACAGTAAAGATACAATACGGAGACGGATGGACAAGGGGTGGCGACATAGGTGAGCATATATATGTGTCAGCCATAGGGTACGTCCACTTCTGCAAAATGTTAAAGATCAAAACTGAAGCACTTTCTTCGCGCAAGCCCTCTTGACCACGTCATTTCGAGGCATTGGCTCTACTTATAGAGACTGAGGTGCAAAGTATGCCAGGTGTGTGTGTTGTGACATTAGAAGCCCGGAACACGTCATTCTACATTGTGAGCACAGATCCCGATTCTTGTCACAACTACGCCAGTTACCGATGTAACCCATCATTGGCTCTAGTATCCACAGTGGTAACCTATTCTTGTCTGTATATAATCGAAACCAATTTCATCAACACTTTCGTTTGTCAGCTCTCCACGGACATCAAGCAACGAAACGGCTGTTGTCAGATATTGGAACCCTAATCTGCAGTTCTAAACATTGCCTCTCAAATAAGGCATGTGTTCTTTCCACAAAACTAAAAAATCAATCGTATAATTATTGCACGAAACAATACTACGCTAGGCTATGGGGAGCCGTCGTCACTTCTCTTTGGTCAAAATAAAATGTTTTTGCAGGGCAGTGACACAATTCAACATCATTCCTATGGTTTAAAAGAACTACACTTCTCAATAACAGGCTATATATACGGAGTTATTATGAAGTATCGTTCGGGGTTTCAGCTAATGGCTCCTCGATACTTTGAGACACATAGGAAAAAAAATGGTTCAAATGGCTCTGAGCACTATGGGACTTAACTTCTAAGGTCATCAGTCCCCTAGAACTTAGAACTACTTAAACCTAACTAACCTAAAGACATCACACACCTCCATGCCCGAGGCAGGATTCGAACCTGCGACCGTAGCGGTCACGCGGTTCCAGACTGTAGCGCCTAGAACCGCACGGCCACAGCGGCCGGCCAATACATAGGAAAAAGTCATAAGAAAAAGACATATATCTGCGGACAGAAAATCTCTCCAAGTTTCGGTTTGTAATGCGCGCCGTGGCGTAGTTGGAGAGTGCATCATTTGGTAGCAGGCGTGTCAGAACACGCTGAAAAATCATCCAATAAGTAATGTAGCATCGAATTATTTCCCGCTTGCAAATGGCAACTCAGAAAACAGATTTCCAAAGCGTGCTGTTTTCGCGCTTTCCCGGGCGGCAAGTAATAATGACTTCACTGAATAGTAAAAACTTACGGAATGCCGTTGCATTACAAACAGTACCCATATTGACACCCTGTAACTTCACTTAAATACTTGAGAAGGTGCTCTATCCCCTGAAAAGTGTCCATGTTCTGTATGGCCTGTAGTTTTCACTAAGATGCCTTCTGAAACCCTGAAGATACTTACGAATAACCCTTTATATAAACGACATAGTGGATGACATCGAAAGCTCCATGAGACTTTTCCCAGATGATACTGCTGTACATCCATGCCCGAGGCAGAATTCGAACCTGCGACCGTAGCGGTCACGCGGTTCCAGACTGTAGCGCCTAGAACCGCACGGCCACACCGGCTAGAGAACTGTAGCAAAGGGCAGGAAAACCTGCAGAGGAGCGACGCTTGGTGAATAGATTAGCAGCTGATCCTCAACATAAAGAAGTGTAGCATATCGCTAGTAAATAGGCAGAGAGTCCATTAAAATATTGTTGCACGTCTGCAGAACGTTCAGTCATAGTAGTCACACCCATAAAATAACTGAGAGCATGAGTGCGAAGCGACATAAAGTGGAGGGAGCACATAAAGCTAATCACAGGAAAATAGATGCACCCGAGGCAGGATTCGAACCTGCGACCGTAGCGGTCGCACGGTTCCAGACTGTAGCGTCTAGAACCGTTCGGGCACCCCGGCCGGCCGATAGACAAAACAGAGAAGATCGAAAGGAGGACAGCACATCACGTCTGGTAAGAACAAAAGCTTCACGGGGTTTTTCATCCAACTCCTGTGACAGATGCTGCCAGGGAGGCATTGCGTATCATAACGTGGTTTGCTGTAAAAATTTCGACAGCGTATATTCATTAGAGGAGTCAACGAATATACTGCTCCCTCCCACTCTTATCTCACAAAACGACAATGGAGGTAAAATTAGAGGGATTCGAACTTACACGGATAAACCTAACAATCGTTCTTGCCTTGGACGATTTGCAACTGAAACAGGACGGGGGTAAGTGGCAGTGGCTTACGAAGTCCCGTGCGCCACACAACATAAAAGGCTTTGCGGAGCATGGATGTAGGTATAGATGTTGCGGGCTGGTCGTGGGTAGCACTAACTAAATACTTTACAGAGAAAATTATTCAACGGAATCAATATATGTGTAATTTTAATCAGTCAGTAACAACAACAACAAAATATCAATGATAACACAAAGAGAACCTTAATGGACAACAATACTACATCACACACAATTTAAGAATCAACGCCGGCCACAACGCTGTATACCTAAGGCCTAAGCAATGACGTCAAAATGACTTAGACTTAAACCACACCTTGTACGGAGTAGACCAGTCAACAACCAAGAAATGGCACTCATCTAGTTCCGCACTATGCTCAGTGCAAATGCTCCGCAAGACAGCTGAAGACGTTTTATAAACTTTATCAATGAGTTTAATTACGTGTATATACAAGTTAAAAACTGTATGCATTTTAGCTGTTGTTAATAATAAAGTAACAAACCATGAAACGGTAATTATTCGAACTAACATTTTTCTTGTTTTAAACTAATTGTTGAAATATAATTCTGAAGTTTCATAAATGAAATGAATCTAAACTGGAACATTGCATCAATGAAGATGCACGCCTACGCACGTCTGTGAACGTTTCCCCACTCATTCAAATCTCCGTCTCCATCCAGCTGAACCCCAACATCTACACAACTAACAGTCTATTGTGCCCATCACCTCATCCTGTCCACGCCAAGTTACTGAATAATTAGCCTTGCAGCAACCCCAACACATTTCTCATTTCCAAGGTATCGCACTGTTGAGTGCTTCGCACCTGTCATGACTTCTTTGCAATAGAAGATCGTAGAGGGGCTTTTATTTTTCACGTCCGATTTTCTTATTGCTCTTACTACCCCCAAAAATCTATTGTACTAAATAATGTTTTGTGTGTAATATGATCGCAATAATAAGAGGAGTAGTCTTGCCCTTCGGCCTCTACACTAAGAAAAGGGAATTCTTCCAAAAATTCCTTTTGTTTTTATGTAGAAAGATATTTACAGAAACCGCAGATAACCCTATTACTTTCAAATTAATTACTACTTTCTCTGTATCAAGTGTAATGTTACAATTCTTAACATTCTTGTGTACAACGTTGGTGATGTAAATATTTTGAGAAAAATCACATTTTCCGTTAAAAATCAATATTTCGTTATCGAATTCATATTTATGGTGATACTCACACAACTGAAAATGCTAACTGAATTATGGTCTCGTTCTTTTAGATAATTTGTAGCTGTACTCTGTTAGGTTCAAGCCACTTTCCGCCGGACGCGTTAAACGTTACAGGCTGTTAACAAGTTGTAGAGCATTGGCGAAATCTTCAGTTTCATACCACTGCAAAGGATCTACCATAAGAAACTTGTCATCCAAGTTCAGTCCATTAATACGAGTTAGTTAGTCTTATTTTATTATAAACAAGCAGTTTATCCCCAGTGTTGATGATCCGTGGGACTTTGTCTTATGATTATACTTCACTTTTCAGTGAAATGGCTATTTAAGTTTTTGCTTTCGGATGAAATAATGCCAAATCGACAGATTAAGGAGACAGATACCACAAACGATATTTCACCTTTTGCTCATCTTCGTTAGAAATATCTCTATGAAAAACTGATATTTATGAATTGTGAAAGAGTGGTGAAATCCTTATGCGGTAATCTGGCTGATGAGGGCAATACAAATCTCGCAATTTGTATTTTCTTTGTGTATTCATAATTAAAGTTAATCCTACAAAGTAAATATTATCTAGCTAATAATAACTTCTGCAATTCATTTTACATTATGAATAGTCTACAGAGCACGGGAAGATAATATAGGAACGTTGCCGTTGCCATAAAGGCTCAGTTAATTCTAAAAAATCGATATGTTTTTGTATATGCCTCTATTACCATATAAATCTGCTAATATTAATACGCAGCTTCGCAGTTCCTTGCCGGCATCCGTGCCACTTCCCGACAAGACATAACTTCTAATGTGACTTTTTACGCACAGCTCATTCTCACGCCATTAAAATTCAAACATTAAGTTTAGTGTGATAAATGGCAGATTGAATTCATTTTTAGCGAGCAATACCCGAACAATGAAATGTTCTTCCAGAGAAGAACTAAGACGGAGTCATTGTACTTGCAGCGGCTGTGGCGTTCTCTCAAATGAAAGACTCTTGGAGTCCTCTGTTGGCGCGGTTTGGGTGGCAAGAAGGAACTAGTCGGTTTCACCAGCTTTCACTGTACCTGTCTTGGGATTACTTACTCGTAACGTAACACGATCAATTAGATCTGTTAAAGGAACTGAAATAAATAAACTGCCTAAATTGATGAAAGAGAGAATTTTTCATGCGGGAAGAATATTTTGAGAAGCTGATAGTTTAGTTTTTTTCTGGGTTGTTTGATTTTGAAGGGTCAGGGGTACACCTTCTCCTTAGCCTGCTGAGCCCAAATTGAGCACAGCTCATTTCCATATCGAACGGAACCAAAATGGACGCGAGCGGGTACGGGAGCGTTTGGAAGGAAAAAAGTTTGAAAAACTTGGGAAAGAAACGTAATAACCACTTCCTTATATATTTTGCAATCATACAGTTTTCAAGTTTACTGTAGTTTTGATTACGTCTTATAATTGCGTAAGTTGATGGATGGAACCGAAGTAATTTTCAGAAAATAAATAAATAGCTTCGAGTGATCGATACAAGACATTATTATAATTTTCCCGGTTTCATTCTGTTGCTGATGTTAGTTTATACAAATTCTCTACAGATTCCAGGAACAGCGAGGTTCATAATTCAATACGTCGTTGATTTTTGCATTCCCATTCTTCGCAGAATAGGTGTGAGGTACCAAATATAAACATTTAAGAAACCTTCTCTTCGAACCTTAGTCGTTTCAAAGCATTGTAATCCTGTTGGTCCGAGCACTGGGATTCCTAGATTAAGAAGAGATTGACTTTCCATTGTATCATTCCAGTTATTTTGATGTGCGTGTGTTTCCATGGTAACTTACATATCCTATTGTAGACAGTTTTTTCTATCTGATACAGAGAACATAAATGTCACATTAACAGGATGTACATCGAAAAGGTCATGCAAGGCTGAGTCACATTCCAATTTGATCATATGGTCTGCCAAGCCAATATGGACATAAATGTGCCACACACATTTTGTCAAGTAAAAATTATTGAAGCTAGACATGGTTGACAGTCCTTTCAAAAAGACAGAAGCAAGAAAAAATCATGAAGCTCCTGCTGTAGCTAAAACTGAGTTTTTACGGCTCACATCTTAATCATAATTTACGACACCGCCCCTAACTTGTAACACTTAAAACGTAAACGGCAAGTCAAATTGCACCTGCGTAGCAGGATTAATGTCTTTTCTCTGTAGCTCCGTAATGCGTAGAATCATATTAATTTCAGTTCAAGTTGTCTCCCGTTTATATATTTTCTCATTAATACTTAAACGCGCTCTCGCTTTATCTCGGCGAGCCTTTTCCTTTCTTTGCTCGCAGTGAGCGTCACAATTCTATGAGAAGAAACTTAATTCACACGTTGTGCGTTGCTCGTCGCTAAATTGGCCCACAAAATTGTCTCAGAATCAACCTTCATGACTTCGAGGTTGGAACTTCTTGGGAGACAGAGACGAACGGTTTCTAATGGAGAAACGAACACTGGCTAACTGTTCGTGAAGGAGAAGGACGTGCTCAGATTCAGGACGAAAAGAGTAAAGTATAAACTTAGTCATTTTGGCAGTTAAAACAGATGTATTCGAACATTTATTTGTGATTTCATTGATATTCTTACCATATTAAAAGTTCTACCAATTCAGAAGATTAAATACATATCAAACATTCACTTTAAGAGCATGTTCACAAATTATTCATTACATTGTAGTTAGTTTTATTAGTTAGTTACGGAGCATCATTAAAACAAATGTAACTGTGTTTTCAGACAGTGTTGAATGAGATGTATCCCACTGGCGATTGTGTAAAGAACCTAATCTAAATATCGGAACTGTAAAAGCAGCACTTCACACATCATCTCAAGCTACATCGTAACTTCTTTACACTGTACCTGCAGTAAGATAGCATCGAAATTCGGTACGTCTTAGGACGAGATAATATATTTCCTGATGCATTTTTTCCGACGTCTGATGTTATTGACAAGAACAGAAATGCGCCGGGCTCTACAGGTGCGAAGGTATTATATCCACTCGGGTTAAAGGAGAAGTAAGTTATCTGCGAAGTGTGGCCCGGAATTCGACGCGCACAAACCTCTGACGGCAATTCAATGCTGGTGAAACAGATAGTTGACTCTAAACACTGTCAATAGACATAATACCATTTTAATCTTCACAACGGCATCCCGTTTAGGAGGAGAGGAGAAGCAGATAAATGGAAATTGTATTTTCCTTTTCAACATGCTGAAACTGTAGTTGATTACATTCGCCAGAAACACTGTATGACCAGTAAATGCATTGCTAAAGCCCAACAACCAGCAGAAACAGAGAGAGAGAAATATTGAGTAGTTTCTCTTCCACAAGAGGATGGGGCCACCCAGGGGCCCGAAATAGTGACATACAAATCCCCTTATTACGGTATGATCAACAGTAAGAACTAAATATTCCTTGGGTTGTAGCTGAATGCCTCCACAGTCAAAAGATTTTAGATACCCTATTAACTATTCTAAAATATAGAACTAACAGGAACGTAAACGTTGACAGAGAGTGATGAAAGTTATATATACCTGCTCCCAGATGTAAGCAGAACGAAGCTGAGAGTACGAAAAGAAATCTTAAGTTTCATATTTCTATTAATCGTCGTCCCAGGCCCCCCCTCTTAGAATTCGGGTGATGGTTGCTGGAGTCTGTCGCAAAAATGGACTAAAATACTAAAGTGTGATAAACTGCCTTCGGCTAATTTCCGCAGTTCCTCAATGGTCAAGTGACTAGGACAAAGTGCCCCGAACTGCATGTGTAAGTGGGTGCACTGTAGCCAAAGCTGCATTTAGCACATTTCCGGTTTCTGGTGGAATCAGATAAATCCTCAGGTAGCAGATCAATAAACAAAAAGTTCTCTCCTTCATAATCACGGTGGCGTGAGATCTCATATCGTCAAGTGTTCTATCCGTAGTTGGCAGCACACAATCTGTGATACTGTCTGCTAGGATACCATCCTTGCAGGCCAAAGCATTTCGTAATATCCAGATTTTTAGGGAAGACCTGTTTTGCGTAAAGTATAGATAACTTTTCACCTCATACATGAGCTTGTATAACGTTTCTACCATCGTTGTACAATCCCCATGGGTTAGGTTTAACTATTATGAGACGTAGTCGTCACTACGCTCTCCTGCCGGTGCCTGGTTGGTTTCGAATAGTAATCTCAGGGCAACGTTAAAATACAGAACATCTAAAATTGCATTTTATTCAGGTATTCAGTGACGCTGTGTCAGTCTTATACGTGCTCAAAGCTAACAAGGAGTCAGGTAGCGGTGGAATACGTAGTAAGCGGCTAATGATGTCAGGTCAGTAAGTCGAATTTTTCGAACGACTATGTAATCAAGACACTTGCACCTAATGCTACTTGTAAATCGTTGGGAACCTTAAGCCAGATAGACCATTCGCCGGGTGCAAGTCTTTCGATTTGACGCCATTTCGTCGATGGGGAGGACATGATGATGATTAGAACAACACAACACACAGGCTCTGAGCGCAGAAAATCTCCTACCCAGCGGGGAATATTGTTGACGCCTGACATGAGTGCTGAATACAATATTAAAGCTGGCTAGTCAGTAATAAGAGACGCTCTGTGAAAAATGTTTAAGCAGCGTCTAGACACAATTTATACTTTCGCTATGTGAGGCTTCTATTAGGGGTTTAGTTCTTGAGCTCGACGGAGGTACGAATCAGATATCACTGATAAATATAGTGTGAATCATCAGGGTTACTTTGTGATAGAGGAAAGTGAACTTGGGAGACAATAAATAACCATGTTGTATATGAATGTTTTACATGAGTGAAACGACGTATTAAATACAGTGGTAGGGCTCCGGGACGACTGCCGTTACGATACACATTTTAGCAACACTGCCGTGCGAACTAGATTATGTAACATTAACAGATAAAAAAGTAGGAGAATCCACAGCAACCTCTGAAAATTAGTGTAATTTAAACAGCGATGACGGCTACATTCTTGCGTTTACGTGGCTTCAAGCCATCAAAGAAGTACCTAGCAGTCTTCCTAGAATATAAACAATTTTGAGGAAGCTGCATCGTCAACACAGTAACAATCCTATATTACGTTGGTGCAATGTCTGTATTTGACAGTCTGTAATTACAGTCCAATGTTCCTTGGGACATCCGTGCTCGCGTTTAGCGGGAAATCCGGGTTAAAGTCCTGGTGCAGCACAAATTTTCGTTTGTTTCTAGTAAATTTTATAGCTGTGGTGGTACTGTGCTCACAATTTGCTAACACATTTCATGAAGTACTATTTTAGTTTCTTATGTGATTTGATAACGTTCCACTAATCGTACTGCATGTTGTTAGCACCTAACCCTTTTACTCATGTCCTACAAATGAGGGAATGAGAAATTGGACTCAGTAATTCTACTTCTTCAGAAAAAGTCCTGTAGAACATCATTCAACTTTGAAACGCGACCCTTACTTTCGGTAGTATTCAGTCACTGGTGGATACAAAAACACTTTATAACTAGATCCCAAAATAAGAATAATATCATCAAGTTTTTTGAAGAAGTGGAAGAGGAAAACAACACGGCCGACTCATCCAGAACATCACATTACAAGGGCTGCCCGGAAAGCAATGCACCACATTTTTTCCTTCAACAGTTCTTTATTGAACATAATGATAATTCAACACGTGGAAGAATGGTATTTTATCTGCACACCCTATTTTTCCACGTGATCTCCACCCCGTTCTATGGCCTTCCTCCAGCGTGAAACAAGGGTGTGCATGCCCTGTCGTACCAATCCTTATCCTGGTAGCGGAATCAGTGCTTCACTGTGTGAATCACCTCCTCATCGTCCTCAAAATTTCTTCCACAAATGGCATCCTTTAATGGCCCAAACAAGTGGAAGTCCGGGGGGCTAGGTCAGGTGTGTCAGGTATGACAGCCGTAGATGGTCTCCCCGACCGCTGCAAATCATGGAACGCTTCTGATGACCTCACCCCCTGTACTTCTGTAGACAGTAGATGCTCCATAGATAATGGACAAGCGTTTGTGAATGTTCCCCACAGTTTCTTTCTCTGCAGTGAGAAATTCAATGATGGCACGTTGCTTGTAGCGTACATCACACATGACCCCAGACGCCACTTCGAAACTGTTCTGCAGATACGCTATCTATTGAAAGTGACGGAAATTTGGCTCGCTCACTCAGGAGACCTCACATAATACATACGTAACGTTTCGCATTCGTAGCGTTGTTTTCGGCTGAGAAAAAAATGCGGTGCATTGCTTTCTGGGCAACCCTCGTATGTAAACTAAATGTTTTACCTAATTTTGACATTTCTTTGTAGCTTTAACGTAGGATACAAGGGAGATATTAGAGAAAAACAATCTGACATATGTAAGACCACGGTAAGGACAGTGTATTTGAAACAGTTAAGCTATAGCTAAAATACAGGTAGTGGTATCCCGTGTGAATGCGAGAAGCTTGCTGTTAATTTTGGAACCATATTTCCTGTTTCACAGATTCATCACTGGTTTAACTTTAGTATTTCTGGTTGATAAATATTATCAAGCAGGTAAAAAGACTAGAGCTAGCAGAAATCCCTGGGTAACACAAGAGACATTTAATTTAATCGATGAAAGGAGAAAATATAAAAATGCAATAAATGAAGCAGACAAAAGGGAATAAAATCGTCTAAAAATGAGATCTTCAGGAGGTGGAAAATAGCTAAGCAGGAATGGCTAGAGGATAAATGTAAGAATGTAGAAGCATATATCACTAGGGTTAAGATAGATGCTGCCGACAGGAAAATTAGAGACCTTTGGAGAAAAGAGAACGACTTGTATGAATATCAAGAGCTCAGATGGAAAACCAGTACTAAGCAAAGAAGGGAAAGCAGAAAGGTGGAAGGAGTATAAAGAAGGTCTATCCAAGGGCGATGTACTTGAGGGCAATATTATGGAAATGGAAGAGGACGTAGAAAAAGATGAGAATGGAGATATGATACTGCGCGAAGAATTTGACAGAGCACTGAAATACTCCGGAAATAGACAATATTCCGTTACAACTACTGATAGCCTTGGGAGAGCGAGCCATGACAAAACTCTTCCATCTCGTGAGCAAGATGTATGAGACAAGCGAAATACCCTCGGACTTCAAGAAAAAGGCAAACCTACGTTTCTAGCATTTGCAGACTTGGAGAAAGCTTTTGAATATCCAGAATGAGATTTTCACTCTGCAGCGGAGTGTGCGCTGATATGAAACTTCCTGGCAGATTAAAACTGTGTGCCCGACCGAGACTCGAACTAGGGACCTTTGCATTTCGCGGGCAAGTGCTCTACCATCAACGACGGGTAGGGCAGGGGTCGACACCCGAAGCCTGGCCATCCCGCCGCCACGCCCAAGCAACGTGTTCGAATTCGGGGATCGAAGGATCAGGAAGAGGATGTAGTGGGTTTGTCGATGTTGTTTTATTTATTTATTTATTTAATTTTTATAGCTTTTTTTGTTTCATTACAAAGAAAGATCCTACAACAGCCGTAGCCGAGAGTCCGAGTCGTCTTCTCGTCTGTTGGGAGGGGTTCCCCCCTATTCCGTCCGTAGAGGATCAATATGCTCCAGGATTATTCTTCATTTTCAGCATCTCATACCCGGAACGCCCCAGTGAGCAGGAGGATCCGCAGATAATGAACCTAAATAATTTGCGAAACGAGTTCTGTACTTCGGGTGGCGGCGGAAAGCTGCATGTGTCGTCATCAGTAGGGACCAAAAGTCGAGTGTGCCTTTGGGAGCATCGCAAAATATGTAGTAAACGGCCATGCCTTTTAGCCAGGTAACGGCGTTCGTTCTGGTTGATGGAAAGTATACGCCGTCGGGGCGCAATACGTCATTAGGGCAGACAGACTCCGGCAATCGCCGCAAGAGTAACGCCAGCATGCGCTGCGTCAGTAGCCAGCACTCGCTGGTCGCGGCACACGTCAGACGGTGAGCATCCGAGTCAGCGACTGAGCATGTCGGACACAAGGGGTCGTCCGTCAGATGTATGGAATGTAGCCTCTGACGAATAGTGAACTTCCCATTCACAACCACGTACCACAATGAACGCACCGTCGTAGGTAGATAAGGCGTGTGTACCGCTCGCCACACCGTGTTCCAGGCAACTTCAGGATGTCTGTGGGTGACCGTATTTACAGGTTGCTGCTGTTGATAGAGGCGATAATAGTCTTTTGTGCTGGGCTTCCGTGTCGTCGGAAGTTCTGACCGTAAGTAGCTGAAGTCAATCAAGAACTCTCTGATGTAGGTGAGTGCCGATGAAATGTGTCCTACAGAAACCGGGGGATGCAGAGAGTGTGGTGCTACTTCCGCTATCAGGGTGCCAGTCAGAGTGGCGTGGGCAGAGGTCCACTTGCGACGCATAGTGTTGAGATAAAGCGATCGCGCACGGTTATATACATGAATTAAACCGATACCGCCCGCCCGCTACGGCAGTGTCAGGGTGGCGTATCGGACTTTAAGAACCAGACCGGTGCTTACGAAATGTCCATATGCTGCTTGAAATCTGTCGGCCATCGTAGCCGTCAAGGGAAGGATATGCGCAAAATATTTCAGTTTTGAGACAAGATAGGAGTTGACATAACGTGTTCTGAGGAGCATATCCAAGCGACGCAGTTTGTTGTACTGCAGCAGAGCACGTGTCTGGTGTAGGAGCCGGCGGTATGTAGCCGCCGCCGTGCGGCGGACATTGCTATAGAATTGCACTCCTAAACACTTGAGTACTGGCACCTTGTCAAAGGACACCGCCGTTGTGTGGGAAAGCCCCCCTCCGACATCCATGTACACTCCTGGAAATGGAAAAAAGAACACATTGACACCGGTGTGTCAGACCCACCATACTTGCTCCGGACACTGCGAGAGGGCTGTACAAGCAATGATCACACGCACGGCACAGCGGACACACCAGGAACCGCGGTGTTGACCGTCGAATGGCGCTAGCTGCGCAGCATTTGTGCACCGCCGCCGTCAGTGTCAGCCAGTTTGCCGTGGCATACGGAGCTCCATCGCAGTCTTTAACACTGGTAGCATGCCGCGACAGCGTGGACGTGAACCGTGTGTGCAGTTGACGGACTTTGAGCGAGGGCGTATAGTGGGCATGCGGGAGGCCGGGTGGACGTACCGCCGAATTGCTCAACACGTGGGGCGTGAGGTCTCCACAGTACATCGATGTTGTCGCCAGTGGTCGGCGGAAGGTGCACGTGCCCGTCGACCTGGGACCGGACCGCAGCGACGCACGGATGCACGCCAAGACCGTAGGATCCTACGCAGTGCCGTAGCGGACCGCACCGCCACTTCCCAGCAAATTAGGGACACTGTTGCTCCTGGGGTATCGGCGAGGACCATTCGCAACCGTCTCCATGAAGCTGGGCTACGGTCCCGCACACCGTTAGGCCGTCTTCCGCTCACGCCCCAACATCGTGCAGCCCGCCTCCAGTGGTGTTGCGACAGGCGTGAATGGAGGGACGAATGGAGACGTGTCGTCTTCAGCGATGAGAGTCGCTTCTGCCTTGGTGCCAACGATGGTCGTATACGTGTTTGGCGCCGTCCAGGTGAGCGCCACAATCAGGACTGCATACGACCGAGGCACACAGGGCCAACACCTGGCATCATGGTGTGGGGAGCGATCTCCTACACTGGCCGTACACCACTGGTGATCGTCGAGGGGACACTGAATAGTGCACGGTACATCCAAACCGTCATCGAACGCATCGTTCTACCATTCCTAGACCGGCAAGGGAACTTGCTGTTCCAACAGGACAATGCACGTCCGCATGTATCCCGTGCCACCCAACGTGCTCTAGAAGGTGTAAGTCAACTACCCTGGCCAGCAAGATCTCCGGATCTGTCCCTCATTGAGCATGTTTGGGACTGGATGAAGCGTCGTCTCACGCGGTCTGCACGTCCAGCACGAACGCTGGTCCAACTGAGGCGCCAGGTGGAAATGGCATGGCAAGCCGTTCCACAGGACTACATCCAGCATCTCTATGATCGTCTCCATGGGAGAATAGCAGCCTGCATTGCTGCGAAAGGTGGATATACACTGTACTAGTGCCGACATTGTGCATGCTCTGTTGCCTGTGTCTATGTGCCTGTGGTTCTGTCAGTGTGATCATGTGATGTATCTGACCCCAGGAATGTGTCAATAAAGTTTCCCCTTCCTGGGACAATGAATTCACGGTGTTCTTATTTCAATTTCCAGGAGTGTATTTTGTCTTCTTCACGTTGATGACGCTCCCAGCGACCGCCCCGTACTGGCGTAGCAACTGTAGGGCCATATGCATTTCATCCTCTGATCTGGCCAGAAACACCACGTCATCGGCGAATGCACCACAACGAAAGGTCACGTCACGCAAGGAGATACCAGTTAATCTCTGCCGTAGACCATGTAAAGTTGGTTCAAGCGCTGCAGCAAATAATATACCCGACAGGGGGCACCCTTGTCGCAGTTGACCGTCCAACAACAATGTGACCAGACTGATAACCGTTGACCACCATGTGGGAGCGCGCTCCGTGGACCAGTCGAAGGACCACCTGTGAAGACTCCGGAGAGAGGCCCATGTGTTGCAAAACTGCGCGTAAGAAGCCGTGGTCGACGCGGTCGAATGCGTGGTCAAAATCTACGGCGACAAGAGGAGCCTCGTATTTTGCAGGCCGCCGTCAAAGCAATTACGTCGCGGTATGCTCCTAACGCCGTATGAATGTTGCTGACACCACCTAAACATGTCTGGTCGGTGTGGATGGCTTTCCCGATAGCGGTGTGGAGACGCGCGCGGAGGATACGGGTGAAGATCTTGTAGTCTTTGTTGAGGAGTGTGAGTGGGCGAAAGTCCTGCCACCTACAACCACCATTCCATTTCGGTACTGGGATCAAGATGCCTTCTGTGAATTCTGTGGGGACAGTGAAATCAGGGCGGATCAGGTCTTGAAACATTTGGAGCCACTTGTCACCCATAAGGTGGTAAAAAGTGCGGTAGAATTCCAGGGGTAAACCGTCCGATCCAGGTGACTTGTTCGGTGCTCCACGTGCCAAGGCCGATGTCAGCTCGTCGGGTGTAATGGGCAACAGCAGACTATCATCGGGTGCCACGTCCCGAGGGGTGGGAAAATCGTGCAACAGCTCGTCATAATCACGTACATTTCGCGGATCTTCCATGTACGAGGTCCCATAGTGTCTGGCGAACGTGTGCGCGAAGTCCGTTTGTGTCACTGAACGGCCGCCCTCCTTGGTTTTTACCGCCGTCATGTGCTGACGTTTGTGGTGGCGCCTCTCGTGCACAATGTGATACACTGACACTGTTTCGTTGGGGATACAGTCTTGCACTCGTGCGCGGATGCGGACACCTTCTAGCTGGTCTGTCCTGATGCGAAGTAGACGAGCTTTGATGCGTTGTACGGACATCTGACGTTCGGGAGACGGCGGTTGCGTCGCCAGCTCACGTAACGCTGTATAGTAAAATTCCGATGTTGCCCTTTGCCAGTTCTATTTGTCACGCCCGTAGGCCATCAAGGTCTTTCGGAGTGCAGGTTTGACATATCCCAGCCACCACAGCAACGTGGAAGCATACATGGGCAGGCGCCTGATACATCGACGCCACGTGTCAGTGACTGCTCGCCGACACGCTTCCTCGCGAAGGAGGGAGACGTTCAGCGTCCACGGGCCCCTGCTGCGTCTTGTGAGTTGTCGGGGTAAGGTGACAGTGCAGATGTGCGCGAGATGGTCCGTGAAGGCCGTCGGCCAGAGTTCTGCATTACGGGTTGCTGTGCGGAGGGCACGCGAGACGTATATCCGGTCCAGACGACTGGCAGAATGGCTGGTAAAGTGCGTATATCCACTCTGGGTCCTATGATGTAAGAGCCATGTGTCGTGGACCGCGAGGTCACGTATCAATGCTTGTAGAGCCGGGCATGGGACGTAATGCGGTATCTGGTCCTCGGCCCGCAGAACACTGTTAAAATCGCCGCCCATTATGTAATGGTCCATACTTCCTTGCAAAAGTGGGGCTACCTCCTCCGAATAGAAGACATGCCTGTCACCACGGAGCGAATTACCGGAGGGAGCGTAGACGTTAATGAGGCGGACTGCGCCAAGTGTGAGTGCGATGCCTCGCCCGTTCGGCAAGTACGTCGCGTCCGTCACGTCCGTCGCGTCCGTCGCGTCTATGCCATCTCGGAGAAGGATGGCCGTTCCTCCTGCGCCATCACCTACGGGTAGGCTGTACGTGCTGTAGCCATATAGGTCTAAACGCAGCTCGGGACGGACCTAGTGGAGAAGGGCAATGTCCAAGTCTGCCGCTCTGATCATGTCGTGTAACATGCGGGTCTTGACAGTGGAGTGGACACCATTTACATTGACTGTTCCCACACGGTATGACTGAGACATATCAAGTCGCGGAGGCAGTGTGCCGGTGCAAGCCCACAGTGATCTCACACACCACGCAGCCATCCATCAGCATGCTGTACATTACTGTGCCGTATGAGTCCCTGACTGGCAGAGCCATCCGGGCGCAATGTCAGCCATGGGCTCTGGTGGAGATATCGATGTTTGCTGTTCGTCATCTGCCTCCATATCGTCTGCCCAATCACCAAGAGGCGATTGTGATGTCATTGGGGGCTGGTCGCTCTCACAGGAGCCCACATTTTGGAAGTCGACGCAATGCGCCTCATTTTCTGGGCCAGCAGATTTAGAAGAGTGTTCCTTGTCTTCAGGCACCTTCTGGTGAATGATGCCACTGGAGTCCGCTGCAATTGTGGACGAGTCAACGAAGTCGATGTCTTCCGCCGGCTTCACATCCCTGTCCTGTTCTTCAGCTGACAATCGCCTCTTCTTGTGTCGCTTGGGTGATTTTTGCTTTCGACATCCACTGGAGGGCGGGGCTCGACACAGTCTCGGTCGCTAGGAACCCTTGTGTCCGATCCCGACAGTGACGGTGGCTGGGTGCCCACGACGCTGCGGTGGGCAGAGGCTGTAGGAACCTCTGCACCGTTGGGCTGCGGCGTCGTCGACGGCGCTGACTCTCCAACGGAGCTGGCAGCGGCTTGAGGAGGTAGCAGGTTTTGATCATCCATCACATCATGTCGTGCCGCCTCCACATATGTTAGTGGGAGAGAGGTCATAGTGGATCGTTGGGGAAGTTCATTGCGGGGCACCTGAACGAGGCGGTGCTGCAGACACTCAGTTCTAACATGGCCCTCCTGGCCGCAGCCCGAGCAGGTCCTCGGTTGTCCGTCATATATAACAATTGCGCGGCAGCCACCAACGAAAACATATGATGGAACGTGCTTCTTAAGTTCTATGCGCACTTGTCGTACGCCGTTAAGGACAGGGTCGTTTCGAATGTGTTCCATTTCTCCTCTGTGTGGCTCAGAACTGTGCCGTATGGCCGCAGCGCATCAACGACTAGGGTGGCAGGAACTTCGAACGGTAGTTCAAAGATGCGCACGGTACGCACCCCCAGACCAGCATGGTCAACTCCTACCACGCTCATGTTACCGTCTGCGTGACAGAAGCGAAAGCCGTTTGCAGATCGTTGGAGTAATCTGTCGCAGGCCGCTTCGTCAATCAGTTTGAGGTACACTGTGCTGGTTACAATAGACAGATGAATTCCTATCAGTTCTTGTGGTTCTATGTGCATGATGTCTCGTAGAAACCGTTCAATTTCATGGGCCTTCGGTCTCGTGTACGATGCGTTGAACCTTAGTTTGATTGTAGCTTTCCGATATGAGAACGCCATGTCGGGTCGGTACAGGTACTATACGGCAATACAACGACGCGACCGCGCGCTAGCGGTTAAACAACGACACCTGCGGAGCACTGCCCGGCGCGCCGAGCCCGTCCGCACGGTATCACGGCTGAAAGCCGACTGCCATCTGAGCTACCGAAGCACGACTCATGCCCCGTCCTCACAGCTTTATTTCTACTAGTATCTCGTCTCCTACCTTCCAAACTTTACAGAAGCTCTCCTGCGAACCTTGCAGAACTAGCACTCCTGAAAGAAAGGATATTGCGGTGACATGGCTTAGCCACAGCTTGGGGGATGTTTCCAGAATGAGATTTTCACTCTGCAGCGGAGTGTGCGCACACAGTTTTAATCTGCCAGGAAGTTTCATATCAGCGCACACTCCACTGCAGAGTGAAAATCTCATCTGGAAACATCCCCCAGGCTGTGGCCAAGCCATGTCTCCGCAATATCCTTTCTTTCAGGAGTGCTAGTTCTGCAAGGTTCGCAGGAGAGCTTCTGTAAAGTTTGAAAGGTAGGAGACGAGATACTGGCAGAAGTAAAGCTGTGAGGACGGGGCGTGAGTCGTGCTTCGGTAGCTCAGATGGTAGAGCACTTGCCCACGAGAGGCAAAGGTCCCGAGTTCGAGTCTCGGTCGGGCACGCAGTTTTAATCTTCCAGGAAGTTTCAGCTTTTGACAATGTTGACTGGAATACTCTTTCAAATCCTAAAGGTGGCAGGGGTAAAATACAGGGAGCGAAAGGATATTTACAATTTGTACAGAAACCAGAAGGCAGTTATAAGAGCCGAGGGGCACGAAAAGGAAGCAGAGCAGCGGTTAAGAAGGGAGCGAGACAGGGTTGTAGCCTATCCCCGATTTTATTCAATCTGTATTTTGAACAAGCAGTAAAGGTAACAAAAGGAAAATTTGAACTAGGAATTAAAGTCCAGAGATAAAAAAAAAAAAAAAAACTTTGTGGTTTGCCAATGACACTGCAATTCTGTCAGACAACAAAGGACTTGGAAGAGCAGTTGAACAGAATGGATAGTATCTTGAAAACAGGATATGAGATGAACATCAGCAAAAGTAAAACGAAGATAATGGAATGTAGTCGAATTATATCAGGTGCTACTGAGGCATTTAGATTAGAAAATGAGACACTTAAAGTAGTAAATGAGTTTTGCTGTTTGGGAAGCAAAATAATTGATTATGGGCGAAGTAGAAAGAATATAAAATCTGCCAATGGTAAGAAAAGCATTTATGAAGAAGAGAAATTTGTGAACATGGAGATGAGGTACTGAAAAGAACTGGGGAGAAGAGAAATTCGTGGTACAATCTGATTAAAAGAAGGGATCGGCTGGTAGGACACATGCTGAGGCATCAAGGGATCACCAATTTAGTACTTGAGGGAAGCGTGAGGGCTAAAAATCATAGAGGGAGACCAAGACCTGAATACAGTAAGCAGATTCAGATGGATGCAGGTTTCAGTAGTTACTCAGAGATGAAGAGGCCTGCACAGGATAGAGAAGCATTGAGTGCTGCATCAAACGAGTCTTTGGACTGGAGACTACAGCAGTAGCAGCAACAATAAAAACAAGAACAACAACAAATGTTATCACGCATTTTCGGATTAAGAAGGACCAAGTACATTTCCTTAGAGGTTTAGCCTGACTCCGGTATTGACACATTTCGTGGATTATCTACAGTTTGTTAATATGCGATCACATGACGAAACCACTTTTCTACGTCAACCAGTAATAGGCTAATATATCCAAGACTTTTCTTCGCAACTAGTAAACTATAGCAGAATATTAGGATCCTTCTGCAGCATAGTCTGTGTTTGGCTAACTTTTAAGATGAGTGAGGTCAGGTAACATTATTGCGGATGGTCGTCCAATGATTAACACACGAGACTGGTATTTGGGAGGATAGCAGCGAAAATTCTCTTCCGGCTCCTCAGTTTTAGGTTTTTCGGTGATTTCCCTAAATGGCTTAAGGCAAATTTTAACACACAGTTTGAGATTGTACGTCTGATGCAGGAATCCTAAAATGTCTCAACCGAACAAGCGACATCCCGAATGTGCGTATCATTAACATGGCCAGTTTTATGGTGTATCATTTTAGCTCAAATTTAAAACAGTTCTGCTTAAGGGAAAGTATGGGAAGTCAATAAATAAACCCCAGATGCACTTTACTATTCCCAGTTAAATCATTAATTGTGGAAACGAATAATAAATTACGGAAATTGAAGATAATTGCAGTTGGTATCTTCATTATAGTGAGAAGAAACGTGGACGCAAACGAAAATACGAATAAATTTTTCTGGTATAATTGTAACTCGGGTGCCAATGTTGGTAGTCTTCTTACAAGAGCCGGCCGAAGTGGCCGAGCGGTTCTAGGCGCTACAGTCTGGAACTGCGAGACCGCTACGGTCGCAGGTTCGAATCCTGCCTCGGGCATGGATGTGTGTGACGTCCTTAGGTTAGTTAGGTTTAAGTAGTTCTAAGTTCTAGGGGACTGATGACCTCAGAAGTTAAGTCCCATAGTGCTCAGAACCATTTGAACCATTTCATTTCTTACAAGAGACAGTGGAGTCTTCACTTACCGCCTCGAGCTCGACAGGAAAACAGCCCACGTTGATAGGGTTCTGGACCAACAGTCTACAACTTTTTTTTTTTTTCTATTTTGAATAGCCCAAACCCTATTGGGAAAAAATCGGAAACTGTTCAGGAATATTTTCTGAGAATTTTTGGTATAATGCACCCATGGTCTCGCATGACTCGTTACTGAGCAACTGCATTTCGTTTGATTTCTTATCCCCATCAATTTTTGCATCTCTATTGCACTGGAAATATGTACACGACAGTGCAAATGACAAAGATGTGCGTTATGCAATAGCAATGCCAACTTTACTCTTCGCCCTCAAGCATGCCTTCAACACTGCTCGGTTGTGTCTCGGGTTTGTTTTTCCGGCAGTGTTAATTGTATGTTAACAGTAGTACACAGCAGTATGGATAGGTTTACAAATGTAAAGTTCGCCGATGTGCACCTATTGTATGTAACGGAAGAGCGGTACACGAACGCTATGCTGAGTTGTTCCGATAGCGACGGCAATCATAACACAGTACTTTTGCATCATCTGAGATTTGTTGCATTACTCGATTTTTAATCTTGTACGTTAAGATTTTTTTAACTGAGAACATATTCTAATTACTTTCAATATTTGCTCAAGTCTGAGAGGTAAAGAATTTTTATTGGAAATGTATTGTAACTATTTACAATACTTGTTCATAAACAACATAGTTTATTTTGTTATCCACAATATGTATGTACAAATTTTTCGACTTTCCGTCTCGAGAGCAAGCTACGTATAGCTGACCGTGAGCAGAGCAGGAGTCTTTGAGGCTGATGCCGCAGTATTAGGCTAATTTAATGGGAAGTTGCAGTCTTTCAAATTGGAATGCAGTTCAGTAGAGATCAGTGGTATTCTGAGGATAAATAGTGTTTGTCATTTGTACTTCCCAGTCGTAAGTTTGGCTCCGAAGATGTTATTTGATAGCTGTTTGACGATCATCCTTGTCCCATTACATATTTTGGGTGAGTAGAGATTTCTGAGTAGTATGATTGGAGATCCAGTTTTAAGTCAAAGTCAGTCTAATGACATTCGTGCTACTTGGAAAGAGTTTAGAAATATGGTAGGGAAGTTCACACTTCCTTCAACGTATTGATAGATCTGTATTTGTCTCTTCACCGGGAACTTTCTGTTGAATATTAAAGTCGATATCATCGACAATAATATCTTTTGTTGTCAAAATTGCCCTTTCGATTAGCCAATTCGGCCTGGTGTAGTTGTGAACAACGTTTGGATAAATTTGGTCGATGAGTTCGTTCTCAGCAGTGGCTATGTTGAAGAAATCACTGTTTAGTTTAATGAGGCCTGTCGTCTGGTCAGTAGGATGTGCGCCTTCGCCTGTTTGTGAAAGTTGTTGAGCAAAACGTGTTGTTGTTTCGTCTTCCGATAGTTCTGTTCTGATATTTTTTGTTAGTCGTGGCATTGGTATGCGTGGCCAGATATGTGATTTTTTAAAACATTCATGGAACTCGTCTACTGGTACTGACCCGTGGATAACTGGAAGTGTTGGTTCAAAATCTCCTAAGAGCATAAGTAGAGCTCCTCCCATCACTTCAGAGTTTCCTCGCAAGTCTTGTAATGTTCTGCCCATGGATCCGAGTGATTTTTTTATGTGCCATTGTGCATTCGTCCCAGAAGGCAATCTTAGATTGCTTTAAAAGTTCACCACGTCCAGATGCTCTTAAGATTTTACATAACGGGAATTGTTCGTCGGCTATATTCAACGGTACTTGTAGGGCGGAATGGACAGTTCGTCCTTCCATGAGTGCAGCTGCAATGCCTTATGATACCAGTGCAACTGCGATGTGTTGTTTAGTACCTACGAGTATTTCCGCCAGCAACAGATTTATTAGAAACGT
This sequence comes from Schistocerca americana, assembly GCF_021461395.2. Taxonomy (NCBI): domain Eukaryota; kingdom Metazoa; phylum Arthropoda; class Insecta; order Orthoptera; family Acrididae; genus Schistocerca; species Schistocerca americana. Next base: position 474,472,105 of record NC_060130.1, on the reverse strand, counting down.
TTTCCTGGTGCGTCCAAGTAAATAATACCGCTAGTGTTGTTGTCGATCCGGCCCCTGATAACGTTGGAAATTCATGAAGTTTCCTTGCATTAGGAATGTGGGTGCACTCACCGACTGTGATACGACTTTCAACTAATAGTGCACAGCAATCAGTCGTCCTTTTCTTTCCCATTTTAGTAGATAAATCTAGATTTCGGTTAGTGCCCAACCATTACCAATGCACTATCTCATGGTATCAATGCATAACCTAGTACGTCAGCCCCTGTTCGGGCTTCTGTCACAGTTCGAGCCAACGTTTGCCTATAAAACCTGAAACAAAAGGACGATTTATTGCTCTGCTCAATCATTTGAAAACTGAACGTTGTAAATTTCCTTTTGACTGTCACTGAGGAGTGGTTTGTTGTGAGCAATGTACTGAAAAAGTTGGTTGATGTTGTAGCTGTTTTCTTCTGTAGTTTAGAAGTTTAGCATACTGGTAACATCTTTTCGTGGTGCTTGCATCCCAAGTTGCACTAAGCTCTGGTTGTTTATTGCTAAACATTTATCTTCTAGGTGAATGAGTGTTTTCATTGAGCCGGCCGGAGTGGCCGTGCGGTTCTGGGCGCTACAGTCTGGAGCCGAGCGACCGCAACGGTCGCAGGTTCGAATCCTGCCTCGGGCATGGATGTGTGTGATGTCCTTAGGTTAGTTAGGTTTAATTAGTTCTAAGTTCTAGGCGACTGACGACCTTAGAAGTTAAGTCGCATAGTGCTCAGAGCCATTTGAACCATTTTTTTGTTTTGTTTTTGTTGAAGATGTCTAAGTCAGCTCAGGATGAGCTTGTCTGATCTGGTACAGTATGTGATTCTGGCCACGGTGAATTGCATGTGAGTATTATGAAGAGATTAGGTAGTCCATATTTCCTTATGTAGGTCATGGCATCTTGAGTGTATTCGTGCATGTCTCTCGTACTTCCTTCGTATGATGAGATTACGATTACCATTGTTCCAATGACGTCAATGTTTCCGTCATTTATGATTGGTTCTCGAAGGTGGATGTATTCTTCCGTACATAGTTCTCTGATTCAGTCTTATGTAAAGCATCCATTCCGCTTCTACTTTTGCATAAATATCTACCACAAATTGTTGGTATCAATGGCGATTGTTGAGAATGATTGTATGTTTCATTGTCTCTGATGATTAAATGGTAAGCATAGAACTCCGTGGTAGCGATTTTTTTGATTTTTTTACACTTGTTTCAGGTTGGATTTTTTTCTCATTAAAATAATATCCATCCTCTCCGTTCAGAAATATTAATGGCTATTGGAGAGCATCATATGAACGGTGTGTCTCTGCAATGCGTTGTAGTCCTCTCATTCTTCGTTGTACAGATAGGTCATGGCTTGTCTTTTCATTTTCAGCAGTTACGATGGTGACTTCGTCTATCTGAAGCGCATTAAATTGACGCTCGTGTTCTCCATGTGACCTTTTGTCGGCTCGAATTATTACTTTATTGTCATCATAAATCGTTCGGTCTAGTGCTGTTTTGAATATGTGAATGACTTGATGGTGTTCGTGTAAGATCTTCTGTACATCTCTGTCATCAGAAATCATTCCGTCTAGTGATGTTTTGAGTATGTGAATGAGTTGGTGATGTTCATGTAAGATCTTCTGTACATCTCGGACTACTTCTCGATACAATCCACTGATATTTGTGCCTCGTTGATCAATTTCTGTTTCTTCATTTCCGATGAAACATATTTGCGGAAATTTATGGTCTTCGTTGGGCAGTGGTAGTAATGAACCCATGTTGTGATAGATTTGTCCTTGCATGGAAAAAACATAATCGATTTCATCTTTATTAGTGCTGTTCGAGTTTCCACCAAAAGAAATCATATGGATACAGATGTTGTGCGCTTTTACATTTTGAAGAAAGTGTTTTGATTCTGGAGTTTCCCGGACCAAGTAATGTAAAAATTCCTGCGGAGGTGCATCCAGTGGTGGTAATAGAATTTTTCCATTTGTGCAAGAGAATCCTGGTGAATCTCTACTGAATTTTTTCATGTTGCGAAATTGGCGGATGTTATCCATTTTTCCGATTACGACGTGTTTGTGTTTGTTATACATTGTAGTGGAATACTTCATTTGACAGGTTGTCCTGTTTAGTTGTTTTCGTCTGCGTCTCTTGTAGGGTGATATTTTGATTGCTGGGTTGAGTTCGCAGTCATTTATTATAAGATTTGGTTGCAAATATTGATTCTTCAGTCCGATCATTTCGTTGTTCTTCGGTTTCTCTGCTTCTCACGGTGCTCATTTTCGTTCGTTGGGAACTTACATGCGCTTCGCGCTTTTCGTCTGTTTCGTTTTTTCACTTTTCTTTCTGTTTTTGCCGTTTGGCTTCAGAACTGGCAACATCTCCTCCTCTTTTAGTTTGGGCATTGTCTAAAATATAAATCAAATCATATCTTAATAAAAAAATCATTAAATACACTTTACACATTTTTCACGCTTTCTTTTCGATTTATATTCAGTCATTGTTCCATTTTGACTACTCACAGTTCAATATTGGTTTTTATTCGCTCACTGCACTACTTTTTCGGTTCCTCCCCCCGCCACTGATAAGAAACTGACGTATGAACCCACGACGGCTCTTCCTTTGTATACCCCTACCAAGGGATAGCCCCTACATTGGCGAATTCCAGAATATACCACAAAGGCTTCGAATGGTCCAGTATATTAGAGAACATTCCATAACATTCGAGAGTGTTCTGGAATGTTCCACAATGATCTGGGAATCTTCCTGAAAGTTCCAGACTATTCCCGAACGTTCAAGAACAACCGGGATCATTATGGAATGTGGTAGAATGCCCTCGGATACTCTCGAATGTTCTGGGATGTTCTCGAATACCCTCGATTGTTCTTGAATGTTTGAGGAATTTCTGAAGGGCGAAACTTCCCAGCCCTTATATTTTCAAAGGCACGCCCTTCATGTAAAAACGAGGACCTTCTTCATGGATGGGAGATAGAGGGCTACCACACCATATAACTCTCTTGATCGTACCGGGACTCGTTTCTGAGTCTTAGCGACACTCATATTGTACACTCACGTTTACAGTATATATTGATAACAGGATTTTTCACTCTTTGAAGGTATTGTCACATAAACATTACTAAATAGTTTACAAACCGAGTAAATCATAATTAAATTATTACCACGTAACGATCTAGCAGAGAAGATGGGTCCCCACTGCGGAAATACTCAGAAAATATCACCAAGCAACCTCTAAAATTTTGTCAGTGGAGTTCTGGTTCACAATGAATAAGGTCTCGTGGAGATGTCCACGCGTTAGGTTAGGTCCTTAGTAAAGTAAATTGGTGGCCGTCTGTAATCGTGTCTTCAACGTGCAGTATCTAACTTTAAATTGGCATCTGATTCAGCACACGCGCTAGGGCAAGAGAATAGTTTTCGGTGCGCCTTCCGATATCGCCGTAGCATGGCAAGGCCGTGCATATGGCAGGTTGGACTCATTGACTGTCCTCTAGACAGTAGCAGACCGCTCTTACATTCTGGCCATTGTTATGCAGGGGGTGTATCAAATGTGGCGTCGAGTGCAATCCGTTGTTAACCTTTCATTTATCTATAGTATATATTCTGCAAGTTTCTGCTGCATAACAGCTTTATTAACTCTTTATTTATACACGACAGTTCCCGTTTTGGTTATTACCAAAAACCTGAAAAAATAGTCGCAGACAAGCACTCCGGAATTCTATATTATTACATCTAAAGCGTAGACAAATAATTACCAACTAGACGTAAGTCATAAAACACATATTTGTACAATATACGTAACAGTCGAAACAGGACTCGCCGTGTACAAATAACGATTTAATACATTCGTTCTGCAGCAGGAACTTGGAAAAGTTTGCATTGCCGACTTAATGCATGCTGCGGGCCACTCAGAAAAGAAACTCTCATTTGTCTGTTTTATGGTTCCACTCATTCGCTAGTTCGTGAGTACCTAGTTAATTTTTTAAGTAAAAATGGTTTTCGCCTGTTAATTTTCGATACTAGATTACTGGATCTTGAAGAAAGATCCATCCGAATTCACTGGACTGAATATTCCACATTAATGAAGATAGCAGTTGGGGTGCATTTTAATTCACGCATAGGTCTACGAAGTTTTTATTTTCATCCCGAAGAACGCCATACTGTTGCACCTGAGGAGCGAAACACCTTTCGTCGGCATCCATAGTAGACTTTGTGGACTACGTTCTAAACTCTGTTAAATGCACTCTAATTTTTGAACGAGCTCATGGGGCACCTACGGATTTTCCACTGGTATCTTGAAACTGTTGGTGCCATCGTCTAACGCTTTGGGTTGCAGGAGGTGTAGTATTGTAATCTCGACGAAAATCGCGCCGCACAGTTGTCACTGAATTACTCCTGTCGGTAAGGAAAACGTATTTCGTTGCAGCATAATCGCCGTCTCGGCCCGGCGCACACTGAGTAATGAAGGAGCGAGCGAGCGAACTCGCTGCACCTGGGAGAACCCTACCAAGAACCATGAGAACAGGCAACTTATAACTGGCGCCAAGGTGAACGTCCAGTTTCGATGTGTAAGTTAAATTCATTCCTTGATTCTATCTTCATTCATTGTGAAATCAGATGAATCTGTTCGAAACTTCCTGCACTACGCAGAACATTTAATCTCTGTATCGCAGTACATCACTTCCTAGTTTACAATGGCCTACAGTTCCTTCATAATCTGCGCTGTATTATGAGGGGCGTCCAGTCAGTAAAGCAACACGTTTTTCTTGGCCAATTTCGGTTGAAAAAATGCGGAATTTGTTGTGGGACATCGAGGAGCATTCCTGCTTCAACCCCTACTCTGATAGTTGCCGGCGCTATACATAGCCTTCAAAATGGCGTCTGTAACGCTTGTGTGTTACAAGCAGAAAGCTATCATTGAGCTTCTTTTAGTTAAAAAAAATGGAAAAGGAAACCAGAGTATTGCAAATATTCATAGACGTTTGCACAATGTCTACGGAGGCCCTGGCAGTGAACAAAAGCACGGTGACTCGTTTGGTGTATCCGTCATCACCGCAGCAAGGCTGCGCAAACCAGGCCGATCTCCCCCCTGCACACCGGCTGCACACAGCTGTGACTCCTGCAATGTTGGAACGTGTGGACACTTTTATTCGAGGTGACCGACGGATCACAAACACCTCGCTGCTGAAATGGACATCTCTGCTAGTAGTGCTTACACACTAGTCCACCAGTTGGTGTGGACACTGGGTTCCTCGCCGCCTAACAAAAGACCATAAAGAGCAACAAACAATCATCGGTGTGGAACTGCTAGACCGTTACGGGTCGGACCGCGGAAGTTCGTTGTCGAACTTCGTCACGGATGGTGAAATTTGGGCTCATCAGTTCGCGCCGGAAAGAAAAGGCAATCCATAGAGTTGCGCCACACCATCTCCTAAGCCGGTAAAGTCGTGGCGAGGGTCTTCTAGGACTCTCAAGGGGTTATTGTATTTCATATCCTCCTTCATGGTGCCAAGATTAACTCGGAAGAGTATTGTGCCACCCTCACGAAATTGAAAAAAAAATGGTTCAAATGGCTCTGAGCACTATGGGACTTAACAGCTGTGGTCATCAGTCCCCTAGAACTTAGAACTACTTAAACCTAACTAACCTAAGGACATCACACACATCCATGCCCGAGGCAGGATTCGAACCTGCGACCGTAGCAGTCGCGCGGTTCCGGACTGCGCGTCTAGAATTCAGCGAGCTCGTCGCCACAAAAATGTATACGAACTTTCCCTTCTCCATGACAACGCAAGGCTTCACACAAGTCTGCCCACCCGAGAGGAGCTCACAAAACTTCATTCGACTGTTCTTACTGATTCACCATACATACCGGATCTCGCACCTTCCGACTTCCATCTGTTTGGCCCAAAGAAGGATGCACTCCGCGGAAAGCAGTGCGTGAATGACGGCGAGGTTATTGATGCAACAAGACGTTGACTCCGACGTCGACCAGTAAACTGATGCCATGTGGGGATAGAGGTCCTCCCAGCGAGATAACGTAAGGTGGTCGCACTCAACGGGGATACTTTCGTAAAATAGGGCTATTTAGCTAAAACAGTAAGGAATAATATGGGGTACCCAAATCCTGAATGAAACCTACCAGCTTCCAGAAAAAAAAAATACTTATTGAACGCACCTAACAGAAAGTATAGTGCAACAAATTAGGAAACTTTATCAAGCCTTTCATTAACATCGAATACGATCCACCCAGCCTTTATTTAGGCAACTTAATAACACCTTGCGAACATACAACCAGAGAGGAAAAGGCCGCATTAAGGGGAGCCGGAATGATGTAAATGACAAAATTAACGTTTTTTGTTTTTTTTTCATTATAAAATTATTTGGAGTTTTCTGAATAAAACAAATCAAGTTTCACCCTTCTAAGTGAATTCTAAATGTGTTTTTTATCGCTTCAAAGCTGACCCGCCGCGTATACGGTTGTAGCGACATAGTGTGTCACCTCTGACGACGCCGCTCGCTGGCTGCAAGCAGGGTGTCTTTGCGGAATTAGACAGTGTTTTGTTTTCCAACGTTGCATGGCTTTATCTCTGTGACAAGTGACTGTTCATATCGGTAAAGATAAAAGCTATACCGTGTATGTTAACTTGTGGAATTTTCTGTGTGTTGTTTAGCTGTTCAGTTTTGCGTATTTGACGAATTTTGCTCGTACCTGTTTTACGTATTTGGTTTGTGGATACCAATATGCTCCATTTCAGCAATCGAGTGTTTAAGAAAAGGCACAATGAGTGGAAGAAGAAACCTTTTGTTGTTTCGAAGGGAGATGCTGCTCAGATTGATTCACCGACTAATGCAAATGAATGTGATAGAACTTATTCCAGCAAGAAACTTTATGACAGCAAAGGAAAATTTGAAAACTATGAAAGTGACAGTAATGATTTGAATGAAATAATTAACATTTCCTTGCTTTCTAATATTTTGAAACATAATTTATTATGCCAAGTTTGCAAAGAAAGAGGACTGGAATTGAAAATAACTTCACTTGGTTTGGCATGTAATATGTTATTGAAGTGTAACAAATGTGCTGCAGAAGTTTAGTTTTCTAATTCTAACAGTATTCCTCGTAGTGGTAATAGCGGAAAGAAGGTGTATGATACAAATGTTAGGCTAGTGTATGGCTTGCGTTGCAGTGGCAAGGGCAGTGCTGCACGGACAATGTTATGCGGAATTACGAACTTTCCAAAACCACCAACCAAGTTTGGATTTTATAATGAATTGGTGGGATCTTCTGCTTAAGATATTGCTCAAGCAACAATGAAGAAACCAGTTGAAGAAGCTGTGACAGATAATGGGAATTGTAGAGATTTAACTGTTGCTTTAGCTGGATCATGCAACGTAGAGGTCATAAATCTCTAAATGGAGTTGTGACAGCTACCAGTGGAGACAGTTGTAAAATAATTGATGTTGTTATTCTCTCAAAACATTGTAGATGTAAGAATATACCAAGGACGAACATAGTGAAAGTTGTGAAGCAAATTTTCATGGTACGAGTTGAGTGATGGAAGTACAGGGAGTAAAAGCAGTTTTATCCAGATCACAGGCGTGTACGATACACTAACTAATTGGGAGATGATGATTCTAAGGGATATAAAGCTGTAGAGGAACTCAAACCTTATGGCAATGAAATTCACATTAGAAAACAGGAGTGCATTGGACATGTGCAGAAGCGCATGGGGGCTCGCTTGCGCAAACTAAAGCAGACATTAGGATCCCAGAAACTTAGTGATGGTAAGACCCTTCGAGGAAGAGGAAGATTGACAGATGAAACAATTGATAGAGTGCAGAGGTATTATGGGTGTGCAATTAGGTAAAATACAAGAAGCATTGAGCATATGAAGAGAGCAGTATGGGCATTATTTTTTCGTACTGCATCAACAAATGAGCAGCCACAACATGCACTGTGCCCCACAGGTGATGACTCATGGTGCAAGTACCAATCAGAAAGGAACATGCCCATAAAAACAGTTTGCCAAATGCTGTAATTGATGTAATTAAGTCCATAATCAGAGATTTATCACAGCCAAGTTTATTGGTAAAGTGTTTACATGAAAAAACACAAAATCCGAATGTAACTGTAAATAATGTAATTTGGATTAGGATTCCCAAAAGAGTGTTTGTAAAGACAAAAACATTGCGTTTTGGAGTGTATGATGCAGTGGCAACATACAATGAAGGAAACATTATCAAACGTGATGCGCTGAAAAGTTTAGGTTTCCAACCAGGACATAACACCATTTCCACAATGCCCCTAATTGATGACGAAAGACTAAGAAGAGCAGGAAGAAGAGACAAAAGCCTACAACATGCAGCAAAAGGGAAGAAAAGACCAGTGAAAAGGAAATTAACACTGGAAAAAGAAGAGGATGCTGATAATCCATCATATGGGGCAGGAAAGTATTAAAAAACTTTGTAAGCCATTTCCCGTAACTTTAAAATTTTGATCTTTGAGGAACATTTTCGCAAAAACTGCTAACAGTATATTAATCAAATTTATACACAATATTTTTTACTTCTTTTCCTTCATTTTTATAATAAATTGTAAAAAAATATTGTATAATTCTAGAATTATAGAAGAAAAAGTGCAAAATTTTAGAGAAAAAATAAGCATCAGTTTAAAAAAGTTGTAAAACAAAACAAATAAATATTTCTTAACATGGCATTATAACTTTGTAGAGAAATATTCACTGAACATGTAGTCCAAATCTCTCAGAGCAATATGTTTAATGGTTTTAGAAAAAATGTTCCTTCTATTTGCTAAAATTAACATGGAGGAGATGGATCGTTCCGGCTCCCCTTGAGTCCTCCGACTCTACTGATTTCGTCGTCTACGAGACGTTAAATCCTAATCTTACTTGGTTCGTTCAGCTTCCGTTCCCAGCCTTATTCTGTGCTGTGCTATTCGGGGAATGGTTTTTATTTCCTATTATATAGTTCAGAAAACTTCATATTTTCTTGAATGTAGTCTAATTATAACAATCAGCATTTGACAGCAAACATGAAAGTAACATGTGGTTCCCTATTACAGCCAGTTCGGATTCGTATCATCTCCGTACCACAGCCATGGCATTATGGAAGACACGGATGTTGAACGTTTGCACACTAAAATGGTAGTCTAGTTACTGAACGAGTTACCAAGTAATTAATAATCCGTAATCTCGCACATTTACTTTGGAAGGGAACTTGCAAGTCCTGAGGATACAGTAAATGATGAAACACTATATGGAGGATAGCTTTCGTAACTGTGTGGATAGAAGTAAATTTCCATTTGATTTTAAAACTTTAAAGTTTATGAAAAACGTTGAATTCATAAAAGTCGTACTGAATTCTCTTCCTTTCAAGTTTTCAGATGCCCATTATGTAACATCTTACGCAAAAAAGAAATTGATAGGTCAAGTTACACATACACCGAGAAAAAGACGTAAAGAGGACGGAAACCGTGCACCACTGGTAACGAGTCCAACTGCGTCGTATGGATGAGCGATTTCAATGCTCTTGGTATCTGTAGCAGCAACCACAGGAGATGCATCGCCTAGACTCATAAGCGGTTAAAAAGCTGTTTAGCTACAGTCACACAGCATGTAAAAATTATATCCTTTTTATAAATACGCATGCAGTACTTATTTAGCATCTGTTACACTGACTCTGTATTTAAAATGTGTGGTTCAATTAAAGGAGTGCTTTCCTGATAAATAATGGATTTTATATATATATATATATATATATATATATATATATATATGTGTGTGTGTGTGTGTGTGTGTGTGTGTGTGTGAAACTGTATTTAATATTTTGTTTCTTAGTAAACTGATTACTGCTTCTAATATCTAAACGGTATACTCATTTAAATCTGGAGAGAAATAAAAAGTACATGAGACTCAAATTTTAGGTTACAACCACCAAGTTTCGTGAGCAACACGCGATTCCAGCTTTGCAAGATGGGGCAACACCACATGTCGTTTGACAGGTGAAAGATTGGCTTCGAAAAACCATTTGCAGCATGTTGCTGAGTCAGGAGACCATATTGAACACATCTCGTAACTTGTGGCCATATGCTAATAAACGTGCCAGAACCAGAGTTATCATATGTTTGATCGTTCCTCCCCTTTTACTGCACCTATACCACATTATCATTGCTTATAGCGCCATGTTTTCACATTGTGACAGAACGTGAAACTGTTATTTCTTCAGCATACTCCGCGAGGAACCGATTAATGACCATACCTACGGTGTTTCAGCTTCCTGTAATGTATACAGACCGGACTGCAGCATTCGGAACATCGTCAGTTTAATTTCAACCACCCATATTTTGTGTATGTCTTCTGGGTAACATGTGGCACTGTCCAGCAGCAGAAGATAGGACCAAAACAGTATTTTAGTATCAGGGGAGATCAAAAAGTTCAGGCATTTGCGATATGGGGACGTGCGTTATCATAAAGCAGCAAGGAACTTGGACCACTGTCCTACAACGGTGTTTTCGACATACATGCTGCCCCCTACACATTCTTCATTCTCCGATTGATGTCTACTGGTGTTTGTCCTTCATCAGCCAATGGGACGTAAACACGACAAGGAAATGAACACTTGCTCACTGGAGTATACACGTTTATATTACTGTTCATCTATGCAGTCAAAGTCCTCGGTAATACCTTGAACCTTGCACTAAAATAGTTTTTTCTGTTCTGTTACTGGACAGTGCCACAGGTTACCCAAATTAGTACATACAATACATGCAGGCCTTACTGACTGATATAAATTCGCCATGAATGAACCTGGTAATGGAGATATAGCATTTCGAAACGCGTAGATGGAAGAAGGTAAATTGCAGGTGGTTACGGTAACTTGTAGTTTCAGAACATACTCATAACAGTCACGGTAAAGCCTAAGCTACAATGTTCGCACTTGAAACTACGTGACTTGACGCACACTTTAGGAGCCCCAGATGTTGTGCCTACATCAGCCCGCTGTCATCCACAGTTCTTCCAACTCCAGGCGGCGAAATTGAAAGGAGCTTTACGGGGATGCGTCTTTCCAAGTGGAGGTCCTGGGAATGTTCGTTGCTACAATGTGTCGGTTTTTTCCCCCAGAGATGCATTTTAGTTGTGATAGCAACAGGTAAATAAAAGGTAACGTCCCTTCTTTGAGCAAGACTTTCAGTAGTTTTATAATGCACTGGCTATGCTTCACAACAATATGAGACTATCGTATAGCCTATGATACACTGTAAACAGGAACACGTAATTCCAATACGAGATTAGTTGCTTGCCAGAAGCGTTGTCCTCTCTAGAAGAATGACTGTCCTACTTTTTCAACCTTGATTTCTATTATTCTACCACAGAGCTCCCCACCATCACATTGTTCTAACGTAAACCATGAAACGGTGCTCTTTGACTGCCTCAAGACAGAACTACTGTTCATACCGAATTTTTTATGCGACGTGCGTTTCATTGAAGTTAATGCATAGTTATGACACCATTTCAAAATTATATTGCGTCGGGAAAGCTACTGCAGCATATACACTGAGGACCAAAGAAACTGTTACACCTGCCTAATATCGTGTAGGGCCCCCGTGACCACGCAGATGTGTCCCAACACGACGTGGCACGGACTCGGCTAATGTGTGAAGTAGTGCTGGCTGGAATTGACACCATGAACCCTGCAGAGCTGTCCACAAATCCGTAAGAGTAGGACGGGGTAGAGATCTTTTCTCAACAGCACGTTTCAACGCGTCCTAGATATGCTCAATAATGGGGAGTTTGGTAACCAGCGGAAGTGTTTAAACTCAGAATAGTGTTCCTGGAGCCACTCTGAAGCAATTCTCGACGTGTGGAGTGTCGCATTGTCCTGCTGGAATTGCCCAAGTCCGCCGGAATGCACAATGGGCATGAATGGATGCAGGTGATCAGACAGGATGCTTACGCACGTGTCACCTGTCAGAGTCGTATCTGGACGTATCAGGGGTCCCATATTACTCCAACTGCACACGCACCACACTATTACAGAGCCTCCATCAGATTGAACAGTTCCCTGCTGACATGCAGGGCCCATGGAGTCATGAATTTATCTCCATACCCGTATGCGTCCATCCCCTCGATACAATTTGGAACAAGACTCGTCCGACCAGGCAACATGTTTCCTTCCAGTCATCAACAGTCCAATGTCGGTGTTGACTGGCCTGGACGAGGCGTAACGCGTTGTGTCGTGCAGTCATCAATGGTACACTAATGGCCTTCGGCTCCGAAAGCCCATATCGATGATTTTCCGTTGAATGGTTCGCACGCTGACACTTGTTGATGGTACAGCATTGAAATCTGCAGCAATGTGAGGAAGAGTTGCACTTCTGTCACGTAGGACGATTCTCTTCAGTCATAGTTGGTCCCGTTCTTCCAGGATCTTTTTCCGGCTGCAGTGATATCGGAGATTAGATGTTTTAGCGGATTCCTGCTATTCACGGTACACTCGTGAAATGGTCGTACGGGGAAATCCCCACCTCATCGCTACCTCGGAGATACTGTGTCCCATCGCTCGTGCGCCGACTATAACACCCTGTTAAAACTCACTTAAATCTCGATAACCTGCCGTTGTAGCAGCAGCAACAGATCTAACAACTCCGCCAGATACTTGTCTCCGTTGGCGCTGCCGACCGCAGTGCCATCTTCTGCCTGTTCACGTATCTTTGTATTTGAATACGGATACCTATTCCAATTTCTTTGGTGCTTCAGTGCATATCTAAAAACAGAAATTAGTAGTGCCTCGGATATCTGGAAGAAAGTGAATACCTACCGCACAGCGAAAATTAAAAACCCATACTTCGAAAAAATAGAAGTTGTTGTTGTTGTTGTGGTCTTCAGTCCTGAGACTGGTTTGATGCAGCTCTCCATGCTACTCTATCCTGTGCAAGCTTCTTCATCTCCCAGTACCTACTGCAACCTACATCCTTATGAATCTGCTTAGTGTATTAATCTCTTGGTCTCCCTCTACGATTTTTACCCTCCATGCTGCCCTCCAATGGTAAATTTGTGATCCCTTGATGCCTCAAAACATGCCCTACCAACCGATCCCTTCTTCTAGTCAGTTGTGCCACAAACTTCTCTTCTCCCCAATCATATTCAATACCTCCTCATTAGTTACGTGATCTACCCACCTTATCTTCAGCATTCTTCTGTAGCACCACATTTCGAAAGCTTCTATTCTCTTTTTGTCCAAACTAGTTATCGTCCATGTTTCACTTCCATACATGGCTACACTCCATACAAATACTTTCAGAAACGATTTCCTGACACTTAAATCTATACTCGATGTTAACAAATTTTTCTTCTTCAGAAACGATTTCCTTGCCATTGCCAGTCTACATTTTATATCCTCTCTACTTCGACCATCATCAGTTATTTTACTCCCTAAATAGCAAAACTCCTTTACTACTTTAAGTGTCTCATTTCCTAATCTAAATCCCTCAGCATCACCCGATTTAATTTGACTACATTCCATTATCCTCGTTTTGCTTTTGTTGATATTAAATAGAAGTATCTTACTAATATTATAGGTATTTGAATATTCCTACTAGAAACAATTTACCAATTACAGCTTTAATATCTATACGACTGAAATATATGTTAAAACTTAGACCACGCGTCTTATTCAGCCTCGTCTTTCTAATACCTGAAGCATCAAGGAGTTCACACAGTACAGACAGAAAGAGAGAGAGAGAGAGAGAGAGAGAGAGAGAGAGATCTTGATTTACAGAGTATTTTCCTTCCTTTCGCAAGATAACGAGTTTCGTAACACATATATCTGATCTTCCCCTTATTAGTTTCATCGGATATTGAATTTTGGCGACGCAGGCTTTGCATAAATGGAAAGTCGATTACCGCCTTCCCCTTTGCAGCGGCACAGAATTTGTTCGTGTGCCAGTAAGACACCGTTCCCAGATGCCTCGGTTCCTTGTGCTGCGTGATGAAGGAAAAGAAAGTTTCATTTAAAGATTTCTGTTTCGTCCTCATTCTCGATGGCAATATCCTATAACGTAATAATAATAGTTACTGTCTCTCAAAAGACAATCGCTAAAAAAATTCATTTTTTTCCGAGAAGGAGATTTCTGCTACACTTACTGAAATAGAATGTAATACACCAAGAACACCTTGACCCACTGCTAAGGTCTTGATACTCCATGCCTTTGGGAACATTGACTAAAATTCCATCGTTATACGGGCTTCTTTCCCGTGCAGAAAAAAAACCATCGCTACAGATGATTTGTAAGCACAAGGCTGTCGGGTGTGTGTAACTTTACTGGAACTTTCGTAATGGACATTTCAACACAGCATGCACGTGCGGCTTGTTGTCATCTTTCGGACTTTGAGAAAGGTGGAACTATTGGCATGAGAACTATGAAAGCATCGTACTGACAGGCAGTGCAGAGTGTTAGCTGTAATGAAATATCTACAGGACGAGTGATGATGTGGACTCGGAGCAGCGTAGCAAAAAGAGAAGGAGTGGATCCTTCCAAAGGGGCTGTATTGCAAGTATAGCATAGGATTGTTCGACTAACCCTAGCAAATATATGGGTGACAACAGGGGAATCATGCGCACAGGTTACGGGCATAGTGTCATTACGAACAGTCGGAACTGATTTTTGGGTTGAAATCTGGAGTCGCCCCGTGACGTTTATCGCTGACACCATACCATAGACACCAGAGACTTGCCTTTTGTGGAGCCAGAATAAATTGTGATCTGCAGCGATCGCGCTGAATCTCCATTCTGTTTAGGGGACTTCGACTGACGCCAATGTGTCCGTAGACGACCAGCTGAAAACAGGAGCAGCTACTTTCGAAATCCATACTCCTCTAACCCCAGGAATCGTAGTGTGAGGAGCTACTGGAGACAGCAGAACTGCTTTGGTAAATGTTGATGTAAGGCTGAATGCTTGCTGGTATGTAGCAAGGATGGTAAACCACGTTACCGTATTATTTATGACTGGAGTGCCAAATGGCATGCAGTTCAAACAACAAATGCAATATGGAGTATACGAATCCTTGACTGGCCATCCTGACCCCCGATTTATCACCCACACAGCTCGTTTGTGATGCGATGGGAAGACGTGTATTTTCATTTGACCCTCCAGCCAACAATTCTCATGCACGGCCACAGCTTGTGTTTCACACATGGAAAGATACTCCTTAAGACGACATTCAGAGCAGTTTGCTTGAACACCACAGCGAATACAAGAGTGTATTCGTGACAGTAACGTCACACCTCGTCCTGAAGGGAGGAAGAAAGGAAGGAAGGAAGAAAGATTAGAACTGTACGTACCATCGACAACGAGGTGATTAGACGAATATATACAATAGATGATATATGGGTATAGGTTACAGGCAGGCGACACGAAAAAGTCTTAGGAGGTGGTGCAAAGGGCATCAATGAAACCTCTCCTTTCCTTAGGACGTCCATTCCCATACATTACACGATCGAAAACGACAGTGTGATGAGCAACAGGACGATGTTCTTGACAACCAATGAGACCCCTGATACCCCCCACCCCCCACCCCTCCCCCGGAAGATTCAACCATCCTCTAAAGACATCGTGGGCCAGGAACTCCATTGAGCTTGATCGCACCCTTTCAGGGCGTAGTACGACCCAGTTTTTGCTGTGGTGTACAAGGTGGAACAACTAGGGACGATTAAAAACCTTTCGACGAAATTTGAACGCAGTCTGAAGCAACAAATGGTGCTTGTGCTTTACCAGCCGTCCTGTTTCGTGCCCTCCTGTGGCATGATCCCAGAAGGATGCTGCATTGACACGCCCATTAGCAAAACTTGGAATGATCCCTCTAAGATCATCCAGTTGGGCAACACCTCCGGTGCCACCTGCCACCTTTGTTGAGCGCATTGAAAATGTACCTATATAGAGATAAACTGTGACGTAGCCTGAGATGCTTGCAAACAGGCAGCCACATGACAGCCCTATGATTGTACATGCCTACTTACAGGCGCAAAGCAGCAGCGTAGCCAGGCAGCTAGGACTCCTCCCACAGTTTGTCTCTGTAAATGTTCATTTTTAAAGTTCTCAGCTAAGGTAGGCGAGTGGCAACGTGGGTATTGCAGAGGGAAGCGGGGAGGGAGGGGAGGAGGGAGGGTCTTGGAGGGTGTCTGCTTTATTCATGCATTTGCCAATTTCCCACCCCTCCGGGGTCGCGCCACAGGAGAGCGCGAAACAGGTTGTGTGAAAAAGCACAAATACAAAACAAAAACTGCGGTGCGATCACATTCACTGGGATTTATGGCCCACGATATCCTGAGACAACAGTCTAATCGCCCGGAGGATATCAGCAGTGTCAAAGGTTCTCAAGAACGTCGTCCTGTTGCCCATCACATTGCAGACTGTCGTTTTCGACCGCTAAATGTGTGGCACTCAACGCACCAAGGAAAGGGGTAATTTCATTGACGCCATATGTGCCATCCCCTGAGGCCTTTACGTGTAGATTCTGACCGGCGGTGTGTCTGAAATGTTATCCTCGGTCACCCATAGGGAAACAGCGTGATTTAAACGCTGGATGTCACGGTTCTGACCTCTATCGCAGAGGCTCGAAAGGAAAGGGTGAAATTTGGGTAAGAGAGACTGTGACGACTTTATAATCGTGTGACAGGTCCACGGTTGGGTTGGACAGAATTGTGGTGAAATTTGGTGCCAATGTGATATCGTTAACCCACTTTACATCTCACATGACCATCTGAGCTCTGACTCTTTTTCTTTTCTTTTTCTTTTCCGCATTTGACATCTTGCTGCTTAAAGAGTCGCCGAGAGTGATGGTGATGCTGTAGGGCTCCACGATTTTGCACCGTTACAGAGAAAGGTTATGGGCACCTTTGAGCCAAATTTCTAGAGAATCGAGATGCAAATTGAAGCACACGTTTGGAAACCAAGTAAGAGGGTTACTTGATAGAACATTGTTGATGAAAGAGGTTAGGCCTTCAGAGGTTAATCTCAGAAAATCGGAGATCCAAGTAATGGAAATTTCCTCGGAATATCTGAGCTTTTTAGTCACTATGATCTAGTTCGTGCAAAACACATTAGCATTATCTGAGACGAACAAGAAGCAGAAAAGATTTTACAAGTGTATTATCTGCACAGTTACACTTAGAACGAATTTATTTCTAGCTGTGCACATCAAGTCAGAAGTGTAATCTTTGCAGAGAGAGAAAATGTGAGGTAGTATTGAACTATTTGTGATGCAACTCCTCATTAAAATCATGCTGAACAGACAACATTCATCCTGCGTTACATTAACTTCAGTAAGGAAACTGATAAGTATTAGTTAAATGAACAGCTTTTTCACTTCGTAGATTTTAATCATGAAACAGGAGTTGGTATTGCCGATTTAATATGATCAACACGTGTGAAACTCTCGTTCCGTATCAGCGAATGCCACGCACAGGATTATGATAACAGGAGTAATGTGAGTGGGTCTCATAAAGGAGGTCAGACACATTTTCTTCAGGGGAATCCTCTTTGTGAAGCAGAAACTTTTATCAGATTGACTCATCAACTTGATAACCCGTTAAGTTACAGTTCACAACAATGTAAAATTGATTAACAGTGTGTTGGAACTTCTTTACATTCCATGTGCCATTCCCGTTGGAGAGCTCCGGTTGACTCTGTAAGAAAAACTGCAATTCACTTGTAAAAGGATGCCATTGCTACTGAAACTCTCTGTAACTTAAATTTGTCATCCGAAGCAAGTTCTGCTGTAAGAGTTGTTACGGAGTATATGAAGTCATTCAGTTGTTTAATCATGTCATCAATTTTGCTAGAGATGTTGGTATCAGTTGACTACAGAAGCAAATTTCTACAATCTCGAAATACTAAGATTGATGATGAAGTAAGAAACATTTAAACTTATTACATGACTTAAAATATTTTTTCGTAAGTTGGGTCACCATTCTCTCGGAGTATAAAGTTGTTGGCTATGCAATTTATATCAATCCTGAATTTCTGGAGGTGCCCACTAGGGAAAGTAAATCATTTCCTGATGAAACCAGGAATGAGGTGAGCAGTGTTTCATGTCATTATTGACAACCTAGTGTGTAACTTGATAACTTAACTTGAAGTGGAGATGTGAGATGAAACAATGGGTTGTTATAGCAATACTCAAATACGACTGATGATTAGATGGCTGAGGCGTGCAAGTTATTTATCGGTAAATACTATAATGATGTCACAACAGATTTAGAAGAAAAAATTAATTATTTTAAAGCAATTGGTACTTCAAACTTCGAAGACACTTCTCTGGAACTACTAAACTCTTGAATAAGGTACACGGGCTTAAAATTTCATTCTTGTTTTCGAATGTATACGTAGCTTTGAGCATCTGTAGTTGAAGCAGAAAGGTTATTCAGCATTATGGCTCTTGTTAAAAATGGTCTAAGATCAGTTACGCATCAACAACTTCTAACAGATTTTGGGACCTTGGCAACTGAATCAAATTTGCCAAGGCAACTGCCTTTCATGATGTGATTCAAACGTTTGCTGAACGAGTGGTTCACAAAGTGACAATGTTATAGAGAAATGCCCATTGTCGATTCAGTGACGTTTACGTGTGAGCACACTGACGTCTGTGTTTACTGTAATGTGTCGTCAAGCCAAGGAATGAACTGAGGCGCTCCATATCGCAGTATTACTTACACTAGACATTCGTCAATTTACAAATCAGTATGATACTCACAAGGGAACCTCCCCATCGCACCCCCCTCAGATTTAGTTATAAAAGGGCACAGTGGATAGGCCTTGAGAAACTGAACACAGATCAATCGAGAAAACAGGAAGAAGTTGTGTGGAACTATGAAAAAATAAGCAAAATATACAAACTGAGTAGTCCATGTGTAAGATATGCAACATCAAGGAGAATATGAGCTCAGTAGTGCCGTGGTCCCGGGGTTAGCATCGGCAGCTGCCGCATGGGAGGTCCTTGGTTCAAGTCTTCCTTCAAATGGAAATTTTAATTTTTTTATTTTCAGTTTATGTGACAAACTCTCATGTTTTCATCACTTTTTTGGGAGTGATTCTCACATCCACAAGAAAACCTAAATCGGGCAAGGTAGAAGAATCTTTTTACCCATTCGCCAAGTGTACAGGTTAGGTGGGTCGACAGCATATTCCTGTCATGTGAAGCGCATGCCGTCACCAGTGTCGTATAGAATATATCAGACGTGATTTCCTGTGGTGGAATCGGTTGACCTATGACCTTGCGATCAAATGTTTTCGGTTCCCATTGGAGAGGCACGTCCTTTCGTCTACTAATCACATGGTTTTGCGATGCGGTCGCAAAACACAGACACTAAACTTATTACAGTGATCAGGGACGTCAATGAACGAACGGACAGATCATAACTTTGCGAAAATAAAGAAAATAAACTTTTCTCTCGAGGGAAGACTTGAACCAAGGACCTCTCGTTCGGTGGCTGCCCACGCTAACCACGGGACCACGGCACCACTGAGCTCCAATTCTCCTTGATGTTGCCTATCTTGTACATGGACTACTCAGTTTGTATATTTTGCTTATTTTTTCATAGTTCCACACAACTTATTCCTGTTTTCTAGATTTATCTGTGTTCAGTTTTTCAAGACCTATCCACTGTGCCCTTTTATAACTAAATCTAAGGGGGGTGCGATGGGGAGGTTCCCTTGTCAGCCTTTTTTTTAAAACTGAAGTGAAAGTATAGCGAATCATTTCAAAAAAAGTGAAAAGGAGAGTACATACATTTTACAAAAAAAAAAAAAAAAAAAAAAAAAAATAAAGAATGGTTCAAATAGCTCTGAGTACTATGGGACTTAGCTTCTAAGGCCATCAGTCCCCTAGAACTTAGAACTACTTAAACCTAACTAACCTAAGGACATCACACACATCCATGCCCGAGGCAGGATGCGAACCTGCTGCCGTAGCAGTCGCGCGATTCCAGATTGTAGCGCCTAGAACCGCTCGGCCACTCCGGCCGGCTACATTTTACAGTATTAGTTATTGAGCACGATATTGCAGTGTCTGTGTTGTAATTTTCCTTCGGATATGCATGCATTGTAATTCTTAACAACATAGGAACTGCAATATCGTGTTTATCCGCCAATACCAGGCAACGACTTTCAATTAAAATGTCCTCACCCTGTGCGGGAATAACATAATCTGTACGAGTGCAGGTTGTCTCTCATGAACGACGTCATATGGAAGTTTGGATGTAGCCGCGAGTCGTGCACGGATAGCCTACCACAGTCTGCCTTCAGCAGTGGTGAGGCGAGCGGTCCGCAGCTCATTGTCGTGCGGTAGCGTTCTCGCTTCCTGCGCCCGGGTTCCCGGGTTCGATTCCCGGCGGGGTCAGGGATTTTCTCTGCCTCGTGATGACTGGGTGTTGTGTGCTGTCCTTAGGTTAGTTAGGTTTAAGTAGTTCTAAGTTCTAGGGGACTGATGACCATAGATGTTAAGTCCCATAGTGCTCAGAGCCATTTGAACCATTTGAGGCGAGCACGTCTTGTTTGCATTCGCTTGTTGTGTTCCTTGTGAGCTTGCGCGCGTTTGTTTACTTCCGCGTAGTGGCTGTTTTCGTATCCGGATTCATCGACCATTATGGCGTTTTACTATCGCCAAGCCACAATTAAATTTACTTTTTCTTTGAATCATGAGCGACCAAACGCTTATGAAGTCGAACGGTTTGTACTGAAAGAAATGCGTCCCCCACTGCAATATGTTCCCGGGATTCTTTTATCTGTCATTAGATCCACTGTGAGCGGCGCCATTCTAACAATCTCAAGTTTCGATACTCTGATGGTCACATAGGGGCTGTCATGGTTGGCCATGCTGGTTGTGTACTCTGAACGTTGAGGGTTTTCGAACGGTAGTTTGAGGTGCTGTCGGACGTTGTGATGGTTACCTTTAAACCTTACAGCAACGGCGTCAGTCACGTTGCTGGTGTTTTGACTGTGGGAGGTGACTTCAACTCCACCCAGGCGCCCAGTGATCAGCTGCCACGTTACTCCCTTCACGGCAGCGCTAGAGGCCATTGTCCAGCACGTCAACTTTGTGGACTCTTGGGAGCATGTTCGTGGAGATCATCTTGGATTTACACATTTCACTAGTCATTCTTTCAGTCGTCTCGATCGTGTTTATATCTCCCGCTACATTGTCGATGGAGTGCAGGCTGCTGTAGTCTGGCCCGTTGCGCTCTCTGACCATGACGCCTATATCTCTACCGCCAGTCTCTGCCGTGAAAGGCTGTGGCGTGACTGGGGACCACGGAAACTCCACGTAATCCATCTTACTTCACCCAACTGGTCATCGAGACCCCGTGAACAGACGGTCGTCGACGCCATGACGCATATAAGTGTCTCCTGTCATGGTGGTTCCTCTGCTCAATGCCTGCCATATACAAGGCCTTGATTGGTTACGGAAGGAAAATTGCGGCGGGGCGGCAACAAACCCAAGATTTCTACTTCACCATTCTCTGTCAATGTACTATGGTGCCGTATTCGCCAGAGCGTCAGGCAATGGTGAATACTGCCACGGTACAGCTCACTGCCCTCACTCGATGCCACCTTGCAGGAGCCATGGTCAGGGTTCACACATACGATGGGTTAGCGCAGGAGCATCCGTATATGTACCAGGTGATAGGGGAAAGGCGCCACCGTCGGAGGACTTTGGTTAATGTTCTTACGTCTAATGGTGGATGGCGTTTAGATACACAACGCGATATAGGGTCTGCCCTCCACGCACAGTATGTTACTCGTACTGTGCACAACGTAATCACTCTGTAGTGTCCCGACTTTCCTTTGGCTCGAGTCCTGGGTATGCAACGGTGGATCTGCTAGCTGACGTCACGGTCAATGAAGTCCATGACGCTATCAAGGCGGATGCTATGAACGACTCACCTGGCCCTGACGGCCTCTCACTAGAGTTTTATCAGACATTTCCACCCAATTGATGTCGACGTGGGCGGAAATTTGTCGAGACCTTACGTCGGATATTGTCCTGATCCCTGACAATTTTCTTAACTGTCTCCTCAGTCCCATCCACAAGCCTCGGGTTACATTACAGATATGTAATTATCGCGCCTTGACATTGCTCAACAGCGACACTTAGATCTTTACTTGGCTCTTGGCTGCAAGGCTTAAACGGACGGTCCAGAACATCGTTTCTACTGATGAAACCTCTTTGGGCGGTGCCAATAACATCCGCGCTGCCCTCTGTCGCTATCGAGACATAATTGCTCCTTCTCACACTCTTTGTGTGCTTGGGCTTATGACCACTCTTCAGTCCAGTCAAGCGTTTGTTCAGGTCGATGACAAATACTTGCTCCACAATATGGGATACCCTGATACCGCGGTCGATGTCCTAATGCATCTCTTTTGTGGACGTCCAGTGTACTTTACAATGGCCGTCTCACTCCTCCCATCTTGATCGGTTGCTTAGTGCATCAGGGCTACCCGCTCTCAGCATTGTTGTACGCTTTCGCTATGGCACTGTTGCTCTGTGGCCTCCATTAACACCTGCCTGGGATGTCTCCTGGTGGCCATGTCCTTCGTTGCACCACATATGCAGACGATCTCATTATTCTTCTTGGTAGTGATGCTGAGGTCAGAGAGTCCTTGGCATGGGTCCCCACCTACAGATAAACTTCTGTGGCTGCCTTAACTTTCGGAAACGAAGTGCCATGGCAATAAGTGCAGGGCTTCCTGAGGGCAGAGCTGCTTCATTGCGTGTAGCTGCTGCTATCCGATGCTTAGTACTCGATTTTATAGGTGAACTGCAGTGTACGATTTCCCTCAACTGGCAGCCCCTAGTGTTCCAATTACGAGCTGGGCTCCTAGATCATTGTTTACGAGACACTGATTTTCTGCAATGGACACAATACGTAAAGGTATACAGGGTGATTCTAAGGTCACTATATAGTGATATAGTAAATCACTATACATTTCAGTGATATAATAACGGAATATTTGTTTCTTGCAGGTAGTACGACAGAATGCTAACCAGAGAAGAACGGATCGCTGTTGTGTCTGCTCGTCTTCGTGGAATGACGTATGAACTGGAGCGGACAGACTTTGCCCGTCGATTCCGGAAAACAGGCCCCACCATGCTTGCTATCAAGGCCCTCGTCAATAAATTCCAGCGTACTGGTAGTGTTGCAGATGAAGAACGTCCAGGGAGGCTGGACATAACGCCAGACACCATGCAAAGTGTGCAGGATGCGATGACACGTAGTCCTTCCGCATCTACCAGGAGACTTAGTAGGGAGATTGGTATTCCCCAAACCACTGTATGGAGAGTTCTTCGTTACAAGCTGCACAAACGTGCGTACCATATCCATGAGCTTGAATCAGAGGACTACGCAGTCAGACAAGCTATGTATCATGACCTGCTACCGGCTGTGGAAAATGATAATTTGATGCAAAATGTCTTGTTCAGTGATGAAACTACATTTCATACCTGTGGACATGGGAACAGACACAACTGCAGGATCTGGACAGACGAACAACCAAGTGTGCTGAAGGAGTTGCAACGGGACACAGCAAAAGCGAACGTGTTGTTAGGGATAACGAGGTCAACAGTGCACAGGTCCTTCTTCTTCTGAGAACAAACCGTTAGTGGAACCACATACCTAGATACGTTGGAACAGTTTTTGGAGCCCCAGTTGATATCTGATGGGATTATGGATACTGTGGTTTTTCAACAGGGTGGTGCACCACCCCATTTTGCCCTTGTTGTTCGGGATTATCTGAATCAAGTATTTCCCAGCAGATGGATTGGTTGTGTCTCTCCACGGATGTGGGCACCCCGCTCTCATGACTTGACACCCTTAGACTTTTGTGCATGGTGGTTTATCAAGTCTAAGGTATACCAGGTGAAGATCCGCACCACTGAACACTTAACACAGTGGATTCGAGCCGCAGCTGCTGAGATTACAGTATATATGCTTGGGCAGGTTTTTCGGTCTACAGTGGAGCGCTGTAGGTGTGCCTAGACATGCAAGGTGATCACATTGAAATGTACTGAAATTATTCCCTATTGCAACATAAGTTGCAGTGCTATTACATATTGGCTAATAAAATTTGTTTAAGTACAAAATGTATAGTGACTTTAGAATCACCCTGTATTTGGCGTCACATATCACCCACGTGGCACAGACACTCCCCACTCCGCCTTCCATGGCCCACCACATGCTAGCAGCACTGGATTTGTACATTTGCCACGGCTTGTTCAAGATACGGTACGAGACCCTCGCCCTCTCGGAGTGCAGCAGTGGTTTCGGCTGTATCATGTCTAGAGCAATAACCCTTTTCGTAAGTTCTCAAATGATACTGCGGCACCGTTGTTCCACGTGCCTCACCAGCCTGTTGCTGTAGACTCTTGTACCACACTCTCTCTCAGCCCCTATTCTACTGTCGGACGTCCCACTGCCCTTCTCTTACTTCCACCATTTTTTCCTCGAACTTAACTATGTCCATACTGTGCTACTGCTGGCGCACTTGATGTCCTCAAAGTCTATCAATGGCTTTCTCCACTGGAAGAAGATACCGAATGTTGTTGAAAGGAAGAATCCCCATGTCGACTGGCGAGCCGTATGGCGATCAGCGTGGGCTCTTTATCTTGCCACTGATGTCCAATCTGCATGGTACATTAAAGTCAGCGGGAAGCAAGTACGTCGGTCACGCCCGACTCCTCATCAGATACCTCTGGATATTTCCCACAAACGGAGACGAACTACGTGAAGTGGATTTGTGGGCACACAGCTCACTACTTTTTTGCTGATAGAGAGAAAAATGTCCTTGATTTTTGTCACTTTCTTAATGAACGACGACATTTTGCCGTTGTTCGGGGTAGCAAATACAGACAATTTTTCTCCAATAATCTTTCTAGTGTTTTTATTAACCCACCGTGGAGTATAGTGTTACTGCAATGGGAAGTCGATCCACACATAGTACAGATTATTTCTCTTAACACTGGAATGTTCTTCTCTGAGAAACTGAGTGTGGGGAACTGATGCTTCCTCCTCCTCGCGAAGTCAGCTTCCTGCTACGCTTGGTGACGCAAAAAAGAACGAAACTCTATGTAATTGGTGCGCTTTGTACCTCTACTACTTGTTCCCTACAGTTTCCTTGGTCTCTGGGTGAAACAACGGGACTTTGTGACTAGGCCTCGTTTAGCGAGCCCTGCCCACTTTCCCCGCGCCCCTCCCTTTGTGTGCTAGAAAGGATGCACTGAAAAAATTTAAAAAAAAACGCGTGGAAGGTCTTCTGTTCGATCCTGGGCACAAACTGTCCACGTTTCGCATGTAGAGAGATATAAATGAATGATTTTTTTTAAAAAAGCAGTTAAGGCCACAGTTCGTGTAAAGCGGGAAATGCGGGGTTCTGGCCCCGGGGCCGTGCGGTTCTAGGCGCTGCAGTCTGGAACCGCGAGACCGCTACGGTCGCAGGTTCGAATCCTGCCTCGGGCATGGATGTGTGTGATGTCCTTAGGTTAGTTAGGTTTAACTAGTTCTAAGTTCTGGGGGACTAGTGACCTCAGAAGATGAGTCCCATAATGCTCAGAGCCATTTGAACCATTTTTTTCTGGTCCCGGTCTAGCACAAATTTTCTCTGTCGTCATCTCACTATATACCTGATTGTTGTCAGTATTCACAACGCGAATACGTTTCATGTACATTACTGAGTAGCACCATAAATCGAACTTGTAAGTTAATCAGTTGTATCAGTTTTCTCTCTTGCCATGTAAGTCTTGCTCGAGCAATCGTCCAATTCCCTAATTCTGATGATCTTGGGTTCCTGATAATCGTCTTCATCACTGCTTTCCATTTCAATATTTATTGTTGTTCTTTCAGTCCCCTGGTCCATGAAAGCGCCATGGTGCTGGTATTATTTCTCGATTTATTTAGCTTTTGCACACTTATTCATGATTCATCTGATTGCTGTGTTAGTTCTTTCAAAGCCACAGTGGGAAATTGGAGACATGGTTTACAAACACATTTTGCTTTACTTCATTCCAAACGGTTCTGACTGTAATAGAATATTATACATAGTGCATCATAATATCTATCCCCAGCTTTGTGATATAATAGAGGACAAGAACTTAAACGTTTTTCTTAATAGAAAAATGTCTAGAAATGCATCATTTTGAAATAATACTGGTAGAAAAACCGTATATTGCAATAAAAATGGTCAGAAGACTTCATTGCAAAACTAGTGTAAAATTTAGAGGAAGAACCCACGAATGACATGTCACACAGCTGTGCTACAAACTGTTTCCTTTCTACGAAATTATTATAATGAAATCTACCGAAAATCGCAGTTCTATTTATTGATGTTACTTAAATTTGTAGCTACGGCAGCTTATTCTAATTTTGAGTGAAAATTAGAAATGTGAATATAGAAAATTTACTTGGAAAAAATATCTAAACGAGGTAGGTAATTTAACTTTCAGTGTCAGTTCGATCATTAGGAAGACTATCTCTCTACACTTTCGTATAAAAACCTTGTTATGAATTTTAATACCCGAAACTAAGTAAACAAATTAACAAAAGGTATTTTGTTGCTTATAATACCAAACTGACCTTAGTAATTCTTTTTCTTTTTCATGGTAAGAATATTATCTGAAGCAAAAACATCTAAAATCTGAGTGATGAGTACTGGCTTTTTTATTGGAAACGAAGCATTTGCGGACACCGAGTTATTGACGGGCAATGTTCGCTTTCAAGTCCCCTGTGGTGTCGAAAAACTAGGCCCAGCTATTCCAATACACCTGTATATAAACTTCCTTCTCTGTGATGGAATACTTCGTCCGTATTTTTCAGGGGCATCGGCTTCCTAAATACGATGGCTATTCGGAAAGTAAGGTCCGATCGGGAGGAAACGGAAAGCACAGTGAAAATCCGATGAACTTTGCACAGATGTGTTGGGTAGTGTCTCTAGTATGCCCATCGATCGCGTCACGTTGCCCAAAAAGTTGTCTCTCCCGCCAAGAAAGACGGCCTAATGTGAGATTTCGCCTCATGTCATGCAGCCCACATAATGTAACTGTCATGCGTTTCCTACTTCATTGCAGTTATCGGCCGCACTCTGCAGGGGAGATGAAGATGCTCCTGCAGTGTTTTCGTTGGGAAGTGTTTTATCACCCACAATACGGCCCGTAGTTGACTCCCCCTGAGTTTCGTCTCTGCACACATGAACCGCTGGCTACGAAGACAGCACTTTGCCACAGACAACGATCTGTAGACCAGCGTAGCCAACTGGCAGAAAGCAGAGGCGGCTGCCTTCTGTGACGAGGGTATTGGAAAGTTGGTACAACGCTACACAAATGTCTAAGCAGGAGCGGCGACTATACAGAGAAGTAGCTGGAAGGTAAAGCTAACTGTCGCAAATAAAACATTTTTTATTTTATTTTAAAATGGCTTACATTTCGGGACAGAATAGCCCTTGTACAGAATAACACTGCATGCAACATACAACCGGACTTAGTGCGGATAATACATGTGTGTATACTGCTGTGTGCTCTTATTCATTCTATTACATCATAGGCAACTTTCAATTAGATCGAATTCCGATGGGAACGTCTCGTGCAACGTACAGTGCCATACTATAAATTGTATTCGTGAACATGTGTTTCTTGTTTAGTAAGAAAATACGTTTTGGCTATATTTCATCCCACTAAGTACTTTTTGTGTATTTCCAATATTCCCTGAGTTATGTTTCGTTTAAATCACGTCAAAGCTTCATTAAAATAACAATCCTGCCCAGAGCCCCATGCTGCTCTCAGTGGCTGGCGTGCAGATGATTGAGCCCTTCCCCTGCCATACATCACCCCTCAACTTTGGTATGACCAAGCTCCACTTCCAGTTCTGGGCGTGTGACATACCTTGACCACATCTAAATAGGTTTAACCACCGTCTTCGGTTTGTAATACTTCATCGTAACGATGGCAAAACACTTTTAATGCATTCAGGTCTACAGTTGTAGATCCTATTCGAGTGGGATTCCGCTCCAAGCAGTCAGCATCATGGTTGACAATGTCTTCTCGCTGCTCAACAACGTCTGGGAAGTGTAATGCGGATTTCAACACACGTCATTTTTCATACCGATGCCATTCCACAGTGCATACTTTTCGTCCTCTACCTTACGTCATAAAAGTGTCAGTACAGACCCAATTTGATCGTCTTGTGACCTGGGTCGTCTGCACCGAACTGTGTTGTATAAAGTGTGTGTTCTTTTTAGTTTCTTCCCAACAGTTTATTCTAAAGACTCATGCCCACATCAAGCAGGCACTAGGTGGTAAGCTTCATAACCACAGACCTCGACAGTGAAGTGTGGTCATGAAGACACCTGGAATTGCTACACACAGGTTTGCTAGACAGCTGGCGGACTTAATGATGCTAGCATTCCTGGCCGAGAGGCTAAGCTGTGTCAGGAGATGACGAAGAAAATTAGTACTGCTCCGTTGAGTGCAATATGCGCTGGTAGCCTGCCCCGCCACCCAAGTGATGGGAGTGTAGGCATCCAGGGTGCGGACCCCAGTGTATCATCTGGCAGGCAGCGTCTAGCGGTGGCGGGCGCCCAGTGGCTCGTGGCTCGGTAGCTGGGAGAGCTTCATTTCGACCCCCCCCCCCCCCCTGCCCGACACTGCTGCAGCTGGGCTCCCGGACAGGTGGTTCTGTCGGGATGATGGTCAAGTGGTGGTGGTCTTATGGTAGAGGCCTACACTACGTGGACGCTGAATCATGGACTCGTTGATTCGATGCCCTGCCTGGCAGGACCGCCAGTTTTTAAATGCGCCAGATCAGGTTTGTTATGGTATATTTTACGTTACGCCTAAGTAGTCGATCGACATGGCTGCCTGGATTTGATATGAGGGTAGGTTAAATTGTTGTACAGCTGAATGCTAGGGGGCCCAGGCCTCATGGCACGTTGCAGTAGATCTGGCTAGGTGACCAGTACAAGTGATCCCAGGTACAAAGACGAGCAGCATTGTCGGAAATGAGTAAATCCCAAGGCCAGAAATATGAATAGCCGCTGCTTGCATGGCCTTTGTGCATGAGCCAATGCTCCAAGACCTGGCAGAGTGTCAGACAAGATGAAAAATATATTCTTACGGCTCTTCAAGAATCTATAATAATTCACAGTGAAGTATTAAAGTAAATATGAATACACCTGCGATCTCAAAAAGATGAGGCACATCCAGTGACACAACAACATTTCCATATCTCAAAAACTACAGAAGCTAATATTTCACAGAATAAACATTTTTACAATAGACATCTTTTAAACGCTTCATGCGATTTCGACATACGATATCTCAAATGATAACATTGCACTATAGCTATCACCTCTGAAATCTATGTACCTATATCTATTTCATTTCTTCATTTATTACATTTTTTATATCTTCTAGTTATGCAATTTTTTGTCAGAACATCCTATCCTTCATAATTACACAGCAAATGAATACAGTATTAATACCTCACATTCTGTCATATTTGTGTATTTATGTAATGAACAGTTCAGTATTTTGCCAATAACTTTATTTAAATGCCAGTTACAACTGGTAATAGAAAATCATGGTGATTTAAAAAGTGGTCAGTAGCGAGTATTAGCTGACAGCACCAGTGTGGAAGAGAGCTAAAAGACGCTTCTGACAATCAGGCCTCAATAATTGTTTAAAGAATATTTAACATCAATGTAATGTCAGTTGTCATGAGCGCACTTGTGCAAGAACCTTTATTTATATTTATTATGAATGGTCTGAGTGTGAATGAATGCTTATAACAGTTCTTTATTTGAATATTATCATACAAAACATTAGTTTAGTCTGAGACGTGGTCAAGTTGAGTCAAATGGTGCCTGCAGAACGTAAGAAAGATATATTTTTGGTGGGAATATCCTTCAGCTAATAGAAAAGCGAACATTAGCGGAACGCTATGGGAGTCTAGAGGAGACTGAGACTTTCTCGAGTGAAGAGCTCAAGGGAGCGATTCTGGGCGCTTTTACACGAGTTCTGGAAGGAGGCAGATCTGCTTGTCGTAATGAGTAGTATTCGAATGTGAAGGTGTTTCACTCTGGGCTATGAATACCCACCACCGTACTTCAACTTCTGAAGGGACTTAATACTTTCGAAGGTCTGAATGTGCTCCAGAGTAGGACTCTAACTTTTTCTGCTTGTATTATGAAACTTAGGATAGACAAAGTTTGAGTTACTATTCTTTGTATCATGTGTAATAATTTATAAATAATATTGTTGAACTCTGAAGGGTTTTGAGAGAGATAATACATAGTGTACTGCGATTACGGAATGGACTTTTTCTTGTCTGTGCCATTACAATTTCGTTAGCGAATTTTGCTGCCATTCTCCTAACATTCTCAACGTAACTTTACTGCATTTGATAAGGATATTTTCTGTCTGTATCTCAACTGAATATTGTAAAGACGCTTCCCATTTCTTTGAGATGTCCTTTCTTAAATAAACATTATTCAACATAATTCTCTTTCATCTACGTCAGTTGTAGACATTAGAATAGGACCCTTTTTATTAAATGATTCATTTTATTTTATATTTGTGTGTCTTTTATTCACTTGCAATTCTAGCCAATGCATAGACTACTTGATTGTTGGATCACAGCTACAGGTTATTATTTGTAACGAATTAGCTGTGGAACATGAAGACAGATATACCCAGCTTGACCCCATGCCTCTATCGAGCTGTTATTTTTGAACAGAGCCATTCATAGCTCTAATACCTAAGTATGATTAACCGCAGGTTCCTTTTTCTATAAGAATTTACAGATTTTCACATCAATTTTGTTTCATACTTGGCATATGCATATGTATTTTAGCCTATCCTATCAATTTCATGCCACTTTTGTGGCCTATCCTGCCAATTTGCCAATTTTACTGCTTATACTGCCATTTTACCAGTTTTGCAGACCAGCCTACCACTTTTCAAATGAATTGTGGTCCTCTCACTACAGAGCACAGACCTAGGGTTAACAGATGACTGTCTGAGATTTATAGGCCCTCGCAGCTCTTATCCAGGAGCATTGGGGCCTGATGGCTATTGGCTGGGAGCAAAGTTGGGAGAGGTGGCGGAAGGGGAGGGAGTGGAGGGGAGGGGAGGAGGTGGAGGGGTAGGTGGTGTGACCTTGAACATAACAAGAACAACTGTCTCAACTGTAGACTGATACCAAATGTGACCTTGCTGATACCAACTAATTTTGCGACCAGAACTCTCACTACCTTCCTACTAGTACTTGCTAAAATAAAGTATTATACATAGTTCATTCTAAGTGCCACCATGGATCCGCACCATTCGAAATACTTCATTAAGCTGCCATCCCTATTGAATGGACTTTCTAATGCAAGTAACAATTCTCCAGCTTCAAGTGCATCTAATGCAAGTGCCATGTCTATCTCATTTTTCCCTTGAATGTCCTCTCATCCTGAGAATGGGCGCTTTCCACTATGAGATTGAAACACTATTTTCACATCGCACAAAAACCGTTTGAAAAGGAGTAGTTCTCTTTTCGTATCTCTCTCTCTCTCTCTCTCACTTTCTCTCATATATTGTCATCAACAAATCTGATAGGTGTGGAAATACTGGGCATTAGTTTTTTATTGTTTGGTCTTGGTCATGGAGTTTATATTTTCATTTCAGTCAGTGTACCAACACACGCTCGCTCATGCAAACATGCACCATAACCATATCACCAAGCTAAACATAGCGACCATGTGCACACACACACACGCACACACACACATACACACACACACACACACACACACACACACACACACACACACACACACACACAAACTCGCATTCCCATTTCCAAGTTACGAGTACAACAGCTTTCACCAGTTCGGCCTCATCTGTTCATTGCATTGGTATTTTTGCCACGTCCATTCCAAGATTCCCCGACGTACAAACTATAATTTCTCAGATTGGAATGAGTTCATGCACTCACGTGAGTCGTGTGTATGACGACGGCCACCTTGAAATCTTGCAGGCTGGACTAGTCCGAAAACCCGCGCACCAATGGCGGTCATCGAGTATTTCTTTCCTCACTTTTCTATATATTTTCAATTTCTTTTAGCACGTTTCTCCCATTGTTGTGCAAGTTTGAATATACCGTTACGACAGCATTCCGTTACAGGTTCCTGGAGACGCTCATGTACTGTTTTCCGAACATCAATCACCATCTTACTGTGGTGGTCTCGCATCTGCCCCTCAACACAACAGAAAAGATGATAGTTGGAGGGTCTCAAGTACAACAGCTTTCCCACCGAAATGTTCTGGCCTTCTGTACAGTGACACGGTCAGTGTGAGGACCGGCGCTATCCCGCTGCAGGATGAGCTTACCAGGCCGTTTAGCACACAGTGCACAACACAGGTCTAAAAGTGTTTGTATATAGTGGGCAGCATTTTTGGTTTGACCGGGCTCAAGAAAATCCGTCAGAATGCTACTCTTTGCATCCCAGAAGACAGTGCCCGTAACTTTCATTGCAGACGAAACTGTCATCGCTTTCTACTTTGATGGCGATTCGAAGTGGTGCCGTTCCACAGCCTGGCGTTCTGTTTAAGGCTCATAATCATGGAATCATCTTTCATCGCCAGTCAGAAACTCGTAAAAAATCATCAACTTCGTTTTGAATTCTCTGAAGAGTTTGAGTAATGGATCTTCTCTGAAGTTCGTGTTTTCAGTCAATAACGGTGAGACCAACTGGGCACAAGCTTTTCAATAACCTAAGCTTTAAATCGTTTCTTGCACCGTACTTTATTTTTCTGCGTGTTTCGCAGCTATTTCTCTTACTGTGACAGTCCTGTCTTCACTAATGAGCTCACCAGTTCTTTCCTTGTCACCTTCCGTCGAGGCAGTTCGAGAGCGAGCGCTAAGGGGCTCATCTTGCTTACTGTTCTTTCCATCTATTAAATGTTTCACCCAACTCCTAACACTGCTGGTGCAGACGGAGTGGGTTGCTCACAGCATTCTGTGTAGCCCTCGTATAACCCATACGCGAAAATGAACATTATTCAAGACCCCACACATTAATTTTATCCTATCGCTCATATACCCGATCTTTTGTACTCTCTTTACAGTGCCTTCGCGACCTTATAAGGGCCATCAGACAAAACGTAGAACTATGCTGAGGGAAAGTGGCAGTTGTTAACTAGCTGTGATAGCTCTACAGATTCGTCGCAAGTGGCGCCATAAGCCAATGGCTAGCCAAGATGGCAACCATGCGTAAGAGGGAGGAAAGTCATAACGCTGGTTCCAGGCTTGTGCGGTCTCCATTTCTGCGATGGATTTTATAGTTACCCTGGCACTGGCAAATTGCAAATCTGACTACTAGGTAACAGAAGTCAGAGCATGCTGTTATCTGGCACGGCGGCGGACTGCAATGTAATCGTTGACGAGAAACGAGACAAAACGAGTGAGTGAACAGTGTGAGTGAGTCGAGTGTGAGAAGTGATGCGCGGTGTCTCCAGCAGTTTTGTAGGCTACGTAGTGTGCCTCCATGGCTGAAAACATTAGCCGTGCTGCCAGCTCTACAGGGTAGCTGCTTTCCCTACCCCTAATATTACTCTGTGGTGTAAACAAGGATCTTTTTAGCCCTAAGTTTGCCATCCACAGACAGGGCTCCAAAAATACGAAAATCATGTAAATGGAAGAGCGCCGTAAAGTTCAAGCGTCCAGGAATGTTGACGGGCGGCACCATCCAGCTGAAGGATTTTTGGGGTCCTGAAGGAACACATTCGTGGCCATCAGTTTGCTTCAAACAAAGAGGTGCATGCCTGGATACAATGATGTTTCTGTAGGTAACCGCAAAGTTTCCCTCAGACAAAATGGGATGGGGCTATATGAGCTGAGCCTAAAAAAACCGAATGGGTTAATGCCAATTGCTGTTTGTTTATGTGGTTCATTGGATATGCAAATGATCAATGTTGCTATAATTACTAGTGAAATATATAAATCCAGACTACCAGAGTGGAAATAAATGAGTAACAGGAATAACAGGTACCCAAGAAAATGAAATTTTGACAGAAAATGTTTGTCTGATCGCTACACTACTAAGGGCTAGTTGTACAGTCCCCAGTTGGCAGCCACTTAAGTTCTATTCTCGGAATAGCGTGGCAAACGCATTGTATGAACACGTAATAATGTCTGACCAGAGAATAAAAGAGGGCTAACTAAACCAGTGATTCTGGCAGGATTAGTGAAGTTAACCGGAAGTAAGTTTTGACAGTGGCATGAATAGTTACAGAATTAGTGACAACAAGGTTGTATGTTAGAATGAGGGATGAGAAGAAACATAAATCATATGGAAGAATATGGCAGTTCCAAAGTAATATAATAATTTCATACTACTTCTACTTTTCGATCTCATGCTTAAAAAATTGGAGCATGTAAATGAAATGTGAAACTATTTCCTATTTTAAGGCTTCTTGCTTGTAGTAGGCCCAATAGGCATTTGAAATTGGTACTTTATATTCTGTCAAGTTATTTATGTAAATGAGGTAGACAAAAGTAACCATTTGTGCCAAAACAGTCTCGCTTATTTGGCGTGCGTTATAATTGCTGCAATGTTAGAAAGGCCTACTTTGTTTTATCGAACTGACAGTGGCAAGATAGACACAATCAAACCTAGAAACCACAGCAGTCTTCGGTAGTATTTGTGTTCACAATATTTCCAGTATTAGAAAACGACATTTTGATTTTTCATGTAGCAAAACATTTGACGAACTTTGATGAGGTAATAAATGCTTTCACGAAAAGGAAAGCACACCTTGTACAGCAGTAGCAAGATTAGAAGGAAAAAATGCTGGGACCAAAGGATTTAAGAACTGTATACTGTCTTGCTTGTCTCTTGTCTTACTGGTTTTATGTTTCCTATATTTAGTTTTATGTCACACAAAATAGGAAGTTATTAACTAACAGGCAAAAAAGAGTGCAAGTTAACCGGCCGACTGAGAGCAGGAGAGGCGCCACAGGACATTTCAATTTCCACTGTCCTGAATATAGGTTTGATGACCTCCATTACAAAATAAATACGTTTCAATTCCACAGAGCGAAATACCACGACGTGCGGTAGAAGAATGCTGTGTGAAGAGGCGTGACACTACACTTTGGCACACTTAAAGACTAAATAACATGTCTTACATTTCCATGAACTTATATCTTACTTAATAAACTTTTCAGAAAGATGTGGGCTACAAAATTAACATGTTTTTGAAAAACCAACCTTTTTACAGTTTTTGATGTCCTGTCTCAAATGCTCGAGAGGCTGGGGCCCCCCTATCAAGTTTCTCACATGGTTCAGAAATGTCGAAGATCAGGAGCTGATGGTTGTGATATCTCTGTCTGATAGGCCATAACTTCCACTAAAGTAGGAAGCCTACAGCAACTCTTGGGACATACATGGAACAATATGAACAATGTGTGGCATAGATCAGATATTTGTTTCACTAGTGTCGTGCATTAAATGAAAATAAATGAATCAGGTGACATTAGAATTAAATTATGTAGTCAACCAAGAATGTTCTAATTGAAATGATTGGTTTATTCATTCAGTAGCTCTTTGAAATAATTAAAGGTGGTGTCCTAGATTTTTACTAATATAATTTAATACATTACATTATTTTAATAAGATAAATGAAATAATATTAATTAATCAATGCCAATATTATCTTAATATGTCCTAACACTTCTAATTAAAATAATTTAATCATATAATTATACCAATTAAAAGTTATAATTGTGTATATATATAATTCATATTACAATAAAAGTAATTTTGTACAAATACTATACTATATTAAGGCATTGGATATTATTTGAATCGTTTATATTATTTGATCTTTCTTCACAATTCATGGAATAGAAAGATTATATCATAAAGATATTAATATATTCATTTATTTCAATACAAATTTCGTTTTTATGTTTCTTCATATACACTAGAGAACCATTTTTTGACATCATGAGCATGTAATCAAATTTTTTTTGGGTTAAAATATTTACTTTATTTCCTTTAACTTTTTGTAATTTTTTGAGTTATTTGACTATATTTGAATAAAGATATTTTATTTGTTTTGTTCAAAAGTTTTATTATTGTTTAATTTTTCACTTGGTCTGTTGTGTTTACTGCAGGTTTTGTTACATTAAACGTTAAGTTTGGAGTAATTTGTTTTAATTATCAAGTAATTTTCGAGATGGCAATTGATTTAGTGTCAGTATAATTTGTTGCAACAGCTGCAATGATAATATCTGGTAAAAGTGAGAATTATTGGTTAAAGCAGTGGCTTGTAATATAAGAGTTAATTACACCATTGTAATGTGAAATAATAATATTTTTATTTTTTATGTATCTGAGAAAGTAATAAACTAAGATTAGGCTCTCTACTATGTTAAAACTGTATTGTACTTACTATTGTAATGTTACAATTTTAAATGTTCAGGTCCAGATGCTGTTCATAGTAGTGGGTTACGACAGATTTTTTTATAATGGGTCTCATCTAGAAAACTATTAACAAAGTATCAAAATTCCTTTTTTCAGTTAATTTAACTGATATTGGCTCTAAGGTGTGTGCAATCTACCTGTTGTTTCCATTGTTGATTATTCCACAAAAAAATGTGACTAAGTAGCTTCAATTTAGATAAGTCATAAGATAGTAGATATACTGGAAAGTGTCTGTAAGTAGATGCTTCAAGATATAGCCTATTAGTAAAGTACTATAGTTGCAATGGAAAGTTTTCTATACAATTCAGGATATCTTGATTATTAATTATGTCATATTAAATAGTCATTTATTCCATTAATTAACAGAAATAATTTTATTCTATTTGTATTGTCTGTGTATATTTTGTAGAACAGATACTTTTTTGTGATACTTTATTGGTAATGTAAGTGGTTTATGAAATATTAATTTAAATTTATTAAAGTATATTTAGTTAGTTGTACCATTTGGTTGAGAGTTTCTCAAAATTTTAGTATTTACTTACTTACCTCACTTTTGATTGATATAGAGGTGACTTATAGCTAACCTCTCATAACTATTCCTTAGTTCCAGAGTGAAATTTTCACCGTGCAGCGTAGTGTGTGCTGATATGAAACTTCCTGACAGATTACACCTGTGTAAAAGACGACGTACTCATGGAAGTTAAACTGTTTTTAATGGGTTGTGATTTATGCTTAGGTAGCTTACTCAGTAGAGGATTTGCCTGTGAAAGGCAAAGATCCTGTGTTTGAGTTTAGGTCTGACATACAGCTTTAATCTACCAGAAAGTTTCTTATTGTTGAGCTGTTTGTGGAAATAAAATGGTACTCATTTTCAAAGATATCTATGTTTCATAAGGAAAACTTTAATTTTTATAGATAATAGGTTTTTATTTTATTGTTTAGATACAAATATTAACTTGTTATATGCTTCAGGAGGTTATTCAACAATATCTGATTATTTTAAAATATAATACCAGGCTTTAAACCACTTATTTTAAGACTATGTTTTAGATCACTATTTTGAAATTTGATTTACAATTATTTTAGGTGTAGGATTCAATTCTATAAACAGTGTAATAATAATAACAATAATAATAATGGAACTAGTGTAATTATTTTATTGGTAATATTTGCTGTTGCTATTTTATTATAAGGAACTATGCTAAATAGATTTCCACCTTTTCTGAAACATGATCTCTTGATTCATACATTGAGGTCTGGTCCATTCACTCAGGAAAATTATGAAGGGTCATTGTATTTTCACTATTGAAACATAGCATAATCGTTAGTATCTTAACTAGTGGCTGGAATTAATGGCTTGACAAGAAATCGACTGCCCTGTAATATTTTTCTGAATTTAACTTTTAAGTTAGAGGCTAGAATTAATCTTTGCGATGAGAGAACGTTATAGAGCTCAACGTTTAATTTTACCTAGTTTTTAGTTAGTCTTTCTACATTTAATTACAATGGTTTCTCTTGGTGACATTAAGCTCTTCATTTATTAAATCATTAATTTATGTTTCTCATGATGCCTAATGTGTGATCATAAGTTGAAGGTTCATTAAGGATAACAGCATAATTGCTTTAGTTTGTGATCTTTATACTGGATTAAGAAACATTTTTGGTACAGGAAGCCAATAATCTCATCTGTTCATCCTGTATAACCTTACTTTACCTTTTTAATGTATTGATTTCCTTGGCTGTCTGGGCAATGTATTATTATTTCACGTGAACATGTTGCCTTTCTTGTGTATTATCTTTTTTATTTTCTGCAAGACAGGCCGTTTAACTGTAATAATTGCTAGTTGGTCATCATATTCCAAATATACTTTATTAGGTTGTATACTTTCTGTAGCTGAGTTTTTTTCACGTGAAGCTAAATTACCTGTGGTTTTATTGTCTTTATTTACTTTAGTAGGTAGGTTCAATGCATAAAATATAAATTATGAGCTTCATTACTGCTTTATTATTGTTTTTTCATTCAGGCTGAGCTCATGTTGCTTCATGTTTAGCCAAATCTAATGGTACAGCTTTTGATTTTGCTGAAGGAGAGTGTGTGGTTTTAGTTTCATGTTTTATGGCAGAGTATACTACAACTCTATTTATGAGTATATTATTGGTTTTGGTCTGTGTAGGTGGTGGTTTTTATTCTTTAAATGTTTTAGTAAGTTTACTGTTAAATCTATTAGATTTTTCTGAATTCATTGAACCTTACCACAATTCCCTTCTGAACAATTTATGAAAGTTTGCTTTCAAGAACTTTTTACCTCTATGTTCAAATTTTTTATTTGATGCATTGGTTCTAAATATTTTATTCCTTTCATTTATTTATCGAAATATTTTGGGAGTTAAAAAGTTAATTGAAAAGTTAAGACCCTAGTTTTTTCTTTCCAAAACATATGGTTTTCCTACAGTAATAAACTTACTTCATTTTCTGTATGAGCGTTAATTATGTAATATGTAAAATAAATTATGGTTAAGATTGGTCCTCCTATAATATAACGTTCTTTAACTATGCCATTTTTCCATTCTTGTTGATAAATGTACAGCAATGTCTATTATTCAAAATAGGATTTGATTAATAGGCTAAAACTGAATGCCCCTAAACGGTTTTTTATTATGAAATGGTAACACTATTAAGATTCGTATTGCTAAAAATTATGTGATAACATATCCAAACTTATTTGGATTTGAAATATGAAACTGTGCAGATGAAAAGGAAGTACCATTGTAGTTGAATTTGGACTAATGTTACAAGTGGATTTGATTTACAAAATTATAAAGATCTCCTAAAACACAAGGGGTAATTAAGCATAACACAATTAATAATGATATTATTGATATGATTCGTGTGTGTTCTTGATTGTAAACTATGGGTGGAATGGTTGTCTTTTCAGTATCTCCAATTATTCGTAGAGGGTTATTGCATTCCTGTTTGGTGATGAAAACATAAATAGATTGCAGCTATAGCTGCAGTAATAATTGGTAACAGATAATGGAACTTATAAAGTCGATTAAAAGTAGCATTATATAGAGCAAAACTCCATCATAATCCTCGAAATTTGTAATTACTGTTGTTCCTCAGAAATGTAAAACAAATCTGATGTTTGTAGAAGCTATAACTAAAATATCATTATTAAAATATTTATTAACATATGTATATACATATATGATCCATAATAAATTCTGTGTCCTTCACATAAATAAACATGAATGAAAAAGATAGAAACCCCATTACCATTGGTATTCGAATAATGTGACCATTATTTACATCTCAACAAATATGAACCCTTTTTAAAGGATATTTCAATATCTGATGTCTAAGGTAAAGCTGAAAAGTATCCATTTGCCATTAGAAACATTAAACATGAGTCTAACAACGATCGAAACTTTTCATCAAAGTGAAATATCTGTTGGTACTGCTAAGTCAGCTGAAAAGTTATTAATAACTTTATTTAGTATTTATTCGTTAGTGTAGTTACCTAATTTTATGGATGGACACTTGATTAATAATTGCAGAAAAAGATAACTAATAATGGTCATTCCATTACTATTGTACTAATAATATTTCTTACATTATTATATAATTATTTCTGAAATATTGCTATTTTTTATAATTGTATTGTTAATATTTGCAGATTGAGTACTTTTTAAAAAGTCTATGTAGATAATTATATCAAAAACAATTAATGTAAATATATTAATAATTTATATTCTTAAAGTAAAGACTACAGTGATAGATTATTGTTTAATTATTTTATTTGATATAATTTTGTAACTTAGGTGAACAGAACCAATATTCTACAAAAAACATTAAAAATGAAATTTATGACAATGAAAATGTTCTATTATTGTTACTGTTATTAGATTAGTAAGGAAGGTACCAAAATCTATCAAGCATTGTTGCCACTGTATGACATAGTTTAATAAAATTAGTAGTTATTACATTTGATACTAATATAATTATTATTTTAATCATTTCATAAATTCGTTTATTAAAATATCGGTTTCACAGAGTGAGGATGGCGAACTAGTCTACACCTGCAGTTTTAAAAGTGAAAACTATACTCATTTCTATTTTATGAAATTGGTATTTCCTTAACTTTTCTAACTAATGTTTATGTTTTCTATTTTTATCTCTTTTTAAGTATATTTTGCTCACGTTTATTTTTTTCCTCAAAAGTAAACATTTACTGATGGTTTTGTAAAGGTTAGAATAGAGTGTCCTGTATTTGTTTATATTAATTTTTAATATCCTTATTGAATTTGATTATGATTATTTTTTCCTTTTATTTTTCTGTTTTTTTCTATTGTGTTTTGGGACTTTCTGTTTTAGTTTGTGTCATTTACTCTTATGGTGATGAATTCTTTAATTATTTTGTACTGTCTTTATATTAAAGCATTTATTTACGAAAAATTAATGATCCCACATTGTTTATTAGGTAATTGCTGATGGTTGGTTCAATTTTTGATATTTCTCTCAAGTTTTATTTCTATAGCTTGTATTTATTCTTATGCTGATTCTAATATAATTAGATACTATCTTCGTTTAATTAATTTTGTTTTACATTAATTTCGTTTGTTCTATGAATTAGACATTCAGTAATTACTACTAGAGGTTCAGTTCATTCATCTTCTCATCATTCACATTTTTTAAATTTTTTTATTTTAATTTAATAATTGTGCTGTATTGCTCATTTCTACATTACGTTTACTTTTCTAATGTTCTCAGTAGTTAGCTAGATTCCTACATTACTTTTGATTTCAGGTTCTGGTTTTACTAGCCTGTGTTTGATTTCTTGTACTTTAGTTGGTAGATTAATGTTGTTAATATGCTAATACCCTATATTTTCCTTTATTATTTGTTTCCAGTTCTTAGTGTGTTTTGTTCTATATTTTTATATTTTTGATAAAATGTCAGTGTTTTACACTCATCTTTGACTTTCAAAGGCTCATGTAAAGGCTCTTATTTTTGGTAGATTCATTCTTACAGGTGTGTCATTAATGTTTGGTGGATATAGTACTCTTTGTGTAAGAAGATTATTACTTGTATCACTTTAAGGTACAGTTATTTTTAATTATCCTTAGTGTTAGGAGATGGTGTTACTTTTACATTTATTGGTTCTAGTGAAGTCCTTACTTGCATGTTCTTCTAATGTTCATATAGGAATGGTTATTGGTGGTTTAATAACTATAAACTGAAAAGGTTATATAGACCCATTTTCTTTAATAGTTACTCATTGATTATGTTCTTCTGGTTTATTTTGTTTATCAGATAGTATTTATGAATATGAAGGTTGAGAGACATTATTAATTAACAAGAGTACAATTAATCTTATACTTATTGTAGCTGTGTGATGATTCCTTTTCATGACTATCAAATATTTTTGTTCCTTCTGCTTTAAATTTCTTAAGTAAATTATGATCATTAAATAGAATTATATCATCATCTTCTTTTAGACATTTGTTACCGATTTTATTATCTTGCTTGGAGATGTATTAATTTCATGTACATGTAAATAAATATACATATACAATTCTTGGCACTGATTTTATTATGCTTGTGTGTACGCTTACTCCCTTGGTTATTCATGTGAGCATTATCTTTCATTTTTACATTGATTTCCCTTTAATGTTCTTTGTTTAAAGGGTGCCTAGTTTGTTGTTTAAAATGTGTTAAGTATTTTAGTTAAAAATATTGTTTTGTTGCATCAATGATATGAAGTTTCTCATGTTAGACTGTGTATTTTTTCTGTCTGTTCATTGAGTTTTTTCTTTGTTTTTTAGGATTCTTATTTTTGTTGCAGGTGTTTATTATTTCAT
Organism: Schistocerca americana; assembly: GCF_021461395.2. Lineage (NCBI taxonomy): Eukaryota > Metazoa > Arthropoda > Insecta > Orthoptera > Acrididae > Schistocerca > Schistocerca americana. The sequence goes on along the minus strand of NC_060130.1, from coordinate 474,429,681 downwards.
GTCTGTTTATGGAGATTTTATTGAGTGAGAACGTTTTAATTTGGATGGTCTCACTCTGAAAATCACTTTAATTTTGGATTGAAAATCTCTTATTTTTTGTTGTTCTGTTAAATATATTTCTTCTTTAGTAATTGATTGTCGAGAGGATTATATGTCTAGTGAGAAAACAGGAATCGCTTTGTTGTTATTTTTTGATATTTATTCTTTCGATAGGGCTTTAAATTATTAGTCCAAATTAAATAACAGTTTTATTAGGTTGGAGAGGCTTAGGATAAGTTTCATATTGTTTATTTATTTATTATCAAAATGTAAAATGTTCAAGTGCAGATATTTTAAGTGCCTTATCAAACTGTAATGGTATGTTGCTATTTTAATTTCTGTCAACTGAGTATGGAAGAATCTCCGTAGCTTGGGGGTCGGAAAGGCAAAAAGGGAAACTACTCTTTATGTGTCAGCTAACGAATTAAATGAATCCTTCTCTGCACCTCTGAATACCAGCACAGCTGATAATTACCGTCCACAAGAATCCCCAAACAGGATAACTAACAACGATACCTTCCATCTAAAACACGTAACAACAAATACGGCAGGAAAAGCAGTAATGAGAATCTCTTCTGATGCAATAGGCAACGACAGTATCGGTATAACCATGATTAAGAATGTTGCCGATATCTTAATACCTGTCTTAACTGACATATTTAATTTTTCCCTCGTGAACGGAATATATCCCACCGCATGGAAAAGAAGCCTAATTCGACCCATCCCTAAGATCGAAAACCCGCAACTGCCTAGTGATTACCGACCAATTAGCATACTGCCTGCTGTTTCCAAAGCACTTGAATATATTGTTCATGACCAAATCACTGAACACTTGCATGAATTCAGCCTATATGACAAATTTCAATCCGGTTTCCGTAAACATCACAGCACAAACACTGCTCTAATTAAAGTAACTGATGACCTGAAATATGCCATCGACAATCGAAAGGCAACAATATTGACGCTACTGGACTTCAGCAAAGCTTTTGACACTGTTAACTTTGACATATTGCTCAGAAAAATGCAAGCTTAATTTCTCTGATAGTGCAATGAGATGGTTTGAAAGCTACTTAAAAGACAGACAGCAATGTGTTGTCTGCATAAATGAAAAATCTTCCTGGAAACATGTTTCCTCGGGAGTGCCACAAGGATCAGTCTTAGGACCACTTTTGTTTTCTTTATATGCCAACGATATTTCGTCGGTTCTATCCTCCTGTAAATATCATTTCTATGCCGACGACCTCCAGCTCTACCTAAGCGTCAGACCTGAAGATGTAAACACTGCAATCGCTCAGATGAATGATGACCTGTCTTCAGTAGTGACATGGGCGAAAAACCTGGGGCTTAAACTAAATGCAAAAAAGACGCAAGTAATCTTAATAGCCCATCAGAAATTAATAAGTTCAGATTTCCGCGAACGGCTACCTCCTATTCTGCTCGACGGTACTCCAATACCATATCAGAAAACAGTGAAGAACTTGGGTGTAACTTTGGATGAGCATCTCAACTGGGCGGAGAATACAGTTGCAGTGTGCCGAAAGACGTCTGCTTGTCTCTATGCTCTCAAAAAGTTTCGGAACATATTTCCACAGGACTTGAAACGCCAGCTCGTGCAAGCACTCGTTCTACCGAACCTCCACTATTGTGATGTGATTCAACAAGGCATGAGTAGTGAAAACAAAAGACGGCTAGAGCTAACCATGAATGCCTGTGAGCGTTACACCTGCAACATTCGCCGATATGATCATGTTAGTGCTTCGTACTCCGAGCTAGGGTGGCTGCGGCCGGACAAATTGCGTGACTACCACACTCTATGTCTACTCCACCGACTCCTCGTCGCGCAAGCACCCCAATACCTTGCTTCAGAGATTGAAAACCTGTCATGTCATCATAATCGAAACACGAGGTCACCCTTATTTGGTATCCTAACTGTGCCCACTCACAAAACAAAAACTTTTGCAAACTCCTTCTCAGTTGCCGCTGTCTGCCTCTAGAACAAACTGCCCCTTACCTTGCGCAAAATTCGATTTCCTGCTGCTTTTAAGAAGAAGTTGAAGCATTTCCTACTATCATCCTCATAAAGTTCTCCACAAAATTAATGTACAAGGACAATCCCCTAATCTGTCAAATAGCAAAGCTAGCGTCTCCTATCTTGCTCCTGAGATGCCTTCCTCTTCATCTATCTCTATTAGCCATGCAATCTTCTTTTCCTTTATATTTCCTTAATTATGTTTCATCATGTCTCTATTCTTCTCCACCCTTCACCAAGAGTCTCCCTCATACTCCCTGCTGCCAGCACTCCTATCTAAAATCTGTCTCTTCAATAATGTCTAATTATAACAGTACTTGTGACCTAAGAATATAAACTCTATATGTATGTATTTTTCCAGGTGTACCTTTCAAATTGTTTATTTCACTTTTTGTACTAGATGTAGTTTAACATGCCTACTAAAACATATGAATGTAAAATAAGTAGAATGCCTGGTTAGATCTAAGAGAGGGCCTGATGGCCCTAATCTTGCCAGGTGAAATAAATCAATAAATAAAAATAAATAAAATAAAATACTAAACTTTCGTGCGTGAAATTACATTCATCATTATGATTTTATCTCTATTTTTTTGAGATAAAGTTTGTTACTACAATAACTGTTTTAGCGTCTTTAACTAAGAAAGTTCAGATTATTTGTTCTACCTGACTTTCCACTGCCATGCCTTGTTAGCTTCAGTTCATTCTTTTACTCCTGTTGCAATTTCCGTTTATTTGTTAATTTGTTATAGTCTGATACTTGATACTTGTAACTGTGGTTCGTTTTTGTTATTAATTAGTCTTATAACTGTCTTTACAATAATTTATAATTTAAAGATTTCCAGATGTTCGTTTTATAGGTTCTAATGTAAATTTTGGCACCTTTATCATCTGTTTGTTTCAAGAACTCTTTGTGTGTTACATTTGTTTTTAGCTGGGTTTTAATCAGTGGATTTAACTACTGAGAGGATTTCTTTAAGATCCATTTTTCTATTATTCGACTGGTTTAAAAGCTTCTTATTGTTTTAGATTATTTCATTATTCACTATCTAGGGATTATCATTTTTATTTGAGATTATCTTTTGATGATGAGAGTTATTAGATTTCTTTTGGAGTAATTCGTTCAGTATTCATTGCTGTTTTCAGTGGTACACTTTTGTCTTGATAGATTTTTTCCTGTTACTGATATACTTTCTTCACCTTACTGTTTAAAGATTTTAACGATCACCATTGTTGTTTCCCATTCTCATTTGGGTTACATTTTTTCTAAGTTCGATTTTTCTTCCATTCTATTTTCATTGAATATGTTACCTTTTGCTAGATTTACTGGTTCTATATGAATTATACCTTTTCGTTGAACTCAGTTTGATGGAAATTCAAGGTTGTTAGTGTATATAGAGTTTGTTTATCTATATAATTAGTGTTATCCAAAGATGATATGATTGTTATTTTTAAATTTTTATTTAACACTTGCTTTTTATGTTTATTTTTACTAATATATCTTTTTATAATACCTAAATAATTTATAATAAAAAAGTAACACTAAAAATATTAAGGAAATATTTTCATTTTTATGTAATATTTATAAACATAGCTACATTACTATCAGTGAAAACATAATGCTTTATTTAACTACATACATGTAACAAATGTTAACAGAAAGGAGCTGCTAATATAAGAAGTTAGCAGCTTTCATAATGGCTTCACATTTCATTAATTGTAACTTAATAGTTCAAGTATATTACTGACAATAACAGACATCTGTTTGGGTTCAATTAGTATACGATAAGGGTATCATTACAAAACCTCCATATTGAAATTGGGTGTACAAATTCACCCCTTATTAGAGAGAGGCTGTGAACTAAGAGGTCCAAAGGAACTGTTCACTAAGATGGACAGAAGAACTGAGGAATGAATTCTCTTTCATAGTTCCCTTCAATCATGGCAGTCAACTTATATTTAGCCGGACTGGGAAACTAGGCTTCTTTCCCACAATGGCACTCAGCCTCAATCCTCGCCAGATGTGTCCTCTTTCACATGACCACTCGTCACACATCCACTGCCAGCTGCTCCTATTTCAGTATCGAGTTGCTGTCATTTCAGTCACTGCACTGGCCCATTCTAGTTCTGTATCAAACTGTTCTTGAGCTCTGGACTTCTGGTTCTTTTCGCATTCCATTTCAGAGTAATAAAAAGGTATTTTATAATTACATATATAAAGTAAAAGTTACATTCTATGTAATTCATATATCTCTTATCATAATGGAAGGGTATATCAGTTTACTTCGTGAACTCAATAAACAGCAGAATGCATACTTACAACAAGGCAAGTCTTTCTGTTATTCATACGTTTCTTTGGTTTCATGTGCTTGACTTGAAAACTGATTTTTAAAATTACTTTTAATAAGTTTCTTAAGGGGAGTTAGAAAGGAAAAAGTTTTTTTCACTTTTTCGATTTTTAGCTCATTATGAAATTTGCAGTTTACCAAATAAAATGATATATACATATCACTTATAAACTCACATGGGAAGTATTTTATTTTTTAAACATAATCTACATTGGTTGAAAACGTTAATTATTATGTGCACTACTTAAAGATCTAATAAAATTGATATTTTTTTATATAGAAGGCAGTGGAATTCTATGTTATAAAGGTCATGTCCAGAAAAGGATGAGCACCAGGTTGAGGAAGTTTAAAACAAGTTTGAGAGACAAGAAACTTGCTGATAGTACAACCATAAGAGGCAGGCTGACAGCCAAAATGATTGATGAATGGGATGGCCATTAGAAATAATACTGAGGTTTTGTTGAAAATGAAGCAGGCAGTATGGGCTACCTTCTTCCACAACTGATGAAAAACCAGTACATCACCTTTGCCATCCTGGACCTGATTCATGGTGCAATTACCATAATACCTAGTACTCAAACATTTCATACAGCAATAAACATTCCATCCCAGGCACAGTCATTGATATCATAAAACCTATTACAGAGACCTCACAAATCCTTGACTACTTAAGAAGTGTCTGCATGGTCAGACTCAAAATCCCAATGAGTCACTGAATAATCATATATGGACTTGCTTACCAACAAATGTTTTTGTGGGAATGAAGACACTAAAGTCGAGGGGGGAGGTCAGTGATGCTGTTATTTCTTTTAATGATTTCAACATTGGTAGGGTGAAAGTGCTACAGAATCCTTGGGCGAAGTGCATCAGAGCACTTGATCAGATGGACAAGGTTCACATTAATAAAGCAGAGTATGTAGCACAGTTGGCCACTAAGGAGTCCAGAAACAATAAAAGAAGAAAAAACTTGGAAAAAGACCAACAGTATGGTGCAGGGTGCTTCTGAGTGACTAAAAATAAAAAATTAAACATATATTAAGTGAGTTACAGTCGCTCAAAACTTTAAAAGTCGTTCCTGAAAATTTACATTTTCTGATGCATTTTTGCCTAAATCTCAGAAACCACTTCGACTACAGTATTCAAATTTTCAGGGAGTAATAACATACATATCTTGAGTCTACTGAACTAAATGAATAACATTATGTTTCGAGTAATTACAATTATTTAGGATAACGTACAAAAAAGTTCACAAAAATTTAACTGTGTAATTAAAAAATTGTATTTCCGAAATCAGTGGCTGAAATGCAATTATTGCAGTTCAGTAGGCTAAGAACATACAGTTTAATGTCCTGTAAAAGTTTCATGTCAATGGCTACAGCAGTTCCTGAAGTATAGGGATGCCAAGCCACTAAATTTAACATTGTTGGGATAGGGCGTTCCAACTCCCTTTAATCTGTAGTGTTAGGATATTCATATGAAAGTCACCATTTTCTTATTTTTTCATAAATACAATACATTTAGGGAGGCTCTAATTTTTAATTTTGGTTGATTCCAGTCTACACAAGCTATTAATTTGGTTTCTTTGTGAAGAAACAGTAACGTAAAAAGGCATCTTACACAGAAACGTTCCACAGTGCCTTTGGAGAGGATGGATTTTCGATCTAGATCTCCATCGTGAACATCTGCAGAAACAAATGATATGATGTGAATTGGGTCTAGCCAGTGGCCCACTCCTGCCTATAGCACCTCACCCTCTGTTTCCTCTAGAAGAAGCGGAAATAATGAATCCATCAGCAATGTTAATTCACTATCATCGAACAATCTGATCTGCAAGACACCTGCATTAGACACCATTGAACCCTTATCAATAAGAGGAGGATAGTCATCTTTGACAAATTTTGTGCACATTGTTAAGTCCTGCTCATTTTTTAAAAGCAAAGAAATCAATTGACGGTTTGTAAGGAATACTATCCCTTCAGCACTGTGGAGGACAAAGACTTTAAGAAATTTGTTTCCCTACTCTCCCCCAATCACTAATGTCCAAGTAGGAAAATACTTTCGACCAGCTTGCTGCCACAACAATTCGATCAACTTCCTTGTAATGTCCAATTAAAACTGAATTCGACGTTAGCATCATCTGTAACAACTGATGAGTTGACTTACTCCAAAAATGACAGTTTTATTACGGTTACTGCAAACTGTATGATTATACGAATATGCCTCATTCGAGTGTATTGGGTTGCCTGGAATTTTCGCATTGGAAAACTGCTGAAAACATAGCTAATCTCCTAGAAAGAGAATCTACCATCTGGCGAAAACACAGAAAAATTTTGGCAGTTACAACTGACGATGGAGATAACATGGATGCTGCAGTCAAAATTTGTAAAAGGGCTCACATCCCCTGCTATGCCCACATTACCAATTTAATTGTCAAATCAGGTATAAAACCAACTGAAAGTGTGATGGAAAAGATTAAATCTCTTGTTTAATATTTCAAAAATATTCACTTTCAGTGAATAAACCCAAGGAAACGCAGGTTCAAATGGATCTGCATATCCTAAAACTGAAGGAAAAAGTCCAACGCGATGGAACTTGCGTTTCGAAATACTAGTTCGTCTTTTTGGACCCAAGTTGCCCATGATTTCCACTTTAGCTGTTCTTGGAAATGATGGACATAAACTGACGCCAGAGAAGTGGGATATTATAGCACATTTAATTACATTACTTGAAATATTTTATGAACTAACAAAATATATGAGCATTGAGCAAACTGCGTCGTTGCCCAAATCGGAAGTTTCAACTTGGACGCTTTTAAACTTGAAACAGGAAGGTTCCCCATCCCCAGTAATGGTTGCATTGTCTGAGACAATGATCACAGCTGCCGAAGAATGAACTTCTTAATATGCTGAATATTGCTGGCGAAACTAATTGATCCACAGTTTAAAAAAAAAATGTGATTCACAGCAGACAGCAGGAGACATACACAGATATTTGGTGTAATTATGAGTGAAATTTCATAGTTATTAGCATAAGATAATGTTAATGGACCTATTTTGGTAACTCTCTCTTCAAATGTACGTTCATTATCATTCTCATCATCTTTTCCTTCATTAGCAAATTTTAACTTGTGGAAAACCTAACGGGAATAAACAGAAACTTACAATTCAAAGGCTATGGCTGCAATTGAAATGGACAAGTACATTACTGAGATGTTACTCCCGAGGGATAGTGATCCCTTGTTGTAGTGGCAAGAAAGTAAACTCCTTTATCCACATTTACATTCATTGGCCCTGAGTAGACTGTGCATATCAGAGAGTTCAGTACCTTCAGAGAGGATATTTTCAAAAGCAGGACAAACACTGGTTGAATAAAGGGTGTCGATTGAGGACATCAGAAGTTTCAGAAATTATTGTTATCAATGGCAATGTTTAAGTTTGTATTTATGTGTTCTACAAGCTGTTAAAAATCAGTTTATCTTAATAGCCCCCTGTTCCATTCTCACAGTTCAAATTCTTTGGTAATCCTTTTGAGGAATTACAGGGCTTCATGGAGTTCATTCTAATATCCTTCTTATAGCCTTGAGTCACAAATTTTTTTTCTTCTATAGCTCGTGTTTCGAAAATTTCTGATCCCACCTGAGTTTAGAGAATGAAAAATATTTATACAAATATTACAATTGTTATATTTTCTGCAACACTTTTGCGTTTGAAATTAATTTGTGTCATGAGAGAGAAACATTTGAGAATAGCAATTTTAAAAAGTTGCTTCTACAGTTTTTATCCACTACTGAAACACCTAGTGGTTGTAGGGTACAGTACTACTAGTCATGAATGTCCACAGAAATTTTTCCAGGAGGAGGACCAGGACTCAAAAATAGCCATCTTTGATATAAATTAATTTCTCACTTTTGAGATGTTTCATGCCACCAGAAATAATTGTTTGACACCACACAAAAAAATCATAATCTCTCCAATAAATTATGAATATCCACACAGTATTCGTATTTCCTTAGCTAGGCTACCTTGATACTGATGAGATAGGTATCATTCATGAATATCTTCTTCGAAGTAAACATTCTGTGTTGCTTGCATGATTCTGGATGTGCCACATTTTTGAAGTTTACAATCTTAAGATTACATTTAAGATGTATTCAAGAAAATCAGTAGCATGTTAGGAAATAAAACAGTAAAATATTTAGAAGCGCTACATTTAGCTTGTTCCTATTAAATGAAGATGACTTTGACAGATAATTTGATTCCACAACAGTGATGAAATTCCTCATACCCAACTCCACAACAATACTTCCAAGAAGGCAGTAAAGGAAGTCGCCATGGCACAAGAGAGTGGCTATTTTCCATTTTTTTGGTCGAAGGTAACCAGCTTGTTCATTGTTATGGAAGGCAGACTGACAAATCGAGTGTCTGGTGTCATATTTTGTAAAGAGAATACGGTAACTTCTATAGTATTATTTCGGTAGTACAGTGTGGCACACGAAAAACGAGCCCCGAGTACAAGACCGCCAATTATCACCTATTGTTTCGAAGCTGTTGCTTGCATTAGCTCATTTGTTATTACTTTACTGCCTAATTACTACATCTGTATCTATTTGTTGTTGCTTCTGCCTGTGGCAGACAACAATTTGTCCATAACTGGCGAGCAACCTGTACTGGCGAGCTGTTTTTCATGCGCCACTCTACATTATTTCACTGTGATCGACCAAATAGCGGTACAAGTGGCTAAAAAATAGGTGTTGTAGAATCATGGAAATGTGTATGATAATTCTGTAATGAATAAAAGCTCTGTACTGCAGTCTCCAGAGCGGAGGCAAGTGGCCCCTCTTAGCGTCCTCCATCGTTCAGTCATCTACCCCACTATTTGTCAGTTTTTCTTAAAAACCATGTACCAAGTACATGAAATGAAATGATCGTATGGCATATTTGGCCAGGAGGCCCCATACGGGGAAGTTCGGCCGCCGTATTGCAAGTTCTTTTTAGTTGATGCCACTTTGGTGACTTGTGAGTCAGTGATGATGAAATGATGATGAAGAACACAGAACACCCAGTCATCATGAGGCAGAGAAAATCCCTGACCCCACCGGGAATCGAACCTGGGACCCGATGCGCGGGAAGCGAGAACGCTACAGCAAGTCCATGAGCTGCGGACATACCATGCACAAATGAATGGTGAACAAGTAAAAATGGACTGTTTCCAAAAAAGAACAATCACCAGTGAACTAGTTCCAAACGATGAACGAGTCTGTCAGCCTCTACTTGTTATTTAATGTAACACTGATCGATTAATTAACAGTTTCTGAGTACAAACCAAATTTTGTATTTAATTACAACCCTTCATTCTGCTCATTGTAGAACTCCTTGATTTCATTCATGCTTTGATCCTCCTAGAAGAACTAAGATTAAGAATTGTAATATTTAATATTTTCATGATGATTATAATTTGTAAAATTAACGTAATTTCACCATTAAACATTAAGTAGATTCTGACAATTAAGAAGAATTGCAGAGAAATAGCTATGCATGCAGAACTTTTGGAGTATGTCCCCATTCAAATGGTGATCTTTGTCCTCAATAGTTACTTAATGGTTTTCAAATATTGTTGCAGCAATTGTAACAGTAAAAATAATAGCAGTCCCTTTAGATAGAATTAAGACTGTTTTTCTAGATTAATAATCAAGTTTTTTGATTGTAAGTCAGGTTTTCTATTTATACTAGGGAAACAATTACCTGTCTCCTAACTAAATTGAGATATATAGGAATAACCAAACTACATTTACAAAATGTTGGTATCATGCTGTTGCTTCAAATTCAAAGTGATGGTTTGGTGAGAATTGATTGATTGAGTGTTGAAGAAAACATGTTCCAATAATTATGTGGAGTCAATGAAATCCTGTGGGAATGAAAAATGTTTATATATAAACTGCAATGGTAAAAGGTTCTTCTCATTATTCTAATGCTTGTAATATAGTGAAATAGTGTTCTAATAGTACCATAAGCTGTAGATTTTGTAATGCTACAGTATGATTATATTCAATGAGTGTGTGATGTGCTCATGCTGCAATTACTCCTGATATAAGAGGAACTGCCACATTAAGAAACAGAATTTGTTTGTGATTAAATGTTTGAATTGCTATTGATAGTCTTCATGTTCCAAATTCAGTAGTAGGTGCTATTCTTCTGCTGAATACAGCTCAAAGGAATGATACAAAGATCAGAACATAAGATACAATAAATAAAACTATCCCTGATTGGAATCCAATTGAAACGATTCCTCTATGTAATCCTTGATGTGTACCTTCTCAAACTACATCTCGTTATCATTGACTTATTATATAATTTAATTTCAAAGCCAATGATGATGAAGTTTATATTAAATAAACGGAATCGTTTTGCTAGTCCTGATACTAGAATTATTGCCCACGAAATAAGTGATTTAAATTATATAGTCAACTTTCTGGATGGACAGCCACAGCTCAGAGGCATTGTGAATAACAATGACAACACTCAGTACTCCATAACCATGCAAATTGTTATAAAAACTATAACAATTAAGATGTTAGAAACTATGTTTCCAAAGGCTGCATAGCTTTATGAAGGGTGTTACTTTTTGCAACTACCAGTTTCACACCAGTGTAGACGCATCTTCAGGTTTATCTGTTTAGGATACAAGTCAATACATGAAATTTTTCAAGTACAGTAGTAGAAAAACAGAACCATAGTGCCGACATTCAAGAAGAACCAATGACAATTGCTCACAACAGTTATATATCCATAATGTAAATGAATAATTACAGAGTCCCAGCTTTCAGGAAGTTATCCATGATAAGAGTCAAACCACATTAATGGGTTATCATAATAATATTCAGTACACCCAACTGATGCTTGTCAGAATGTCATGATTATTGATCGAACTGGGCATAGAAAAAGTGGAGGAATAACAAATAATGAGTGGGAGTGTACTGTAAACAGGAATAAAATACCTAAACCTCAGGTTAACTTTGATGCCTTCAGAATACATATTTGTTTCTAATCATTTAAATCATTTCCACTTGTTTCTTTAAATATAATTCGAAAATTCTTTTCAATACTGTAAAAAGAGTGAACCATTTTTTAGATGAACTGATATAGCTGATTTCTGTTAAGCAAGGATTAGGTGCTCTTTAAACTGTATATTAAAATTTCGACCAGGCTGATCTATATATTTATGGGGGCAGTCACTGCAGGTAATCTCATAAACCCCACAGCCCTTATATTTGACCGAGTGTGGTGGCGCAGTGGTTAGCACACTGGACTCGCATTCGGGAGGACGACGGTTCAATCCCGTCTCCGGCCATCCTGATTTAGGTTTTCCGTGGTTTCCCTAAATCGCTTCAGGCAAATGCCGGGATGGTTCCTTTGAAAGGGCACGGCCAGTTTCCTTCCCCATCCTTCCCTCACCCGAGCTTGCACTCCATCTCTCATGACCTCGTTGTCGACGGGACGTTAAACACTAATCTCCTCCTCCTCCTCCTCCTCCTTTATATTTATTGTGTTTGGCGTTTTCATTATACCTATATTTACTACTAACATTCTTTGGAATTTGGAATGACCGATATATATTTTTCTTTTCTGTCTTTTTTGCTAACTTTTTCTGATACACTACTTAGATATGGTACTCTGTGATAGCTTGTCTTGACACTGTTTTGATCAGATGCTATGTAACATTGTTGCTGAACCAATGGTGTTCATTGAATGGACAGAATGAATGGACCTTTTTTATCAAGGACTTCTTCATAGATTTTCTCCACAAAACTGGTCGCTCTGTCCATTGCATAAGGTAATATAACTAGATCAACTGAATGACTATAAAATAATCTATAAACTGAACACAATTAATCAGAATTACTGTAAGTTCCACATTTTAATATGGCGGAGTAATGCAGTATATTTAAGTTCTACAGAAAAAAGTTTCACCTTCTGTGATAAATATTCATAGGCTATGTGATCAGATTTATCACTGGAAAACAGAGCTTCACTGTTAATTATCACTGTTCCCTTATCTTACTATAGTTGTATTATTGTTAACTACAGTAAGTGAAGCTTATGCTCTTAGTTATATGCTTGTTACTGCTTATTCAGATACTTGATGGACATTTAATTGAAACAATTTCATTAACAGTACTATCTATTACCTAATTTTTTATTGTATTACCTTCATTGCAAATATCATATTTGACAACTCAGAAGTTGCAATAATGGAAATCAAGAGATGGATGTTTATGATACTAAAGTTATGAATATTCAGATTTCTTAGATGTCGAATTTGATACTTACATACTTCAAGATGAAGATGTACAAAATCATGGGTTTTAGTTACTAGATGTAGTTAACTGAACAGTTTTACCTGTCAACTCAGAAGTCAGAGTTCTAACTAGATCTTCACCAGATTTACACTCATGAACAGAAGCTAAGATAGATGCCACACCCAGGTTATTGAACCAATAGCAATCACAAAAACTGATATGGACTATTCTGTGGTCAATTTCCGGAAACCTGTGCAACAAATCATATGTTTATGCCATACACGTTGAAACATCAGATGACTAAAAGTAATTAATTGTCTATGAAACTAAAAAATAGCAAATTAATTCCTGCTTCCATTGGGGAATAAATAATAAAAATCCCTCAAATACCACCACTTACATAATTTTCCCTATTTTCTATATTTTCTGCTACCTTAATTCTACTTCCTCAAACAGTTTTTTTTTTCATTTAAACCAAAACTTATTAAAAGAGTGGGGAAAGAAACTATCAAATTAAAACTTAACCTGAAAATAATAGCAAATCAATTCTCAGCATTTGATCCATCAACTAACATCTTTAAATTCTTAAGTTTAGCTAGAACATTGGTAGCATTACTGTTAATCCACTTCACCATCACAAATTAACATTATCAGTAACAAACTAAAATTAGCCACACACAATGAGTTTAAAACTCCATTATGACCAAAATAAGTTAATGGAACATCATTCACCTTTGTCTTAGTTTTTATTATAATGCTATCGATTAATTTTGCTGGACTATTTCCATACATGATACATATGATACGTGTATCATGTATGCAATGACAATTAAGAATTATATTATTTGGATGAATTAATCACTAAGATCACATATTTACAGACCTAGAACCCCAAGGAACACCCTCTATATTACTGACATTTATAGTTCCAAATGAAACAGTTAGAAATTTTATCTGGGCAGGAACATTTGGACTACAACCAGGCATAATTCTTATTACTAGGCTCTTGTTGTTACAATTATTAGGAAATACAGGACTCTCAGTCGCAAAAAATCTAATGTCACTACTAATTACTAAGCAAAGACCGCTATTAATTTTAGAATCAGCAGTTGCAATAATTCAGGCTCTTCTCAATTTTAAGATCTCTGGTTTTTAAAGAAGTATAATAAACTTATGTTAACAACTCACTCAAACCATTGTAAATAACAATAACAATACTCAACAACCATTCAGTTTACCATAAAAATTATAAAAATTAAAAGGTGAGGAATGAAAGTTAAATAACTGTATTACGCTGATTTATTTGCAACAAATTGTTTCACACCAATATAGTTGCATTATCAGGTTTATTTCTCAAGAATATAAATCACTATATGCAATTTTTTAAATGTTATAAATTCAGAACCATAATGTAGGCATTCAAAAAAACAATGACAAGTACTTACACTTTTGGTAAGTTATCCACAATAATATCAAATCACATAGGTGGGCTGAAATAATAAAATGCTTGTCAAATGTACAAAGCATGATTGCTGAATGAACCAGCCCTACAAAAAAGCAAGCATAAATACAAATAATGAATGGGACACTACTGTAAAGAGTGATAAAATGCCTAAAGATTGAAGTAGCAAAAGATCCAAAAGAATTAAAGAAATCATTACCATCAGACCAATAATTGAAACTAAAATAGAAGGGCTCCAGGCCCCACAAAGAACAGAAAAACATCAGAAAAGTATTACGAAAAAATGTAATAAAATTCAACAACAAAAACAGAAGTTAATATAAACACTGAGAGGGCTACACATACTTACCCCTACAAAACCAGCAATAAGTCAAGAGGATATGTTTTTGCTAAAATGGTGGAAATCAATTTTGCATACTTCCATGAAATAAATTAGACACAACAAATACTGCAAACAAAACAAATAGATTAATCTATCATTATTATGAAGGATATAAATAAAATCCAAATTGTTGATAAAATCTCGGAAATAAGTATAAAATGAGATTTTAGAATAATGAATTAAAGTGTAACGGTAAAGATAGCTAGATTAAATCAAATTTTTATATTTTAAAATAAACTAATTTCAGGTTAATAACTTTGAAGCTTAACCCCTGAAGAATCAAGTTAATATTTATATATGAAAAATTCAATGAAAACGATTTCACTCTGAAAAGTTAGTTTTTTTCTGGAGAAACTAGATATTTCAGTAGACTACTACCATTCATTTTTACAATATGCATTAACTGTAAGTTATTTGTATATCAACCTAATTCGAGGTAAGTACACAAGTAGTAAAATTATTGATAATCACTGAGACAAAAGGTGTAAAAAAATTTGTGTACTTTAATAAATTCAAGTAAGTTTTTCGTAAACCACATTCATTTACAGTGAATTGTATTTCAAAAAATAAGTCTTCAAAATGAACTAAGACAACATAAACACAATATTATTTCTATTAAATAATAGAATTAAAAAAAAATTATGTCACCAAATTGCTAATGAAGATGTACAATTTCTACAGAAAAATTACAATCTATGTGAAATATTCTACTAGTAAGTTATATCTTGAACGTCTTCCTAGATACACTTTACAGAAAATTTACTATATGACAACTTTTCTAATTTAAAGTGAGGATAAATTGTCAGTAATTTTTGCTAAGGTAATCATTAATGAGAGTGACAGGCTATGTGTGCACATCTCACAGCCACTATCAGTTAAATTAACTAAATTAAGTTGCTATTGAATCCTTCTTCATTAATTGTTTTTCACCATCAAATCCATTATAAGGAAAAATCTGTTGCAACCCACCTCCTCTAACTATAAGCTGCACCTTGAACTGAAATATTTTACAATTATGAGTCAAGAGAATTAAACATCTACAAAAAAATTCTCTAATAATTGAGATAAAAAGACAAATAAATTAAATAGAGTCAATCATGTAATATCAGTCATGGGACAGGATCCTGTGAATGGAATGAATACCGCCAAATTCTTTGGGTTTAAAGGCCTAAGCTAATAGTACCCCATTAAGTATAGCTAATGTTTATTAGTACCATTAGTTTATTATTTGATTTTCACAGATTCATAAAAACAGCCATAAAATTAACATTTCGCCTTACACATTTACAGTGGTGTCCAAAATTAACGTAAGAAATCGCTGTTTCCCCATTGCGTGTCTAACTCACGATATAGTCGTACTAAATGTCAACAGATGTCCGTACGACCGTGTTCTGTGCGAAAGACAGCATTCTGTCAACAGAAAAACCACGCCAATCATGACGTCACGGCACCTATGAAATGGAGTTGTGTTTTTCAGGTAGTTCCACATCCACAATCGCTGTGTACACAATCACAGACAGTGCAGTATGGCACAGAGAAAACGCACACCACACTCTGGGCCGTGGAGAGCCATAGGCAGAATGGAAGAGGGGCAGTCGAAAACTCATGTAAGTCGATGGCTTCTCATGAATTGTGCTGTCGTTTCTCAGAAGTGGAGACAATTTATTAGAGACCGAAATTGTATCCCGAAGATAACAGCAGGGCTGACTAAGTATGACACCAGTAAGACAGGACCATTATTTGGCTGTAAGGGCATGATGGTACAACCCTAGTACTGTACAGCAACTGGCATTGGACCTTGCAGCATCCACTGAAAGTGTTGTATCGAGGCAAACGATGTAGAGAAGGCTTTGACAGAGTGGCTTTTATTGTCAGAGACATGCTGTATGTGTACCTAAGATGCGGCTTCACAGAAGGGAACGTCTAAAGGGGATTCATCAACATCATCAACATGCCACCTGGACGGTCAAAGAGTGGGCCTACATTCTTTTTACAGATGAGTCACGATTTGGTCTGGAGAGTGATGATCAATGGATTCCCATTGGAACAGAATGTGGAACACGATTTTGAGACCCTAACACTGTGGAAAATTTCCGATATCAAAGAAGATCGTTAATAGTGTTTGCAGGGATTGTGTTGACCACTCAGAAACCTCTTCATGAAATTGTATGAGTTTAATTGCTGTCAGGTATCTTGACGAGGTCTTGAGACCTTACATAAAGTTGATGTGAGGGCTGTGCACCCAGACATAGTATTGATGGACGATAGTTCTCGACCTCATAGGAAATGAGTGGTGGATGTTTTCTTGGAAGCGGAAGATACTGCAAACATGGCGATGGTTTCTCTCTCTCCTGACCTGATTCCCATAGAGCATGTCTGGGATGCATTAGGGAGATGGGCTGCATTACACCAACACCCACCAACCACTCTCCAAGACTTGCGAGCAGCTCTACAAGAAGAATGGCCATTATTGCCTCAACGTGACTCTGGTGATGTTCACAGCATGTCCCATCGTTGTCTAACCTGTATTGCTGCAAGAGGTGGTCACACTCCATAATGAGGACATTAACCAGTTGTCGCAATGTGTGCACAAATCTGTTAAGATGTAAAAAACGAAGTATATTTTCATCTACTGTTATCCATGTTGCAGTTGTTTACATTCCATACTCTTTACATTGTCTCTATTTTGCTATCACCTGTTTTTACTGTTTTGTGGCAAAATAAAGGCAACCTTGCTAAATTTTCGTTTGTAGCCTTAATTTTGAACACCAGTGTAATTTATCTCTTAAATCATAGATAACTGTTTTAACCAATAATATGTACGTGTATCAGTCATATAAACATGGCTGCTGGGATGAATTATGCGATTACTAAATCAACTGCTAACTCAACAATGACTTGATGATTAAATCAAACAATTATGTAAGGAACAAGTAGCCTAATAAAACTAGCAATTAATACTAAGAGAAAGTTAATAAATAAGGAAGTATATAACTATTGAGTATGCAAAAAATCCATTTAAACAAGTAGAGTAAATAAACTTATAAAATCACAGAATGTTCAATGTAAGAAAGAAAAAATAATAAATTAAAAAAATTAGACTGCAGACTCAGCATCACCACATCAACATCTTCATTACATGTAAGTAGAGATAAATGCAGAACTTGTGTTACTTCTTATCCTTAAGATTTAATCTTTCTTTTCTAATAATAACCAGGATGGATTAATAATATTAATTATTTAAGTAACACAAACAATACTTCAATGCAATATGTTATAAACATAATATTACTTTTATTGTAATAATATACATATATATATATATATATATGTTTATGTACACTAAGAAATTTAGTTGACATAGTTAAATTATTATAATTGAAATACTTGTTGGGTTAAGGTAATAATTCTATTAATCAAATTATTTTATTTTGTTTACCAAATATAAGTAATGTAAAATATATAATTACATTTGTGTAAATATTTTATCATCCATTAATTTCTGTCTCTCTAAAAAATCGATAGTTTCAACTTTTGATATATATATATATATATATATATATATGCATATATATATATATATATATATATATATAGTAAAATAGTCTATTACTATTAATGAAATAAAATTTAAAATGATATGTTAATTTATTTATATTAAGATGAAACAAAAATGAGAAATATATGCCTGTGAGCATATAATTAAATACACTACACAAAAAGTGTACATACACAAATTAAAAAAGCTTGAAGTTTTGTATTAAATAACAAATAATGGAGTGCCTGATTAAAAGATTTTCTTGATACAGTAAATCATGTGAATAATAATTCAGTATTACGTAAGGTAGGCTTAAACGACTTCCTTTAGTATCAAAATGTAATGTGCATCATAAACCTTAATGTGATATGAAAAGGTAAGCTACCTAAGGTATTGGGTTCATGTCCCATTTATAGAGATATCAGTCATATCCTTTTTAATGAGTAACATCTCTACAAAACTTCTCTTCCTATCAACATTACTGACAAGAACAGTCCTGTCCATCTTATTGATCTTTTGATCTGGAGTTTGAACAGGACTCGAGATGAACTTAGACATACTCTCATTGACACCCCATTAAAGAGAAGTAAAACTATTGTCACAAATGAATCTTCAATGAAATATTTTATTCTTCAAGTGGCAGCATCAACAATAATATTATTTTCAGTTATATTGATTAAAAAGAAATATCCAGTAGGATGAGAGGGACAACTCATCCCATCCATAACAATGTGAATTAGAGTATTGTTAAACAATGGAGCAGTTATATTCCACTTTCACGTTCTGTAGTCATGGGATCATCAAGTTGAAATAACTCTTTAACATTAATAACATTACAGAAAATTGCTCCAGTAGTAGTGCTTTCATATTGTATTTTGTTAAGAACATTTATTGTAACTGTTACTACCTTAAGAATTATTGTTGGTCAATAGGAGATTTAAATCAAACATCATTACAAGTTCTAGTATACCTATCAATTAGACACCTAGGACGAATAAGAAAATCATTATTTGACAGAGAAAAAAACTAATAAGATTAATAATATTGTTATTGCACAAGCAAATAAATTTATTTTCTTATAAATCCGTTCTACTTAGCAAGGAAAATAAAATCATAAACTGAATTCATAATATTTTTATCACTTTTATCCCTTTGTGGATCACCACCTTTTCTTGAATTTTCACTAAAATGAATTGTTAAACAATCTCTTATAGAAAACACTGTAACAGCTTAAAAAAACCACAGTATTATTAACTACATTTTACCATTAGATGTGAATCAGGTTTTCATGCATTATTATATCATGCAGTGACAATTCATGTGCAATGAAAATTGAGTCTCAGGACTCAAGATTTCTATTTGCTATAACAGTTATAATTTGAACAATGTAATTAATTTCACTACAATAAGGACTTAAATAAGCTAATAATATTCAAAGTTATAATTAAAAGAATAACCCTTTAGGCTTTAGTACATTTTCACACCTACAGAATTTGTAGTCTAGAATCATAATTGAATATATGGCCAACTTACGGTAAGAGAGAAAATTCTCATAAGTAATTTCACTGTCTACCACCTGTAACTTCAGCCATCTTACCACAAAAATGATTATTCTCAACAAACCATAAGTATATTGGTGCTTTGAAACAGCTAATGATTTAGTGGCTATGTTTTTCAATGACACTTGACTTTCCTCTCAGAACAGCTATTCAAGCAGTTGCAACAAAAGTATACATTAGATACCAAGCTACACTTTGTCTGACATCCAGTGATGTATGGACAGAGAGTCTCTTTCTAGCTTGATCTCATAACTCCCACTAAAATTCCCACTTCTACAAGATTTTATTGCAGATAACATGCTCTGGGATCTCATCAACTGGCCCCATAGATTGAGTTATTGAAAGCCTCATTGTGTCAGAAGACTTGTCTTCTTAATACTGATGGTGGCAAGTACTTAATCTCTACAGTAGGGACATTATCTACCATACACCTTACTTTATGCTCTCTTTCTCTCACAGAGGCTGCTCAGTAGTGAGTAGTCAGTGAGGTAGGTCTGTCAGCTTGGCTTCAATGGCAACATGTTCCATGCTGTAACAAAGAATGTTACTTGGTAGTTAGTTTCAGACCCATGGCTATATGTTGGTTTAGATATGAATCATTTGCAGCGAGCCTTGCAGCCTGTTTCGGTCACTAGGGCAAAGGTATGAACAATAATTGAAGAGAGCAAGAAAAGGCCAGGAGAGGAAATGGTTTCACTAGATCTTCAAAGGCATCAGAAGCCAAATGGAAAATATATGGAAATCGCAGCAGGGCACTACAACGACTGTACTGAAGCAGGGATATTTCCTATCTCCACCTGGAACATCACACAGGAAATAGCAGTGTACTTCACTTCGCCACTGCCACAGAAAACCGACATGCACTTTTCCGCCACCGTCTGACGTTAATGGAGTGGTGTGGGAAGAGTCCTCCAAGGAATACAAGTACCTCTCTCTATGTAAGAGCTGGTTTGTGCATTGTCCTAGGTCAAAGAGACTGCATGAGGTAAGAATCGAATCCAGTAGACCATGTCGCATTACCTCAAAAAGAAAGGAAACAAAATCCTTGTATCGCTTTTTAACAACATGTGACTGACTGGAGACTGTCTCAGCAAGTAGAGGTTGTCACTTTAGAGCCCGTCCTGAAATCAGGGAAAGAACACATGTTGCCCAGTGGCTAGCATAGCATGGTATTCATTAGCCACACAGAAAAGACATTGGAACACACATTCAGCTAGTGTCATTCCTGCATCAGGAATTACATAGGCACTTCAAGTTTAGGTTTATGGCATATCATTCAGCCCTCGACAACCACGCCCAGTTAGAAGTTGGAATACTACAATCTTTCCTTATCTGACAGGTCCAGTGTCCAAACCTGAGAGGTTCAAATGGTTCAAATGGGTCTGAGCACTATGAGACTTAACTTCTGAGGTCATCAGTTCCCTAGAACTCAAAACTTCTTAAACCTAACTAACCTAAGGACATCACACACATCCATGACCGAGACATGATTCGAACCTGCGACCGTAGCGGTCGCGCGGTTCCAGACTGTAGTGCCTAGAAGCGCTCGGCCACTCTGGCAATCCTGGGAGGGTCTATGGCACTACTGAGTGGGATAACATCCCCATATAGCTCCACGACTGATTCTTTCTTTTTGTCTCGGTTCAGCGATGCTCCATCAGAGTGATTTGAGCAGTAGAATAATGTTCGTCGATGATCTGCTTAAGCACAACTTTATGTGGTATTCTAATCAACAGTACTACAACCACAATTCAGTCTCCAATTCAAAGTTTATTGTTTGTGGACGACTTAACTATATCTTGCTTCTCGTCCAACCCTGCAATTGCTACTCGTCAGCTGCGGCTGATGATAAGGCATTTGGGAAATTTCCAGATGGTACAGGTATTACATATGCTTCAGAGAAAAGTGTTTGTATTAATTTCAGTATTACCAAACGTCCTTTTAAGGGGACATTGTATGTGAAATTCGTTGAAATTCGACATTTTCTGTTTCTACTCGATAATGTGCTTTGGACTTTCCTGAACATTTTGGTATATAATTAATTAAATTCAGGCAATTGTGAGACCTTTAAATAATATTTTGAATGTTGATGTGTGACTGTGCAGCCCAATAATTATCGAAAATTGTAAGTTGGTGTCTTAAAAAGTTTCCAAGATAATGGGCCACAAAATTCTACAATTTAACATTGTCGGCATAGGACATGCAATGTCCCCTTAACCCACCCATTCTTAAAATGAAAGACACTGTTCTAAATTTTAAAAGTTTCAAGGGTTTCATAGTCTCACATTTGGATGTGGCTGAGTAGTAACTGCATCTGAAGAATATAAAGATCTAAAGACATTAATTATGTTAAAATATTCTGCAAAAGGTTGAGGGCAAGAGACAACATTTCTACTTCAGTTTTACAAGGCTTTTGTGTCAACACGGCTTTACTCTGAATGCATGGTTTATGTCTCAGCTGGTTCATCATTTAACTTAAAGCAATCAATGGTATTTACTTTGAAGAGATAAGCCTGGTAACAGGGTCGTATAAGACCAGTCTCATTCTCCAGCCTCTGTGTTGAGGATGGTGAGCTACCACTTTTCATCCCGTGTCAAATCCTTATGATGTGACATGTATGCTGCCTGCTCCCGGTCCCACAGTTCACCGGCATTCTACGAGGTGCATTCAAGTTCTAAGGCCTCCAATCTCTTTTCTCCGGACTGGAAAGAGATAGAAACATGCACATTGTTTTAAAATGAGGCCGCATTCATTGTCAATACGTCCCAGAGATGGGAGCACCGTATGGCAGATGGAATTTTACCGCCAGCGGCGAGCATGAGAACTGTTTTAAATACTTAAAATGGCGACGTTTTCCTTAGTTGAACAGCGTGCAATCATTCGTTTTCTGAATTTGCGTGGCGTGAAACCAATTGAAATTCATTGACAGTTGAAGGAGACATGTGGTGATGGAGTTATGGATGTGTCGAAAGTGTGTTCGTGGGAGCGACAGCTTAATGAAGGCAGAACATCGTGTGACAACAAACCGAAACAACCTCGGGCTCGCACAAGCCGGTCTGACGACATGATCGAGAAAGTGGAGAGAATTGTTTTGGGGGATCGCCGAATGACTGTTGAACAGATCGCCTCCAGAGTTAGCATTTCTGTGGGTTCTGTACACACAATCCTGCATGACGACCCGAAAATGCGAAAAGTGTCATCCAGGTGGGTGCCACGAATGCTGAAGGACGACCACATGGCTGCCCGTGTGGCGTATTGCCAAGCAATGTTGACGCGCAACGACAGCATGAATGGGACTTTCTTTTCGTCGATTGTGACAATGGATGAGACGTGGACGCCATTTTTCAATCCAGAAACAAAGCGTCAGTCAGCTCAATGGAAGTACACAGATTCACCGCCACCAAAAAAATTTCGGGTAACCGCCAGTGCTGAAAAAATGATGGTGTCCATGTTCTGGGACAGCGAGAGCGTAATCCTTACCCATTGCGTTCCAAAGGGCACTACGGTAACAGGTGCATCCTACGAAAATGTTTGGAAGAACTAATTCCTTCCAGCACTGCAACAAAAACGGCCGGGAAGGGCTGCACCTGTGCTGTTTCACCAAGACAACGCACCCGCACATCTAGCTTACGTTACGCAACAGTTCCTTCGTGATAACAACTTTGAAGTGATTCCTCATGCTCCCTACTCACCTGACCTGGCTCCTAGTGACTTTTGGCTTTTTCCAACAATGAAAGACACTCTCCGTGGCCGCACATTCACCAGCCGTACTGCTATTGCCTCAGCGATTTTCCAGTGGTCACAACAGACTCCTAAAGAAGCCTTCGCCGTCAGCGTTGTGAAAAATGTGTACGTCTGCAGGGCGATTACGTCGAGAAGTAACGTCAGTTTCATCGATTTCGGGTGAGTAGTTAACTAGAAAAAAAATCGGCGGCCTTAGAACTTGAATGCACCTCGTATACTGTGGTTCGCCCACCAGCCTAGTAATTATGCACAAAAAAACACTAGCAACGAGGCCACTTGACGTTCGTGTGGAACTGGATGTAGTTGGAGTTCATTAAGAACGCATTACGAGGTTGAGGTCGTTCACACCCTTAATTGAAGAGCAGAGCAAGAAATTTTAATTTATCAGAGCACAGAAAGAATTCTATCCTGGAGTATGTTTTTAAATCTATGTTTTACAGCATTTTAACACAGCACTGCAATTACTGTGCAGTCTACATTTATATGTCTAAGTAAGTGATTACATCAGCTGCGCCGGCCGAAATGGCCGTGCGGTTAAAGGCGCTGCAGTCTGGAACCGAAAGGCCGCTACGGTCGCAGGTTCGAATCCTGCCTCGGGCATGGATTTTTGTGATGTCCTTAGGTTAGTTAGGTTTAACTAGTTCTAAGTTCTAGGGGACTAATGACCTCAGCAGTTGAGACCCATAGTGCTCAGAGCCATTTGAACATCAGCTGCGTTGTATTGTTTACTAAACATTCCACCGAATGAGGTGGCGCAGTGGTTAGCACACTGGATTCACATTCGGGATGATAACGGTTCAAACCCGCGTCCTGCGATCCTGATTTAGGTTTTCCGTGGTTTCCCCAAACCCCCTAAGGCAAATGCCAGGACGGTTCCTTCGAAAGGGCACAGTCACTTCACTAATCCGAGCTTGTGCTCTGTCTCTAATGACCTCGATATCGACGGGACGTTAAACACTATTCTTCTCTCCTCCTCCTCCCAAATATTTCTTCGAGATTGGCTTATCTAATAGATTCACAGTGTATGACGTTGAATTAAATGCGAGCCGGCCGAAGTGGCCGTGCGGTTAAAGGCGCTGCAGTCTGGAACCGCAAGACCGCTACGGTCGCAGGTTCGAATCCTGCCTCGGGCATGGATGTTTGTGATGTCCTTAGGTTAGTTAGGTTTAACTAGTTCTAAGTTCTAGGGGACTAATGACCTCAGCAGTTGAGTCCCATAGTACTCAGAGCCATTTTGAATTAAATGCGATATTGAAAGCGCTGGAGCAGACAAGATCATCCTCCAAAACCCCTCATCTGTATTGACTCCCTAAGTGTTCTTCACGCTATGCATAACATGTACCTATCGAAAAAGAAATCCAGATGATCGACGACTTCTTTTACACCCACAGATTCAGGGCAAGGAGGTGTCATTCTGCTCAGTACCAGGATATGTGGGCATTCGAAGTAATAAAGTAACAGATGAAGTAGCTAATTAATAGTCGTCTTCCTTTCAAGCATTAGGCAACTGCTTATTCTCAATTCACAAACAAAATCATTCCTGTCTTTCCCGAGCACTTCCAATATATCTTTTCCCATTCGTCTTCTAGTTTAGGACCTTCTGGAGAATTGTGTGACCTGTCATTCTCATGAGGTACTGTCTCAAATTTTCACGATACTTTTTCATTTTTTCATTCAAGGTGCAAATATTTAATTCTGCTGAAGTACAGGATCCTGCGTCTCTCAGATTATTGAGGCGTTCCTACATCGAAACACTGAGCTGAAAGTACTTTTGACGCGCCTCCTCGTAGTACAGAGTCCTCTAACGCATCGATTCCGCTTCCTGCGACACAACCTGCTATATTCACTAGTAACTAGATATCACCGCATGTGTCAGAACCCAGAATAGATATGGGTGAACCTGCAAAGTAGATGGACCACCCGCGAAAGAGAACACGATACGAAGAGGTAATCAAGCTAAACACGGCTGACTGATGATGGATAAGACACAGTTTAGAACGAACCGAATGAAAAATAGGCAACAACGAGGTGTAAAGCGAAAGCCTTCCCCACAACGACGTTAACAGGCCAAGAACAAAGAGAGACGCAATCTGGAATGCGACCAGACAGAAGAACCGAGTTCTAAGCAAGCTTGTTATCCAACAGTCCGTAGTACAGTGATGACATTAGAAAAAAAGCACAGAAATGACGGACTATTCACTGGTTGGCCACATTTATACCAGCTAGGAGGAACACTATTGGCCACGTATTCATGTGGAGAGATCGGTGGTGCACTCGCTGCAGTGATACTGTGCTCTCTGTCAGCCATCTAGGCCCGTGCCCTCCAGCCAGCATTCAATTTCCGCGAAGCCTGATACCGAAATAGCTGCATATGGGCGGAAACGCCACGGACGGCGCAGTGGGGGTGAACTGGGAGTAAGAGTGGAGCTGGTTACTGTCGACTGCAGGCTACAGGAAGGGAGGGTGTCCAGCAGTGTTCATCAGGACATCGCTGGTGATGGGCGTGCTATGGGATGCAAAATGTATCGCCAGTGCAACATCTGGGAGTCGCTGGCAATGCCAAATTGGAGTCGCTTGTACTTACATAATCCAAAAGGCTTATTAGTGACAACGATTTTCTGCGATTCCTGATCTATGAGTAACTGGAGGTAAGCGTTGGCGTGGTCAATCTTACAGTAGCATTCCCGCCCAACAGGGAATAGGATAAGTTTCAACCTGTGATTGGGCATTTATTTGCGACCTTGAAGTCTCTACACAATAGTAGAGAAACATTGTGATTACTCATGATGACTACTGAAGTAGCTCATCTACATCTACATCTACATGTTACTTTGCAGGTCACAATTTAGTGCCTGTTCCACTCTCGAAAACCGCGCAGGGAAAACGAACACTTAAATCTTTCTGTGCGAGCTCTGATTTGTATTATTTTATTATCATGATTGTTTTCCTCTACGTAGGTGGGCCCAACAAAATATTTTCGCACTAGAAGAGAAATTTGGATTGAAATTTCATGAGAAGATCCTACCGCAGTGAAAATTCCCTATGTTTTAATGACTACCACCTTCATTCGTGTATCATGTCTGTCGCACTCTCTCCTATATTGCGCAATAATACAAAACGAGTTGCCCTTCCTTAAACGTTTTCGATTTCCTTCGTCAATCCTATCTGATGCGGGTCCCACACCTCACAGCAATACTCCTGAAGAAAGCAGACAAATGTAGTGTTAGTAGCCCCTTTAGCAGACCTGTTACATTTTCGAAGTGTTTTATCAGTAAATCGCAGTTTTTGGTTTGCTTCCCCACAAGACTTTCTATGTGATCATCCAATTTACGTTATTCCTAATTGTAATCCAGTATTATTTAGTCGAGTTTGAAGCCATTAGATTTGTATGATTTATCGTGTAACTGAAATTTAGCGGATTGCTTCTGGTGTTCATGTGTATGGCTTCATACTTTTCATGATTTAGGGTCAATTGCAATTTTTTGTACCATTCAGATATCTTGTCTAAATCATTCTGCACTCCGTTTTGATCATCTGATGACTTTACGTGACGACTTACATGACTTAAATGACTTCGTAGGTACTCAATTTGATTAGAAGTCGCTTGTAAGGAACGGTGTCAAACACCTGCAGGTCTAAAAATACGGAATCAATTTTACGCCCCCTGTGAATAGCACTCATTACTTCGTGAGATTAAAGAGTAACTTATGTTATACGGCAACTATGTTTTCTGAATCAGTGTTGGCCATGTGTCAGTAAATCGTTCTCTTCATAGTGAATCATATTATTCGAGCGCAAATCGACTTTAGCGATATGGGTATCTAATTCAGCGGATTACTCCTACTTCCTTTCTTGAGTATTGTTGTGACTTGTTCAGCTTTCCAGTCTTTGGATATAGATCTTTCTACGAGCGAGCAGTTACATGTTAGTTTTAAGTATGGAGCTATTGTGTCAGCATACTCTGCAAGGAACCTGACTACAGTCTGATTTAAAGTAGTTGTCACTTGACGTTTGCGCTGCGAAGTTGCGGCGTTGTCACGTCAAGCACTGGCTGGAGGCAGCCGCCTCAGCGCATCGCTACCCCCGCTGATAGAAAATCGTTTTAAAGCCTGTATCTTCAACAAAAAGTAAGTAAAAATTTTCAAAGGGACATATCATGTATATCTTTACAATGTCTCTCAAACTGTCATACATCTATTCTTAATTTTAATTAAGACAAGAGTTACGTTAATTTGTTTGAAACCATTTAAAGCCGGCAGCGGTGGCCGTGCGGTTCTAGGCGCTCCAGTCCGGAGCCGCGCTTCTGCTACCGTCGCAGGTTCGAATCCTGCCTCGAGCATGGATGTGTGTGATGTCCTTAGGTTTGGTAGGTTTAAGTAGTTCTAAGTTCTAGGGGACTGATGACCACAGCAGTTGAGTCCCATAGTGCTCAGAGCCATTTGAGCCATTTTTGAAACGATTTAAATTCTCGATTTCGCAAACAGCTTCTAACTTATCACGTCATTACTGAAAAACTATTGGTGTCACAGCAAAATATTTTTTTTCCATTCATTACCAAAATAATGCACTCGGCAAAGAATACTTAAAAGTTTTCGTAGTGCATTACGTTTCCTGTATATAAATTTCTGAAAACAGCGTTTTTAAGCAACCCTATCAGTACTGAACTCGAAACAAGTATGACGTTTAAAATATCTATCTCCTATAAATATTGTGTAAATACACTCCTGGAAATTGAAATAAGAACACCGTGAATTCATTGTCCCAGGAAGGGGAAACTTTATTGACACATTCCTGGGGTCAGATACATTACATGATCACACTGACAGAACCACAGGCACATAGACACAGGCAACAGAGCATGCACAATGTCGGCACTAGTACAGTGTATATCCACCTTTCGCAGCAATGCAGGCTGCTATTCTCCCATGGAGACGATCGTAGAGATGCTGGATGTATTCCTGTGGAACGGCTTGCCATGCCATTTCCACCTGGCGCCTCAGTTGGACCAGCGTTCGTGCTGGACGTGCAGACCGCGTGAGACGACGCTTCATCCAGTCCCAAACATGCTCAATGGGGGACAGATCCGGAGATCTTGCTGGCCAGGGTAGTTGACTTACACCTTCTAGAGCACGTTGGGTGGCACGGGATACATGCGGACGTGCATTGTCCTGTTGGAACAGCAAGTTCCCTTGCCGGTCTAGGAATGGTAGAACGATGGGTTCGATGACGGTTTGGATGTACCGTGCACTATTCAGTGTCCCCTCGACGATCACCAGTGGTGTACGGCCAGTGTAGGAGGTCGCTCTCCACACCATGATGCCGGGTGTTGGCCCTGTGTGCCTCGGTCGTATGCAGTCCTGATTTCCTGGAAATGGAAAAAAGAACACATTGACACCGGTGTGTCAGACCCCCCATACTTGCTCCGGACACTGGGAGAGGGCTGTACAAGCAATGATCACACGCACGGCACAGCGGACACACCAGGAACCGCGGTGTTGGCTGTCGAATGGCGCTAGCTGCGCAGCATTTGTGCACCGCCGCCGTCAGTGTCAGCCAGTTTGCCGTGGCATACGGAGCTCCATCGCAGTCTTTAACACTGGTAGCATGCCGCGACAGCGTGGACGTGAACCGTATGTGCAGTTGACGGACTTTGAGCGAGGGCGTATAGTGGGCATGCGGGAGGCCGGGTGGACGTACCGCCGAATTGCTCACCACGTGGGGCGTGAGGTCTCCACAGTACATCGATGTTGTCGCCAGTTGTCGGCGGAAGGTGCACGTGCCCGTCGATCTGGGACCGGACCGCAGCGACGCACGGATGCACGCCAAGACCGTAGGATCCTACGCAGTGCCGTAGGGGACCGCACCGCCACTTCCCAGCAAATTAGGGACACTGTTGCTCCTGGGGTATCGGCGAGGACCATTCGCAACCGTCTCCATGAAGCTGGGCTACGGTCCCGCACACCGTTAGGCCGTCTTCCGCTCACGCCCCAACATCGTGCAGCCCGCCTCCAGTGGTGTCGCGACAGGCGTGAATGGAGGGACGAATGGAGACGTGTCGTCTTCAGCGATGAGAGTCGCTTCTGCCTTGGTGCCAATGATGGTTGTATGCGTGTTTGGCGCCGTGCAGGTGAGCGCCACAATCAGGACTGCATACGACCGAGGCACACAGGACCAACACCCGGCATCATGGTGTGGGGAGCGATCTCCTACACTGGCCGTACACCACTGGTGATCGTCGAGGGGACACTGAATAGTGCACGGTACATCCAAACCGTCATCGAACCCATCGTTCTACCATTCCTAGACCGACAAGGGAACTTGCTGTTCCAACAGGACAATGCACGTCCGCATGTATCCCGTGCCACCCAACGTGCTCTAGAAGGTGTAAGTCAACTACCCTGGCCAGCAAGATCTCCGGATCTGTCCCCCATTGAGTATGTTTGGGACTGGATGAAGCGTCGTCTCACGCGGTCTGCACGTCCAGCACGAACGCTGGTCCAACTGAGGCGCCAGGTGGAAATGGCATGGCAAGCCGTTCCACAGGACTACATCCAGCATCTCTACGATCGTCTCCATGGGAGAATAGCAGCCTGCATTGCTGCGAAAGGTGGATATACACTGTACTAGTGCCGACATTGTGCATGCTCTGTTGCCTGTGTCTATGTGCCTGTGGTTCTGTCAGTGTGATCATGTGATGTATCTGACCCCAGGAATGTGTCAATAAAGTTTCCCCTTCCTGGGACAATGAATTCACGGTGTTCTTATTTCAATTTCAAGGAGTGTATATACAAAATGAAATAAAATTAAAATTCAGTCTAACTTACCGTAAGGAGATAACGAGAGCTGGTCAAACAGTATTTCTTAGTCTCACAACAAGAATAAGAATTAAATCGAAATAAATTCACAAACACAATATTTAATGGCCGTAAGTAAACTACACACTAATCAGATAATGCGAAAACACCGCTTTATTCAGAATCAGAGTCAGTGGGACTATCCGTGTCGCTGCTCGTATTGACAGATATAATCAAGTCTTCGACACTTTGTTGTAAGATACCTTCATAGTTCCATGCGTCCTGTATCACTCCTTTCACGTGATGCACTACCTTCTGCCAGTCTTCCGATGTCACAATTTCAACTGCCTCTTTCAAAAGGCGTTCCAGTTCGGTTAATGTGAATTTCTTATTTTCTGCAGCAATATGCCGTTTAACCTGAGCCCAAATCAGCTCAATTACGTTGAAAGGGCAATGGTAAGGAGGCAATCTGAGCACTTCTTGCCCGTATTTTTTTGCTACTTCATCCACAACGTAAATCTGGTTCTTTGGCTTGTGTTGCGATACAAGTTCTAATAATTCTGCCCTTGTCAAATTACTGTCGAACTGTACCTTATGTTTTTGTAACCATCTAACAATGTGGTTTTTCCTCGTTGCCTTTGTGGGTGCTATATCTTGTATTACTGAGTGATAAGGAGCGTTATCCATAACAATGATAGAGTTTTTTGTTAAGTTCTGGAGAATACAGTCTTTAAACCATTTCACAAAAATATTGTGGTTCATCTCTTCGTGGTAGTCTGAGGACTTATTTGAACTGAATAGCAGCAGACAATTCGGAATGAAACCTTTTGAATTTCCAAATTTGTCCTCACTAATTCTCTAAGAAAGAGGCATCGCCAGGCTGCAACATCTTGGCGTTCCATTAGTAACTTTCTGCCAGAGATGGATTTATAGCGGAATCCTAACATTTTCACGACTCGTAACGAAGACGATTTACTACCCTGAAACAGGTCAGCAGCTGTGAAGGTAGCATGTAGTTTTTTGAGTGTTGGATACTCCTTCCTGGAATAAAATGCGTATATTTGACGACGAATGGCATCTTCCTGGAAAGAGTCAAGTTTTGTGACCCTCTTCTCTAGTCACCTCTTTTTCCCAGGCCGCGCGGGATTAGCCGAGCGGTCTTAGGCGCTGCAGTCATGGACTGTGCGGCTGGTCCCGGCGATGGTTCGAGTCCTCCCTCGGGCATGGGTGTGTGTGTTTGTCCTTAGGATAATTTAGGTTAAATAGTGTGTAAGCTTAGGGACTGATGACCTGAGCAGTTAAGTCCCATAAGATTTCACACACATTTGAACCTTTTTTCCCAGGTGTCTCCAATTTAGATGATTCACTTGAGGCTTCTTTCGTGAATTTCTCCTTGCAGATTCTTATTACTGATCGTTCGCTAACTTGCAGAGCAGATGCCTCTTCGCTCCACCACCTTATCCAAAGGAACGAGAGTCCCTCCTACATCCCTCTCTCTCAAAGTACTCCCTTAAGGAACACACGTATTCACGCGCCTGACTGCGTATAACGGTGCCATGTCCGCCACTTTTTGGAGGTTTCCGAGGAGTGTGCAGCCTCGGCCTCCCTTTCTTGCGACTGCTTTCATCAGACATCGTAAACACGCGAAGCTGCAAGTAACTCAAATTTCTCACCCGCACGTCTACAACGGCTCGCTGAGGACTGGCTGGCACAATGCCTTAGTCAGCTCAGCACAGCGAAGTGGCAGCCGACAGCGCCGGCTGCCATTGGTTTATTGGTGGCGGGAGCCCTGCAGCCCGTTGCCTGTCAAGTGACAACTAGTTTAAATGATAGAATTGTATACGAACTGGACCGAAAGCCTTGCCTTTCCTAAGCATTTTAAGCTGCTTCCCTTTGTGTCTGAAGGGTTATGTATAAAGTCTGAGGCACAGCACACTTCTGCCTGAAATAAAGATGCAAACGCAGTGCAGAGACTCTCCAGGTCCTAAAAAGGGACTGCAGTTCAAACGTCCTTGACTTCATTATATATAGAAAACTTAAACAACATAAAAGTGACGAGGCCAAAAATGTTGGTCGCAGACTAGTGCTCGATGACAGATAACGTAATGAGGTGTGTAACGGGTTATGTAAGCAACAGTGGTTGGGAACTACCCACGAAGAGGAACAGAACCGTCCCCATGGGCCCCCAAACCTCGTGAGAGTGGGAACAACACGGTCGAATCCATTCGTGCATACGTCACCTGATTTACAAAGAGACGGTGGCTCCCGTGGCTACCTGGAAACGGACGTCCTGGTGGGAAATGCAAAGCATGAGAAACAATTTTCGCGTGGAGGGGTTGCCCAAAGGGATTACCGACTGCAACACATGTATGGTGACCCCTGGTGCACCCTGGAGCGAGATGGGAGCAGGTCGAGCGTCATCGACACACGGAGCCCTTTTCTGCCTAAGCAGTCCGCGACCCCTAGCGACCTGGAAAATCTACGGGCACGAGGGAGAGGCCCCGAGACCGCGGACTAGGGGCGACTGGAGGCTCGTATACTATGGAAACGTTGGACAAAGACGAATGATAACTTTTCTGCAACCTGATGGTTCTAACGTCGGTGTGAAAAGCGTGGTGGCGCAACTTGTGGTCATCAAATGAGTCGTTCCTTAGCCACCTGCGTAATATCGAACGATTGTGCGATGGAAAAGATGCTCTCCAACGAAGAGTTACCAAGTTTCAATGCCACTGCCTGCAAACCCAAATCAAGTGCTACCTAAACCACGACGTCACGAATCAAAGAGTTCTCATACGAAGCCTTGCAGCTTTCATTGGCGCGAGTGAAATCGCATTTGCGACTGAGACTTTCCCATTCACTGCCACAGGAGCGATATGATTGTCCAGGCTGTTTATGGTATTGGTGAAACTTGCTGCTGGAGGCAACAACATGATATCCCTGGGAAGAACAGATAGCCAACAAAGCTCCCGTCTCCTGGATAGAGAGCGCGAAGGAGTCAGACAGAGGTGGTAATTTTCGGGGCAGAATAAAAGTGACTGGTGACGACCATGACAGAAATTACGATCTCTGCAATAAATCGTCCGTAACTGGAAGCGCAATTGTATGCTGCTTCAGTCCACGCAGATATGTGTCCCAGTCCTCTGTAACCCCACTGAAAGGCGGAAACGATGGAGGACGTATGGGAGCGTCCATTGAACGGGGCACAGAGGCCTAAAGCAACGTGGTCTCTTGCGCTTGGAGTTTGACCGCCTCAAGCTGAAGGACTTCTGTAGCAAGTCCATATGCAGCTGCTGGTGTTGCGTTAGCTGCTGCAGTTACTCCAGCAGGGAAATCAATTTTTATAGCATCCATGCTAAAGAAAAAGTTCCTTTTTCCTCGTCGCCAATAATACAACCGCGTGTAACTGGATATCAGTGCACTCGTTAAAACCCAGGAGAGAAACGGGTGAAGCCCCAAGGCGAAGGAGCCTCATGCGGAAGAGAACACGATACCACGTGGTAGTCGAGCTAATAACTGGTTCAAATGGCTCTAAGCACTGTGCGACTTAACTTCTGAGGTCATCAGTCCCCTAGAACTTAGAACTACTTAAACCTAACTAACTTAAGAACATCACACACATCCATGCCCGAGGCCGGATTCGAACCCGTGACCGTAGCGGTCGCGCGGTTCCGGACTGAAGCGCCTAAAACCGAGCTAATAACTGCTGACTGAAAGCGGACAATACACGGGTAGGACAAACCTACAACTATCTATGCTACAACGAGATACAAAATGAAAAACTTCGCCATAATGATGTCATCAGGCCAAGAACACAAGAACAAAGAGAGATACAATCCGAAATGCGAGTGGAGAGAAGAACCGAGTGATAAGCGAAGTTATTATTGAACAGTCAATAGTACAGCGATAATAGTAACCTACGATATCAGGCGCGCGTACAGATCTGACTGCCCGTTCGCTGGGCGATTGTACTTACACTGTATGTGACGAACACTATTGGCCGGTGTATTCACGGGGCGAGGAAGGTAACGCGCTCGCCATGTGAGTGCAGCGTTTGTCGACCATCTAGATCCATGTGCCCCAGTGGGCACTGAACATCCGCAGATCTCAATACCAGAGGACCCTCCAGTGTGCAGCTCTTATGTTGAGCAGATCTCAGTAAACCACATTTAACTGATACGTTAGTAGGGGAACAACCTATGTACCAGTGCACGTTGCATTGTAGCCACATTTATTCAAGATGACGGCGATGACGTCATCCAAGTTGACGGCATGTAGACTTGGCAACATCGCATGACGTCATCCAAGATGGCGGATTTTGGCGGGAGAATAGTCCAATTGTGCTACGTCCACTAACCTAACCTCAAGAAAAATGGCGGGAAGTTTGAATTTTGGCGGGAAAATAGTCCAATTGTGGTACGTTCACTAACCTACGCGTCCACAACAACAAAAATGCTGGGAAGTTTGAATTCCAACAGGATAATGCATGCAAAACCGTACTTCTCTTTATTATTATTATTCATTATTATTGATTATCATTTATTAACATTCATTATCATTTATTGTTATTTATTATCATTTACTATTATTTATTATTATTGACCTGCCTCCACTAGAAAATTCCCTCCAAATTCAAATTCCAACATGATAACGGCTGCAAAACCTTACTTTTGTTTCATATTCACTATCGTTTATTAACATTCATTATCATTCATTGTCATTTATTATCATTCATTATCATTCATTATCATTTATTATTATTTTTATTATTTATTATTATTTATTATTATTGAACTGCCTCCACTAGAAAATTCTCTCCAAATTTAAATTCCTACATAATGATGGCTGCAAAACCGTACTTTTGTTTATTATTATTCATTATCATTTATTAACATTCATTATCATTTATTGTCATTTATTATCATTCATTATAATTTATTATCATTCATTATCGTCCACAGCTCGTGGTAGCGTTCTCGCTTCCCGCGCCAGAGTTCCCGGGTTCGATTCCCGGCGGGGTCAGGGATTTTCTCTGCCTTGTGATGACTGGGTGTTGTGTGATATCCTTAGGTTAGTTAGGTTTAAGTAGTTCTAAGTTCTAGGGGACTGAAGACCTCCTAGCCACACGACATTTCATTTCATTTATTATTATAGGCCTACCACCACTAGAAAATTGCGACAAATTGAAATTCCAACACGATATTCTCTCGAAAACTGTACTTCTGTGTATTATTATCATTTATTATTTATTCAAGATGTCCGATTTTCTCGGTGAGAAAACCATTCTCCTTACATCCATACCAAAAATCTATCACAAGTTCAAATCTCCAACTCCATAATTGATCACATGTACAAGCATTCTCCGTCACTTATCTTTTTTCACTGGTAGCCTATCATAATTGCGTCAAATAATAAACTGCACATATAGTAACGTAATTCACGTCCTTTGATTTTGCAGGGGGGAAGGGACTGAAGACTTTATTTCAAGCAGTACAGTCATCACTTGTTCTCCAACACAGTCAGCACACATATCTTTGATATCGCAGTGCAGTCACCATGACGTCCGCGCTCCAACTGAATTAGTTCAAATCCTTGCCACCCCCTGGCCAGCGCGAGTTTGATGTCAAAACGGCTCCTTGTCCGCTCACCACGTGCATTCGTCACCTCCACACGTTTCCTGCCTAAATTGCCTCCCTCAGAGCGGAATCGCACAACGGTCGGCCATTTCCCTGCAACACTTTCGGCACCACGTTCAGACCTGTCGATGCCGACCTCACACAGCCGTTCGCCACATGTCCCTGTGCGAGCGAGAACGCAGTGCTATACATTTGGCGGCAAAGTTTGCTCGACAGTGGAATCCGCCATGAGTATATAACAGCACCTTTGGACCGCACTAGAACGCCCGCTAATTGACTCGCTCTCGTGCACACGTAATAACTGTACAATCGCTGCGCCGCTGCGCCGCTGCCCCACTTACGTCACACACCCTCCATACAAAAGCGTGTTAGAAAACACTGTTTGAACAAGGGCCAGAGGCAGCTTCTCATTCGCTTAGAGTATAGGTGATCAAACTTTAAAGGGGTCTCTGCAGCGTGTGTGTATATTTAATATGATCTTGTTCATATAGGGATTTGTAGTTTGAGGTGTTGGATTTGGCGAGCTGTTAGGAATTCTTCGATGGCTGCACTCTGAGTTATTTGGGGGGAGTATTGTGAATTCCGTTTGTCCGCGCTGGAGGTTTATCGCATTAGTGCCTTCGTGACTTTTTCACTGTTTGATGGTAGAGGATAAAGATGATAGGGTGTTGAGGATCTGTTGTACTTGTACCTAGTTTGAGGCGTACAACACTGCGCGCATTTCCGGCGAATGGTCAGAATAAGGTCCTGTTGTAATAACTGAGATCGTTCTGTTTATAGACAGGTTGCAGAAGGTAATAGATATGTCTTTCTCCGACTTAAATTGCAGAGATCAGATGGGTGAAGATAAATGCATCCTCATATATGCCTGGAAAGGGAGAATGCTTTTTTATTATTAAGTGAGTTTTGGCAGGAGTGAATATGGTTTTATATATGCAAGTGGAAATTGTGAGCGAAGGGTGAATGACGTCGGGTTCACTGGCTGGGGGAGACACTGTTCACATGTCCTGTTGGAGATGCGAGGGGGAGATAGAGATCTGCGCTATTCAGGAATCCATTTGTACACTGTATGTCGTTAGACAATTACTGGAGAGCAGGTATAGGGAGAGCCCACTTCGGCATTCTGGTGCTGGGGATGAGTGGACGGCTGTTTAGATGGACAGCTATGTGGCTTTGACATGCCGCCAGCCGCGCTCGGACGCTCGCTTTGTAAGGCGATATGGGATTAGTTTGACCATTTAGTACTTGTTTCGGTGGTTATTGGATTAAGAACTGTAATATTGAAGGTCATGTCCTCAGCGGGACCACTATGTAATTGAGTAATTTGAATATTGTCACATGTGCTTGATGCTCTGTGTAAAAGTTTGACTCTTTAATTGTGTTTGGTATTTCTGGGTGTGTGTAAAATTAATTTTACTGTTGAAAGTGCGAGAAAGATGAGTTGATTGGTGTTTAGATAGAGGCTACGTTTGTAATTCGAAAAGAGGGGATGAGAATGGTAAATTGATTGATAGGCATGCTTTGTGGGGTGATATATGAGTGTCAAGATAGGGATGACGACGTTTGCATATGTTGATGGTGGGACGGGTGTGCGGTTAGTTGCAGTGGGAGGTGTAAATTAGATCTTATTTTTTTAAAAAAAGAGTTGTAAAGTAAGAATAATATTGAGAAGGTTTTTAGATGGCTGGTCACGCGACCAGGCGAAAGCAGGGATGTGTAGTTATGTTTAGTTAAAGGGCCGTGTAATGTCGTGTGAGGAGCAATGGGCAGTGTGCTACAGTGTCATAGGAGGTAAAGACATGTGCTGCTATGATGTGTCTAGCGTATGGAGGCTGCACTTTGGAATTATGCTACGTTGATATAAAGTTGACTTTCACCCGCGTTCGGTGGTCGCGGCTTGGGATCGCGGTCCTGGACAGATGTATGTGTGTACTTTGACCGCTGACGAGCACCTTGACCGCGCCAACTCACGCTTGCAGAAGCCGAGCAGGGGTTGTGTGAGGTCTGAAATCAGACGGATGGGTGACTTCACGATCCTGTGGGCAGGGTGCAGAGTGGGGTACCTGTGCACGTCTGCTGAGTTATTTTGCGAGCGGATCTGTAGGCTCTGCTATGGGTTATTAGGATAGTTTAGGAGTACTGAGCGTATCTACACATCTGTGTGATGTACTGTGTTATTTAGTAGCAGTTTGCTATAGTGTGTACTGAAATTATGATTGGGTGCGTGTCTGTGGGCTGTGCAACATGGCCCAGGGTACATCTGGGATTGGTGTTTTGTGATATTATGATAGATACACTGTATCGTTAAATAAGTTGTTAAAAAAATAAATAGAGTGTTCTCAATGATTACACGCACCTCCAGCGCAGATCAGAGTGATTGGTTTTCCGTCACCATGTCGGTTGCATGCGAGTAGTAAATGTTTTCCCGGCCGCGTTAATCGAGCGTGTCAACGAGCTATGAGCTATTCTGAGAATAGACGTGAAGGCAGGTCCAGACCTGAGACGCCGCGGTATACATGAGAAGAACAATGCAGCTTTCACATGTGTCGGCTGTCACGAGCGCTCGGAAGCTGAACTTGGATGGAAACTCTGGAATCCCCTTCCCCGCCGACCGCACGCGCGCGAGGCCTGCCTTGGAGCATAATCTAAGGCGCATAGGCGATATCAATTTCTCCGGTGATAGGTGCGAATGCGACTGTGTTGAGGTCATGTTTGGGGGAGGCCGAGCAGAGACTTTTGGTCGGTTTGGCAGCTGCTGGTGTTTGGGCGCGTCTGTTGCACTATTTTGCGATCATGTCTGTGCACTGTGCGGTGCTTTATTTGGAGAGTTTAAGAGTACAGAGCTCGTCTGCTGATATTGTGTACTGCATTATTTAAGAGCTGTTTGGTATTGTGTGGTGAAATTAGGAGTTTTTTACGTGTTTGTGGCCTGTGTCAGATGACCACAGTGGAATCAGTGTGGGTGTTTTGTGACAAATATACTCCACGACCAAATAAAAGGGCTCCAAATAAATAGAGTGCAGCCCTTCCTTACTTCCCCGAGCAGCACAGCGCAGTCTGAGCTGTTTTTGCGCGATAACGGCAGTCTGGTCAGAATGTGAGTGAGTAGACAAATAACTGGACAAATTTATCTGTAGAGGAGTTAGAGGTCTGGATTAGAATGAATATCTTGATGTGTGTGGTTGTGTTGCCAAGTGTAGTGCACTACTGGAGTTCAGAAACTGCCTTATGTCAGCCTTACATATCGAAACCTATGAGGAGTAAAAGTTTCAAAAAGATATGTTGCAAATAAATAAAGTACACTCATTCCTCCTTCCATCAGCCTATGAACTGAAATTATTTGGAGGTAAATGTTTTGCATTATTTACGAGCGGTTTGCATGTATGTAGGCTGCGCTATGAGTTACTTTTAACTGTTTACAATTAGCAAGCGTGTGTGCAGAACATTGCAAATGAGTTATGTTTTGCAGGTCTGTATGATGTGGGATATGTCAGTGTGATAGATATACTCCATTCCTAAATAAAGTAAATTCGTTCCTCCATCCACGGACTTACTGCAGGGTGAGTCCGTTTACCAGAAACGTGCAGGAAGAGGTTGAGTGCTGGTGGCTTAGTTGGAAACAATTTTCTTAGGTTGGTGGTGGAAGTGCAAGTGAGCTTCGTTTACTGGCAGATTTGAAACTTGGCGTTGGTTCCTAGGAGGAGGAGGAGGTGGCGATCTGGTCCTCAAAAAGTGGTTGAAATTAGGGAGTTGAACACGTTTGCATACGTATATGAAATTGTAAATTGAATTATTTAATATAGCGGGGTGGCGAGAGTGAATTAGCGAGCGTTCTCGTGACGATCAAACACGCTGTTATACGGTCATGGTGGATTCCACTGTTGGTCAAACTCTGGCGCCAAACGTATCCTTTGTACGGCACGCGGTCGACAGGTTCCATCGTATGCGGCGTTAAGTGCTCGCGGGCGCGGCCGACCGTCTGTGGCGGGACCCTCAGGCGCCGCTCACTGCCGCCTACCTGGCGCGATGGCCCGGGGGTGTGCTTGATGTCGGCGGGCCAGGGAGCACGCTCAGCCGGCCGCGCATACGTCAGCTGCGCTCTGGAGTTTCGCTGTGTGAGCTTGGAGAAGTCAGTTGTGACACACCTGCATGACCGTAATGTCTGAAATAAAGAGTCATTTTCTAGGTATTCACAGAAGGCTATGTCCGTCGCATGTATGGAGGGTGTGTGACGTAAGTGGGGCAGTGGCGCAGCGATTGTACAGTTAT
Organism: Schistocerca americana; assembly: GCF_021461395.2. Lineage (NCBI taxonomy): Eukaryota > Metazoa > Arthropoda > Insecta > Orthoptera > Acrididae > Schistocerca > Schistocerca americana. The sequence goes on along the minus strand of NC_060130.1, from coordinate 474,389,590 downwards.
TACGTGCGCACGAGAGCGAGTCAATTAGCGGGCGTTCTAGTGCGGTCCAAAGGTGCTGTTATATACTCATGGCGGATTCCACTGTCGAGCAAACTTTGCCGCCAAAAGTGTAGCACTGCATTCTCGCTCGCACAGGGACATGTGGCGAACGGCTGTGTGAGGTCAGCATCGACAGGTTTGAACGTGAAGCCGAAAGTGTTGCAGGGAAACGGCCGACCGTTGTGTGATTCAGCTGCGAGGGAGACAATTTTGGCGGGAAACGTGTGGAGACGACGAATGCGCGTGGTGAGTGGACAAGGAGCCGCTTTGATGTCAAACTCTACAAGTTCCAGCGCGTCCAGCGAAAACATGTTTACAATGTGGGAGCGATCGCTGGGCTCGCCCCCCTGCGATAGCAGCCGGCCGCCTCACGTGACAGGTGTAGGCAGTGTCTCCGCGCGCTGGCCAAGGGGTGGCGAGGATTTGAACTAATTCAGTTGGAGCGCGGACATCATGGTGACTGCACTGCGATATCAAAGATGTGTGTGCTGACTGTGTTGGAGAACAAGTGATGACTGTACTGCTTGAAATAAAGTCTTCAGTCCCTTCCCCCCTGCAAAATCAAAGGACGTGAATTACATTACTATAAGTGCAGTTTATTATTTGACGCGATTATGATAGGCTACCAGTGAGAAAAGATAAGTGACAGAAAAAGCTCTTACATGTGATCAATTATGGTGTTGGGGATTTGAACTTGCGATAGACTTTTGTTATGGATGTAAGGAGAATGGCTTTTTCACCGAGAAAATCGGTCATCTTGAATAAATAATAAATGATAATAATACATAGAAGTACAGTTTTCGAGAGAATATCATGTTGGAATTTCAATTTGGCGCAATTTTCTAGTGGAGGTAGGCCTATAATAATAAATGATAATGAATGATAATAAATGATAATGAATGATAATAAAAGACAATGAATGATAATGAATGTTAATAAATGATAATGAATAATAATAAACAAAAGTGAGGTTTTGCAGCCATCATCATGTAGGAATTTAAATTTGGAGGGAATTTTCTATTGGAGGCAGGTCAATAATAATAAATGAAAATAAATAATAATAAATGATGATAAATAGTAATAAGTGGTAATGAATTTTAATAAATGATAATCAATAATAATGAATAATAATAATAAAGAGAAGTACGGTTTTGCATGCATTATCCTGTTGGAATTCAAACTTCCCACCATATTTTTTCTTCTGGAGGCTTAGGTTAGTGGACGTAGCACAATTGGACTATTTTCCCGCCAAAATTCAAACTTCCTGCCATTTTTTCTTGAGGTTAGGTTAGTGGACATAGCACAATTGGACTATTCACCTGCCAAAATCCGCCATCTTGGATGACAACATGCGATGTTGCCAAGTCTACATGCCGCCATCTTGGATGACGTCATCGCCGCCATCTTGAATAAATTTGGCAACAATGCAACGTGCACTGGTACATAGGTTGTCCCCCTACTTACGTTTTCATCTAAATATATGGACTGCAGTCGCCTTACCAATAGATCTGCCTTCGGTGTTAGCAGACTATGATGTGCTATTAAAATGAGTGTCTCGTTGTATTTTTTTCCCACTGAACAGCCAGTCAAAGGTTCCCATTGCTTTGTTGTAGATATTGAGCAACTATACTATATGTATTTTAAGAATAAAATTTTCAAAACAAAAGTGTCTCCTATCACTTTTGTTTCTTTCTGTAAATGTAAGTGCTAGTTAGTAAGAGTGGAGCAGGGTAGACCAGATTTATACATCATGTTTGACCTTTTGCAACGTGGTTTAAAATGAATTAGTCATATGCGTTTCCAATTAGTTTATTAAGTGCGTTGATGACATTTATGTTAAGCGCCCTATACATAGAACCATGCAGATAATGAAACATTATGTAGGTCGAGTTTCAACGCCCTACATTATTTTTAGACATAATTTCTTCATGACATGTCTTCTTATTGTTCTGATTGTGTGGACAAGGCCCGATTGGTTCTACCACTCGTTGTCCTGCCAGCAGTAGTTCTCGCCGAAACAGTTTGCATTAAACTGTGTAATGAGGTTGTTGTATTGATCTGTTTTTCACCCGGTAAGCCTTCCAAGTGATGGCAGTATCACTTATTTGTCCTCCTGTGTGTCAGCTCGTGTTTCTCCCTCTCTGTGAATGCAACTGCAAAGTTTATTTTAACGTGTTTAAGGATATAAGATATTCACACTTATTGTTAAGATGTGAATCGTTTGTAGTATCTGTTGTCTTAAGGGGAGATAGGCGGGATGGACTTGCTATACACTGCCTATCGGCAGGTGACGCAACAGGCTGCACCCCTCGTTATAGGAAAAGACTATACCCTTCACTGGCTGTGAGAACCGCGTAGCAAGACTCGTCGCTGTCCGATTAATTTAATCTGTGTGGAAATTAATACTCTTTCACTCATATGAAATAATCATCTTTATGGCCCTATCATTCTTTAACCTATTTTTACTATTATGTTTGTTTGTTCAACGGCCGGACATTTTTATAGCTGTGTTCGATGTGTGACATTTTGCCTGATTCTAATGTCTATACTGTCGGCTGTGTGGTTTGATATTTAATGGTTTAAATTTCGCATTGAACAACGTTATAACAATTTATCATTATTAACCGTATGGTGTTCTATCAGTGACACTAAGTGGTTTAATGTAGACTCCTTTGTATATGCGACACAGAGACAACCGTAACAGTTTAATTTGAAGCAAATTGTAGCGAATCGTATTCCTAACACATTCCACGATGAAGAGTGTCTCATAGTAATGATAAGTCTCCTTGCGTTAGTAATTTTAAACTCAGAGGAGGTTGCTTATCTTCATTTTTCGTCTCTTTTTAATTACATTTTCTGACGATGCTTATCATTAGTTGGAGCCGGTAATCAAGGTTACTGCCTTGTGTTCAAAATTGAGAATGAAAAAGTTTTAGCAAAGCCATATCTCAAGGCTGTTACTTGCTAACTATACGTTGCAAGCATGACTCATGACCTTACTGCTGATGTCGTTATTTACGCCGTAACTGCAGTTCCGATTAAAAATTTGCGTTTACACAATAGTACCTAAGTTATAACTGAAAATGTTCTCTTTGTAGCTACGTCAAGTCTATAGTGTTATAACATATTTGAGGCAAAATTAGAACGAAGAGAAACAGTGATGCGACGTTCTCGTTTCTAGTAAAGCTAATTTTAACGCCGCGTTTATGAGTATAAGAACCATTTAGACAATGGCATATACTTGTGACGGCAGGTAAACACTGCATTGCCTTCCAGACGTATCGTACAGCTTCGTTTGAAATTAGAGGTCAAACAAGTATTCTTACACAGTTGGTATGGATCTTAAGTCCACATTATTGCAATCGAGGCAAAGGTTAACTGTAATTATTATTGGTGATACACATATATTACATTCGTTACATTACTTGTGCCCTACACTCACTGTTAATTGCTGATACATAAACGAAGCTAAAATTAACACATTACCCGTAGAAACTTAGTATTATGTACATCTCTGACAGAATCCGGAGAAGTATCAGCGTACTGTTAGTTTATTTATATAGTTTTCATTCCACGTACTCTGGCTGGCATAAAAAGAAGTATGTGGTGGATAAAAGCATCTCCTGATGTGGTCGCTGGTAATATAATCTGCTTCTAAAGCTGTTCCTCCAAAATTAATTAAGCCTGCGTATTTTGATCATGGGCTGACAAACTACCGCTGACAAGTCTTCGTTTGACAGCACATGAAGGTAAGCCAACATGTGAACGTAATTCCAGACGCTTCGTTCTGCTTACATGAGCTTTGACAAGCTTCGTAGCAACACAAAGTCCGTTAATACGTTACACGTGCTACGGTGAGCCCTGTAATAATTTGTTTTTCATGCTGAGATACAGCTTTTCATTTTATATTCGAGTCTGATTCCGAGGTACTGTTCACCATTCCGACTGTTTACAACAGTTGTTATCCACCTCAATAACTACACACATCTATTTCACAGTGTGTATTATGAAATTTATTCCGGGGGAAAATGTACACGATAAGAAAGAGAAAAGTATGACAAAAAATAACGAAAGATTCTTCAAGAGACTCTAATGCAAAGGAAATAACTTAAGATCCATATGTTTCATTCAAAATTTAACGATTATCGTTTAGGACACAATGTGGTCGAAAGCAGTGATATGTACCATAACAGAATATTTACTGAAGGAAGGATTTCACTTCCATTCTTTCTTTTTATTATTCAAAATATTAGTTCTTCTTCACTTCGTGAATTAGGCATTCTTGCACGTTCGGCTCCACAGTTGTCTCCGGCGTGAACCGGCTGCATTCTGTGAAGCGACTGAGCGAAATTTGTGTTACGTAGGACAGACACCAGCACTCAAAACAACTCTTTACTGGAAGGATAGGGTCTGATTTCAGAGCGTCTTCTTCTGGAACACTTACCTTCATCACGACTCACGAGCGCGTTCTTCCTGGGCATCTATCGATACTCACGTCTTATATAAAGCAAGAGAATGAAAATGAAAGACTATGCCCCATAGTTATTTAGGCTTTAACTCGTCCATCCGCAACACAACACTAACGCTTCTGAAAAATGTAACATCAGCGGACGATATTTGTGACTGACTTATCTCATACACCACAGATCAGGTACACAAAAAAAATCTCATGAGAATTACAGAACTGAACATAATCACATACTATGAGGAATCGGTATGGCGTGGAGCTCTCAGATGCTGTAATCCGAGTGTCTGAATATCGTTGCATGGAATCAAAGACGAAAGGGAATAACCGTTCAAATCATTTGCATTCGGATTCACAAAACATTCGCATTAGCTTGATGCAGGAGCGTTATGAGCTAGTTCAACATCAACTACTCCACTTATTCATTGGGAGAGACGTTCTTCAAGGAATACGAGCAAATTACTGAAGCATTGCAGGTGAATTCATATCACCTCCATTCGGAAGAACTTTGGTATCTAGTGACACTACGAATCGACACACTCAGACGTTTTGTAACCACCTCGCCAATAATTTCTATACTGGACACCATAGTAATGTTCAGCACGTATGCGGTAAGTACTGAAGAACTGCTTGAAGCATTACGCATCTAAAAACTCTGCATTTTTCTATTAGCAAACCAAAGTCAGTAGCTGCGGTCACATTGACGTCTGACGTCTTCGTAGCTCCAGGCTAGTGGAAGTATACGAAGTGCCATGCGTGCCACCACTCCAGCTTGTAAGAGATGGCCAGCTTTTACAAATGTCTGTGTCAGTATATTAAGTGTTTTTGAACTATTGCAAATGGTATTTAATCTTATGATTTATTTTCGTTGAAAGATATGGTAGGAACTCCCGCTAAAATTATTTTCGTACTTGCGGTTTACTTTTGCAACGTTTTTAATGTAGGGAATTGTAAGCCGCCCTCCTATCTCAACCAATTATTAGCGTTCATGTGAAGCGATAAAAGTATTTTATACCCTAAAATTTACCCCTTGAAAGTGAAAATGATCCAGTGGTAAAGCAGTCTGACATTTTCACTAGCGACATAAGATGACTAGCGCAACATAAGGGGAAAAGTTACTCGCAAGCAATAGAATGAAATGTTAAAGATGTGGATGCAAACGTTAAACACATACGACCCAGCCTCCAACTGTTAAAAATCGCAACTTACAGGTCTCATTTGTGCAAGGACAAATGTCTTTGTCATCTGTCACCAGTTTCGTCTATTCCATACATATCATAAAAATGGGTGTACGTACCTATATATCTGTGTCTGTATCAATCTGGACCGATTTCAACAAAACTTGGTACTCAGATAACCTTCTGTCTGAACACCATCGCTGTGGGAGAAAGAACCACCTACCTATCTATGGGACACGGGTTGGTGTTGATAGTGTAGCGCAGCTAGCATCGCACAAATAGCCAAATTACACTATGTGATCAGAAGTATCCGGACGCCCCCAAAAACTAACGTTTTTCGTATTAGGTGCATTGTGCTGCCACCTAAAGCCAGATATTCCATATCAGCGACCTCAGTAGTCATTAGACATCGTGAGAAAGCAGAATGGGCGCTCCGCAGAACTCACGGACTTCGAACATGGTCAGGTGATTGGGTGTCACTTGTGTCATTCGTCTCTACGCGAGATTTCCACACTTCTAAACATGCCTAGGTCCACCCTTTCTGATGCGATAGTGAAGGGCAAACGTGAAGGGACATGTATGGCATAAAAGCGCACATGCTGACCTCGTCTGTTGGGTGACACAGACCGCCGACAGTTGAAGAGGGTCGTAATGTGTAATAGGCAGACATCTATCCAGAACATCACACAGCAGTTCCGAACTGCATCAGGATGCACTGCAGGCACTGTGACAGTTAGGCGGGAGGTGAGAAAATTTGGATTTCGTGGTCGAGCGGCTGCTCATAAGCCACACATCACGTCGGTAAATGCCAACGAAGCCTCGCTTGGTGTAAGGAGCGTAAAGATTGGACGATTGAACTGCGGAAAAACTTCATGTGGAGCGACGAATCACGGTACACAATGTGGCCATCCCAGTTGGTGTGGCGAATGCCCGGTGAACGTCATCTGCCAGCATGTGAAGTGCCGACAATAAAATTCGGAGGCGATGGTGTTATGGTGTGGGCGTGTCTTTCATGGAGGGGGCTTGCACCCCTTTTGTTTTGCGTGACACTATCACAGCACAGGACTACATTGATGTTTTAAGCACCTTCTTACTTCCCACTGTTGAAGAGCAATTCGGGGATGGGGATTGCATCTTTCAACGCGATCGAGCACCTGTTCATAATGCACGACCGGTGGCGGAGTGGTTACACGACAATAACATCCCTGTAATGGACTGGCCTGCACAGAGTCCTGACCTGAATCCCATAGAATACCTTCGGGATGTTTTAGAACGCCGACTTAGTGCCAGGTCTCACCGACCAACATGGATACCTCTCCTCATTACAGTACTCCGTGAAGAATGGGCTGCCATTCCCCAAGAATCTTTCCAGAACCTGATTGAACGTATGCCTGCGAGAGTGGAAGCTGTGGTCAGGGCTAAGGGTGGGCCAACACCATATCGAATTCTTGCATTACCAATGGATGGCGCCACGAACTTGTAAGTCATTTTGAGCCAGGTGTCCGGATACCTTTAATCACATAGTGTATGTTCATCCAGTATTTGGGGATAAGAGCACTTAGTCACTTGCAACAACCTTTACACATAAGTTCAAACCTTTATGGAACTTTTCTCTATCACAACCCCCACAAAATTATGAAAGAAAGAAAGGGTATCGTTTATTATATTCTCACTGTTCATGCGGTAAAGCTGCCGCATCATGCAGTCTGTTGTAATTTACTACTTCTTTGCTACTAATTGTATTTGCGGCACATTTTTGCATACAGCATTCGCATTTACCACTGAAAGTGTATCATTTTACGACATATAGTTCAGGAGATCTGTTGTCCCAGACACTGAGATGCGTGAAAAACTGCTGCATCATGCATGATGTTTCAATTTTTTACAGCTTTGCTACGAACTGTATTCGCAACGTATTTCACAGACAGTATCCGCACACGGTGCTGAATGTACCTACAAAAATATATCATTACACGACACGTAATCGTATATCACGAGATAGACGTTACATACTGAGATGCGTGAAAAACTGCTGAATCATGCACAGTATTTTAATTTATTAGTTGTTTAGTACTGACTCTATGTGCAACACATTTATCACACACTATCCACATAGGACGCTGAATGTATCTAAAAAGTATATTGCTGTACGACACATAGTTCAGAAGCTTGTCATCAGAAACAGTGAGACGCGTGAAAAATCGTCGCATCATGCATGATGTTTTAATTTATTGTTTCTGTACTACAAACTCTATTCGCAACAAATTTCGCAGACCGTCTTCACTTATACCTCTGAATGTACCTACAAAATTCTATTATTATACGACTCACAGTTCACCATACATTTGACGTCATAAGCATTGAGCTGCGTGACAATTCAACTGCAGGGTGAATGTCGATATAGATATGGGTGAAATATGTGTATAAATATGCGAGAAATATATTGAAAACGTTGTGTGCACGTGGGTAAATCCACTACTAATTGTCTTCCTAAACCCCTGGTTAGATTTAAACCTAATTTGGTACACATACATAATTACTATCAGGAAATAAGTACTATGGGAGCAAGAATCAATTACTTCCTGTCAGGAAGAGGGTGATGACTTGGAGAGAAAAAAGGGGAGGAGGGTATGGACAGAGAGAGATGGTGGAAAAACGAACAGTGAAAGGGAAGTGGAGAAGATGGACAAAGAGATGGGAGGCGAGAAAGGAAAGAGCAGGAGATGGACAGAAACAAGGGGAGAAAGTGATGTGCAGAGAGAGGTGACAGAGGAAGCGGAAGAGAGAGGAGAGAGGAGGAGATGGACAGAGAAAGGGAGAGGAGCAGATGAGCTGAAAGAGGAGGTAGGAAGAGATGAACAGTGGGAGTGGAAGGTGTAGATGAGGAGAGTGAGGGGGGACAAGAAGGGCAAAGAGAGGGGAAGGAAATGGACATAGAGAGAGGTAGGAGCAGATGGACAGCTAGTAGGCGGTGGAGGAAGTGGACAGAGAAAGGGCATGGAGGAAATGGAATGAGAGAGGTGGAAGCTGGAGATGGATTAAGAGAACACTGGAATAAATACATACCAGGGCAATGCCAATCACTCAGCTAGTCTTATTGTATAAAAATCTAGCCTGTGAATGTTTTAACTCGCAAAACTCAAAAAGTCGTCGTCGATGGATTGACTTGAAGTTTTGCCACAACGTAGCATTCGAATATGTGTGTGATTTTATATACATCCTTCTTAATACACATTTCCTCCCCATATATATATATATATATATATATATATATATATATATATATATGTGTGTGTGTGAGTGAGTGAGTGTGTGTGTGTGTGTGTGTGTGTGTGGGTGTGGGTGTGTGTGTGTGTGTGTGTGTGTGGGTGTGAGTGTGTGTGTGTGGGTGTGTGTTTGTGTGTGTGTGTGTGTGTGTGTGTGTGTGTGTACGTATGTGATATATAAGTATGCCGCTACCAAGAGCGTGGAAACGTTCTTAATTGATTCACTTCAGATTTGTACACCAGACTCTTATGAACATTTGGACAGACATAGGCTATATATTTGTAATATATGCATTATATAAATGTATACGTAATATGCCAAAAGGGGACACATTATTCCCAAAAGTCTGACAAACTACTTGACTGATGTACTTCAGTGTTTAGTGTTTTGCAGGTTATTCTAATAAACGAGAGTTCATTTCATGAAAACTACACATCGAATTAAAAAAAGTTATAATTCTAATTCGTTTGTCTCGGCGGGGTACATCCAACGATACCCGTCCATATGTGGGTGGCGGGGGAGTGGGGGGATCTTTGAAATCTTAAGCTCAATTTTTTATTGCAGATTACGAGTCAACGATAAAATCTACATACGTTTTGTCTGAAGCACTTTCCTCGCGTCGTCAAAGATGGTGCTGTAATCGAAGGAATATAAATGAGTACACAATCGTAATTTACGACATGCTACTCAATGGCGCTTGAATATCCAGTGGCAAGTGGGACCCAACCTCCATGCTGCGCCGGTAGGACAGGCCAGTATTTCATAACGTTTAATTGGAAACCCCATTAGCAATGTTGTATTCCTCCGACATATCGAGCAGTGGACTGATCGACGCGCCACCGTGACTATATAGCGATCTACGACGCATGTAGTACACCGCGACCGGAGCTCACGGATCGTGCAGACGTAGAGCAGACAGCGGCTCTAAACATTACAATACTTGCGCAGTGTTTATTGCCTCCACACCTCCCTGTAATTTGGAGGACAGGCGTGCAAATGAACGATAATTGTTGCAACCACAGAAGAAAAAATTGAAATGATAGTGATATAGGGAGAACGTAAGTGGATTGTTGAAGCTGCTGTTGCATTGTATACCGAGCGTTTTCTCACTCTCGTTCGTTCTTTTACGAGGCTGTGAACATCTTTATGACTGATGGCAGCGAACATACTGGTAAAAGTAAACAAAGCAAACGTGTTACAGGAGATGGTAACAAAATAGCTGTACTGGCGGCAGTGCACCACAACCCACAGATTGGTGCCCGACAATTACACTGCGATTCCAGTATGACTCGAAACGACGCATTACGAATGCAATCCACGGCAATATAACTCATTTTTATACCTTTTATCAAACATCGGCAAATTCCAAAACAGCAACGTTCGTATCCCATGGATGCCCATCTAAAAACGCAGAAGCATGGCAGACTTCCGGAGACAACATCTCCATATTCAACCCGCCCAGAGGTGAATCCCTCCTATTGGTAGCTGCCACTTCACGACGACTACTCCCGACTCTGTCACCCTTTTCTGAAGCCCAGAGGCAATCTCTCTGCTTAACTTTCCCACAGGTTGTATTTTGACCAAGCCCGCTATACTCTCACTATCTTTGGCTAGTCCCTCACATTTCTATCTCCCATCACATCCAAACGTCATGCCATTACACACACATGGAAGGGTATGGACAGGAACTGGGAAGTGTGACACATTCAAATAAAATGCAAGTTGGTTGACTATCATATCTAAAGTCCATATCTGATGGCTATAAAAATAGAGAAATTTTGTTATGTCACAGAGCACCACGACAATCAGTCTAGTGTCATTCTAAAGTTACTGTTATGCAAACTGTTTTAATGTAGAATACGAAGAGTACAGCTTGATCACACTCTGCTTATAAATTTGAAAATTGCGTGCGAGCGGTCTTTCCATGGGTATGATAGTCCTAGACTTTTTTTCGTTGACGTAACGTTGAGGAGCCCTCTAATCTCCACGTCATCTCAACTCAGCCTTTATTTACATAAGCTAAATAGCCAAAGAATAACTGAATAAAACGTACAACAACATCCATAAGAATAGCATAACTAACTGAAGAATACAATTATAGATGTATCAATATGAACACAGGTGGTCTGTAAACACATCTCAGATTCTAGCAAGATACGGCAAGAACTAAGTAACAGACTGTTGACTTCCAGGTTCAACAAACGTACTCCACACCAAGCATGTGATACTGTAACATATAGCAAAATTTATCATTTCTCATGGATATAATTTCAAAAACATCTTCAAACAAAAAACTTACTAGACACCAAATTATATACATTTCTCGTGTTTGCCGCCAGATCCTATTGTGTGAACCTCACAATATTTCATTGATGCAACTGTTCGACGTCTTAAGGTGGTGGTAGTTGCTGCTGGCGCAGCTGCAAGACACGAATCATGATAATCGCGCTGCGGCGTTGAAATCTATGTGGTCAGGAGCAGGCAATACCCTTGCGAGGGAAGACGTTCGGAGTTGAAGGATAGCCAAACCTATGACTGTCATCTTGAATCTGCCATCTTGAATAAATCTGCCAACAATGCAGAGTAGGTTCGCACTGCCCTTGTGCTACTACTTATATAGTGTGACTGAAGTTCCTTTATTGTCCACAGGTGACCAAATAATGTAAAAGTCATAATTGTCATTAGTCCAAATATGATACCATACTTAGAACCAAGGTCATATTTACATTACCTAATGTTGAGCGTAGTGTTTTAGATCTATAAAGGTAGATGATTATAAAGAACTACCCTTTGAGGTCAATTTAACCGGATAAAAATTCTTTTCCTTACTAAATGCAGATTTAAATGTGGATAAATGTAATATAGCGATTATAAGCTAGAGAAAGAAGCTGATAATATCTAATTACAGTGTTAGTAATAAAAATGTAGTGTAGATCACATCGTATAATTACTTAGGGGTTACAATTAGAAGTGATACGAAATGGGACCATCAGATGGACTCAATGTGCTAGGGTTTCTTAAGAATGCAATTAATCTGTAAAGGAAATGGTAGACTAAAGTATAGTACGACGTATTCTAGTGTATTCATCCGGTGTTGGGAGTGATACTGAGATATGCTCGAATGAAAGATTTCGAAAGCATCCTCAGTGCCACCGGCGCACCTCTGTTGGTCACTCTAATAATGTCCCTTTACAGAAACAGCTATTTGCAGATTCCTAGGCATCAGTCTGACAGGTATTCATTTTGACACCTACTAGACTTCGCATGAGGCCAGCAGGTGATACACTACGTGATCAAAAGTATCCGGACAACTGGCTGAAACTGACTTACAAGTTCGTGGAGCCAACCATCGGTAATGCTGGAATTCAATATGGTGTTGGCCCACCCTTAGCCTTGATGACAGATTCCACTCTCGCAGGCATATGTTCAGTCAGGTGCTGGAAGGTTTCTTGGGAAATGGCTGCCCATTTTTTATGGAGTGCTGCAATGAGGAAAGGTATCCATGTCGGTCGGTGAGACCTGTCATGAAGTCGGCGTTCCAAAACATCCCAAAGGTGTTTTGTAGGATTCAGGTCAGGACTCTGTGTAGGCCAGTCAATTAGAGTGGTGTTAATGTCGTGTAACCTCTCCGCCACAGGTCGTGCACTATGAACATGTGCTCGATCGTGTTCAAAGATGCCATCGCCATCCTCGAATTGCACTTCAACCGTGAGAAGTAAGAACGTGCTTAAAATATCAATGTAGGCCTGTGCTGTGGTAGTGCCACGCAAAACAACAAGGGGTGCAAACCCCCTCCATGAAAACACGACCACAAGGTAACACCACCGCCTCCGAATTTTACTGATGGTACTACACAAACTGGCACATGACGTTCACCGGGCGGCATTCGCCACTGTTCAATTGTCCAATGTTTAAGCTCCTTACACCAAGCGAGGAGTCGTTTGGCATTTACCGATGTGATGTGTGGCTTATGAGCAGCAGCTCGACCATGAAATCCAAGTCTTCTCACCTTCCGCCTAAGTGTCATAGTACTTGCAGTGCATCCTGATGCAGTTTGGAATTGCTGTGTAATGGTCTGGATAGATGTCAGCCTGTTTCACATTACGACCCTATTCAACTGTCTGTGGTCTCTGTCAGCATGTACGGCATGTATGCTTCTGTGCTGTACGTGTCCCTTCACGTTTCCACTTTACTATAAAATCGTAAGCAGTGGACCTAGGGATATTTAGAAGTGTGGAAATCTCGCATACAGACGTATGACGCAAGTGATACCCAATCACCTGACCACGATCGAAGTCCGTGAGTTCCACAGAGCACCCATTCTGCTCTCTCACGATGTCTGATGACTACTGAGGTCGCTGATATGGAGTACCTGGCAGTAGGTGGCAGCACAATGCACCTAACATGATACACGTATGTTTTTAGGGGTGTCCGGATACTTTTGATCACATACCGTAGTTCAGTGACATAGTGCCACTTACCTAAGCTGTGTTGGATTGGTTGCCTAGGAATCATTTAATGGCTGTCTCTGTTAGAGGACATTTTTAAAGTTCCCATCACGGTGCGAAAATGGCACCGACGACTTGCTAAGCTGAGTGTTCTTAAAGGGACCCTCTGCCTTTCTATTCAGTCATGTTCCAACATCTAGTACTACCATGATCACGCCACAGGAGGACAAGAAACAAGAAGACTCAAAAAACATACACACTCTTTGCAGTTTCGGATTTCGTCGAATGGTTTATAGCGGTCCCTACTTGTTCCACCGAAACAAAGTTTTCTGACACAAGGCACTCCAAACAGGTACTATCATGTTCAGTGGGGCTCTAGTCCCACGACGCACTTAGAGACGGGATGACTCACCCGGGGGTATCAGCAATGTCAAAGGTTGTCGGGAACTTCTTCCTGTTTCTCGTCGCAGTATGAACTGTCGCTTTCGACCGTGAAATGCGTGGGAATCAACCCCCTAAAAGAAGTGGTGTGTTCATCCAAGTCGTGTATGCCACTCCCTGAGGCCTTTGCTTGTAGATTTTGAACGGCTGTGTGTCTGGAATATTCTCCTCGGCCACGCTGGGCATCGTGGTTCTGATATCCATTGCAGAGGCATTAAGAGAAGGGATGAAGTGTGAGTAAGAGGAGGTGTGTAGCACGTCAGCGATGCCTTTGGGCCGAATTGTGGTGAAATTTGATGCCAATGTGACGTAATTAACCCACCTTACACTTCGCATGAATTTCTGAGCTCCAGCCTGTTTTTTGCATGTGTCGACACCTTGCTGCTTGAAGCGTCTCCGAGCCCAAGGTTGACGTCATAGGGCGCCATGTTTTTGTACCATTACAGAGGAAAGTTGTTGGCACATTTGAACCAAACTTCAATCTTCTGCGTTGCAATGGGATATGATTACGGGGTTTCTAAAAAGTGACCTTCAATTGGGTTGCGTAATGTAGATTGGTCTTAGTGAATCAGTGTTCATGATTAAGTGCACACATGAACAGTGCATTTGATATTGAGCACTGATCTAAGAGTATACATGCACTTTGGACGTGGCCAGTTGGTCACAGCAGAAAAGGAGAAGTAGTAGACAGTTTGCAACACGTATCCTTCTTAATGTTACAATTTTTACAAACGTTACTGTAACTTATGTTACAGCGAACACTTTAATGACATGGAAAGGAATTATCAGACAGTGGTTGCCTGTAGGAGAACGACTTCTTTCCTTATGTCAAGTCTTGTATCTAGTACAAAATACCAATTCTTGCTATGGAGAAAAGGAAAATTACTTGCTGCTTGCTTCATATGGAATAGGGTCGTTTTAGAGCTAGTGGGTTCGTCTAGCATTAAAAGCATGTAATATCTAGGAGTAAAATTCAGTGGGTGCATTGCATAAAATAGTTGTGTATGTGACGAGGATGAATAAATCGTAGAAGTTTTACCTTATTAGCGTCACATTTATTTTACAAACAGGCTTTTTACAGTTAATCATTTACGTCAGAGACATATGAGTGGGAACAGTAAAGACTTGTATCTCGTTTGAGAAGTATTCAAGAAATAAAAATAAGAAAATTGCTTTCTACGCTTCATTGAATCTACAGTCTGAATGATGATTTTAATGGATGTTGCAACAGATTCCTTAAATCGTCAGCTTAGTTCTGTGTATTACCTGTTTTCAGATGTATTTGAAGAAGAAAATGAAAACACGTGGAACTGAACATCGCTCTAGCTACACAAAACTCTTTGACAATCGCGGATGTTCTATTCGCAGTTCATTTGAACAGTGTCTTCTATGTCACAGCTGAGAAATGTGTCAGGTAAGCTAATATAACATCGCAGCGCTATTTGGGCTGGAACTGGCAGAGACGTATGAGGAAATAACGTTGTTCATCAGCGAAAGTGACGTAATGGTTGGAGATAGCAGGCCCACTGCCACGCAGCCACTGAGGGCCAGCATTAACAGTAATACACTAGCCACACAACTCATGGCTACACTGCGTGAGAGATATCACAAACTATCAAATGCGATAATTTGCAAACTACCAAATATTTTACCCATTTACTTTCTTGATTCAAATCATAAAACACATTCTTCCTATAAACTATGTGAAAAATACAGTTTCAGTAATTGGAACTCACAGAAAGTTACAACTTTCGGCCTACGTCTGTGAAGCACGAACTTCATATTTCTTGTCTGCAGTTAAATAATAATGACAGAAAGGAAGCACATACTAGCAACAGGAAATGAACCTAAAACGAGAAATCGGAAATATTTCCTGGAATGCAACACCTCTAGCAGTACAAGATACCGATTATTGTGCTACATGATCTGAGTTCTCCAGTGCGTGACAACGAAAGAAATCTGGATTACGTGATGAAATATGTTGTTCTCAAACGAAATATAGCTATTGTGAAAGTCACAAAAATAGTACATTTCTTTTATCCATTAAGAACTTTGAATTTGTAACAGGCTAAAATATTCGTAGTAGATTCTTTGTACTGAAAATGTTCGTCGCTTTATAATGCTTTTTAAAAAATCATTTATTAACACTGCAGTGTGAAAGGGGAAGCAGTCTGGCACAATTTTGTACAGAGTACAATTTAATCATTGCTAATACTTGGCTTGAGGATAGTGAAATTTTGTATATGCGGAAGTGACCTGGAGACATCGGATGTTTCATATAAATTGCATAGCGATAAGATAGGAATTTCGAAAATAGAATGTTAAACTGCAAAACATATCCAGACGCAAATGTAGACTCTGAGTAAAATTTATTGGTTATAAACAGTTGAATCACACTGAAGAAACTGCAGAAGGGTAGGAAAGTAATGAGATGGGACAGGTTAGGTTGAAAGAAGCAAAGACTATTGAGCGTTTCAAAGTTACTGTTAGCAACGATTGGCAGGAAAAGACAAAAAGGAATACAACAGAATATGAATGGGTAGCTCTGAGAGTGAAATACTGAGGACAGCAGAGGATCAAACTGGCAAAAGGGAAAGGTCTAGTACAAATCACTGTATAACACACGAGATATTTAACCAAACTGACGAAAGGAGAAAACATAGAAATGCAGTAAATGAAGCAGGCAGAAGAAATGGTTCAAATGGCTCTAAGTACTATGGGACTTAACATCTGAGGTCATCAGTCCGCAAGACTTAGAACTATTTAAACCTAATTAACCTAAAGACATAACACACGTCCATGCCGGAGGCAGGATTCGAACCTGCGACCGTAGCAGCAGCGCGGTTCCGGACTGAAGCGCCTAGAACCTCTCGACCGCAGCGGCCGGCCAGGCAGAAGAGAATAAGAGTGTATGAAACTGAAATTCATAGAATGTGCAAAATGACTGAGGAGGAATAGCTAGACGAGAAATGTAAAGATGTAGAATCAGTTATGACTATGGGAAATATAGCTGAAGCAAAGAAGGGGAGTTTTAAAGGTGTAAGAATTTTTGAAATTACTATGGAAGGGAAACGAAACTGAAGACTGGTATAGATGTGTAAAGGAAGTCGATGAAAATTAAGTGGGAGATGCCGCACTGTGAGAACAATTTGACAGAGCACTAAAATACCAAACCCGAAATCAGGCCTTTGGAGTAGACGATATTACTTCAGAAATTGAGATCCTTGTGAGATAGAACATGAGACATCTATTCCTCTTGGCATGCATAGAGTATAAGACAAACCAAACACCCTCAGACTTCAAGAAAAGTATAGCAATTTTAATTCCTATGAAGGCAGGTGCTGCCAGATATGAATATCAACTAATCAACAGTTTAATAAATCGAGGTTGCAAAATATGGTCTCAAATTAGTTTCGGGAGAATGTAAAAACTTGTTGATGGCGACTCTGGGAACGATCAGTCTGGGTTCCAGACAAATGTAGGAAGACACAAGGAAATAATGAGTCTATGGTTTATCTTTAAATGCGGGTTGAAAAATGAAAAGTTATGTTAATAACGTTGGTAAATTAAGAGAAATCTTTTCTCATTATTGATTCGAATACACTCTTTGATATTATGAAGATGGCATGGACGAAACACTGGAAGTGAAAGATTGCCTACAACTTCTGCGGAAACAAGACTGCAGTTACAAGTTTCGAGGTGAAGCAGTAATTTAGAATGATTGTAGCCCATCCCTGATGATATTAAATCTGTTCACTGAGCAGTCTTTGAAGGAAACTGGGGAGAAATCTTGAAAGGGAATTAAAGTCCAGGAAGACTAAATAAAAAATTTGAGAATGTAGTTCTCTCAGAGACGGCAAAGAATGTGCAAGACCAATTGCATGGAATGGATAGTGTCTTGAAAAGACTGTATAAGATGAGTATTGATAAAAATAAAACAACGTTATTGGGAACTAGTTGAATTAGATCAGACAGTGAGATACTAAAGTTGTAGATGAGTTTTGGTATTTGAACTGCAAAATAATTAACGACGATCTAGTTGGAGAAAATGTAAAATGCAAATTTGTAAGAAGCAGAAAAACTCTTCAGAAAATGAGAAAATTCTTAACATAGAATATGGATTTAAGCATCTGGAAGCCTTTTATCAAAGTGTTTATTTGGGCCATTTGTACAAAAGTGAAACGTGGGCGGTAAGCAGTTAGCAAAGGAAGGGAACAGAGGTTTCGATAGGAAGTCAGTAATCGATACAACGAATCCTGAGGCATCAGTCACTTTCAATGTGGGAATGGAAACACGTTTAAATGGATGTACAATTTCGGAAAAAAATGGACACCCTCGAAGACAGTGTTCACTAGCACCAAGGTATAATACGTGCATACTGATGGTTTTTAGTGTTAGTGATTCATTTGTCGAGGTCACAGCGATCAGATGATACTCAGGAGGCCCGATTGTGCATTCTCTACTGACTTTGCAAGCAGTAACTGTGCCGATCAGTGTTTCCAACATTCATTCTGAGGTACAATCATACCTCTACGACTCGTACGTACTGCTATTGAGCAGCTTCACCCACTTGAAACGGTTCACATTGTGGATCTGTGGAAAGCTGGATGGACATATCGACAGATTGGTCATATATTGAAGGATGGCTGCAGTAGTACAGACGGACGTCAAGATCGACGCACTGTGCGAGCAGCGGTGGCTGAGCGAACATCATCCAGGGACGAAATCTGGGCACATATTGCATCTGCTGTGTCATCAGGAACCACTGGCAAACGTCTGCTTGCAGCAGAATTAAGATCCAGTATGCCTTTAGCCAGGCTACCTCTAACACCAGGATACCGCCAAGCAAGGGTACTCTGGTGTCTTCATAGAGCTGACTGGAGAGTACCATGGCGCTCTGCTGTCCTCATTATTGACACCAGGTTCTGTCTCTATGCGAGTGATGGACGTTCACGTGTATGGGGCAGGCCTAGTGAGTGCGTTCTCCCACGACACAGAGCTTCTAAACCAGACTTCATGGTGTTGGGTGAGCCATCAGTTTCAACTCGCGGGCACATTTGGTATTCCTGCCGGGCAAAATAACCAATGCCCACTACATAGTACAGGCTACTACCGTGTCTTAGGACAGGAACGTGACGTGCGTTTTGAGCAGAAAGTGCACTTGCTCATACAGCTGCTGCGATACTTTGTGTTCTTCGTGGTATATAACTGTCGTGGACAGCAAGATAACCAGATCTCTCGTCAACTGAACACATATGCGACGTCATGAACAGGGAACTTGCTCCCTCGCAAGGGCATATAAAAACCATTGCCTAGCAACAAAAGGCGCAAAATGGTCGGGAAAATCTATCGCAGGATGCCATTCGGCATCTTTATGATTGTTTCTATGCGAGAATACACTCCCCCATTGCCGCCAGTGGGGGATACGCTGTGTATTGCTGTGACTGTTTGCGTGTGCTTTACTGTGTCATGTGTATTTCACTTGGTCTAATTTTGTTATCATATACTCCTACAATTATGAACTTTCGGATAAAATGACCTTGTCCTTGAGGGTGCGTACAAACATTTTATATTTCGCACCAATTGTAGCTAGAAATTAGGTGAATTCAGTCGAATTATGATCATACATGATGGACGGTGATGATATTTTGTTACTTACAATTCCTCTGGAAGTTGTAAGTATAACACCTAAAAAGCGACCAATTATATTCCAACGAGGAAAATACAATAATTAAATACACTTAGTTTCACAACATGTTTACAGACATTTGACTTAAGCACTAGGAGTGACCAATAATGAGAGATGTTGGAGACATTTTTCTATACGTGTTCTATATAGTTATAAAAATCATCCCTTTACATAATAAGTCCATATTCCATGTTCTTCTAATACTATAGTACCTGTCTGTCTTTTTCAAGGTGAACACTTAAATATTCGAAGCATAAAAAGACGTATTTCTAAAGTCATTACTAGTAGGCCCTTATTTCACGTAAGTAGGAAACTGATTCCCACCTATGGAATGTGATAAACGTATTGTTTTATGAAGATATTCTCTCATGGCTATTACTGATTAAACAAGAATTGTTTTGGGATCAACAGTTTGACTTTAGTTACAGAATGTAGTTTGTAATGTTCACTGGTGATATAAAACAATTTTTCTGGAAATAACGCTTTCCATTTCAAACACATTTTTAAAATTTTCTCATAATCAGTCTGTTTGGTGCCTATTAGCGTAAATATTATTTCACGTATCACACGTTCTATATTTCATCTACTTCGTCAGAAATTGAATCTACTACAGAAACTTAAAAATACTTCATAGCAGTCCACTGCTTTGCGTTTAACTGAACGTTCAGTTGCCGCTGGGCTGACTGTGGCTATTGATACGTCAGCAGGCCACGATGGTGACCCCTAATGGATGGTCACGGCAATGTGGGTGACGCAGGTGAATAACATTCTGGTAGAGTTGTCCGGTGGTACTGCAAGTAGCGCTTCAGTAATTCCACTAGTGCTCGAATCAGTCACACTTTCATCTTCACAGATGTTTACACTGTGTGTGTTGCGTGTTTAGAGCCTATTTTACAGATTTCCTAGACTCCACGTCTCTACGAGGTGAAACATAGCGCATTTCTATAACGCTAGTCTTTCCTGGGAGTCTGTGACAATTTCAGAGGCCTTTCTTGGATTAGAAAATTTCGCCACCCCTTATCAGATGAATCCCAGGTATTATGCCAAATTTTCGCCAACTAGCGCCATATCTAGGCTTGACTGAAAATTTCTTCAGTGGTAGACATGTCCGCCTTGTACAGTTCTCCACAGTATCCTTCCTTCTAGGAATGCTAGTCCCACAAGATATGCGGGATAACTTCTGTGGAGGTTGGAAAGCAAGGGATAGGTGCTGGTGGGACTAAAGTTGTGAAGACGAGTTGTGAGTCGCGTCTGGAAAGTTCAGTCGGTAGAGCATTTTTCCACAAAAGGCAATGGTTTCGGTTTCGAGTTCCAGAGTGGCAAACAGTTGTAATGTACAGGAAGTTTCAAATCAGAGCTAGATACGCTGCAGTGTGAATATTCATTCTGGAGTTTGTGTATTATCTTGCTGCACTTAGGATAGTAAACGTGCCTGTCAGTAAATGGTCACTGGTAGGACAATTGGTCACAGCACTGAAGAAAAAGTTAGAAGAGGATACCAGAACATGGGACGAAAAATTGTTCTAAACTTTCAGAGAGGATAATCGAAAACCAATCATTAAAAAAAGGTTCGAACGGCTTGAAGAATATGCCAATAACACACTTTAACAGAGATGTGCAAACCCATAGATGCAGAGACAAAGCATTTAACGACATCGGAGCACGACTTAGAAAACTGGAACAATTGCAGGAGTTAAGCGACTACAACACGCAGAAGGCCGGCTCGTTTAAGAAAGCACTAAAGCCTGGTGAACTCGGATGGAAAAGGTGAATGAATGTCTCTATAAATAAACAGAAACATTGTATGGTAGTTGATGACAAAGAATATTCAGTCTCTATCGAATTCAGAAACCAAACACACTTCAGTACAGTGGAAGTAGCGAAAAGGATAAAGAGTTGACATAAGGAAGCGAATAAACCAATAAATTAAAAGGAAGTACTATAAATCTGAACTGTGCTGTAGAAAGAGTTGAACTAACTGTACGCAAGAGTACATGTAGTTTCTTGAAACCTCTAAAATGAGCTTGTTAGCGAAGAGAATCATGCGAGTCATCAAGCGACGTTCCGATGGGGATAAAAATTAGAATAAATAGGGTGGATGACTCATACATTAGTGAGAAGTTTCTAACCGTTTGTTCAATGGCATTTCTCCAAGCCTAATGGTCGCTTACTTTTTATGGCGTCGCACAAAGGAGTCAACACAAGATCAGTAATACAGTTGGCCAGCTTTAATAGAAGGATTTAGCCTGGAGGGTTCGAGTGATAGTGTTTTATCTTTCCTGTAATGTCTGTAAAGGAAGTTATTGGAAAAATTTAGGACAGGACCAACACAACAAGATTGGCAAATAATTGTTTCAAGGAGAAACATTCAGCATCCAGAATGGCGGGAGCCTGGAAAGACATTCAGCCGCTATTCAGAACGGAAGCGATACATGTTCTAGCCCAGCAAGTTTGGGGTTTTTGTGACAAGAATCAGTTTCATATTACCAGACGAGGTACAGAAGTGACTAATTATTAAGCCTCTGGCGTCTGACGGCATAGTAGGCCTGTGGCCTGTAACGCAGGCAATGCATCCACTAAACGCCCACTGAGAAGGAAATGCAAGCACGATGAGCACAGCAGACTCAGAATGTGGTGACAAGGGGACAGACCTGAGGGAGTGCCTGAAGAACGCTTAATTCATGAGTAACACAACAATTTCTCTTGGAGAAGTCTACTATTTTTGAGAATAGAGAGCAACAATATGGTTGCAATTGCCCCGATGTTAGACGTGGGTCTTTTCTTGCCTGTTATACAATGTAGCGCTCATCTACTGCTGTAGTTCACTGTGACTGATCACCTCCTTTCTTCGGCAACGTTGCCTGTGGTTTGGAACACTCCTGACGCACGTGAAACAATGCTCTGAACAGTTCCTAGCTCCTGGGCTACACTCGTCACACTTCGTCCTCCTTCTAGCTTCCCGATGATTCTTACCCGTGTGAAGTCATCCAGGTGTTGTCTGTGGGCCACAGTGTAACCAAGTATACCACCACAGTGCACCTTAACTGATCGTTGATAGACACGCACGGTCCTTCCCCGTTCCTTCAACGGTTACGCCTTGAGAGGCCGGCCCCATTCTGTGGTTTAGTGCAACTGACTTCACGCCATGTGATGTCCAACTTCCTGTGCAGGATTGGGAGACCTTTGGCAATAGGCACCCGCACTTTCCCTCATTTCCAACTAGTAGTTAATACGTTAAGTTACTTTATCTAGCCCATCCTTAGGTTTTCCTCGGCAGTGTATGCATCCTGAAATACACCCTAAATAATCCCCCTCTTCTACATAAAGTTTAAACCCAGGGAATGATATTACAACGCTATCTCACTACAATTTTTAAAGGAATAGCACGTATTAAAGAATAGGTGCAGATTACTTTATGCAACAAAATAACATCAGAAACAAACAAGCATCTGAATTAATTTTGTGACTCTACTAACTTCTGATAAGCTCATAACCTAATTTTTAGAACGTTTCAGTAAGCCACCTTCTAGACAAGCTGCTTGCCATGAGCATGCGTGGCTCAGTATGTTAATTTAAACTTTTCTATTTTAAACTGTTCAGTCAATTAATGTGACAACTGCCAAAAGCCTGAATAACCAACTTCTGCAGCGCAAACTACTGCAAGACGTGCAGGAAGAGAGTCAGTGAGGTTCTCCACAGGCATGTGGAGCCATGCCCACTTCAATGCAATGTGCAGCTGCGCTAGGTGTCTCGGTTGAGAATCCATGGCGCGAACAGCACAATCGAGGTGGTGCCACAGATCCTCGGATGGGTTTAAATCTCGAGAATATGGTGGTCAGGGGAGTACGGTAAACTCATCCTGGTACTCTTCCAACCATGCATGTACACTTCAAGTTTTGTAACTCATTGTATTGTCCAGCTGGGTAGATGACGTCACGCCGAGGAAAAACAAACTTCATGGACATGATCCCAAGGATAGATGGATACTTCTGTCAACTATTGTGCTTTCCACAACGATGTGATCACCTGGGGAATTCCACAAAACATTCCCCCGAGAGTAATACATACAGAGTGTTTGCTTTCAGACGTTTCACGCCATATATACACATGGCCAACAGCCATGTGTCAGATGGAACATAACACCTGATTCATCTGAAAAGGCCACCTGTCGCCATTCAGTCGGCGTCCAGTTGTGTTACTGACGTGGGAATGTGTTGATGAGACACTGTTGGTAGCCCCTTGTTTCATCTAGGTGGTCAGCTGCTCAGCAGTTGCACGTCCATTTGCCCATAACATTTCTGCAGCTGTCGTTCACCTATGTCATCTGTGACCTGTGGTGCATCACACTTGCTTCATTGCCAGTTTCTGATAGCGCCATTTGGCTATGCTCGATATATTTTAACGACAACGGCCAGTGGACAGTTAATAAACTCAACCATTTCGGAAATGCTTTCACTCCTGGCCCGAAAACCAATGAACACGTATTTTTGGATGTCAGATAAATCGCTCTGTTTCTGCACTACGTCAACAAATGCAGCGTTCTCCGTGTCACCCCTGACACACTTGGTATACCCTCCACTGCTAGTGCTGCCACCTGCCGTCTGTTAGTGGTTATTGCATATTGACGTCGAATAATAGATGGCGGTCACATTAAAGTGACTAGAACATGTATAAGTGTGTAATCTAAGGACATGCAGTAATCACATCATACATAAGATGAAGTACCTCCAACACCATCTGCCTCTCCAGCTGATGACACCTTCCAGCCTGAGAAGAATGCAAATAAATGGCCAAAACGTACAACACTTTGCAGTTCTGAGAAACATGTACAATTATTATGATAGTGACTCACTAAGTTTGGTATCCCCACTGAAAACAAAATCTATATAACTTTATTTGTGGTGGCCTGAGACATTGCAATGTGAACACACTACCGTGAAAATAGTAGAATCTTTCAACAGCGACATGGGACTTTAAATAAATCTCACTGCGTTACATTCATTCAAAGCATATTCATGGCTGCAATAAACTGAACAATAGACCATGCATGGAAAACATGGTATAATACATCACCAGAAGAGAAAGAACTGAATAACAATTCCATATTCATTATAAAATACTGAAAACAGTTAACGAGACGAGGATGTGATTCCTTCGACGGTCTAGTAGCCGAAAGGACTAATGTAAACACGATTCTGTGCCGCATCTCGGAAAACTGACCATTTAGTTGCACAACGAACATTAACTTCGGTTACAGATAAATGCATGTTCAGTATCTGAAAGTGCTGAGGATACAGTTACTTCAAACTATGCGACACAAGCCAGAATCTTAGCAAACATTTGTAATAAAAAATCTGAGAATGGTAAACGGAACGCCATTTCAATTCAATGTAATACTGTGTCTCCTTTAAAAGACCAGTTTCCAGAGAAGAAGGTGGAATGCTCGGCTGTTATTGGCTAGTGCTACAACTCATCAAAGTGTCTGACCAAAGATATCACCTCAAAGTTCATTGAAGACTGTGATACATTCAGCGGACAATTCCTCGGTATAGGAACGCTTTTACAGAACGTCTGTGATATGGAATACAGAGAATAAAAATAATTTCTGAAAAATGAGAATTCATCAACCTCCATTTACGTTTTAGAATAGATTTGGAATGTCTTTTGCAGGAAAACCAGCTGAAAGGACTTCCACATTGATCATCTAGCTTTCTGCCTACAAACACAATTTCACTATTGACCTATAGTCTACTACGCAAATGGACCCACTATCCCCCTAAAAATTACATAAACATAATATTCAAAACTATTCAGATAATACTTTGACACAAAATATAAAATTGATGTATATAAGAAATTTTCATACATATACAACATAATTTTCATTGTTAGTGGGGCCACAATCTGGCCCAAAATATTTTTAAAAATTAAAGAAAGCTATTAAATCCACAACATTCCATTCATCCCAAATGGGATCACAATTTTGACACAAAAACCTAAACTGAAAATGTTGGTAAATGCCATAAACATGAGATATAACGTTTGAAATTAATAAGATTAACGTTCTGGTACAAAATACAAAAATGAAAATTTTACAGAAATTTACATATAAGTAGAACTTGATACCCAGTATAACTGAGGCCTCAATTCTGGCACAAAATATGCAAAAAAAAAAAGATATTAAAGAAATGAACATCCACATAGAATATGATACTCAATGTAAAACAGACCACAATGTCGGCACAAAATGTTGAAAAGAGATGATATTACAAAACTGCATATACACATAGAATATAGTGTACACTGTAAATACAGCCACAATACTGGCAAAAGATGAACGAATCAAGGAAAAATACATAAACATAGCAACAAAGGAAGTCCTCAGTTCTTGAATGTAACTTAGCAGAAAGTAGAATTTCTTGAATGAATAGTTTTGATACGTCAGGATCTAGTACACACACTGTTATTTCTCAGTTTCCTACTGGGTCAGAGGAGCTTAAGTGGGTTTGTCAGATGGTTTGCATAAATGTTTGCACAGGTGCTGATACATGGATGGGGCTTGAACACTTGAATGACTTGCATCTCTGACTGATGTTAATGATCTCAAATGGCCACATGGAGGTCATTGTACTGCATATACCTTATTGAGGAAACTATGCAATACATATAGCAGGCAGATTTATGACTGTGGTCACAGCCCGACATAATGTCTTCCACAGCAGTGCAATAGGGATGCAATGGATTGACGTCTGTGAGTAACTCTTTATTGGCAGTCAGGTCAACATCTTGATAGTTTGCAACTTTCCCTCTCTGGAAGGTGCCTCTGGCATCAGTTCTAGGTGTGTGCCAGTCTGTTGAGCTGTGGGATGTGACAATCGTTTCAGCATAGTGAATACCCACCATATGACATAGGTAAGTTGTCACAACAAAATATGGCAAATTCCTGTATGACTTCTGATGCTAGCTTGTTCTTCACAGACTCTTTCTCTCTCCTTGACATGTAAATATCCATGCAAGTAATTAATATGAAACTGACAAAATGGTGGACAGGAATGATGTACCATCACTTTTAAGACATGCCACTTCCCCTTAAGAATGGTGAAAGTGAATTGGTTCCACATCTCTTCATAAACTACAGGATCAATTTAGTCAAAATTGGTATAATTATTACTTACAGTCTGAATATCATAGTTCTTAAAGGGGTGGGGTTGAGGGTGAAAAAGCAGTGTATTCCATGATGTGCGTAAACTCCTGTTTTAGTCATCCAGTATTTGAGAATGAGAGCTCTGAGAAATTGTGATATTGTACAGCTTACAGTTCAAGACATCACAAACACTGAGCTGCATGGAAACTAAATTACAGGACGAAATTTGCTGGAGATACAGATTTTTTTGTGAATTTTAAGTATGGGTTCTATTTCAACCGACTTTTATAGAGGATGATGATTTATGGGCAGATGGTTATTTCGCCATACGAAGAAATTTCAGTTAATGACTACACACACACTGCATTGTATCTACTGATTTTACAATACTTGTTACCCATGCACCCTTGTATTAGTGTCCTTTTTGGCTTCAGTTACTTCCATAAATACTGGATGTATCCAGACCATCACCAAAACTTACAATATACACCTATATTATAAATTCTGATATTCACATGTACATCAGAATGTTTTTGTTGTGTGTATGGCTGGTATGCATGGCCGTTAGTAATGTTAACATGTATATTTTTGATGTATCACTAGGTATTCTGCAGACTTCACTTCAGCTAATGGGACTTATTTAGTTACTCCACTACTGTCGTATTTGTAACACATCTGAAGATGGCAGTTACCAAACTAGTAATTTTGAAATGTACAGTTTGTGTGATCAAGTTGAAGCTTTACAAATAAAGTGCCATAACATGATCATATATCTATTTTTATATCTTCAGTTGACATGAATTAGCTGTCAGATTATATTTTAAAAAACATGAGTTGAAGGATGCATACCATCAAATGCCTGTGTATGTGGAAACACCGAAATTCTCAGTCATAAATATCATGTTTGAACTATAACAATAGAAGAGACTGGTATTTGGAATTGCTAGTACATTGAGTTTGTTCTAATGTCATTTAGAATAGTTCATTAGGAAAGCACTTAATGCTGTGAACTACCTTTATGATAACTTTGTCCCACAGAACATTGTCCCACAGAAACGCCCTGAAAAATGACTGTTTAACTTGGGGTGTATGTTTAAGATATTGTTGTTGTTGTTGTTGTTGTGGTCTTCAGTCCTGAGACTGGTTTGATGCAGCTCTCCATGCTACTCTATCCTGTGCAAGCTTCTTCATCTCCCAGTACCTACTGCAACCTACATCCTTCTGTATCTGCTTAGTGTATTCATCTCTTGGTCTCCCCCTACGATTTTTACCCTCCACACTGCCCTCCAATACTAAAATGGTGATCCCTTGATGCCTCAGAACATGT
Source organism: Schistocerca americana (assembly GCF_021461395.2). NCBI lineage: Eukaryota > Metazoa > Arthropoda > Insecta > Orthoptera > Acrididae > Schistocerca > Schistocerca americana. Next base: position 474,361,592 of record NC_060130.1, on the reverse strand, counting down.
CCTACCAACCGATCCCTTCTTCTGGTCAAGTTGTGCCACAAACTTCTCTTCTCCTCAATCCTATTCAATACTTCCTCATTGGTTATGTGATCTACCCATCTAATCTTCGGCATTCTCCTGTAGCACCACATTTCGAAAGCTTCTATTCTCTTCTTGTCCAAACTATTTACCATCCATGTTTCACATCCATACATGGCTACACTCCATACAAGTACTTTCAGAAACGATTTCCTGACACTTAAATCTATACTCGATGTTAACAAATTTCTCTTCTTCAGAAACGATTTCCTTGCCATTGTCAGTCTACATTTTATATCCTCTCTATTTCTACCATCATCAGTTATTTTGCTCCCCAAATAGCAAAACTCCTTCACTACTTTAAGTGTCTCATTTCCTAATCTAATACCCTCAACATCACCCGACCTAATTCGACTACATTCCATTATCCTCGTTTTGCTTTTGTTGATGTCCATCTTATATCCTCCCTGCAAGACACCATCCATTCCGTTCAACTGCTCTTGCAAGTCCTTTGCTGTCTCTGACAGAATTACAATGGCATCGGCAAACCTCAAAGTTTTTATTTCTTCTCCATGGATTTTAATACCTACTCCAAACTTTTCTTTTGTTTCCTTTACTGCTTGCTCAATATACAGATTGAACAACATCGGGGAGAGGCTACAACCCTGTCTTACTCCCTTCCCAACCACTGCTTCCCTTTCATGTCCCTCGACTCTTATAACTGCCATCTGCTTTCTGTACAAATTGTAAACAGCCTTTTGCTCCCTGTATTTTACCCCTGCCACCTTTAGAATTTGAAAGAGAGTATTTCAGTCAACATTGTCAAAAGCTTTCTCTAAGTCTACAAATGCTAGAAATGTAGGTTTGCCTTTCCTTAATCTTTCTTCTAAGATAAGTCGTAAGGTCAGTATTGCCTCATGTGTTCCAGTATTTCTACGGAATCCAAACTGATCTTCCCCGAGGTCGGCTTCTACTAGTTTTTCCATTCGTCTGTAAAGAATTCGTGTTAGTATTTTGCAGCTGTGGCTTATTAAACTGATTGTTCGGTAATTTTCACATTTGTCAACATCTGCTTTCTTTGAGATTGGAATTATTATATTCTTCTTGAAGTCTGAGGGTATTTCGCCTGTTCCATACATCTTGCTCACCAGATGGTAGAGTTTTGTCAGGACTGGCTCTCCCAAGGCCATCAGTAGTTCCAATGGAATGTTGTCTACTCCAGGGGCCTTGATTCGACTCAGGTCTTTCAGTGCTCTGTCAAACTCTTCACGCAGTATCGTATCTCCCATTTCATCTTCATCTACATCCTGTTCCATTTCCATAATATTATCCTCAAGTACATCGCTCTTGTATAGACCCTCTATATACTCCTTCCACCTTTCTGCTTTCCCTTCTTTGCTTAGAACTGGGTTTCCATCTGAGCTCTTGATGTTCATGCAAGTGGTTCTCTTATCTCCAAAGGTATCTTTAATTTTCCTGTAGGCAGTATCTATCTTACCCCTAGTGAGATAAGCCTCTACAACCTTACATTTGTCCTCTAGCCATCCCTGCTTAGCCATTTTGCACTTCCTGTCAATCTCATTTTTAAGACGTTTGTATTCCTTTTTGCCTGCTTCATTTACTGCATTTTTATATTTTCTCCTTTCACCAATTAAGATTTAAGGTATTATAAGCATCTAATTTAAAATATAATAAAGAAAGGTACGTATTCATCCAGTGGGAATTCCAGTAGTTAGGACAAATTCCGTCACACCACAGCATCAGGCTGATGCTGCAACACATTGAAGCAATTGAGAAGTGCTCAGCTCCCAATAATCTCAATCGGTTACATACTGTTATATGCCAAATCAATTACTTCAGAAAATTCACTCCATATGCAGCTTCCATAAGCGCTTCACAAATTATTACTGAAAGGAAAAATATGGATTTGAAACAGTGAATGTTATCATGCATGTGACAAAATCCCCATGAACTCATGCCAAAGTACTATTTCCTTCCAAACGCTTGGTCAAGTGGAGCTTTCACTTCTGCCACTTTCATTTCCAACGAAGCCCTGCTTACACTGTGAATTTCTTCAAAATCAGTGATGAGCAGGTGCGGTCACCTGTTGGATTAAAAGTTAATCAGTCAACCAGTAACTCCATAACATTGACACTTCAGACATGGACTCACTCTCTACAAAGGTATCACTCTGGTACCTTTATCATCAGTAAAGATACAAATCGCTATTTCAGAAGAGTTCAGTGAGAAAGTGTTTCAAATGTTAGATCAAAGCCACTGCTGGATTGTTCATTATAATTTACCAACAAATGATTCACCAGACATATAAAATGATTTTATTTTTCTTTATATATATTTTTTAAACTTTCTCACCCAGTAACCAAAAAATATAAAAGATATAAAAATAAAAAAGTTATAAAGATAATTTTTCTTTTTCCTTCATTATTTACATAGCTGTAAAAATTCTCAATAAGTCTTCTGCTTTGTGCATCACATGTTAAATCCTTTTCTCCATCCTGAATTATGTACAAAGTGTAGCAACTGGTGTATTAGCATTAAAAGTAACATATGATATCATTGTTGTTTCTTGTATCACCACAATATTTTACTCTGTGTCCTGCTTACGACATAGATAAGAAAATTCTCTATCAAATCAAGTGGCCTTATATCAACATCTCCTTTCAGTTCTGCAACTCATTTAAAACCATGGAAGGAATCATGTGCTTAGGGATGATTATCTGGTAACTCTAAATTCTACTGTTTTTGCGAAAATAAATCGTTTATTCCATTTTTCAAGTATAATATATGGAGTTTAACATTATCATATAATGATGAATCAATCACCTGATCATTTTTACTATTTACTTATCTCACTGACACGAAAGGAATAAAAATTAAAGTTCTAAATACATAAATTTTGTGTATTCATTTCTGAAATAACTGACACAGTAGCACCATTGAAGTCACTAAAATTATTATTTTCGTCATAAATCCTGAATTTTATTATGAGTTCGAAGAAACGATGTAAAATGTGGTTCGTAAATTATAGGCATATGAAATTCAACATTAAGCATAGATGAAACAATAATATTACTTTCCTGATGAAAATAATCAGCATTTTTACAAACATTCCATAGCTACATAAAATTAACTTCAATTAATGCAAATCGTAAAATTTTAGGAACATTTCTAACAAAAATTTTTTCAATGCCAGGAATAGTTTGATAATTAAATTCTAACGGACTACCAAAAGTATTTTTTTTTCCAAATACAGTTTAACATCACATCAGTAATAATTTTATCCGAACTTTCATCTGCTTTAATGTATATATTTGGATTTTTCTAAGCTTTTCAAATTATATTGACTAACAGAATTTCTATTGTTTTTCCATCGCAATACAGTTTATAGTAACAGAAGTATGAACAATTAATTCTTCTATCTTAATAAAATCGTCAGTAAGGAATGTTGATTAAAAATTTTTTTAACAATCTATTAATACAACATACAGACTGTACTGCACATGAATACAAAAAATAATTTACAGAAGCTCTTGATTACTTAGAACAATATGGAACATCATAAACATGGACCAACATAGCATAGTTTGTCACTGATCTAACACTAAAGCTAAATGTGGGCCATTATTTTTGGAGATATGAAAGTAAAACATTATACACATTTAATTTTTATAAATCTCTGACTAAAATTTAATATTAATTTTTAGGACCATGCGTTGAAACTGAAAACATTTTTAAATATATATTCTTATATGGTATTGGGTCATTAAACTAAAACATTATACATGAACATAAACATAACGTAATTATTATCTATGTCAACATATATATGAATACTAAACTTGAACATTAAACCTAAACACAAATGTGAAACACAAACATAGTACAAATGATAACAGAAACATAATGTGAACATATACATTTTATACACAAAGATGAATGTTATTTATAAAATATAACAATTACTAATCTTCCTCACATTAATTAAATACTAGCAAAATTTGATCCAGAAGTTGTCAAACAGGCTACAAAAATGAAAAAAGTTGAAGAGTAAAAAGGAAATTCCTGTACATGGAAAAAAACAAATGAGACCAGTGTATAGAAAATATAAAAACAAAGGTTTGCCTGTTATTGGTGCATTTGAACAACTCAAACCGGAAATTTAAGGTTTAAGTCATATTGTCCAGAAAGCTATTGAAGAAAAAAGGGAGCTGAAAGACAAGTTGTTCGTATTGTTCAAAAACATTTCAAAGAATTTGCAGACATACCACCGACACTGAGAAAAACAGATATACATGATGTACTGAATGAAAATGAAGAAGAGCAAAAATTATATCATAAGGAACAAAACATTAAAAAACATAAGTAAGTGGAAGAACATTGAAATATGTCAACAATAGGAACATAAAATTTTTGGGTTAAGACATGTTGGTATATTTAAGTATATAATCAATTTACTAGTAAAAGTTCATGGAGATACATTAACTGTTGCTGATACAGAATATGAAGAAAATTAAAATTTAATTCTATCGATTTATCAAAGCACATGAATATGTATCTGGTTTAGCAGCTCTGGATTCTGATAAAAACCCAATCAATAGTTTGACAAAAGAAATTTTTGAAGTTTATTTTCCAAAATTTGCAGCAGATTATGAAAGGTGAAGGATGAACAAAAGAAATGCAGAAAAACCAGGTGAATACATCTGGTTGAATTATGTTAGATATTTAAACGACTGAATATTGATAATTCATGGATAAGGGTTAGCTGGAAATAAACATTATTGTAATGAATAATGTGGTACATAAAAAATTTTAACTCTCAAGTTGAATGATTCTGTCACTGATAATCCAAAACGATTACCATATTTAATTAGATTTTCAATGGTCTACTGCATATATTTTGGAAAAATGAAGACCACTGAAAAGGATTAGTTAACATATTAATTAATCAATTACAATTTGAAATGCATCTACCTGCAATAAATTGTGGTCCAGGATTAGAAGAAACATTAGCTAGAGGAGATCAACATATAAATATATTACGTGAAGCATGTAAAGAAACATGATATTTCGTACAGAACTTTAGAAGCTGGACGTGAGGCAGTTAAACTTCCTGAAACGGTATAAGGAAATTTTACCCTAAAGTTGCATATTTTGCAGAAAAAAATAGCTGTTACAGCAGTTAGAGTAATGACACATGGAATCAGAAAAACAGGTATGGGAATTGAAGTTCATAATAATATTTAGGATTATAAATTTTTTATTATTTTCTATTGCATATAAATGAATAACCTCATCATCGATTATTCTGAGCTACTGAGTGGCAAAACTACAGCCAAGCCAATTAAAATTAAAATCAGTAAAGATCAGCTACACACTATTGTGTGAACTGGAGGAACTGTACTAATATCATTAGGTCTACTTGTTATGGAAGAAAATTACAAATTTGACAGAAAAGAACAATGAAGCAGGTTTAACAAAATTGTAGGAGGTTTCTTGCCAATTTTACTAGCACTATTAGGAGCTGTTGATTCATTTGCAGGAAGAGTAGCTGCTATAGCAAAATTAGTTCATGACTAACAAGAAATGATGAATAATTAACCAAACAAAAAGCACATAATCTAGCTTCAGAAGAAAAGTTTTAGGTTTAAAAAATGTTTACAAAAATATTTGATATCCATTCTAATGCATTAAGTAATTTTGATGTAGAAAAAAGTTTACATAAATGAAAATTTAACCCTTTTGTGATTGATCAATTACCTAAGAAACAAAAATTTTAAATATGGAATAGCAAATTTAGCTGTTTCTGACAATGTTGGCACAAATCAGATCTGTTACTTAAACCCAAAAATAAAAAAAAATTGTCTTTGATTCTTTTGGCAGCAACATACCAAAAGATGTACTTACCTATTTGTGAAAAAACGGATTCTAACATTGAGAGAACACAGCATTATGATGAATTAATATGTGGTCATTTGTGTTAAAGTTACTGTCAGATGGTTATAAACTCTATAAGAGTTTAAATTTTATTACTAAACTTATTGGAAATAAGACAGCCATATAAAGTACTGGAAAAATAAAATCATGTGGATTAGAAAACAACAGAAATGAGACTGGAATCTATTTGATCCAAAATAAAAAAAATTGTTAAGTAATTATGTAGTGCAGTGATTAACATCTTTCAAGAAGCTAAAACCCACATAATTTTAATGATATGAAATTAATAACCTACTTACCAAACATGAATACACAAGTTAGTATTTTCAAATGGATTGATAATCTTTTCAGCATCACTCAGTTTAATAAACAGACTAAAAAACTAAGAAGAAAATTAGATATCTGTGGAAAACATTTTGTTGATGTACTACAGAAGAAATTATATGAAAACCAACATTCATTTATGACAGAAATTGAACAACATATTTATATCTATTTTTAATTATGACTTCCAACTGAAAACAATTATTGTTGTAGGTACAAATATATACAAAAAATTTATATCTAATGATTTTCGTATTACATTAAGAGGCATAGGGTGTGAAACGAGCTGACTTTGAGCAGGAGAGGCACCACAGGACATTTTAATTTACACTGCCTATACTTTTACAAATAAGTTCATGAAACTTTGTTAGCACGACCAGGAAGGATTCAGGATTCACGCTCATAGCAGAGAAAGTTCAAAAACATAACAAAACAATTTTTTTGCATGTGAAATTTCGTCATTTTTTTCACTTGGTATTGGCTGCATTTGTTGCTGTAGGTACACTTTTCTTCATAAGTAAGAGAGATTCTTTGATGAATTTTGCACAGGATACAAACCATACTTACAGGTGTACGAAACTCTAGAATTTCCCAAATCTTTTAAAAACTGTGGTAAAAATTGAAATAATAAACTATAAAACTCGAGTTTTCTCTAAACACGAAGTTTAAAACGTAACAACCCATTCATTTTTCCATAGATTAAATAAATTCTAGAGTTTCATACACCTGTAGGTGTGATCTGTAAGCTGTGCAAAATTCATCAGAGAATCTCTTTTACTTATGAAGAAAAGTGTACCTATAGCAACAAATGCGGCCAACAGTAAGTGAAAAGGTCATCAAATTTCACATTTAAAAAATATTATATTCTCGTGTTTTTGAACTTCCACTCCTATGAGTGTGAATCCTGAATCCTTCCTGGTCATGCTGACAAAGTTTTATGAATTTATTTGTAAAAGTATAGACAGTGCAAATTAAAATGTCCTGTGGTGCCTTTCCTGCTCAAAGTGGCCCATTTGACGTCCTATCCCCATTAAGTGTACCTGGTAATCTATATGACATACATAATAACAAATCAATAATAGTGCATAAAACAAATTAGCTAACTATAAGATTAAAGGATACAATTAATATTGCAGCAGTAGGTGTGAAAATAATTTCGTTTGGTGAAATTTGATCTATACAGATAAATGTCCATGCTCCATTCTCAGTCCTTATAGTCTATGATATTTGGTCACATGAGTGCAAAAAGTTTGTTGAACATATCTTCCTCAAAGAACAGCAATAAAAAAGAGGATGAAAAAGCATTAAAGGTAATTGTACAGTATTCAAAACGAAGGAAAGTAAATTTGCTTACAAAAATTCATAATTATATATGAGAAAATTGATCATGAATTTCATAATGCAATGAAAAAAATTATTAAACGAAGAAATGTTGTTACAGCTGGTACTGATTTCTTTGTGACAAGTTCTTTTAATACAAATTGTTTCTGGAAACTTGAAAGTGATTTCTAATGTATATAGAGAGTACATATTAACTATTATTGATTTCTTTTCGAAATCTGGTTGGGTTATTCCAATTGCTAAGGCAACAGCCTTGCCACAGTGGATGCACCGGTTCCCGTCAGATCACTGAAGATAAGTGCTGTCTGATGTGGCCGGCACTTGGATGGGCGACCATCTGGGCCACCATGTGCTGTTGCCCTTTTTCGGGGTGCACTCAGCCACTCGACCGAACAGTAGTGCCTCCGGTCAAAGAAAACCATCATAACGACCGGGAGAGCGGTGTGCTGACCACACGCCCCTCCTATCCGCATCCTCGTCTGAGGATGACACGGCGGTCGGATGGTCCAGATGGGCCACTTGTGGCCTGAAGACGGAGTGCATTCCAATTGTTAAACAAGTAAAAATGTTGCAGAAGAAATTTTAGTGGCAAGAACTCCAATACATCTCAAAGAGATGCTGGAAAAGAATATGGCAACAAAGGTTTTAATTAACTTATGAATAAATACAACAATAAACATTAATCAAGTTTTACAGGACTAAAGGCATCAGTTCTTGAAATATTTAACAAATCAAATTTGTTCTTCAAGGTAATTACAAGTAGATTAATTAACTTTTAAAATTAGTTGATGAATATAATAATACAAGTCATTTGGCAATAAAGATGAAAGCTAAAGATGTAGATAAATTTAATTTAAATCTCAGTAGAATTGTATCTAAAGCTGATAACCGAAAATTTGATATGGTGTAATAAGTGAGAAGAAGCAAACCGAAAGCAATTTTTGAAAAAGATTTTAGTGCAAGTTGGTCAACACAAATTTTTGAAACTGACTGTGTTATATTTTCACATCCAGTTACATACAAACTGAAAGATATCAAAGGAGATTCTTATGAGCACCAGCTACAAAGATATATTCAGATATATGTCTTTCGGAAAAGTTATAAAAAAAGTAAAGTGATAATGTTTATGTTACATGTTTAGAATCTGATAATTCATACAATAGTTTAGTAAATAAAGCTAAAAGTATTTTATAAAAGCTTTTTATGTATAAATTGATTGAATCCAAATGAAAAAACTTGCACTTAAATCTTTCCTCCTGTTTGTTGCCCTCGTCATAATACATCTACATTCTTAATCCAATTAAATAATGAATTGTGTGAAGTACTTATTTAACCTGAATGGTGAGGATATATTAATTGTTTATGATTATTGCAGAAAAGGCTAATATGCACACTTAATTTTAGCCACAGCTGTTTCTTTAGATAAATTAAAAACAAGTCTTGTTTTGTTTATTTTATAACCATTATGTTATCAAACTTGTTCAAAATCTCTTCTTATTATTTTATATTTGTTAGGACAACTAAATCATGTTCTTTCACTGTCTGCTTTATTTCTTCTTCACTGAGGTTATCTCATACAATACTATCAATTACCAAATTATTAACTTTAATTATGAGTTCTTCAGTGATAACACATGGAATATATTTTGCTGATGGTAGAAAATAAATAAAATAACTTAGTTTTAGTCCCATCATTATTTAATACAATATTATCCTCATCAGCAAAGCAACTTAGTGATATTTAATGCCATCAAATTTCATATTGTCTTTATCTTCATCTTTTTCTGCTCTAAAAGTTTTAAATGCAGATTTTTTTGTTTAGTCTATAGTTGTTACAGTCATTATTATATACAAATTTACTATCTGTATGTTCACCAGTACTGAATGTAGGTAATATTGATTTAATTAACTTCAAATAAGCGATCTTTCTGAAATAACTCAATTTTTTCTATATAGATTATGTCATTCGACTGTATTTTAGATATTTTGTAATGTATCTGGTTCTATAGTGCATTGTTGTTCTTACTCTTCTTCCACTGTTAATGTATTTTCAAAATATTATTGAGATTTATTTTGTTCTATTGTTGTTGTAAACTTTAAATAAGTGACTAACATATCCTCAGTTGTTATGTAATAGTCTTTAATATTATTACCAACTATAATTTTTAAGATTATTACTAGTTATTTAAAGATTCTAACTGATAGTAAAAACAAAATCTTTTATATAAATTTCTACAGTTTATTTGTTTGGCTTCATTTTGTAAGTAATCATACATCATATTCCTTATTGTCGTTTCTTGTTACCAATATTAGTTTATTTCCAACAATAATCAGCTTTCACTCAGTTAATACTCAGCAGAAATCAAACATCCATTTGGATCGAACTTCCTTAACTCTTGTGCAAAAAGGTGTGCAGTATACTGCTGCATCCATTTTCAATAAGCTGCCAGTGGAATTAAAAAATCTTAGCAGTAATCCACACGCTTTCAAATCGAAACTGAAGAGTTTCCTCATGGGTCACTCCTTCAATTCTGTCGAGGAGTTCCCTGAAACATTAAGATGATTCTCATTGTATTGCTGATAGCGTTTGCTTAAACTTATGTACTGATTTTCTTTCAGGTTCACAAACACTTATTTTTATCTGTTATTACTTTTTATGTAGTAAGTTCACGTACTGACACATTCCATGACCTTGGAGATTTGCTCCTCAATTTGGTCCTACGGAACTTGACATTTAAATAAATAAATAAAGCCAATGGATCATTGAACCTTGTTGCAAAATAAACTGGATAAAATTTTTAAGGATTTAAGGAAATTCTTTTTTATAATTTTAGTACCTTCTGAGGGCATACTCAGATCCTCAGAAAAAACAAAATTGAATAAAACACAAAATCCAAATAGCATTAAGAAATTTAACTGATAATTATATTGTCTATGCACTCAAATATATCTAATCTTCTGAGTCATATTCTATAGAGTTAGTTTCAGTCACAATATTATTTCCTTTCTTAATTATAATAATATTTTCTGTAGATTTATTCCTCTTCTCCTCTACATCATTTTTAACTGACTGAAAAATCTTCTGTTACCCATTTTTAAATTATTAAGAATCTTCCTTTCTTTCTGATAAAATAATAGAAAATAACCTTTATTCATTAACAAATATATGATTTTTCATTTCTTTTTAATATGCCGAAATTGGCTAATTTTAAATTTTCAAATATGTTTTAGTCTTCGTCATTAATTGTTTAGTTCCTTTATGTACTTGATGATGTTCAAGTATTTCAGCGACCTTTGTAACTGTAAAACACGGATTATTTTTTCATTAGTAATGATTACTTGTACTTATCATTACATGAATGCTTGTTGTTGATGAAGGCAGCGAATGTCTTCATTTAACGAAGAAACTTTCTTATCAGAACAATTTGTTTCTTAAATATTATTAATTTTTAGTACTTTATATTTCAGCTCACCTTATTACATTTCTAAGGAATAGTTTGATGAAACTAGAATGTATTGCTACTATATAATGTTTCCCTTATAATTATTTGTATTAAATGGATATGATTAAAACAAAAATCACCAAAATGTGTTAAACTGAGAAGTGAACAGATAACCTTAATCTAAAGAAATACACAAAAGGCAGTTGTAGAACAATATGTAGACAATGTTTTAATGAGCACCATAAAATGATTAACATTCAGAAATATTATTACTGATGGAAAATCATGAAGAAACTGAGTCCAATAAAAATATTTCCAAAACGGTTTAATCCTCAAGAAATTAAAGTTTTTCATTGTTTTTACTCAAATTCATCATCTAAAGGTAAACATACCATTTAAATGCAAAAACGGAATTTGGTTATATAACAGAAGAATTCAAATTCAAGTTTATCACTGTTAACACAGGTCTGTTTAACATGACAAGAAATGAAAACCTTTGATTGATTTCACTTAATTCCATCATTTAACACAAATATTCAGGTAATTCTTAAAATTGTTTTCTAGAATGAATCAAAAATTAAAAATATGTTTTTGAATATAACAATTAACAATATTCTGTATTATTTAAAATTTAGTTTTCATTTCATACAAATTTGCTCATTTAGTTTATTCTATATCTTCATCACTATTTTTCTTCTCTTAGTAAATTTTTTTCTCTTATAAATAATAACCAGCTTACAACAGTTCACAATAGCTAATCATTGTGATTGTTGTAAGAGAAATGAATTTGCTGGATACAATAATTTAACAAAAACATTTAATTGCTTTTACAATTAAACATCATAATATTAACAGAAATATGTGGAATTTACATTGTTTTGAAATATTATATAATAATAAATTTTTTAAAAATGATGAAATGTAACAACCCATAAAATTACTTCCCTTTTTTACTGATATATTTGGGAAAGAGAGTAGAAAAACAGTTTATCAGTGTCTAATTAAAAAATGTTTTGAAAATAGATAATTAACTATAGCTTTAGAGAACAAACTTAACTCCCTCAATCCTATTTGCTTTTGAACTAATTGAAACTAAAAATTGTGCAAATAGTGTAAGCAAATTTAAAATTGCACAACGGATTGAAAGTAAATTTTATACCTTTTGTGAATATAAAATGAAATCATCAGATTCTAAAAGAACAATAGAATTTAAATTTCAGAGACATAAATATACAGGATCAGGAATGAAAGAGATTTGATTAAATGTTATAAAGATGCTAAAAAAGAAACTATATCATATACGTCTGAGTTTCAATATGGAGGATTTGGTTGGAATCAAGATCAAGTTACTGGATTGTAATAAACAAGTAATAAATATATTCCACTAAGAGGATCTTCGAATTACCAGAAAAAATACAAAAAGATAAACTGGTGGCAATGTCAAAAATTATGATCAAAAATGTTTTCTGTGAGCCATAAAATTTGTATGATATCCTGTAGATAAAAACGTAGATAGAGGCACAAAATATAGAAATACAGGACATAATATTGATCAGGAGTTTCAAAAATTTATGTTTCCCATTACATTTGAAGATATCCCTAAAATTGAGACTAAAATTACTGTCTCTCCTAATGTTTACTCATTTACTGAAAAATGTGAAGTTTATCCATGGAAAATAACTAAATGCAGAAAAGGTAATCATGTTAAGCTGTTGTATTTTAAAAATGAAAAAGCCACATTATTGTTGGATAATGTATCCCTGAAGATTAATTTCCGATCAGTTAACATGATGCGTTGTTGTTGTTGTCTTCAGTCCTCAGACTGATTTGATGCAGTTCTCCATGCTACTCTATCCTGTGCAAGCTTCTTCATCTCCCAGTACTAACTGCAACCTACATCCTTCTGAATCTGCTTAGCGTATTCACCTCTTGGTCTCCCTCTACGATTTTTACCTTCCACACTGCCCGCCAATGCTAAATTTGTGATCCCTTGATGCCTCAGAACATATCCTACCAACCAGCCCCTTCTTCTTGTCAAGTTGTGCCACAACCTCCTCTTCTCCCCAATTCTATTCAATACCTCCTCATTAGTTATGTGATCTACCCATCTGATCTTCAGCTTTCTTCTGTAGCGCCACATTTTGAAAGCTTCTATTCTCTTCTTGTATAAACTATTTATCGTCCATGTTTCACATCCATACATGGCTCCACTCCATACAAATACTTTCAGAAACGACTTTCTGACACTTAAATCTATACTCTATGTTAACAAATTTCTCTTCTTCAGAAACACTTTCCTTGCCATTGTCAGTCTACATTTTATATCCTCTCTACTTCGACCATCATCAGTTATTTTGCTCCCCAAATAGCAAAACTCCTTTACTACTTTAAGTGTCTCATTTTCTAATCTAATTCCCTCAGCATCACCCAACTTAATTCGACTACATTCCATTATCCTCATTTTGCTTTTGTTGATGTTCATCTTATATCCTCCTTTGAAGACACTGTCCATTCCGTTCAACTGCTCTTCCAAGACCTTTGCCGTCTCTGACAGAATTACAATGTCATCGGCGAACCTCAACATTTTTATTTCTTCTCCATGGACTTTAATACCTACTCCGAATTTTTCTTTTGTGTCCTTTACTCCTTGCTCAATATACAGATTGAATAATATTGTTGACAGGCTACAACCCTGTCTCACTCCCTTCCAAACCGCTGCTTCCCTTTCACGCCCCTTAACTCTTATAACTGCCATCTGGTTTCTGCACAAATTGTAAATAGCCATTTGCTCCCTGTATTTTACCCCTGCCACCTTTAGAATTTGAAAGAGAGTATTCCAGTCAACATTGTCAAAAGCTTTCTCTAAGTCTACAAATGCTAGAAATGTAGGTTTGCCATTCCTTAATCTATTTTCTAAGATAAGTCATAGGGTCAGTATTGCCTCACGTGTTCCAACATTTCTGCGGAATCCTAACTGATCTTCTCCGAGGTCAGCTTCTACCAGTTTTTCCATTCATCTGCTAGCTATGATTAAGTTATGTTCTGTGCAAAATTCTACCAGAGAGCTTCCTCTTTCATTTCTCTCCCCCAATTCATATTCACCCACTATGTCTCCTTCTCTCCCTTTTCCTACTCTCGAATTCCAGTCTTCCATGACTATTAAATTTTCATCTCCCTTCACTACCTGAATAATTTCTTTTATCTCATCATACATTTCATCAATTTCTTCATCATCTGCAGAGCTAGTTGGCATATAAACTTGTATTACTGTAGTAGGCATGGGGTTCGTGTCTATCTTGGCCACAATAATGCATTCACTATGCTGTTGGTAGTAGCTTACACACACTCCTATTTTTTTATTCATTATTAAACCTACTCCTGCATTACCCCTATTTGATTTTGTATTTATAACCCTTGTATTCACCTGACCAAAAGTCTTGTTCCTCTTGCCACTGAACTTCACTAATTCCCACTATATCTAACTTCAACCTATCCATTTCCCTTTTTTAATTTTCTAACCTACCTGCCTGATTAAGGGATCTGACATTCCACGCTCCAATCCATAGAACGCCAATTTTCTTTCTCCTGATAGCAACGTCCTCTTGATGCACTAGAGGGAAATTTATGTGTGATAGGTTTTGTGCATTTTAACTACAATGAATGATTAGATATGCACAGTTCAAATTGTTCACTTAATAAATCATTAAAAGTAGAATTACAAGATAAAAATTATATATAGGTTTTAAGAATTATCTAAATATGATGAAAGTTCTATTTCTTATATAGTCTTATTTTGAATGTTTGCTTTTGAAAATGTATTCTTGTCAGCCTCATCCAAATAAATCGTATACAGTGGAATATCAAAAATGTGAACCAAGTGGCTATTCCAGAATGAGATTTTCACTCTGTGCGCTGATATGAAACTTCCTGGCAGATTAAAACTGTGTGCCGGACCGAGACTCGAACTCGGGACCTTTGCCTTTCGTAGGCAAGTGCTCTACCAACTGAGCTACCCAAGCACGACTCACGCCCCGTCCTTGCAGCTTTACCTCTGCCAGTACCTCCTCTCCTACCTTCCAAACTTAGGAGAGCTTCTGTTAAGTTTGGAAGGCAGGAGACGAGGTACTGGCAGAAGTAAAGCTGTGAGGACGGGGCGTGAGTCGTGCTTGGGTAGCTCAGTTGGTAGAGTACTTGCCCGCGAAAGGCAAAGGTCCCGAGTTCGAGTCTCGGCCCTGCACACAGTTTTAATCTGCCAGGAAGTTTCAAGTGGCTATTGTTATAACATGAACCCTTTCGCTACTACATATAAGCTATTTGCTTCCAGTACTGAGGCTAGTTTTGTTATGGTTGTACTGCTTTCTAAATGCTGGTACCTGTACTGAAAGATGATGTTCAAATTGATAACAATTATTTATCATCCGATTTTTTGATGGCTATTAGTCTGATATCAGCACTCAATATAGAACTGAATTTCTTTTCTTTACCCACCATACTCATTGCCCAGAATCAAATGAAGAAAAACAGTGCCTGCTGAGAGATGATTTTCTGGTCAATATGAAATACTTATCATCCGATATTTCTAAACTATGATGTGAAAAAATTTGATTTTTGAGCTTCTTACAGTCTCATATCTGCTATCAAGAAAGAATTGAATTTCCCTTCGTTATCCATCATACTTACTGTGATGCATCAATTTAAGTAAACTATTGTATGAAATTTTTAAGAGCTCACACAGGAAAAATGCATTGCTTGAACTTTACATATGACTGATTTTAGCTTATACATTATAGTAAATGAAATGTAGACAAGTTTGTGTTTTAGTTTGAGAGCAGAAAGATATCTCATTTCGTTGTCGAGCTATTGGGTATTTCATCTAAAGGACAGTAGTGTGAAGCAGCCATTCACATAATATCTCATGAACGATTCGACGTATCAAAAACAACATGTCCTGCAAATAATAGTACATGATGAGGAAGGTTTGTTGTGTGATAAATACTGGAAACTTTTTTATTCAACGAAATACGGAATTTACGTCTCCACAGGTGTGAAAAATCAGGAGCTCAGGACGCATTCAGACATCCACAGCAGTGCGTAAAATCCAATCTGCTCGCATATACACGTCCACAACACCTGGTGAGCGGCATAGTATTACATGTATACACACTGACGGTAGCCTAAGGGTTAAATACATGAATGTAAATTTAAAATATAAACATTGACTAGCCAGAACATTATGACCACCAATCTACTAACGATATAATTCCATCCAGGCGATAGCAGCGTTACCAGGCGAGGAATGACGGCTAGTCACACACATGCACAGTGCATGTAGCATCAGTGAGTGTGCGATCTGTGTGTAGAATGGGGAAGGTCAGCTATCTGAGTGTGACCAAGGGCAGATTGTGATAGCCCAGAGGCTCGCCACAAACATTTCGGAAACTACACTAGTTCTCGGGTGTTCAAAGAGTACTGAGGTCAATATCTTCAGCAAGTGGCGAAACCAAGAGGAAACTACGTCCAGACGTCGTGAGGTTGGGCAGCCACCCCTTATTATAAATGTCAGATGTTGTGGCGTGGGCAGACTCATAAAACAGAACAGGTAGCGAACTATGGTGGAACTAACATCAGACTTTATTTTGGGCTGAGTACATGTCTGTTTGAACACATGGGGAACTGAACACTCATAACGATGGACTTCTTCTGCTGACATCAGCAATTACAATTGAAACAGACATGTGACCATTGTCACTGGACATTGACGCGGTGGCAGAGTGTTGCATGGTCTGATGAATGCTGATACCTTCTTCATCATGCTGATGGATGAGTGCAAATCCATCGACTTCCTGGGAAACAGATCCTTGACATTTTTATGATCGGACAGAGAGAAGCTGGCAGTGGTTCCATTACGCTCTAGGAAACATTCATGTGGGCATCCTTGAGTCCAGTGGACCTCGTGGAATTCACTATGATGGCCAAGGAGTATTGTACACTGGTTGCAGAACACATACACCCCTTCATGATGATCATGTTTCCCAACAGCTGTGGCATTTTTCAACAACATAATGCACCATCTCAAAAAGCCAGGAGTGTAGTGGGGTGTTTCAAGGAACAAGGGATCAAGCTGTGCTGCCCCCCCCCACCCCACACACACACGATTCGCCAGATCTATACCCGATCGAACACATCTGGGATGTAATTTACGGAATTTAGATGTGTGCAGATGTGGTACTAACTGCCTCTACCAACCTACCAAGACCTCATTGCTTCCATGCCATGACACGTTGCTGCTGTTATCCATGCCAAAGGTGGACATACCATCTAACAGGTAAGTGGTCATAATGTTCTGGCTGATCAGTATAGGCAACCAAACTGACATAAGGAAGTTATCAAATGCATGAAAAAAGAAGTTGAACAGATTGGTAATTTATATGCTGAAACTGAATAACTGCAACCATTAACGCATGAAGAACGATCTACAGATGATAAATCAAAAACGTGTTTATTATGTAGATGTCATTCCTCAGGAAAAAGCAGAAAAGCTCATCATCATGATCATTTAACTGAAAAATACTTGTGTCTGTTCTGTAATAATGGCAGTTTGGAATTAAACTGCAAAGTTTTCTACCAGTTTCCTTACATAATCTCTCAAAATATGCTACTCATTAGTTCATAAGAGAACTGAGCTATGATGAAAAAGAATTAGATTTCATACCCAACATGATATATAGACAGAAATTTGAGACTGATGTTTATTGATACATTTAAATTTATCACATTAGGTTTTGACAAAACGCCATCAAATTTAAGAGTGAATCAAGTGAAAAACATTAGGAATATTTTTCTAGAAAATTTTGTAACAATAGTAATTAAAAGAAGTGTTTATCCTGACTATAATATGGGTAGTTGAAAAATGTGAAAAACAGAGCTCCCATCAAGACAAAATTTCTATAATAAATTGATTGTATGTGATTGGTGATGAAGATTATAGATATGCAAAAATAGTTTAGGAAAAATGTAATTTACAAATCTTTGTGAATATCTTTATTTATTTATCAAAAGTTATCTTTAGTGGTTATTTGATGTTTTTGAAACTTTTAGAAAAGTTGTATAAAAGCATATAATTTAGATCCATGTTGGTATTTTATGTCGCCAAGTTTAAGCTGAGATTCTATATTAAAAACTACTGAAGTTAAATTACAAGAATTAGATAATTATCTTATTATATTAACAGCTGAAATATGTGTTTGAATCGGTATATCTCACTGCTGCAAGAGATATGTCAAAGTAAACAGTAAATTATTGAAACATGATGATTCCTAGAAGAAACAAAGTTATTTAAAATATTTAGATGCAAATGATTTCTATGGCTGGGGTACAAGTCAATATTTACTATACACAAATTTTGAATGGGAAAAAAATTTAAATGAGATTGATGTACTGAAAATTTCTGATAATTCTTCTCTCATTTATGTACTTGGTTTAAATATGCAAATAATTTACATGATTAACATAAAGTTCTTCCATTAGCTTCTGAATACCTACTATGTTGAATGACAAAAGTAATTCTGTAGTTCATTATAGAAACGCTAAACTGGGTTTATTTCCAGAAATAAAGTTAAAAACAGTACACAGAGTTTTAAAACTTAAACAGTGTAATTGGTTGAACAAGTACATAGATGTGAACTTAGAAATGGAGATTAAAGCAAGAAACGATTTTTGAAAAATATTTCTACAAGTTAATGAACGACTCAGTATTTGGAAAAAGGATGTTAATTTCAGATAAAAATGTGTAATTATTGTAGCAGGCAGAGATGACACTATAGTGCACTGCAAGTCCTGTGATTCTCAAATGTAACTTTGTGACACTGTCGAACTGCTTCCGGACCAGCCATCAGAGACTACATCTACATCTACATTGATACTCCGCAAGCCACCCAACGGTGTGTGGCGGAGGGCACTTTACGTGCCACTGTCATTACCTCCCTTTCCTGTTCCAGTCGCGTATGGTTCGCGGGAAGAACGACTGTCTGAAAGCCTCCGTGCGCGCTCTAATCTCTCTAGTTTTACATTCGTGATCTCCTCGGGAGGTATAAGTAGGGGGAAGCAATATATTCGATACCTCATCCAGAAACGCACCCTCTCGAAACCTGGACAGCAAGCTACACCGCGATGCAGAGCGCCTCTCTTGCAGAGTCTGCCACTTGAGTTTATTAAACATCTCCGTAACGCTATCACGGTTACCAAATAACCCGGTGACGAAACGCGCCGCTCTTCTTTGGATCTTTTCTATCTCCTCCGTCAACCCGACCTGGTACGGATCCCACACTGATGAGCAATACTCAAGTATAGGTCGAACGAGTGTTTTGTAAGCCACCTCCTTTGTTGATGGACTACATTTTCTAAGCACTCTCCCAATGAATCTCAACCTGGTACAAGCCTTACCAACAATTAATTTTATATGATCATTCCACTTCAAATCGTTCCATACGCATACTCCCAGATATTTTACAGAAGTAACTGCTACCAGTGTTTGTTCCGCTATCATATAATCATACAATAAAGGATCCTTCTTTCTATGTATTCGCAATACATTACATTTGTCTATGTTAAGGGTCAGTTGCCACTCCCTGCACCAAGTGCCTATCCGCTGCAGATCTTCCTGTATTTCGCTACAATTTTCTAATGCAGCAACTTCTCTGTATACTACAGCATCATCCGCGAAAAGCCGCATGGAACTTCCGACACTATCTACTAAGTCATTTATATATATTGTGAAAAGCAATGGTCCCATAACACTCCCCTGTGGCACGCCAGAGGTTACTTTAACGTCTGTAGACGTCTCTCCATTGATAACAACATGCTGTGTTCTGTTTGCTAAAAACTCTTCAATCCAGCCACACAGCTGGTCTGATATTCCGTAGGCTCTTACTTTGTTTATCAGGCGACAGTGCGGAACTGTATCGAACGCCTTCCGGAAGTCAAGAAAAATAGCATCTACCTGGGAGCCTGTATCTAATATTTTCTGGGTCTCATGAACAAATAAGGCGAGTTGGGTCTCACACGATCGCTGTTTCCGGAATCCATGTTGATTCCTACATAGTAGATTCTGGGTTTCCAGAAATGACATGATACGCGAGCAAAAAACATGTTCTAAAATTCTACAAGAGATCGACGTAAGAGATATAGGTCTATAGTTTTGCGCATCTGCTCGACGACCCTTCTTGAAGACTGGGACTATCTGTGCTCTTTTCCAATCATTTGGAACCCTCCGTTCCTCTAGAGACTTGCGGTACACGGCTGTTAGAAGGGGGGCAAGTTCTTTCGCGTACTCTGTGTAGAATCGAATTGGTATCCCGTCAGGTCCAGTGGACTTTCCTCTATTGAGTGAT
Source organism: Schistocerca americana (assembly GCF_021461395.2). Lineage (NCBI taxonomy): Eukaryota > Metazoa > Arthropoda > Insecta > Orthoptera > Acrididae > Schistocerca > Schistocerca americana. The sequence continues at coordinate 474,341,122 of NC_060130.1, read as the reverse complement.
TCCAGTTGCTTTTCTATTCCTTGGACACTTATTTCGATGTCAGCCATTTTTTCGTTTGTGCGAGGATTTAGAGAAGGAACTGCAGTGCGGTCTTCCTCTGTGAAACAGCTTTGGAAAAAGGTGTTTAGTATTTCAGCTTTACGCGTGTCATCCTCTGTTTCAATGCCATCATCATCCCGTAGTGTCTGGATATGCTGTTTCGAGCCACTTACTGATTTAACGTAAGACCAGAACTTCCTAGGATTTTCTGTCAAGTCACTACATAGAATTTTACTTTCGAATTCAATGAACGCTTCACGCATAGCCCTCCTTACGCTAACTTTGACATCGTTTAGCTTCTGTTTGTCTGAGAGGTTTTGGCTGCGTTTAAACTTGGAGTGGAGCTCTCTTTGCTTTCGCAGTAGTTTCCTAACTTTGCTGTTGTACCACGGTGGGTTTTTCCCGTCCCTCACAGTTTTACTCGGCACGTACCTGTCTAAAACGCATTTTACGATTGCCTTGAACTTTTTACATAAACACTCACCATTGTCAGTGTCGGAACAGAAATTTTCGTTTTGATCTGTTAGGTAGTCTGAAATCTGCCTTCTATTACTCTTGCTAAACAGATAAACCTTCCTCCCTTTTTTTATATTCCTATTAACTTCCATATTCAGGGATGCTGCAACGGCCTTATGATCACTGATTCCCTGTTCTGTACATACAGAGTCGAAAAGTTCGGGTCTGTTTGTTATCAGTAGGTCCAAGATGTTATCTCCACGAGTCGGTTCTCTGTTTAATTGCTCGAGGTAATTTTCGGATAGTGCACTCAGTATAATGTCACTCGATGCTCTGTCCCTACCACCCGTCCTAAACATCTGAGTGTCCCAGTCTATATCTGGTAAATTGAAATCTCCACCTAAGACTATAACATGCTGAGAAAATTTATGTGAAATGTATTCCAAATTTTCTCTCAGTTGTTCTGCCACTAATGCTGCTGAGTCGGGAGGTCGGTAAAAGGAGCCAATTATTAACCTAGTTCGGTTGTTTAGTGTAACCTCCACCCATAATAATTCACAGGAACTATCCACTTCTACTTCACTACAGGATAAACTACTACTAACAGCGACGAACACTCCACCACCGGTTGCATGCATTCTATCTTTTCTAAACACCGTCTGTACCTTTGTAAAAATTTCGGCAGAATTTATCTCTGGCTTAAGCCAGCTTTCTGTACCTATAACGATTTCAGCTTCGGTGCTTTCTATCAGCGCTTGAAGTTCCGGTACTTTACCAACGCAGCTTCGACAGTTGACAATTACAATACCGATTGCTGCTTGGTCCCCGCATGTCCTGACTTTGCCCCGCACCCGTTGAGGCTGTTGCCCTTTCTGTACTTGCCCAAGGCCATCTAACCTAAAAAACCGCCCAGCCCACGACACACAACCCCTGCTACCCGTGTAGCCGCTTGTTGCGTGTAGTGGACTCCTGAGCTATCCAGCGGAACCCGAAACCCCAACACCCTATGGCGCAAGTCGAGGAATCTGCAGCCCACACGGTCGCAGAACCGTCTCAGCCTCTGATTCAGACCCTCCACTCGGCTCTGTACCAAAGGTCCGCAGTCAGTCCTGTCGACGATGCTGCAGATGGTGAGCTCTGCTTTCATCCCGCTAGCGAGACTGGCAGTCTTCACCAAATCAGATAGCCGCCGGAAGCCAGAGAGGATTTCCTCCGATCCATAGCGACACACATCATTGGTGCCGACATGAGCGACCACCTGCAGATGGGTGCACCCTGTACCCTCCATGGCATCCGGAAGGACCCTTTCCACATCTGGAATGACTCCCCCCGGTATGCACACGGAGTGCACATTGGTTTTCTTCCCCTCTCTTGCTGCCATTTCCCTAAGGGGCCCCATTACGCGCCTGACGTTGGAGCTCCCAACTACCAGTAAGCCCACCCTCTGCGACTGCCCGGATCTTGCAGACTGAGGGGCAACCTCTGGAACAGGACAAGCAGCCATGTCAGGCCAAAGATCAGTATCAGCCTGAGACAGAGCCTGAAACCGGTTCGTCAGACAAACTGGAGAGGCTTTCCGTTCAGCCCTCCGGAATGTCTTTCGCCCCCTGCCACACCTTGAAACGACCTCCCACTCTACCACAGACTTTGTATTCTTTAACGGTTGTGTGTTTATTCTTAGAACATTTTTTTCATTTCGTTGTTAATTAGTTACAGAATTGATTTTAACTATTGTCTGTTCTAGTTGTCATGTCGATTCTACCTCTATGTAAAACGCTTTGATGTAACATTCGTCATCAACCAACCCCCTGTGCGTTTGAATAGAGTGGTGCTGATTTTAATGTGAAGAGTCTCTTTCGCTACATCAGTGGCTAATACTAAGCATGCAGGACTTCGTTTGAACGGCCACAGACAACAGGCCAAAGGAGATACCCCATGACACGGTATACCACATACAGACTACCTAAGGCCTATCAGTCTTTTGCCGACCTCAGCAATGGCACGGATCGAACTGCCATAGTGAAGTGTAATTTGATGGTATAATTTGAGAAGGCGTGCTAGCCGTCAAGTAGCCCATGGTTGTCTCCACTGCACTTGGTCTCCATAAAGAACGGCGCATTATACCCTTGTCGTGATTATCGAACCCTAGACGCTAGAAATGCCCCAATCATTACCCCATACTACTACTTCTGGAGTACTATTATGGATTATGTGGCGAACCTGTATTCAGTGTCTCATATTGTGCACAGACATATATGCAGATTCTGGTGGAGGAAGCAGACGTACAGAAGACAGCCATTATCATTCCTTTTTGTCTTTTTGAGACTCCATTCATGATGTATGGCCTACAAGACGCAGTGCAGACGTTGCAGGGGTTTATCGACTCCATACAACAAGGGCTAAACATTTGCTTCGCTTCTCTTGATGACATTCCGATTTTCTCTACTTCTCTGCAACAACATTAGCAGAATCTTACTGAAGTGTTCAGTTCTAAATACCGACAAGTACGTCTTCAGCCACGCACAAGTTGATTTTTATGGTTAAAGGATCCTGTCATCGGACACGCTAACTGTGTCAGAAAAAGGTGAAGCCATCCTGGAGATGCCCTGCCAAATATTTGCCAGAAACTGCATTTCTTCCTCGACGTCCTTAATTTCTATCGTCTACATTTACCTCAAGCAGCAGAGTTGCAAGCGACATTAAGAGCTAGAGAAACTCACAATTTTCATGGACGGATGAAATAATCTCGGATTTCGCATCAGCCCAGCAGAGTACAGTGAATGTGCCATTATTCGTACACCCAAATTCGGGCAAAGTTAGCATTGGTAGTTGACGCGAGTCAGACGGGAATTGGCGTAGTTTTGCAACAACTTCATAATGGAATATGGTGGCCGCTAGCATTCTTCTTGCACAAGCTCTCACCGTCTAAACAGAAATGGAGTGACTACGAAGCCATTAAATATTTCCGATCTCAACTGGAGGCCGGAGAATTTACCATCCTTACCCACCATAAGCCGCTCATATACGCCTTGCAACGAGAAAACATGAACCGTCCACGTTGGAGGCACAACCAGCTGGTCTAAATTTCTCAGTTCATTACAGACATAAAACGCATTTCTTTAAAAGACAACACATCACTGAAAGCAGTTGTGATGTGCCATTATGCAAGCTGAACCGCAGCCCTACCAATGGCTTTGCTCAGTCTGTGAAACACCAAAAAGCTGGATTTGGACGCTTCAGCTGCCGAACTTGTGTACAGTTAAATGTTACACCTGACAGGGGAGTTCATGGATCCAGTTCTTGCAGCTACCGAGCTTGATAGATGGTGATTATATTTGTCAGTTGGCCGGCCGCGGTGGTCTAGCGGTTCTAGGCGCTCAGTCCGGAACCGCGCGACTGCTACGGTCGCAGGTTCGAATCCTGCCTCGGGAATGGATGTGTGTGATGTCCTTAGGTTAGTTAGGTTTAAGTAGTTCTAAGTTCTAGGGGACTGATGACCACAGATGTTAAGTCCCATAGTGCTCAGAGCCATTTGAACCATTTTTTATATTTGTCAGTTGAGACAACCGAACAGCTGCATCCGGTCCCAACAAGAGTCAAGACATGTCACTGGTCCTATGTCTGGACACCAAGAGCTTCAGAAGTGCACACACATAATGCTATGCTCTGGCAGCATCAAACCCTTGTTACAACCATCTCACTCAGGACTGCACTAACTGGTGCGATGAGGAGACCGCTCGCTCGACTACCATCTCACTGCACCATGTGAAACCTGCATACCCTTCTCAAGAGAAATTCCTATGAGGACAACACAGCACAATCACCACCCAGTTGCAACTACTTCGTCACCACCAGTTCCGACAACCTTTTAAGAGAAGAAACCGTCTGGAGTCCTTTTCTGTACAAGGTTCTTGGACACTGGTCTGGTTTCCTAGAGGGGGATGACGTACCAGACAGGAGTCATACTACAGTGCAGTGTAAGTCGTGTATTTTTCTCTCGTAATTTTGTAATGCTGTCAAAGTGTTTCCACGACAGCCACCAGAGTCGTATTCTACGGCATTTGTGCACTTATTCTTAGAATACTTTTTCAATCCCGTTGTTAATGATTTATGGGGTTGCTTTTGACTATGGCATGTTGTAGTTGTAGGGTAATTCTACTTCCACTTCGTCGCCTCCCTTCGTCGATATCCTGTCGACGACTTCCCTGACATAAGATATTGATGTTGTTATCTACTGTATAGGTCCGACTTTTCGTTATATCTATACAATTCCTTAGATATTCTTAGTCTGTGATCTTATGGCAACGGTCTGCCCCGTATAAATTAAGTACAATCAGTTTTCCTGCAGTTTAACAAAAGTGCCCTAATCCCTTCCATAGCATATCACACGGAATTGCCAGCTATGTCGCACGCTGTACCTATGTAGACTTATTCAGAGCACAGAAAACAAGACAAGAGAACTAACTACACCCACGTATGGTTTATGTAGTAGAATTTAGAAATAAAAGTACCAGCATTAAACCCTCTTTGATATCCCTGAATTGCTAATTTGCTGTGGGTGTTATGGGAGATTATATATCGATAATTTTAACTAAATCTTTTTCAATGCTATTAATAATCTCCGATATTTTCGATAACCTCTCCCCTATATGAGAATAGGCCTGACAATATTTTTCTCAATTAAAAGATTGAATGAAGTGTTACTGATCCTGCTGATTCTGATATAAGATCTCTTTCATTACATTGGTGGCAAATAGTATGCACTCAGGAATTTGTTCGGATGGCCACACTCAAGGTCACTCTGACAAATGTACAGTGAAACCAAATTTTAAAGGAAGAAGTATATTTAATGAAAATCTTGCTGCAATTCACGTGAATAAAACTAAACTCATATTTAACAAGCTGACTTACAGTGGAATGTGCACGCTCTATTTACTAGAGGATTTGTGTATGATTTTCACTGTACAGTAATCAAACCAAAATATAGAGAAAATATTGCGCTTCACTATCAAGATACTGACAGTTACATCTATGATATAGAGCCTGAAGATGTTTATGTGACGATCAAGAAGATGCTTGATAAATCTAATACTACCAATTATCCAAAAGATAATATTTACAGTGTTCCTCAGATAAATAGAGAAGTATTTTAACACTGTAAGGAAGAAATTTAATGAGTTAAGAAATATGTTGAACAAAATAAAATAATCCCTCAGATTTATAAAGGTTGTTTGTTTAGTAATATAGAACAGTATAAAGCAAAGAATTTAATATGAAGCAAAAAATATATAATTTATGTTATTGAGATTACTAAGAAACTGTTGAGTCCTCATGATGATAAACGTAAGTTTTGGAAAGTAAAATAGATACATTATCATATGGACATTATAAAATATTTATTTGATAAAATTTTCATTTCATATATTTATATAATTCACATCGATTTTTATAAAATTCGTATTTGACATATGTATGTTTTCCACGTTCTTTTAAACTCATAATATCAGTAAAATATGGAAAACTCCTTTCATCACAGTTCCCAATATATGATAATGAATATTTTCAAAGCTTTTTTAGATATCATTTTCAACATTTTTTAAATATGTTTCTTTTTCCAGAGCATTGAAGCGACTCATTTGTTATAAAAATTTTAATAAAATTTTTAATGATTAAATAAGTAAGAGAAGTGAAAAAATTGTTACTGAGTTTTCCATTTACTTATCCACATAATCAATAAATAAGGATGTAAAAATAAGGAGATGATTTGAAATTTTTATATCTTCACACTTTTCTTTATTTTATGCTCGCTAGAAAAATTCTTTGATTTGGTTACATGAAATTTCACAAATGATTGAAAAACTGATGAAATACTTGAAAAACTAACAAATACTTCAAAATTCGATTAAGTGTCTTAAAAAACAAGAGTTCTTTTTGTTTATTTTCATTTCCCTTTTTGTTATGAAAATCTAACTTATTGGTAAAATCTTGTTTTTGATACCATTTGATGAATTTTTGATGAATTTTATCTAAAATATGAAGATTTTTCTCATATGGTGAAAATTATTCTAGAACTTACAAACTATATCTACTCCTCATATGATGTGTACTCTTTGATGTTCCTGTGGCTAGAGTTGTTCTCTGTCTGTCTCCTGCAAGTATATTCTTCTGAGTTTACTCTACAAAACTTAGCTGCTTCTGCCAGCATCAGAATGTCGCTGACCAATTCCAGCAGACCTTGTGCATTCTTATTAGCAAGTTTAACAGATTCATATATTTGCCTATTTTGTCCTGGTTAATCAGTAATGGATCACACAGGAAAGATAGTAGAAAATCTCTCCTAGTACATGACAGATTTTCAGCCAGAGATAACCAAAAGCGACAGATGTTGGCATGACCAAGAATGGCACCTTCTGCTGAAGTAATTGCTCTCAGCCAGTAGAAGAACTCCTCACTAGGATCTAAAAAATCATTTCTATGTGGCACAGTAGTGTCCAATGTCTGGTGCCACCCTCTGGAGCTCTGTATTTACAGGATTCCCTTTATTCTGTTTCACAATGCAGTTTTTTTTATAGAAGACTATCTGGCCTGCCCTATTCTTCTACTGTGCAAACTTGTGGATCTCAGTTCCCTCTTACCTACTCAGAGATGGCTTTCACCACCATAACTTTATGACACTCTCATCCTTGTAAGCTAACTTTTCCTTCATCAGCCAGTGAAAGAAAGCTGCTAAGGCAGGAGAAATAACAGGTCTCACTCACTATTTTAAGAGGAAAGGAGAAAATGTAATAATTATCAGTGCAATCATTGGTAGTACTAAACACTGTCTACATCCTTCGTGCAGAGTTAGGAAATTTACCATAGTGAACAAATGGGATCTAGATCTTACATTACAAAGATTGGGTTCTTGGCAGTTTGTGCATAAACTGACACATAACACCACTTCCTCGTTGTTTTAAAAATGTTTTTTGATCGAGTTCTTCTGGGATTTATCTGTAGTACAAGTTCATCAAGGATATTGTTGTTTTGCTATGGGTACAATTTTTTTGTATTAATGTTTTGCATGACAGTCGATTGAAGAGTTTCGTGTCACATATTAGGGGTAGAACTGGTTAACTTGGTGGAAAGGTGGCAACATTAAAATATGAATACACACTCATTCATATATGCTGGTGTAAGGGGAAGTTTACTTGAAACAGATGTTATAAAAAGGTAAAGAGGAGCTGAAACAATACTACACACACATAAAATTGGTTTTACAATATTTATAAATGAAGGCAATGAGTTGAGGACATCGCTAATGCACGGATGGCTATTGCAAAGTACACATATACTGGAAATCAATTTAACAATTAGTTACTACATCCATAACTACTGTACTACAATACCAAGTCACTCGCCCCATTAAAAACATTTAGAAACATATCCTACTGCAAGGTTTTAACAATGAACAAGAATACTCATGCAAATACATTGACATATATGAAAACACAAGTACATGACAATCAGAAGTAATAAAAGCAAATTCTACCACTCTTGTGTTGCAGTGTGACTAGGTGGAAGTAAAAATCTATAAAGCATCAAAACATTATAATCATTCCATGATTGAGTTCCTATTTGTCAGGCTTGCAGCCCAGCCTTTGCACAATTTAGAACAACAACATACAACACTCCCTGATAAAGTACTGATAAAGCACAATGGCAATGTTAATGCATTTCACTGTTGTCAGCCAAACACGTTCATCACACTAAATATTCTAAAAAAGTGTTTGACACATGAAAGGACACTTAAACAACTCCTTCTGACAACATTTAATTCCCTCTCACATTATATACGGTATCTACCTTTACGAAGTTCACCATTTCCTGCTGTAATGTGTAACCAGTCTTCTAATAATTACAGTGAGGAGCAGCAAAACTTTATGTCCTTGACTCACAAATAAAACAGTGCTATGATGAGTGGCATAATACTGTTTGTTCTCAGCCACAAGTAACGAAGAAACATCAGTGTGAATATATTTATATCACCTGCCTCATGGCTTAAGTGTGTAACTAGCTACGAGCTCAAAGCAAGTGACAAATGAGTGTTGTTCATAGGCATAGTATTACCTTGTGTGGGCAGCACAGTAATAAACTCCCAAACAGTTCTTCATGCATTCCCCACATACTGTTCATGAATGACTGAGGTCGACTTATAGATTCTCCAATAGACTGGTGTTGTGAATGAGGATTTGATGTCCTCTGCAGTTTCACTTCATGACCAGATTGTCTTCTTTCAGTAAAGTTGTTTTTATGTGGGAAAAACAAACTATAATCTCTTGTGGTAGGGACTCAGTGAGTGGCTCAGCCCGCCCAGCAGCAGAAATCGGTCATGCAGGTGTGACTTGCTGCACTGGGCTGGGATATCGATAGGTAAATGCCAACAGGTAAGAGCCCTTGAGCATGGACCCAGCTGGAGTGAGGGATGCAAACAAAGTGTGACGTACATCTTCGCCCAGCGCCTGTGTGTCAAAATTACCTTGCTCTCACAGTTCACAGCTGCCTTTGTGGTCAGGTGTCCTGTCTTTCTTGTGCATATAACATCGGTCATGTATATCCTATTGCCGTCAAAGAGTGTTATCCCTACAAAAATAAAATTTATGAAACATCTATGGCATGCACAGTCCTTGCTAATACTCTGTTAATTCTCAAAAAAACCAATGTATTGTCAATGTATAGAGGCTCCTTGGCCATTCAAAAAAGCGAGTAATTAAATGTCGTTTCTCTTTGACTTTCAAAAACGACAAATTATCAGTGACACGAAGTCAATGGCGTCCTAAAAGTAAAGAAATAAATTTAGTATCCTTGGCCTTCTGAAAAATGAACTGTTAAATAAAAATTAATGTACAAACATGACTTTACAGATGGACATAGTGGGACCACTTAAGCTTTAAAACTCTCATCTGTAGTTTGACACTGGAAGATGGCGTCAAGTTTTCATTTAGTGTTTCCATAGGAATTAGTGGACATGTACAAAATATACGCTGTATACATTTGTTATTATTTTCAGAGGTAGCTCGAGGTGCTTAACACAACATGCTCTACTTCGCTGGGCATGCGCATTACATTAATTAATTGGACACATAATAGTTAACTACTGTACTGGAAGTACACACATATTCCCTCATTTCTGATGACGAATTTTTCCCTCTCACCAATACGTTGTAGTGTTTACACTTCTGGAGCCTGAAGTCACCTGGTCATTCTAGCTCTTGGATGACTATTCCGAAACACACACAAGACATAATATCACAAAACACTTTAATATGGTTCTCATTATTACAGTAGTCTGAATTTTTTATTTCACCTCACCATTATATTTTGAGTTACATTATTATCCACCAAATCCTTACATCCATGGATAGCACTGTTCTTTCCCTATAATATTCAACATTAAAGTAAAGGATTTCCTCAAGACTACAGTCACATACGCTGTGAACAGTATATACAAATTCTGCTCCTTCAGTTGATCAGACTCACATACTTACACGTAACAAGGTGTGTCAGTATGCTGTCCTTCCCTACATCATCGCTCAGTGCCTCACACTACAGGCTTACTTAAATACAGTCAAAAATAGAAATGTCTTGGTGCTGTTGGCAGTTATTGTTCAGTGCTTCCTGAAAAACTGCCATATGTAAACTATACTTATAAGGTAAATGTATCCCATGTTTTGGCCAATGATTTCATCATTCTCATTTTCCAATATGTTTTTAACCTTACTGGGAAGTCTTACATGCATTTCACCATGGAAACTGCTCCATATCACTCCCCCTGATTCTTTATCATATATTCACTCATGGTTGTGAGACTGGTTATCTGCTCTCTAACACTGATCGCTCAATGAATGTTTTCAGTTGGGAGATATCACGCTGTCATTTTGATTTGTGGCTCCTGAGGGTCTCGATCTCTACCGCTTTGTCATATACACAACCAGAAAAAATTTTCGGTCAGGTATTACAACAGCGGATTTGAGGTTAAAGTAGAGATTTCATTTTGAATATTATATCACATACATGTCCTGAGAATAAAAAAATATAAACATGTAAGGACTAAGCTCCTTTGTTGTGTATGTGAGTGGTTTTTTGCATCAATGGCACTGGGTAGTACTCACAACAACACCAATATACCTCTACCTATGGTGGTTCTATAGTCATACTTTCAGCTCTCTGCGTAACTACCAGTTCACATTAGTTCACAGTATACTGCGTGCTCCTAGCAGTGTGTCTGTATAACTGATCAAGTTCATACCATATTATCTCATAATGGGTAGGAAGAAGGAGACTGCAGCTTAAAAATCTGTTGTAATAGTAACTGTTCATCAGGAAGTCTGTTCTAGTTGGATGATCATTTTAGGGACTAGAAAAGTGATAAGGAATTAGAAAAAATCAGAAAATAATTATAATCAGTAATTAATAAACATGAATCAGAAAAATAAATTTAGGAGATCAGAATTAAAGATTAACAAACAATTAGAATCGAAAACCAATCAAGAGTAAGAATCAAACATTAATAGACACGAATTACAAAAAGTAGACAAAAATTGATCAAATATAGAAAAATGGGTAAAATAAAATAAAAGATAATGAAATGACTCACTAAGAAATTGGGTAAAATCTTTGAGGTTACTAAGACTTGTGTTAGTTCTCATGGGAGAAGTTTGGTCAGCTTATTATATATATATAGATAAAAACTGTATTATAAGTTGTTACAATGCAATTATGAAACAAAATTTGCAAAATTAATTAAAAAATGTTTCTTTCAAATGTGAATATACATGTATTCTCACAAAATTCAACAACTGCCAATAGAGAACTAAAAATCTTGTTACAAAGGATGAATACACCGTGATTCACTCCCAGTTCAATGAACAAACTGCAATTTACGATGTTACCATAGATGACAACCATAAAAAATCACTAATGTCCCACTTCCATTAATTATACAGAAGATAGGATTAATATGACATCTTTGAATCTACATTTGTTACAGGATATATATATATATATATATATATATATATATATATATATATATATATATATATAATGCAGAAAAATCATCTTCCTTTTTACAAAATTAAACTTTAAAAGAGAAAGATGATAACGTTTTTGTTAAATGGCTAGGTTTTGAGAACTCTGGTCATAGTTGGGTATAAAAAAATAATGCTATAATATGAAAATACTTATGTGTTATATAATTATTTTGTTGAAAGTAAGTAATTTACAAAAATAAATTTTTGGAAAGTGAATAATGTCAAAATACCAAAGTAATATGATTTGCTATTTTATTAGAAAATTAGGCTTGTGTACTTCGTATATTAAAATAAGTGTTATGACATTCAATTACTTAATGATCTACATCTACATGACTACTCTGCAATTCACATTTAAGTGCTTGGCAGAGGGTTCATCGAACCACAATCATATCATCTCTCTACCATTCCACTCCCGAACAGCGCACGGGAAAAACGAACACCTAAGCCTTTCTGTTCGAGCTCTGATTTCTCTTATTTTATTTTGATGATCATTCCCACCTATGTAGGTTGGGCTCAACAAAATGTTTTCACATTCGGAAGAGAAAGTTGGTGACTGAAATTTCGTAAATATATCTCGCCGCGACGAAAAACGTCTTTGCTTTAATGACTTCCATCCCAACTCGCGTATCATATCTGCCACACTCTCTCCCCTATTATGTGATAATACAAAACGAGCTGCCCTTCTTTGCATCCTTTCGATGTCCTCTGTCAGTCCCACCTGGTGAGGATCCCACACCGCGCAGCAATATTCTAACAGAGGACGAACGAGTGTAGTGTAAGCTGTCCCTTTAGTGGACTTGTTGCATCTTCTAAGCGTCCTGCCAATGAAACGAAACCTTTGGCTTGCCTTCCCCACAATATTATCTATGTGGTCTTTCCAATTGAAGTTGTTCGTGATTTTAACACCCAGATACTTAGTTGAATTGACAGCCTTGAGAATTGTACTATTTATTGAGTAATCGAATTCCAACGGATTTCTTTGGGAACTCATGTGGATCACCTCACACTTTTCGTTATTTAGTGTCAACTGCCACCTGCCACACCATATAGCAATCTTTTCTAAATCGCTTTGCAACTGATACTGGTCTTCGGATGACCTTACTAGATGGTAAATTACAGCATCATCTGCGAACAACCTAAGAGAACTGCTCAGATTGTCACCCAGGGCATTTATATAGATCAGGAAGAGCAGAGGTCCCAGGACTCTTCCCTGGGGAACACCTGATACCACTTCAGTTTTACTCGATGATTTGCCGTCTATTACTACGAACTGCGACCTTCCTGACAGGAAATCACGAATCCAGTCGCACAACTGAGACGATACCCCACAGGCCCGCAGCTTGATTAGAAGTCGCTTGTGAGGAATGGTGTCAAAAGCATTCCGGAAATCCAGAAATACGGCATCAACCAGAGATCCCCTGTCGATAGCGGCCATTACTTCGTGCGAATAAAGAGCTAGCTGCGTTGCATAAGAACGATGTTTTCTGAAACCATACTGATTATGTATCAATAGATCGTTCCCTTCGAGGTGATTCATAATGTTTGAATACAGTATATGCTCCAAAACCCTACTGCAAACCGACGTCTATGATATAGGTCTGTAGTTCGATAGATTACTCCTACTACCCTTCTTAAACACTGGTGCGATCTGCGCAATTTTCCAATCTGTAGGTACAGATCTATCGGAGAGCGAGCGGTTGTATCTGATTGCTAAGTCGGGAGCTATTGTATCAGCGTAATCTGAAAGGAACCTAATCGGTATACAATCTGGACATGAAGACTTGCCCGTATCAAGCGATTTGAGTTGCTTCACAACCCCTAAGGTATCTACTTCTAAGAAACTCATTCTAGCAGCTGCTCGTGTTTCAAATTCTGGAATATTCCATTCGTCTTCCCTGGTGAAGGAATTTCGGATAACTGCGTTCAATAACTCCGCTTTAGCGGCACAGTCGTCGGTAACAGTACCATCGGCACTGCGCAGCGAAGGTATTGACTGCGTCTTGCCGCTTGTGTACTTTACGTATGACCAGAATTTCTTCGTATTTTCTACCAAATTTCGAGGGAATGTTTCGTTGTGGAACCTATTAAAGGCATCTTGCATTGAAGTCCGTGCCAAATTTCGCGCGTCTGTAAATTTTAGCCAATCTTCGGGATTTCGCGTTCTTCTGAACTTCGCATGCGTTTTCCGTTGCCTCTGCAAGAGCGTTCGGACCTGTTTTGTGTACCTTGAGGGATCAGTTCCATCTCTTACCAGTTTATGAGGTATGAATCTCTCAATTGCTGTTGCTACTATATCTTTGAATATGAACCACATCTTGTCTACATTTGCATAGTTAGTTAGGAAGGAATGGAGATTGTCTCTTAGGAAGGCTTCTAGTGATACTTTATCCAATTTTTTAAATAAAATTATTTAGTGTCTGTTTCTGGTGGATTTGGAAGAAACGGTATTGAGCCTAGCTACAACGACCTTGTGATCACTAATCCCTGTATCAGTCATGATGCTCTCTATTAGCTCTGGATTGTTTGTGGCTAAGAGGTCAAGTGTGTTTTTGCAACCATTTACAATTCGCGTGGGTTCGTGGACCAACTGCTCGAAATAATTTTCAGAGAAAGCATTTAGGACAATCTCGGAAGATGTTTTCTGCCTACCACCGGTTTTGAACAAGTATTTTTGCCAACATATCAAGGGAAGGTTGAAGTCCCCACCAACTATAACCTTATGAGTGGGGTATTTATTTGTTACAAGACTTATTAATTGTATGATATACAGTTTTTGAACTGGCCTAATGACATGTGTAGCATTTAATCACAATTATGAAACCTCTTTCTAATTTTATTTAATACTTTTTCTATTCGTTTTCTTATTGTTCCAGTATCATAATAATTGTATTTAAAAGTAATACATACAGTCTTAAAGTAACAAATGTCGGTCTTAAATCTTGACTAGTTGTTTAAAGCATGAAGTATTGAGTCATTTCTTCAATTGCATTATTTCAATGTGTTAATATTTCTGTAGCACTGTCAAAAGTTTTATATGATTCTTGTGTATAATTAGCCTTAATTCTATTCAGATCTTGTAATTGAACTATTAGAGCTTCATAAAGTTGTTTTATATCATCCTTTATTTTATGTTCTGTGTTTATACGAATTGAAGGTAAAAGGTCATTAGCAACCCATTACATTAATTGTTTAGCTTATTCGTTTTGTGATTCGAAAATTAAAAAATATAAACCAGGTTCATTGATCAATATAGTGTGAGGTTGTGAATTATGAGTGGATCCATTTAAGATCATATCTACCTGTTTTTGTATAGTGTACAGAGATTTCCTACATTTTAAAACTCCATTAACATTTTTAGCTTTAAACTAAGGATAATTATTTCATGAATAACCATTAAGAACTGTTTGTCAATATATTTAAGTCAGTTATTGTTGAAGGATTCCTTTTAGTAAAAATTTTATTTATTACAGCTTCTTTATTCTTAAATTCTTCCACTTTTATTTTAAAATTGAAGAATATTGAACCTGATTCATTCATGAACTCAGTATGAAATGCATATATCACATAATGTTTAAGATTTAATATATTTTCTATTAAAGTTTCTGTGTGCAAAACTTTTTTATCTGCAGTATTCACTTACTAACTAATGTTTTCACTGACTTTCAGTCGTTTTTTCATCATATTCGGTTAAAATTTTTAACTTAATTGATTAGAGATGTGGTTAAAAACACTTAAAAATACTCGGTTAAGACTTCCTAATTTAACTGATTTTCGGCTAAAATGCGCTCGTAATTTCATTTTGCATTTACTCAGGGCAGAGGGCTTGTGAAGTCACATTACATTAATTTCTACAGAGGGAAGCCACTATTTGCGTCATCAATCTTCAAAACAAAATTTAAATCCTCATCTAAACAACCACTGAATGCATCATGCCTTCATGAAAGCATACCCCAAGTCAGACATCAACCAGCTACTTTATTGAAGAGTTTTAGGATATCATTTCCCAAACTCTTCTTTCATTGCTCTCGAACTGTCACTTAAATGACATGTGACTTTCTGAAAACTAAAACAAAACGATTATTGCGAGCATAAAAAATATGTCTTATTCCTAAAAATGAGTTATATATCAGGAATTCTGCGAAAGCTATGAAAGTTTTTAGAGATGATAATGCTGTTTCATAGAAGCTCTGAGCAACACATGCACTGTCGACATGGATCTGGAGCAGGTGCTATTTACTCCCATGCTCGCGCACTCCAACATGTTTTACAGTCAGCAGTGGTCAATATTTGATTACATTCCACTAAGTGAATTCCTTGAGTACATCATAGAAATATGATACAGAATTCCTAAACTAAAAATTTTTATCTCGCTAACAAAGCGTAAGAAATTTTAAATGTTTTGCAATCAAAAATATAAAGAAAAAGTCCAAATTATTTAAAATCAATTAAATAACTGAATAAAAATTTAAATAAATTTTTCATGTTTGAAATTTTTTTATCTGCAGTATTCAGTTACAAATTAACGATTTAACTGAATTTCAAAGCTTTTTTTACAATATTCTGTAAAAATTTGTATCCTAACTCATTATAGTATTCGATCAAAAATATTTAAAAAATATTCAGTTAAGAATTCGTAGTTTGACTTATTTTCAGCTATTTTGCATCTACTCAGGACAGAGAGCTCCTTAAGAGTCACATTACATCATTTGCTGCAGAGGAAAACCACTATTCACCACACCTATCTTCAAAACTATATTTGAATCCTGATCTTAATATCCAGTGAATGCATAAAGCCTTTATGAAAGCATACCCTGAGCCAGACATCAACCAGTTATTTTATAGAGGAGTTTTTTCGATATCGTTTCCCTAAATCTCCTTTCATTGCCCTCAAACTATCACTTGTGTGACATAGTACTTTCTGAAAAAAAAAACACCCGAGCATTGGGACCTGAAAGCTTCATCTTATTTCTAAAAAAGAGGGCTGTGAAAGCATCAAACTTTTGGCTGATGATTTTGCTGTTTCATGGGTGCACATGTACCATCGGCAGGGATATGGTGCAGGAATTATTTACATATACTCCAACATGGTTTACAGTCATCAGTAGTCGATGTTGGACTACATGGATACCAAACATCATGCATTTTATCGCAGTCAGTGTACCCTATAGTTATGTCTCTTATACATACATGACAGTTAGCTGTAAATATATTTGTAAAGTTATTTTGGACTTTTTGTAGCTGTTTCGTAAATATAGCTTCTTATGTCGTTGTGTCAAAACCGTTTTTTGCTTCTCCTGTCAAATTTACTTTTCATGAGTTACTCCCATCCCCATATCAAGGATCCAATTCTATGTGAACTGCGCCAATCTCTGTCACATCAGTGTAACACCGTCTTCGTGAGGGTTTAAAGGTGTCCATAGGGGCCAAAAAACCATTAACATGCAAACAAAATAAGGTGAAACGATTTAAATGGGCGCAGTAACATAAAAACTGGAGTCTGCTGCAATGGTCCCAAGATTTATTCATAGATGAATCTAAGTTTGAAGCACGTGTGTGACGCCAACAGTGAAGTATGGTGAAGGGTTGGTCATGGTGTGGGGATGTTTGGTAGACAGTAGTTTTGATGATCTGGTGAGAATTAAGTGAATATTAAAGAATGAACGATATCACAGCACACTGATAAAGAATACAATTCCACGTGGCAAAGGGCTTATTGGTCTGTTGGTTGTAGGTTTGTTCTGCAGCAGGACAGTGGTCCCCAACATGATTCTAAATTGTGCAAAGTGTATGTCAATAGAACAGAGAAATGCAGGGAACTGAAGAATGTGGTTTGGCCAAGTTAGTCACCTGTCTGAAATTTCATTATTCTTTTATGGGATGAACTTCACAATAAGATCAGAAAACTGACGTCATCTACTGTTGAAGATCTATATAATAAGTTACACATGTGTTGCATAGCAATATCTGCAAAACACTGCAAAATTTGGAAACTTCCTGGCAGATTAAAACCGTGTACCATACCGAGGCTCGAACTCCGGACCATTGTCTTTCGCAAGCATGTGCTCTGCCATTAAGAAGTGTCTAAATTTAGTGAACTTCCAGACTACTGCCAACGCTTCTAATTCTGTCACCGAGTGGGTTCTCTCGGCTTTATTCAAGACCCAACAGCTATGCACTATTGTCTGTTTAAAAGTTATATCATATGACTAACTGTTTTTAAATATGTGCGAGGTTGTTTTAAATTATTTGCTAAAAATTTTCTCATATTTGTTAAAACAAGCGAAAATTTAAAAAAATGCTAAAATACGTCAATCAAGTTTCTGGATTTAGAAGCCGACGTATGTCATAAAATATGTATTGTGAGACATTCCAGTGTAATGACATAAACGAAAGTAATGCCAAAGCATTAAAAAGAAGTTTTCGGAGTAGCTGATACTGATGAAGTTTCAGTAACTTGATTCAGATGTGAAAACGAATCTAATTCTAACAAAAGTTAAAATTCATGCTATTTTAATTATAACCTGCATTTTTGTATTTTATTTATTGCTATCAGCTTCGAGTGATGACTCATCTTCAATCAGTATTTCATATGATATTAAATTTTGAAAAATAACATTTCGGGTCATACTCGTGTAATGTACCACTTGTGAATGAGCCATCACTGGAAATGGGAGCAGGAAGTCAAACACAAGAAACCAACTATGATAGAGTATAATTGCAGTATAATGCTTTTCATATAATCTATTGAGGCTGACAACAAAATATCCAAAAATAAAAAGTAAATAATTTGAAAATAAACTCACATATGTGTTTAATAATCTACATTTTTCTCTTCCAAATATGAATTACGCATGGTTGTAAAATAGATTAACATGCAGTGTGTAAATTAGATTACATACTCAAGAGAATGAGCTTCACAAATTGAGTAAGTCAATAACGCTTTGGTCTACCTCTGCCCCTTATACAATCGCTTTATTCGGCTTGGAATTGATTGATAAAGTTGTTGGATGTCCTACTGAGGGATATCGTGTCATACTCTGTCCAACTGGAGCTTCAGATAATCAAAATCTCGAGGTGGCTGAAAAGTCCTGCCCATAATGCTCCAAACGTTTTTAACTGGGGAGAAATCTGGAGACCATGCTGGTCAAGGTAGGGTTTGACAAGCACGAAGACAATCAGTAAAAACTGACGCCGTATGCAGTGTGCATTATCTTGCTGAAATGTAAGCCCAGGACGACTTGCCATGGAAGGCAGAAAAATAGGGTTTAGAATATCGTCGACGTACCACTGTGCTGTAAGGGTTCCGTGGATGACAACCAATGGGCCATATTATGAAATGAAATGGTACGCAAGATCATCACACCTGCACAGCAGGCGACTGTCAGGTTGGTATCTCATCGCTGTCCTATGCTTCTTCAGACACGTAATCGGGGCTAATTTCGAAGTGCGACTCATCAATGAAGACAATTCTACTCTATCCGATGAGATTCGAGACCGAATGTGCTCGACAACACTGCAGACTGTCTTGTTGGTGTATAGAGGTCAATGGTCGTCAGCACAAGGGGCGCCGTGAGCTCTGCCCCCTTTCTGGTAGCCGTCTGTTACTGGTCCTTGTGGTCACTGAAGCATCACTTGTACGTCGTATCGATGTAAATGACGAATCCGGGGCTCTCAGTGCCTCTCTGACGATTGCTTGGTCCTCACGTTCTGCCGTCTCTCTTGGTCGTCCGCTTCCTTCTTGACTCTGTCTTCACTCATCCCTCCCAACATCGTCGAATAGCGGCATCTTTCCTAATCAAACGTCAATCGATTCGCCGCTTCCTCCATCCAGCTTCTTTGACCTCAATTACATTTCCTCTCTCAAATGCTGGCATATACATATTGTTCACGCGCCTGTTTGCGACGTGTAGTTACTGTCCAATTGAGTACACGGAATGAAATTCACGAAGAATGTATGCCCAGATATCGACATGTCCTCTGTTTACTATCTTCACCAGTTGCGCGGTCAATTACAATTTTACGTTTTACTGAATGAATTAATTTCTGACGAATCTGCATAATTTCTTCGTGATGCTTCGACTCATTTGTCTTAGAGGGTGTAAAGAGAAACATATAGCAGCTAAGGAAACGTTCTGCATATTCTTCATAGATATAGATATAACATCATTCATTTTTGTCTACAACAAGGGTTGCATGATAGTGATTCTCAGCATCATTTCGAATGTTGTCAGTGGGTTCTCAGAAAAAACATTAAGTTTGTGGAGAAAATATTGTTTAGTGCTGAGGCCACAATGACTAATCATGTGAATGTTAATTTGAGAAACAGGCACTACTGGTCAACGGAAACCCCACAATCGCTTCGTCAAATGTTCAGCCAATGACAATGGAGTAAGAATTTGTGGTGCGACACAGTCAAACAGCACGTTACTTTGTTCATGGCGTGTTGAACGTGGAAAAGTGTACAAACCGTATCAGAAATGGTTTACCTATGTTACTGTAAAATGTGCCCTTGAGAACTTGTCAAATGATATGGTTTTATCATGATGGATTCACTGCACATAATTCTTCAGTATCAAGCGACATGTGGCACCCTTATTTCCCAACGGGCAGATGGGGAGTGGCAGATCTACTCAGATGTATCCAGCACTAATAACTAGTGGGTGAACACGTGCTCCGTACTGACCGACCAAAGCATCGCTCCTCTAATCTGTAAACGACAGGCAGTGAAAGTGGCCTCTTACAGTATACAGGAAAACCACGGGGGATATAACTGAGTGGTAAAAATATATCTGTAAAAACGACATAGGAAAAGGCATAAGCCTAGAACTGTGGGCCAGCTAGCTGAGAACCACTCACTGTATCTGCTTATTTCTCGGTCACTGCCGTTTCCTAACCACATACTCTGTGCACACGATTGACCTTTTTTTGGGTCCCTTCTAGTCGCTTCATGATAAATTTAGCACTCAAAATACTGCGAGTCGTTGTAATTTAGATTTATAGTTCCTTTTCCTTGGTGGTTATGTGAGGTACTTTGTTTTGGTGGGTTTTCTAGATCTGAATGTAGATCCAGCGTGTTACGGCCGGTAATGTGAACGGTAGTAAAGGTACTGTCTAACATATGGTCGGGCTGTTCTCTCTTCAAGTCTTCTGTGCTTCCTGTCTGCATTCTGCAACCTTATGGAGATGAAGTTAGTTGTGATTGATTCACACCATTGTAGTATTTCGTACAGATTATGAAACAGGCTTTTTACGTTTGTACTAGCGCCTTTCGATGCTCGTAAATCCTTGCTCATAGTTCTTATAACAAACAAAATGCGTATTAATAATGCTCATTATTAAATCATGAGCTCAAAAAACTAGAGATATTATACTAGAAATAATAGACTTTCAGAAAAAGTACAGCATTTTAGAAATGAAGAAGTAGCGATGAAAAGATATCATAAATGATAACCAAGTAGAGATTACTATTTTCTGAAACATTTACAGAATGGATGACAATAGACTTATCAAGTAGCTCTTGAAATACCTAAGGGAAAACAAATTAACCACCATCTCGATTGAAGATGTTAAGACAGACCTGGAAAGGAGTAACGTAAGAGAAGAAACATTGGTAAGAGAGTTTTTTATGGAAAAAGTTTTAAAACTGGGTGAATCGCAATGCTGGAGGGAAAATAAAACTAACACAAAAGGGTCTGAAGACAGGAAAGAGGGATATAGTCAAACAGTGAAAGAATACTGGAAGAAAATGAAAGAACAACAAAGGACTATGAACGATGAGTGGCCAACTTTCTGCTTCAGAAAGACAGCTGTGATCTCCACTTTCTTCATGACGGGATATAGTCTATGTTCCTTGAGCTTCATTATTTTGCACGTGCTTCACATAGTTTTACTAGTACCAATATATTTCAAACCTTAACAGCGTAGCTTTAGACGTTTGAGCTGTAAAGAAGAGCAAGCTTCTCTCATGCAAGCACAATGTTCCGTTATCTAGAGTATTTTTACTATCTATGTTATCTATCGTCCGCATACAAAAACGTAAAGGTTAAATGTACCGGAGGACCATGAATTTAGGACGCCTGTATAATTGTTAGAATCCATTCGGATTGTAATGAATGACGACAGTTGATATAATCACGTATTATTCACAATTAGGTTAATATTATCAAGTCAAAATACACCGTAAACCAGGGTTACTTGGACCTAGTTCTTACAAAATTCTGATTCACGTATTTGTAAACCCATAATTACAAAGGACTGGTACTGTGACTGTATTATTCTTAATTTACAACTTCTATAGTTCCTCTCTATGACAGTTATTGCCTTTTTTTGTGTTTCACCATTTAAAAAAGTAGATCTGTGTTTATGTGTCCCTTAGTTGAACCCACATTCTGTTTTCCCATGCAAGCTCATTATAAACGTGTTGGCTTCAAATAAGACGTACGATCTTTAAATAACACCCAAATGTAGAGTTACAAGATAATTTTATTTCGAAAATTCTTTTAACAACACAATAAAGTAATGAAAAAGTACAGTGTGAAACAAATTAAAGTACCTTAACCGACTCCAAATACCGTGTTTCATTGATAGAACAGAAAATAAGCCCTTTTTGACAAATTTTGGAGGGTTAATCTTCTCCTTAATATTGCACCATTTATAATGCAGGTGGTCTTTTCGTTCAGTCTACTTCCAGATGTTTTTTCCACTGTCCATTTTAGCTTGTTCGTCTGTAGGCCTACCGGCTGATGTAAAAATCAAGGTCTGTCAGGTCACATGCTTCATCCTCACTGTTAAAAAAGCTAAAATCGTTTTCTCCTGATGACTGGAGGCTGGAATCATCAGCATTTTCTGGTTTTGACTCAGTATCGTTATATGATGGATCTGCCGATTTTGGAAAAATATTCTGCTTGCGTTTGACACATTTCGCCTGATCTGAGGGCGTTTAAACGTTTTTTCGGTTGTTCATCTGTAAAATCATTGTACTTGCGGTTCCTAGATAATCTTCTGTACTTAGACGGCATAATGAACCTTAGATCTGTAAAGAAAAGAACCTAAACAGTTTCAAACATCTTTTGAATTAGGTACAAATTGAATATAACTTGCCAGAATCTATTTTATTTTTATGTAAATAGAGAATATACTTACCTATGGGTTACTTGGACCCAATGCGGTCGTGGGTCCAAGCAGCCCATGTATCTGGTTAGCAATACACCAACATACACTTAGACGAATATAATCTTAAAAGCAATTTATTGTTAAATGCTTACATAGGAACCACATAAAGAACTGTTTAACGAATAAACTTGTGCACTTAATGCATTCAAAACTTCGATTCTTCGCACGGAGAACAAAGAACTTTTGAAACGAAAAAAACAGTACATGTGTCATGGCGGCCACTGAGTGACGCGCGTTTCTTTGGCTCGCGAGTTTTTCCGCTCATTGAAGGTGTTACAGAGAAGTGCGGCAGTCCACAACGTGTACATCCGACTAAACAAGTGTTACTTGCCGTGGTGTGTTGCTCTCCGTTGATTACCACAAGTGATAAGTGATAAGTGAGTGAAAAATGGGAAGAGCACGAGTAAGCGGCAGCAGGCGAGGCTACAGGGGCGCAGGCAGCGCGGGCGCCCGGTCTCCGGCGGCAGGTGAGGCCTCGCTTCCCGACATCGGGGAGCTCGTCCGGTCCCAGGTGAGTGCGGCGCTGCACAGTAAAGACACGCTAGACGTAATAGTGCAATCCATCACGGACTCTGTGACGGCCGCGGTCATGGACAAACTGCAAGAGTCTGTCGGGCGCAACAGCACCGAAATCCAGTCTCTTAAAAAGTCCCTGGCCGCACAAGAGAAAAAAGCCGCCGACCTAGAAGCTAAACTGTCTGCGGCCACCGATGAAATTGAGCAGTATCAGCGAAGGAACAGCTTGCGCTTGTTCGGGGTAGCTGAAAACGATCGAGAAAACACCGACGACCTGGCCATTAGCCTCGTGCGTGAGAAACTTGGCGTGCAGATCGACGTGGCCGATATTGACAGAAGCCACCGTGTTGGGCGCAGGATACCAGGTGCGATGAAACCCAGGCCCATAATAATTAAATTTGTGTCATACCGGAAAAGAGCTGAAGTGTTTGCTCAGAAAAGAAAACTTGCCAAGAGTGGGGTTACCCTGAGGGAAGATCTGACGCGCGAAAGACTAAAAGTTTTGAACACTGCGATCACACAGTTCGGTCTTCAAAATGTATGGACCCAGGATGGCAGGATCGTAGTCAAGACGGAAGGAGGGAGGAAAACGGTGACGAACATGTCCGAACTGAAAGACTGAGCGAAATCTCGCGAGACACAAAGTCTCATATTTTACTCTGTCTAATATAAGTTAATTTTTATTCTTTCTTTTCATTTTTTTTACGTAAATATTGCTTCGTTATTTCTATATGTACCATAAGTACTCTATTTAAAATCAGTCAATTGTTTCACATAAATATTGCTTCTTTAGTTGCCTATCATAAGTGCTCATTTATATTCATATTGTCAGTCAAATGGGAATTAACATTCTCCATTAACAGGAATCTCCTTAAAACCGCCTTTCTATATCTGTTATTTTCATCCTCGTCACTACCACCACTACTACTATTATCTTTATCGTAACCACTACTGCCACTTTCCATCTTTCTTTTCGCTCCCTTCTCCGATACCACCAGCCTGTCTTTCACCTTTAGCCCACAGACGCTTGAGTCAGTCACGACCTTGGACACACCTGTAAATATGTCTTCCCCCGCGAAATCCAGCTTTGGTCCCTCTTCCGGCCAGCAGGTAGACGGAGCGCGCTCGGTCCTACAGGCGGCCACAATGGGACGGACCGGTTCCGGCGGCGGGCTCTTTGTGGCCCACGCGAACGCTCAGTCGCTAACGGCTCACTTCGACGAGTTCCGTGACCTGTTCTGCCAATCGCTGTTCCATATTATCCTCGTCTCTGAAACTTGGTTGAAACCAAACATTTCTTCCGACGCTATCCGAATCACTGGTTACTCTCTCCTAAGGGCAGATCGTGAAACACGACGCGGGGGTGGTGTGGGTGCCTATATTCGCTCTGATCTGGGACCTACTATACTATGCACATCGGATGCAAAGGGTGAAGGAGAAGCAGAGTTCTTGTTTTTCGAAATAAATACATCAAATCAGAAACTGCTAATTGGAGTAATCTATAAACCTCCAAACGTCGGTGCTATGTCCTCCTTTCAGTCTGCCCTGTCCTCGCTCGTGACACTGTATGAACACATAATCATTATGGGCGACACAAACATCGACTTACAGTTAAAATCTCCCTCTGCAGAAAAACTTAGGAGACTGTTCCACTCCAATGATATGAGTTTAGCACCGCTGGACCCAACTCATCACACGCCACACAGCCATACACTCATAGATATAATAGCAACAAAGCGACCAGATAAAATAATTCGCGCCAATCAGACATCCGCTCCAGGACTCTCTGCTCATGACGTGATTTTCTTAAATTACTCAGTACATACTACCAAAGAAAAATCTTACCTGGTAACCTACAGAAACCTAAAAAATGTTAACCATGACGCTCTTCAAAAGGATTGCTCAGACATCCCTTGGCATGATATAAGCAATGAACCGACTTTAGACGGAAAAATTCGGGAATTATGTCGCAAAATTATTGCACTGTATGATAAACATGCTCCTCAACGCACTGTCAAGGTAAAAAGAGCTCCCGCTCCGTGGTTCACCACTGCATTACGCCAGTTAATGAATGAACGTGATGCTGCACATAGGGCCTTCAAGCGTAACCCAACTCCCGAGGCGTACGAAGCTTATAGGAAACTCCGAAATAGAACCAAGCAAAGCGTGAGGAATGCCAAAATCAGACATGCCCGCTCTGTCGTATGCGGCATATCAAAACCTGCCGCACTGTGGAAAAAGCTGCGCAGTTTCGGTATAGGGAAGCGAAGATCTGACGCTGTTTATCAAGCGTCTGCAGAAGAATTAAACGATTTCTTCTCAACAGCCGTAAACTGCCACGCAGCGACAAATTACCAGCCCCAAGATATCAATCTCTCGAGAGACAAGTTTTTCCTAAAACATGTCACTACCGGCACAGTACACAAGGCAATTATGAGAATCTCTTCCGAGGCAGTAGGAAATGATGGAGTGAGCATTGGCATGATTAAGAACGTCGTAAACACTATTACTCCAGTTATCACAGACATCTTCAACCTGTCTCTTGTCAGTAGTACATATCCTACTGAGTGGAAGCAAAGCTTAATTCAACCTATACCCAAGACTGACAACCCTAAGTCGCCAGGTGACTACAGGCCGATCAGCATACTTCCTGCAATATCTAAAGCCCTAGAACACATCGTCCATGAACAGCTGACAGATTACCTCAAAACTCATAACATCCACGACAAATATCAGTCAGGTTTTCGAAAGCACCATAGTACAGCAACTGCATTAATCAAAGTAACTGATGACATTAAACATGCTATGGACAGACGTGAAGCTACCATCCTAACACTGCTTGACTTTAGCAAGGCTTTTGATACAGTTGACTTTGATATATTACTAATTAAAATGAAGCAGTTGAATTTCTCAAACAGCGCAATACACTGGTTCGACAGCTACCTCAAAAACAGAAGTCAACAAGTCATTTGTGGATCGGAAAAGTCATCATGGAAAAACGTGCGCTCTGGAGTTCCCCAAGGCTCCGTCCTTGGTCCATTACTCTTCTCACTGTACATCAATGATATTTCTTCAGTGATTCACTCCTGCAACTACCATCTATATGCCGACGACATCCAACTGTACATAAGTGCAAGCCCCAAGAACATTGCTGACGCAGTAGCGAGTATGAACGCAGATCTTTGCTCTGTTTCTCGATGGGCACAGAACCTAGGTCTGAAACTAAACCCCAAGAAATCCCAGGTCATACTTATATCTCATCCAAAGTTAATCAGTCGGTACTTTCGCGAAACAGTCCCTCAAATACTCCTCAATGGTACCCAACTACCATACCAAAAAACAGTAAAAGACCTTGGAATAATCTTGGATGAACACCTAAACTGGGAAGAACAAACAGTCACAGCTTGCCGGAAATCGCTCTCCTCCCTACATGCAATTCAAAAGTTTAGAAAAATATTTCCATCCCATGTTAAACAAAAATTAGTCCAAACACTAGTCTTGCCTAATCTTTACTACTGTGATGTAGTTCAACATGGCACAAATAATGAAAATTCGAGATGCCTCGAGCTAGTGATGAATGCTTGTGTTAGATACGTATGCAACATACGGTTGTATGATCATATCAGTCCTTCATACTCCCAGCTAGGTTGGATACGCCCACATAAGGCACGCGATCTCCACACGATGTGCTTACTTCATCGATTTCTTAGCCACTGGTGCCCCCAATACTTATCTTCTCACATTAAACACCTATCATCATTCCACAACCGCAATACCAGATCGGATACGTCTAGCATCTTGGCTGTACCTTTACATAACACAAAATCTTTCTCCGTGTCATTCTCCATCTCAGCCATACGACTATGGAACGCGCTCCCCTGTGATCTGCGTCTTATCCAAAACCATTCAACATTCAAGAGGGAACTTAAGACTTACATATTAGGGACGGTATAGCCACCATTGTTGTGCCCCCCCCCCCCTCATCTTTTTCTTTCTCCTCTCCATCATAGCTTCGAATTTTACCATTATATTTCTCTTCCTCTAACCTATCTACCTCTTCTATATCTCTTTCACCCCATTCCATCGTCTTATGTCTCTGCTTGATGAGAATAACTTACAAGCTGCAAGAATATAACGAGAAAATTCCCAACTAGCAATAGGACTGACACTCATATAAGAAAAATATGTTTACTTTCATATACATAGTCATTATTATTATTATTATTATCATTATTATTATTATTTTTATTATTCTTGATTGTTATAATTATTTTTTGATTGTTATAATTATCATTGTACTACTTTTATAATCTCTATTTTTTCTGTAACATTAATACTGTATAACATGTTATATGTCCTAATTTTCTGTAGACACTGAAATTTGTTGAATCTGAGTATGCCTGGTTAGGTGTAAGAGAGGGCCTGAAGGCCCTAATCTTGCCAGGTAAAATAAATGCATAAATAAATAAATAAATAAATAAATACCACTAACATAACCTCCACTCAACTGTAGCAGCAACTCATGGAAAAACGTGGAGTGTGCCAGAGACTGTAGAGTGCTGCTAAGAGTAACATTTCAATAAACCGGTACTAGGAATGGCTTAAATCACTTAAAAGTTTTGAGTTCAAGTAACCTATCAGGGTCCAAGTAAGCCTGATTTACATTACATATTTGGCATTTTACATAGCGCGTGGCCACGAGCTAAGGGCAGCCGACCGACCCAGAGTCCGTTCACAACTGTTCTAACTCTCGCCGAGGCGAATGAACCGATACGTGTGCTTGGAGGGATGGCATACTGACCATTGTCCTTCAGGTATACATATCTGCAGGGAGGGCAGCACTCTCCAGTGGCTCGGTCGAATGTAGTGACCGAACATACCGCCAGCCAAAGGAATAATAACGTCTTTCCAAAGTAATACAAGTAACATAAGTGCTGCTAAATTATGGAAAAGACCATAACATAATACACAGTCATTGTGTCCTTCAAGCAGGAATTCTGTCCACAGAGTTAGTAACTTGTGCCTGAAAATCAAAATCACATAAACAAAAAATACTGTGAAAAGAAAAAAATGGTGAAAGACGCTGAGTGTGCTGTAAGATATACACAGAACAAAGAAAAGAAAACTTACAGGCTTAAAAAAAACACGATTACACTGTTCATTCTTGTAACACTTCACTCTGTAAAGGCCATAGCTTGCACATTTGTGTCTTGAAAAATCCTGGTGACATGCGAATAGTAGCTACTCGCAACATTCCATCGTGCCCAGTGTGTACTCCCTCATGATGGCCAGCTTCCAGCATAAGTGTGGCAGGTTATTTTCCCTTACTACAACCAATGCACCAGGTTCCACATTCTGACTGGGGACCGTCCACTTGACCCGCTGCTGCGGACGATATAGGTAGTCAGGTGATCTGATGCGGAACTCTTGCTGCAGTAGTTCTCACCTTGTGGCCAAGCTCACTCTGGCTGTACATTTATCTGACTGAGGGATGCTTATGATTGTAATTCCAATCAGAAAATCACCGTGGGTGAGGACTTGGGCTCGATTGCAAGATAGTGGCGTGAGAGGACGAGAGTTCAAGCAAGCCTCAATCTGGTAAGTCAGGGCTGTCAACTCTTTGAATGTTTGGCATACGGTTCCCATCGTTCTCCGAAAGTAATACTGCTTGCCATATTCCTCCAAAATGTGGTGACGCAGGAATGAAGAGCCAATCGATGCCTTCTTCGTGCATAAAGTTTTTCGTCAGTGACGATAACGACTGCTCACAGCAGCTTGTAAGTCGAGGAGTTTCCGACTAGCTCCAACAAATTTTGCCCCTTTGTCACTGTACGGGTTTTGGCATCAACCCCATAGTGAAGAAAATCTTCAAAAGCCGACAGAAACGCTTCAATCGACATGCTGCCAACAACTTCCAGACGCATTGCACGTGTAGCCTGGTACACAAATAGAGCAACGTAGCACTTTCCTTTAATCTGGATTGCCATGAGTCAGTTTTCACATAGAGCAGTCATGTGTAATGATTCCCACAACTTCAGAAAGGCCTCAGAGCTTTTACACGTAGGCGTGGCAAGTCTCCTGTGAGCTCCTGTGCGGGCTTTCCCTTTCATCACTGACAAGTCAAGCACTTATGCACAACTCGCTAGATTAGCCGAGAGCGCAAATGCGCTGTTTCCTGGACTCGGGTAGGCGCGCTGGCCCCGGATCGAATCCACCCGGCGGATTAACGACGTGGGCTGGTGTGCTGGCCAGCCTGGATGTGGTTTTTAGGCGGTTTTCCACATCCCACTACGTGAATACCGGGCTGGCCACACACCCCGCCTCAGTTACACGACTCGCAGACGTTTCAAACACGTTAGCACTATTTCATGGTTTACACTCGACGCAGACAGCCGGGGGTACACTGATTCCGTCCCTGTGGGGGTATGGGTTGGCAGCAGGAAGTGGATCCAGCCACCGCTTTCAATTAACCATTCCATATCTGATTGTAACAATGCCGACCCTGCAAAAACTGTGGGACAAGGCACAAGTCAAAGAAAGAAAAGAAAGTCAAGCACTTACGCAGAACACACCGAATTTAATTTCATCCTTTAGGTATCCAGTATTGCTTTCTGAGAGATGTAAGCAACATCTGACATCTAGCGTGGCAAAAACTACGATATCCATCTTCCACTATCAGTCTCTTGTCGTGTTGGTGAGGTGGCAGTACGAGCTGCAGTTTCTCCTCATACGACAGATCATCATTTTGTGTCCTGCCTTCAACATGTACTAATCTCATGTCATCGCGATAGGATTAAGTGATTTCATTTTGCTTTTATTGTTACTAGTTAGCTGGTTTTCAATTGCTGAATTGCCATTGCGAATGTGGCTTCTTGTGCTATTCTTACACACCATAGCAAAGCGTCCTTTAGTTCACTGCGAGACAATTAAGCAGTTAATCTTGTTTTCTCTGCAGTCTTGCAGTTATTAATAAACCTGAGACAGTATGCCATTATCTGCTGCAATCGTGACAACTTCAAAAATCGACAGATAAGACCGTCTTCAATTGCTCTGCCGATGTGACAGAGGACTTAGTCTTTTCTTCTGGCAACTCCTGGACGCAGAATCGTTAGAGGTATCTAATACAGGCCTTTAAGTGACGTCTTCTTTAAGCCAAACTGGTCCCTCCCACCAAATGCTGTTTTCTAGCAGGTCTGCAGGAGATACTGTATTTGGGAGGCACGGTTCCCCACAAAAAAACGTGAACCGTGTCGCTGCGGTGTCCTCAAGTAAGTTCATTCGATAACTGTACTCAGCGAGCGAACAACATGCTGTAGTAGTCGCGACACCAAGAGAGCCCCGTAGAGTTCCAAGCAAGATAACTAAAGCTTTTGCTGAAGAGATACTTGTGTTTTGGAGCCTAACAGTCTGACAACCGTGGCTGCGCGCTGATTAGTTGACCTTTCATACACTGACGGAAAAAAAATCGAAACACCAAGGAAGAGCTGTGAGACATAAACGACAGTTGATAGGCGTGTTTCTACATCCGAAAGATGATTTCTATTCAAATTTCGCACCAGTCGTATAAGAATGGCACTAATAGCGCACTATGAGAATGCAAATAAGGTTTGCTTTAAATACACATTGGTAGTGGTGAGTTGATGTTAGTCAAGAATGTCTGTAAGATGACAAAGACGTCGTTATCAGCCCCTCACTGAACTTGAACGAGGTCGTGTAACAGGGCTACGAGTAGCTAGATGTTCCTTCTGCGATACTGCAGAAAGACTTGGCAGGAATGTAGACACCGCACGTGATTGCTGGCAACGATGGTCACGAGAATGTACGGTCGCAAGGAAACTAGGCTCCAGACGATCACGTGACACTACCGAGAGGGAAGACCATCTGATTCGGCGTGTGGCTCTGGCGCATCATACTGCATCTGCCACAGCAATTTGAGCAGCCGTTTACACCACAGTGACACAACGAACTGTTACAAGTCGATTACTTCAAGGACAGTTCCAAGACAGACGTACTGCAGCGTGCATTCCACTGACCCAAACCACCGACATTGACTACTTCAGTGATGTCAAGCGGGGGCTCATTTGAGGGCAGACTGTGTTTTCTGATGAAAGTTGGTTCTGCCTCGGTTCCAGTAGTGGCTGTGTGTTGGTTAGAAGGATGCCAGTTGAGGGCCTGAAACCAATCTGCCTGCGTGTTACACACACTAAGTCTGCACCTGGAGTTATGGTCTGGGGTGTGATATCGTATCACAGCAAGAGCACTCTCCTGGTTATCCTACGCACCCTGACTGCAGATTTGTATGTCAGTCTGGTGATTCGACCTGTCGTGCTACCATTCATGAACAGCATACCAGTGGGTGCTTTCCAATAGGATAAAGCTCACTGACATACCGATATTTTACCCAAACATACTCTACTGGGTGTCGACATGTTGTCTGATCTGATCGATCACGAGATATGGCTCCAATCGAACACATCACAAACTGACATCCGGCACCTGTACAACACAGTACATGCACGCTTTCATGCTTGCATTAAAATTCTGGCGGTTACACCGGTTATTTGTATGCAATCGTTTCATATTTGCAATGGCTTATCTCGCGTTTACATTAATCTGTGGCCCTGCAATGTTAATCACTTAATTATATAACTAGGTACACGTAATCCCACAGTTTCATTACTCTACATTAATTTTTTTGTGTTGCAATGTTTTTTTTTTTTCCTTCTGTGTATATACAACAGCTGTAGGCTTTCTCTCGAGCGTCGCAGAATCCGCGTAGTTGAATGCTGATAGGTGTTCCTTCTGTGACTACTCTTCGATCAACACGAAAATTGTCTTCGTACAAATCTCTCTACATTGTATCTGCCACATGCAATTCAACTCTGGAGGTAAGTACTCGTTCCGTGTTAAATGACGCTTCCACAAACGTTGCAAAAATATCTTGAATGTGATCACAATGGAACTGATTACCAACAGAGGGTCAAAAATGGATGATGTGCCAGAAAGTGAAATGGGTTTTGTGAAGTTGTAGACTTTACGTTCTGGCTTGACGTTGTTCACTATTTGAAAGTAGGCAGCAACTGGGTGCCAGAGTAAACCTAAGGTTTTAATAGTGTCGTTGTTGTGAAGCTGTAGGGGTACTCATGTTTCTCGTAACTCTGAGGGGATATTTTCGAGGAATTTCACACTGTTTCTGGACCTTTTCTGTGATGAGAAAGCACTTTTACTCAACATCTTCGTAACACCTTACTGGACTTTGATTTCAGCCTCTGCCGTGAAGCGAACTGAGAAACAATCTTCCACATATAAATCGTAAGCAAGAATGTCTGCTGCCTTGCTACGTCCACGCCCTTCATGAACTAATTGTAACAGACATCGTACCGCAAGAAAAGGTGCACAGGCAATTCCGTACGTGACTGTCTTTAACTGATATTTCTGTAATGGTGCCGATCTAACACTCCTCGACAATATTCGTCGGTAGACGCGAGCTTCATGCGCTACCTGAAGTTGTCGATATATCTTCTCTGCGTAAGCTGTGAAGGCAATGCGATTCATCAGAAGCATAATATTATGCAGCACAAATCCTGTTGAATGGTTGGCCCGACCATTAACAAAGTGTTCAGTGATAACTCAGTGTCTGTTTAGGTCGAACAATCAAAATTTACTCTTGTGTTGGTAGCCCAGCTGGTTTCCTTAACGGCAGCATGGTGCGGCATGTAATATGAAATGGTAGCAGGGTAACTACTGGTTCCATACGTCCTAAGTCTTCATACTCCCTCATAAACTCTGAGTAGCTTTCCTCGTGTCTCGCTAGTTTCTGTTCTATCTGAGAGAAGCGTTTTGCTGTAGTGTGGAAAGGATGGCCCAATTGACTTGACTCTTTGCGAAACTGAAGACGGACAAAGAACCTGAATGTGGAATCTTTCGTTGTGTGTTCCACGAAGTGTGCATCGGGCTGCATTGTTCCTCTTCTTTCGTCATTATATTACGATTTAATTCTTCTGTCTCCCAGTATTTCTTTAAGAGTGTTTGATCGTCAGTGTCGGTTTTTACAAAGCACGACGCGACCGGCCTCCGTCATGAAATAGTATGCTCTGCCGTTTGATACTGGTCTGGTATGAGAAAACCTAGTTGTCTCTTGAAGCACAGGATGATCAACTTCTACAGAAATAGTCCTTGACTTCTGTATGTATGGACAAAATTCTGCTCCTAGCAATACGTCGGTCGGTCTTTCCAGGTGACCAAACGTCTGGATCAGCGAGTTGTTCGTTTGGCAAGTTCCACGTACTGGGATCAATTATTTGTTCAAGCAAGGTGCCAGTTATCTTCCGCAGAACTAAACATTCTATAGGCGATATAAAGTTGCTTATACAGGAGCCCACTAATATAGAGATACGGTGTGTTTTTTCTGAGCACCTATTCCTTGAATCGTTGAGCACGTCTTTCCGATAATAAGCATGAATGCAATCCATACTCTGATAGAGCATGACAAGTCTGCCATTTTCCATTGATATGTTGCCACTTTACTCTCGCTGTCGCAAGAAGCACTTCTTTGTCTGGGCTGATCTTCAGTGAACAATAGCTGGATATTCTTGACTGATTTTTGTCATTGTGTTCGTGTTACATGTAACTTGGACACTCCTTCCCTATCCCGTCTTGTGCGCGGTGTGATTCTGCATGTAATAACGTGTGGTGTTGTTTATCACAGGTATGACAGCTAATGGGGCAACAGTTACAAGCCCTGTGATCATTCTTTAGACAGTTGTGGCACAAGTTGTTGCACATTATAAGGCCTTTTCGTTCGCCAGATGTCGTTTGTCTGAATTTGCTGCAATTGTGCAACACGTGAGGCTAGTAGTACATGACAAATGCAGTACTAATAGTGACTTAGTGGTGACTTAGCGGTGGTAATGTATCCTTGGCTATCTGTAAATATTTGCGTTTATTTCCGAGAAAAACAAGCGTTCTTTTAAATGTCGGAAATGTATTCGAACTCAGACAGGCTTCAGATTCGGTTCCCCTTTCTATTAGGAGCTGTGATGTAATTTTGTCTTTCAAAGAGACATCTAGCTATAATGCCGTCAGCTTATGCACATTGCTTCAAGCCTCGTTCGGTGGTTTACAAAAATCACTTGCACATGGCCGGTAGCTTTAGCAGTTTCTTTAAGCATGCCGATGTTATCTGTCGAGGACTATTGTATCTATTACAAACCAAATCAACTGTTGCCTTAAAGTTAGTATCAGTCACTGGAAGATGAGCGATTACACTGTATGCTTCACCTGTCAATGAACTCAGCAAATGATGGTACTTAGCAGTGTTCTCTAGTTCCTCATTGTTTACGACTAGACTGACAAATGTGTCGCAAATATGCCGGAATTGCATTACATCACGGTTAGATAATGACAGTTTTATGGTGGACGGTTTGATGCTACGGCTTGATACACTCAAGGCGGACCCAGCATCTGACGAAATCTTGTCAGCTGCGTTTGCGTGATTCATCTGAATCGCTCTCATATTTTTCGAAAATTCTAAGACTATATTTTCGAATGTTTCTCTGCCCTCAGCACGAGTCTCTACATCTTCAAACAATTCGAGTTGTGACTACGCGTCCTCATACCTCTCCACAATCTCTGGCAACTGTTCTAGCCTGCCAGTAATGTCCAAAGTGTCCGATTTGCCCCTTAGGTGTCCGCCTGCTTAGCTGGGTGGTAACGTGCTCGCCTCCCTTACAAGCTGGCCCGAGTTCGATTCCCGGGCGGGTTGGAGATTTTCTCCGCTCGTGGACTGGGTGTTGTGCTGTCCTCATCGTCATTTCATCCTCATCTCCGGCACGCAAGTTGCCCAATGTGGCGTCGAATATTTTTTTTTTCTGCCCGTTAGGTTGAATCCGTTTTCAAACTTTAACAACCGCACGAGGCTTTCTTTCGCAGCCGAGCGTGTGGTTACAAGTTTATTTCTTAAGACTTCGTCCGTCATGGAAAGGTAGCGGTGGGAGACAACATTAGAAGCAGCAGTTGCAGTGAGCGGGAATTACAGGAAGAAGGATAGCCAGACCCGGTACTTAAATTTTTGGTGGGTCATGTCGATACCGCTGCAGACGCAAACGTTAAGCTTTAATGTGCCAAAGGACCTTGAATTTAGGACTGGATAAGGCTACGAATCCATTCGTATTGTAATGAATCAGGACAGTTGAGATTATCACTTATTATTCACAATTAGGTTAATATTTACAAGCCAAAACGTACACATTTGACATTTTTAATGGCGCTTGGCCAGGAGCTAAGAACAGCTGACTGACCGACAGTGCATTAACAAGTGTTCTAACCCTCGCCGCGACGAGTATATCGTTATGTGCGCTTGGAGGAAAGGCCTACTGACCATTGTTCCTCAGGTACAAATACCTCCAGAGACTGCAGCACCCTCCAGTGGCTCGGTCGAATGTAGTGACCGAACAGTCGCTCCTTAAATCATAGGCGCCTTGAGTCTTATAATTGTGTGAGAGCAGTCTGTCACAATCACTTGGGAGTGGTGGTTGAAATCATTGAATGCTAAGCTTACACATTGTCAATGAAACAGAAACACAGCATCACAAACTGACAATAAGTAACCAACAGTTATTTTCATTTTGCATTCATGAAAACTATCGAAACAAGGGTTCATTACAGTGCAAGACCGTAGGTAATTTTCCCATTGATACTCACTAGTCACTTTTTCAATTTAAATTTCGAAATGTAATCTTAATGTGTATTGGGTTTTGTCAACAACATTGAAATACATTCTGGAACTACGCCAAGACATTTTGACCACAAGCTTAATAGCGTGATGTTTCACTTGTGTAACGCAACACGGTAGCGACTCCGTGTGTCATGGATTCGGATTCCGGAGGTTTGTGGTACCACATGTCTACATGCAGGTCACACAATTGCCGTAAATTACGAAGCGGTGGTTTCTTGGCGCGGAGCTGATGTCCAATAGAGTCCCACATGTATTCCATCGAGTTTAGACCAAGCGAATTTAGTGGTCAAGACATCAACGTGAATTCACTATCACGTTCTTTTAACCAATTTATTACGATTCCGATCTTGTGATAGTGACAATTATCCTTATGGAAGATGTCATCGCTGTCAGGTACTCATCAGATTAATGTAGACGATGCGCAATGATACTCTCCTAGTCTACAGGTATGACGATGATTTGTATTACCACCACAGGTCTCATGGTGGGGCCTTGTAAATGTCCCTCATTGCATAACACAGACCTATCCGAGCTGTGTCTGTGACCCGTTCCTTGTTTCGAGTGGTCTTTCGCCTGGATGATGGCGTACTCGGACATGACTATCGACTTGGTGAAACAAGAAACATGATTAATCAAATCAGGTGGCATGTTTTCATTGATCGACGGTCCAATCTCCACGATGCCGAACCCACTGCAACCTGAACTGACCATTTTTGGGAGTCAACAAAGTAACACGTAGGGCTCGTCTTCTACGGAACTCCATATTCAACAATGTCCGCTGACCGCTGTACTCCGTCGTCAGATTTGTCACAAATCACCACCTATCCTGTTTTATAAAATATACACACTTCCGAACGTGGATGCCCAACACCTTGTCGCCTAGTCAGGATTTCACTGTCTTTCCACTACTTTCCATAGATGCTCAGACAGTAGCGCGATAACAGCTGACAAGCTTCTCCCATTCTCAGAAGCTCGTTCCCTGGCACTGGGCCGTAAGATTCTGCCTTTTGTCAAAGTCTCTTACGCCAGTGAATTTGCTCATAGGCTCTCGGTATCGTTCCTGTAATGGTTCTCCATCCTTCTCTGCTCCGTTTATGTACTTTCCTTGCCTCGTCATGCGTCCGCAGCGTCGCTAGCTGGTATGAAATTTCGCTGTGGATAATGATCATAATGTTTTGGCTCATCATTGTACATCATATTAGCCTCAATATGTGTTTTTCCATTGAAAGGCTTATGTGGCATGCACATGCGATGTCAATTTTCTGTTGCAATCACACATTCAGAGTACTGTTAGCGCCGCGCGGAGTGGCCACACGGTTTAGGACGTCATGTCACGAACTGCGCGGCCCCTCCCGCCGGAAGTGTGGGTCCTCCCCCGATGTGTGTGTTGATCTTAGCATAAGTTAGTTTAAGTAGTGTGTAAGTCTAGTGACCGATGACCTAAGCAGTTTGGTCCCTTAGGAATTCACACCCATTTGAACATTTTTTGTACTGTTAACGAATAGATTGTTAAAGAATCATTGTTCTTAAAAGGTACGCGTTACTATGAGGATGTTGCAGATACTTCTTTCAGTATTAGTTGAAGATCCTTGGTTAGAGCAACAGCGCACTTCTTTTTGTTGCAAGTGAGGTTCTTCGGTATTCCAATAGAACCATCTATTAAATGCACACTGCAGTTTTTACTACTTATGTGAAGGTAAGAATGGAAGTGGTGAACATTACCTACCCTATGTACTTGCTGGGCTGGCGACCGTTTAAAGTAGTGCCATAATTTACGTAACTGAAGTTGTGCAATCCAGCACAAAGCACATTAATCCCACTCTTCTTCGTATATGTAACCGCGTTACACCAGAGATTCCCATCTTTGAACGAATGGGGATAACGTCTCATGTACTATTTATCTCGATCTTAACCAAAAATAAATGTAATAGTTTATTTACGTACTTACGTAAGGACCACGATGGTAAAACTAACGAAACGATAGTAAGATTGGAAAAGTAATGAAAAAGTACGTTTCATTGATACACGCTACATTTCAGACAGGACAATTTCAATAAACCGTTAGCTCACAAAATTTAGTATAAATATTACTACAACAGTTGCATATCATAATATTTATGGGATTCCATCACAGTTTCAAAATTACGACTGTCGCTCACGTACCTGTGATCGTTCTATAATTTATAATCTTAAGAATGAAACAAAGACGTCGCCTTCATACATTAGGCAACATTATTGGAAATTTCACTAAGGAAATGGTAGTGTATACTGATCTTATACAGATATAATATACAAGAGAATATGTATTTTAGTGGTAGGCAAAACTGATTTTACTATATGTTGCACGATGCCTGTGCCGCTAAGGGAAAGTATCCTGTAAGTTGATCGAATATTAATACTATGCTAGGAATTTTAAGCATGGACACTGACGAAATCAGAATATTCATATTTGGATCCTTAATAATGGGACATTACAAACATTATCTTTCGTGCAGAGCTCATCCCAACTCAAGTGAAATAGAATTCTTTCTCGTTCTCTTATTTAAAATTTGACAATTTATTGTATGATGCGACTCATTTGACACTCTTGACTTTAAGTTGCTCTGCTAACAGCTTTGTAAATTATCTATAAAAGAATCGCTGCGAGAGTACGTTTCAGCAACGTACAGTGTATCTGCAGCATTTTTCGAAATGAGAGAGTAGTGGATTCAGTGCACATTCACCAATGTAGTGAGTGCTGCATGGAGTCTGTATTTCATATGTCCTTAATCTTAATTTATACGAAAATTATTCTCGATAAAGTGTGCTGCCGCTAAGGGCTTCTCCTCATTTGGGAGCTGGCCAAATTGCCACTACGAATTGGCGTTTGTTTCCGTGCCAGATCGTTTAGATTCGCTCTGAGGTAATAAAGCGCACGTTTGCTTAGGAGCTTTCTTGCTGGTTTGGTGAGTAGAATTGTACGAAAATGTCTGCAAAGATATTTGTTCCAACACCACGCATCTTTCAAGTAAATGTCAATAGATTTGTTTCTACATTTGAAACTACCCCACCAGATGACCTTCTAATGCTTCTAGGACCCGGTTTTAATAGCACAACTTTAGATGATGGTAGACGTCACCTTTGTCAGTCGTCTTTATGCAGAGTCTTGTCGTAAATGCAGGAACTAATTAATTATAAAGTGTCTTTTGTTACATATGCCTCTGTTATTTACCGAAATATTTATGTTTTTCTTGTAAGAAATGGAACAGTAGCAGTTTACACAGCAAAACCTGAGAGTCATACGTATATGCGTGTCACTGTTATAGATGAAAAGGTTGATAAGCAGTCGTCTACGATCTGAAAATATAAAGAGTGAACACTACGGCCGAAAGATGCTATTAGCGGTGTGTTTCGCTTTATAACCTTCATTAAGTTTCCTCTACAGATTCATAAACGTGTTTCTCTACAAAACTGAGACACAGTTGACAGGAATTCTGTTATTAACGGGGTACTCTAAAGAAAGCACACGAGAAAGACCAACGCAGTGTGGAAGATTTTTCGGCATTGACAATTAATATTGCAGCTATTAACAACACTGTATTCCGGCAAGTTTTCGAATTAGAGATATCTAAGCTTGAGAGACGTATAAACGGTATGTCTTCAGTCATTTTCTTCTTTTATTACGAGCTAAGGCACAGCTGCAAGATAGTAGCGAAGAGTTTGCAAAACAACGTATGAGAGGGAAATATATCTCACAGCTTTGTGAGTAAAGCTTTCAAATTTTTGGAATATCTCCCTTCGTAGCGACACTTGAAATATTTCAATTCATTTATCTGTCTATGGAGCAAGTCGTTAAATATTCATCAGTCTCTTAGCCATCAACAGTGGAATCAGTTTGTAACTATCTGCCCACCACCAAATACTTTCCGTCAAAGATGGCATATAGTTGATAAGTGTGCCAACGATCGATAATAAGGATGCAATGACACTTCTGGGGTGCACTTCAAACTAGATGTCACATTCTGAATGACATAGGTTTGCGAACCAGCAAGGAAAATTTTCAAAATCCGTTTCTTTGTCACTGCCAGTCACTTAATATGGTGAAACAGTGTGACAATGATGCTGTAAGTCACTTCAATATGGCGTCAAAGTTTACTTTTAAAGAAAAACAAGAAATCCGATAACATTTAATTAAAACGGCGAAGAAATAATCCTGTTGTGTAAGTTCAGACATATTGCTATCTCTCTTAATTTCAGTTTGATGTTTATCTGTCAGTGGCAGCACATTCCTAAATCATGAGAAGTAGTTTCATTTAGTTACCTCCTCACTCATATTCCTCACTCTGCAAGTCTGAGTATACCTGCACCTTGTTGTCAGTATCTGGTTATTGACATGCACGTACATTGATATTTCCCGGGTACAATTTTTAAAGTAATAAATTTCAAAAAAGTAATGTACTAGAGAGTACTAGCACACTTAAGTAGAAAGTGTTATTTCTTACATCACTCTTTGACTTCCAGAATGTCTGTTGAACCGCCGATGTACAGATTCCCCGTGCTCTCCACCTGATATGTTCTTTGGTAGGCCATCCCGGCAACCCTCTCCTTTTTTGCTCTAACTCCGTTATAACAGGTGTCAGAAGCGAGATCTTGTCGATCACTCTGGGTACATCTCTGCTTAAAGCACCGTTTCAACTGATGTGAAGAAGGTTTGAATGGCTCTGAGCACTATGGGACTTCACATCTAAGGTCATCAGTCCCCTAGAACTTAGAACTACTTAAACCTAACTAACCTAAGGACATCACACACATCCATGCCCGAGGCAGGATTCGAACCCGCTACCGTACGGTCGCGTGGTTCCAGACTGAAGCGCCTAGAATCGCTCGGCCACATCTGCCGGCGGTGTGAAGAAGCATGATTTCATTAGTGACAGTGTTGCTGCCTTATCATTACCAGTAGAGTGGGACATTGTGGATTGATCTGTGAGTGTTATACCCTTTGTTACCCCTCCATTAGTGGATTTTCCATTTTTACCATCAATAAATAATAGTATAAAGATGTCGGTGGTTGAGAAACTTACCATGCAAGACGCAGCGCAGCATCGCTTGAATCTCGTTGCGCTCTCGTGTGTGGATAATTGTAGTTTGACTGAGGAACTAAAAAAATGGATGATAGCCAGAAAGACAGAAAGCCTGTCGCCACCTAATCCATCTACTTTTTTTTTTTTCATTTATTGAATTTCAATTCCCCCCGAAGGGGGCGGGCTGGCAGCAGCTTAGTACGCCGCTCTTCAGCCGACAGATTTTGTGACAAAGATCAAGAGAACAAATAATAAAAAACAGGCGATAAAATCGGAGACTTGGAGAGTAACAAGGCGAAAAGAAATCGTGGAACTTAAAACAACAACACAGGGATGATGACGCTAATAAAAATACATACGAAGTAGACAGGGAAAACAATAGACAATTAAGAAAAACACGGCGACAGTCTGGATTCTGTTCGCAAAGGAAATAAAATTCACACCGAGCGACAGCATGGTTTCTGTTCACAACACGAGAAAGACAAACAACACTGAATAGTCACTGGAACACTGCACTAAAAAGTTGGCAAATGTGACACCACAGTCGAGAGCAGGTGGGGGGAAACTGGACAGAAGATGGGAAAACAAAAAAGGGGGGGAAAGGAGAGTAAAAGCGAAGGGGGGAGCCGGGAAAGGAGCTGAAGGAGGATGAGGACCCATAAGAGGGGTGGGGGGCAGACGCGACAGGGAGAGGGGTAGGCAGAGGAGGGGAATACAAAAGGACTGGGGGGGAGAAGGGAGGTAGGGAGAGGTTTAGTGGGGAGAAAAACAGGACAGAAGGGGGGGGGGGGGGAGAGGGAGCCCAGGGAAAGGACAGATGAAAGGAGGGGGATTGAGGATCAGAGTTGATAGGAAGGATAAATGGAGGGAGAGAGGGCATCATCCGGGAGGGGGAGGTGACGGAAGCCACCTTGGGAAAGGAGATGGAGCGTGTAGAGATGGAGGGTAGGGGGGACACAACGGTGAAGACGTGGCAGGGGGCGGGGACAGGAGAGGAGAGGAGCAACCAGGGGGTGAGGGGGTTCAAGACGGCGGGAGGTGTAGAGGATGCGGATATGTTCGAGGAATAGGAGCAGATGGGGGAAAGGAATGAGATCATAGAGGATCCGCGTGGGGGACGGGAGGCGGATACGGAAGGCGAGGCGGAGTGCATGACGCTCAAGGATCTGGAGGGACTGATAGAATTTGGGGGGGGCAGATATCCAGGCAGGACTGGCATAACAGAGGATGGAACGGATGAAGGATTTGTAGGTGTGGAGGATGGTAGAGGGGTGCAACCCCCATGTCCGGCCAGAGAGGAGTTTGAGGAGTCGGAGGCGGTTGTGGGCTTTGGATTGGATGGAGCGGAGATGAGGTATCCAGGTGAGGTGACGGTCAATGGTGAGGACAAGGTAGGTGAGGGTGGGGGTGAGGCGAACAGGACGTGCGCAGACAGTAAGGGAGAAATCCAGGAGTCGGAAGGAGTGAGTGGTACGACCTACGATGATTGCCTGGGTCTTGGAAGGATTGAGTTTCAGGAGCCATTGGTTACACCATGCAGCAAAAAGGTCAAGGTGATTCTGGAGAAGGCGTTGGGACCGTTGGAGGATAGGAGCGAGGGCGAGGAATGCGGTGTCATCAGCATATTGCAAGAGGTGTACTGGAGGGGGGGGGGGTTGGGGCATATCTGCCGTGTACAGGAGGTAGAGGAGAGGGGAGAGGACAGAGCCCTGGGGCACACCGGCAGAGGGGTAGAAGGTGTGGGAATTGGCATGATGGACGGTAACATAGGAGGGGCGGTGGGAGAGGAAGGAGGCCACCAGACGGATGTAGTTGATAGGAAGGGCGTAGGTTTGGAGTTTAAACAGGAGACCGGGATGCCAGACACGGTCGTAGGCCTTTTCGAGGTCAAGTGAGACATAAATGGCGGAGCGACGGGAGTTAAGCTGGAGGGAGAGGAGATGAGTGAGGCGGAGGAGTTGGTCATCAGCAGAGAAGGAGGGTCGAAAGCCACATTGGGTGTTTGGGAGGAGGTGGTTTTGGTGGAGGTGGAGATGGATGCGCCAGGAAAGGATGGATTCCAAGAGCTTGCTGAACACCGATGTGAGACAGATAGGACGATAGGAAGAGGCATCAGATGGAGGCTTATTGGGTTTGGAGAACAACAGGATACGGGAGGTTTTCCACAGGTCGGGATAGAAGCCAGTGGCAAGGATGACATTGTAGAGGGTGGCAAGGAGGGAAAGGAAGGAGGGAGGGCAGTAGATAACGCAGTCGTGGCCGGGAGCAGTGTTGCGTTTAGTGCGGAGTGTGAGGCTGATGTCCTGTGTAGTGATGGGAGTGTTAAGTGCAGAAGGTGGGGTGTGGCCCAAGTACTGGAAGCTAGGAGCAAGGGGAGGAACAGAGGTATTCGTACGGTCCATGACATCAGGGAAGAGGGAATAATCAAAGTGGGGATCATCTGGGATGGAAAAAACATCAGAGAGGTGGGAGGCAAAGTGGTTGGCCTTACTGAGGTTGTCAGGAAAGGGACGGTCATTAAGGAGGAGAGGGTACTGGGGGGTGGGGCGGTTCCCAGTAAGGCGGTGGAAGGCAGACCAATACTTGGAAGAGTTGATGGGGAGCGTGGTGTTGAGTCGTGTACATGTCTGGCGCCAGGCTCGGCGTTTCTTCGCAACAAGCAGGTTGCGGATGTGTCGCTGTAATTGCCGGTGGCGGGTAAGTGTATCCCGGTCACGAGTGTGGAGAAAAGAGCGGTAGAGGCGGCGGGACTCTCGAAGGAGAAGGACGGCCTGTCGAGGCAGGGCGGGGCGGTGAGGGTGGATGGCTTTGGTGGGGATAATCCATCTACCCTAGTGTTGATCTTTTCTATGTACGCATTGGTCACATCGTTTGTGAGTGCGAAGAGGACACTTCATAGAAATTAGAGTTTTTCTTGAGCATTTCAGGCCTACAGTGACCTCAGTTATGTGATTAGAGGACCAGTTGCCGAATCTAGCGCGGTTAAAATTGACTTTCAATGCGTCTGTGTTCGCAAACAATCGTGAAAAGCTAATACACGTGGAAACTTTCGTGGATTAGGAAGATGGACAGCACATATGCCATCAGTAACAAGGTACCAGAGGGCACCACCGAAACCTGTTAATAAAATATCAGTAAGGAATAGGTGAGGGTATGAGGAATTTGTGAATAATATTCCAACAACCAGTAACAAAATATACACCCGATAAGGAAGTGTATAAGTGGATTGAGTAGTAATCCAAGAAGCCTAGGAGGACACCATAGACTCATTTCTGTGTGGATTACCAGCCAAGATGTCAAGGAAAATGCGGACTGGTTTCCCAGCTACCATCGCTTCCACCATTATTCTGGTAGAGATACAACCCGACATGCATCCACGAGAAGAGACTCCAAACCGCCAGTGTGTGAAAATTGCGGCCATGTGGGCAACAGAGGGCGAATGTGGATAACTTCCATGATCCACACATAGTAG
Organism: Schistocerca americana; assembly: GCF_021461395.2. Lineage (NCBI taxonomy): Eukaryota > Metazoa > Arthropoda > Insecta > Orthoptera > Acrididae > Schistocerca > Schistocerca americana. The sequence continues at coordinate 474,296,599 of NC_060130.1, read as the reverse complement.
GCTGTATTGTTGCACGCATGCATTAATTGGATGAGAAAGTACTGAAACCACTGGGTAGTGGTTCCAGTAAATGCAGATACTGGCTAGCGTGGCGCAACGTCAGTGCCATAGATTTATGTAAAGCACTTACGACGTGGAGTAAGATCTGCTACAAGATTGCTTGATAGCTCGCATGATGGCTCCTGAGCAATCACCGTTGACTACTAAACTGCTTGCCTGCAGGGAGCTTCGCATGTTTTTAGGTGATAGCTCCAGTGACGTTTTCCTTGTAGAATTCTCTGATTGCTCCCTATGTTGGTCATTCTGGAGTCCTATCGGCATCGACGTCGCAGACTTGAAGACGTGGCCACGCTGCAAGTGCAGCCTCAGTTGAAGAATTGAAACATAACATCAAGGTGCATTTTAGTTACTACTGACGTCTCGATAGTGGAGGAAAGCAACCAGTATTGCTTTAATTTATACCTTGAGGAAGGAGCTATTGTTATATGCTGAGAAAACTGCCAGTTATTCAAACAAATATCTACACTTAAAACTTACATTTTACCCCCTGAAAACTTGCCACAGGCCTTCCATGGTGTGTTAGCTGTTGAAGGCTGTCCCGATGGCCAAGCTGTCTGCTAACCAACTTACTGTGAAATTTGCTTCTTATGACACAGGCTCAACTGGCACAGTAAGACGGTAGAAAGGGAAATTTTCGTTAGACATAGGAGCATAAGTGTCAGTAGCTGGGCTCTTCGGATACGCCAGTATGCGTCTACGTAGTTGAATATTAAGCGGAGTAGTTGGAATGTTGTAATGTCACTGAGGTCAGCAAGGGTTACTTTAACTTGAGGCACTAGGTTAGTGTTGTTTTAACGTCCCGTCGACAACGAGATCATTAGAGACGGAGCGCAAGCTCGGGTTAGTGAAGGATGGGGAAGGAAATCGGCCGTGCCCTTGCAAAGGAACCATCCCGGCATTTGCCTGAAACGATTTATGGAAATCACGGAAAACCTAAATCAGGATGGCTGGAGACGGGATTGAACCGTCGTCCTCCCGAATGCGAGTCCAGTGTGCTAACCACTGCGTTGAAGCACTGTAACTTTCAGTTCTCGATGGATGTACTTTCCTTGGTAGACAGCGGTTACGACTTTGATCTTGGGTTAGATTTCCGTTGTTCGTATCATTAAAAATTTGACTTAAAGTGGTATATTGTGGAGCTCAATAGCGTTTCATTCTCCATGGACGTCACGGTCAGTGGTACCAAACTAATTCTAGATGGAGTTAAAGGCCTTAGCGCTCTCTATAAGCCGCAATCTTGGTCACTCTAGTTCAACTGTCGTCATAGGATTCCAGGAGGAACAAGTAAGATAATATAGTTGGTTATGGTGACTGAGCTGCCAACCAATTAATTACGTTACATAAAATAGACAATAGACACCTAATGGACTTCTATGAAGAACTAGAAAGTTTTATTCATGTGACACTATTTGTTAATATTTTGCTAAATGATGAACCACAAACGAGAATGTAAATGTCTCCAGATATATCTCCAACGCAGGATGATTGTTTTATTAATAATAAGAAGGAGAAGTGTCTTGACATAATTGAATAAACAAGAAATGCCAAAATAATCTTAAAGTTTAATATGTGCCATGACAGAAATACGCCTACACCAAAATGTATTAATTAAGGTTTCCATCAGAGTTGCATTTAATTTTTTTTAGTGACTACTTGAGAACATTTTCGTTCATCCTCAAACCATGACCTACATCAGAACGAATAATGTTACTAACAAAATATGAAACACAAAATTTTCAGTTTTTGAAATCTTTTATGATACGTGCATTTGTTATGTTTCAGTGTACATAATACATTTATTTTTACATCACATCAATATAATAAATGTTATTTGCCTGTATTACGATTGTCTCTGTACATCCAGTACTTCACAGGCATCTTTAGTTGTTTATACATTAAAATCTGACATAGGCATTCAGTTGTTTATTATATATTAATATACTGTCTCTCCAGAGATCATAAAATTACAAATAAATACATGGATACTATATTGATAAAGATCTCAGACATTATCATACAGTATTATAAATCACTAATATATCATCAGCTATCTGATTTACTGAATCACAAACTAATTTTAAAAAAAGCAAAAGACTTACTATTGAAATTCGGACTGTTCATTCATCAATTTTTCTAGCGCCTTGATCTTCCGTTTGTATATTTCCCAGTCTTCAAGTATGTCTGTCTTCATCTGACTAGGTGATACACGCAAAATTTTCGTAGCATTTTCAGTACTACCTGTTGCATGTTTTGTATGTCGCAAATGATGGCCAAAAACAGTCGTGCTCTTTGGGCTGATTTCTTCCTCTTATTTGGATATAAAATTAAGACCAGTTTGGCCTGTACAAAGACCATCACACGTTACAAAATTTCAGTATAATAGACTTCTTTTCTTCTATATATGACTTATCTTAGTAGTTTTTTTTTTTTCAAGAATACGTAGATTCTATTTTCATTTTCATTGCTTGTAATAACTTAGCAAATGTCGTAAGTTAACTTTCACAGTTATGAGTCTTTGGAATGTAAACATCAGAATGTGAAAGAGTTAAGTGATGGTTTTGTGCTTATTACAGTGCTCTCTGCGCCAGACAAATACATTTCCAGGAAAAATGGAAGGACGTCAATGAAATGATTTCAACACGCAACTAAACAGTGAAATAAATGACTATTGCTGTACAGGGTTAAATTGTGGCACATAACCTCAGTGGCACACCCGACAAATAACCTTCATCACACTTCAGATAATGTAAATATAACTCTAACACACCTGATTATGGCTGCGTGGTGCCAAAACTTTCTGTGATTATAAACATCATTAAAAGGTGACTGAAGCAGTAAAATTTTATGGCAGCGCCTGTTACCAAGAACTGGAATCCCACTGAGTATGTTCCACCTAGTTTACAAGAAGCCACATCGTATTCCGCAACATTTTAAACCAGTAGTGGAGGAAATGCTAAACAGGCAACTCAAAGGCGTAGCTCTATAGGAGAGTGAAAGCCCGTAGATATCACGTATAGTAAGAATCCCTAAGACATTTATAGATAGAGGAATATTATGCGCCGGCCGGAGTAACCGAACGGTTCTAGGCGCTACAGTCTGGAAACGCACGACCGCTACGGTCGCAGGTTCGAATCCTGCCTCGGGCATGGATGTGTGTGATGTTCAAAAATGGTTCAAATGGCTCTGAGCGCTGTGGGACTTAACATCTATGCTCATCAGTCCCCTAGAACTACTTAAACCTAACTAACCTAAGGACTTTCACACAACACCCAGTCATCACGAGGCAGAGAAAATCCCTGACCCCGCCGGGAATCGAACCCGGGAACCAGGGCGCGGGAAGCGAGAACACTACCGCGCGACCACGACCTGCGGACTGTGTGATGTCCTTAGATTAGTTAGGTTTAAGTAGTTCTAAGTTCTAGGGGAATGATGGCCTCAGAAGTTAAGTGCCATAGTGCTCAGAGCCATTTGAACCATTTGAGCAAATTATACCAATAGTGCTGTGATTGCAGACTGCTTGACGAATGCACGGTAGCTTATGTATTTCAGTTATTCGATACAACAGAGACCATGATCAGTGAAGGGCCTATTTCAATATCATGGATCTACGAAATGGGTGCAGTCAATTAGGAACCGAACGGGTGGGCAAGTCTAAGAGAGAATTTGTATTTCCTATGGGGTGCTGTCACTCAGAGGAATGCATCATGCTCTGCCAGCTCATGCTAGCCCATCTCAGACAGGCTGGCTTACTTAGCGCGAGTGGGCTCAGCCCAGAACACGTCGCCCCGTGCACTACTTTACTGATCTCCATGACGGGTTGCCAGGCTGACAACAGGAGACGTATGATAGCGAAGGCTGAATCTGCTAGTGGTTCGCTAGTCGACAGAGCCAGCAACACCCGTCGTTTCCAGATGGGCTGATCGCTACTGTGTGCACTTACTTGAGGTGTCACTAACTTGTGCAAAATGAAGAAGAAATGCGAATTATTGATCAAGTCAAATTAAGCGTTTTCTTTGGATTTATTATAATAAACTTTTATCTCTTTCTCTTGTGCGTTCTTTATGAGAAAGTAGATGTGAAAATTCATCGAATATTCCATTTCATCATCATCCCCAAGTGAAGCCATTACACCACGGTAAACATTGTTGTTAAGTGTATCCAAATTAACAATCTGTGAAAGACGCTGCGATGTTGTATGGGAGAAACGCCTGGAATATATGGACGTAGGAGATGAAACTGCTAATTAGGCCAGCATGGTGGCAAAGCTCTCTCATGATCAGCCCAAGAAGTTGATGGAAATGGTATGCATGTGCCACACAGGAAACTGGGTACCTGCAGAGTTTTTATCCATGATACACAACACTATTGTCTATACACAAAACGACAATTATCATTACAACTATGTATGTAGTACCACTGAACGAAGAGAAGCGACGTTCATAGTGCTATTTTAGTTGATATTGTTTAATTTGGTTTCGCCGGCCGCTGTGGCCGAGAGGTTCTAGTCACTTCAGTCTGGAACCGCCCGACCGCTACGGGTATGGATGTGTGGATGTCCTTAGGTTAGTTAGGTTTAAGTAGTTCTAAGTTCTAGGGGACTGATGACCTTAGATGTTAAGTCCCATAGCGCCCAGAGCCATTTGAACCATTAAATTTGGTTTTGTCTGATGTAGCCATAGTCGAGGGAGGGCATCTGTAATCGCCGAGAGGAAATATCGTAATTTAGAAATGTTGTGCACATGCTTCTATCTCGACTAAAATAAACGGAAACGGCAGAGTCTATCCTAACCCTCGCAATACTGACGGGGAGCGGGGCGGGACGTATACTTCATGCCCAACTCTTGAAAGCATTGTAACCTAGTCAGTTACTTCATATTTTAAAATTATGGAAAAATATTTATTATTTTTAATGAATTCTTCTACCAGATTCTATATATGTTTTATACTCCAACCCAAAAATTTTAGTCTCTACAGCAGATGTCTCTTACCCCAATGAAGTTCTTATTTATTATTTCCAGATTCAGGTCCTTACTTTCATATCAATGTCCCTTTAAAAATAATATTGAGAGTAAACATTAACAATAAACTAAATAAGATTTTTTAATTTTTTGTGGTGATATTATTACGCGTTATTGAAGATGCATTGACTACGCTAAGAGTGTGATAAAATGTATTTTCAGGTTCTAGATCACTCTTACGTATCAGCTCTTTAAAAAATACGTTGTTACCATATTTCCACAACTGTTAACAATTTTTGTTTTGTGTAAATTAAAGGCAGAGGGGGGAGAAAGGAAAGGAAAGGAAGAACTCATAATGTTAGCTGCATCGGGACTTTATGTGACGTCAGGGGCGCCAAGTGAAAACTTGTGCTAGACCAAGGTTCGAACCCAGGACCTCCTGCTCACTAGGCCATTGCACTAACCACTGCGCCACCTGGTAACAGTGTTCATCGCAACTGCGCAGATTACTTGGTAGGCTCCTCTGCCGACATGCATTCCCACATAGTGCTACCTATCCACAGTCACCGCCCATGTCTTTCATGCTCTCTACTTTGACTGTTCTGCAGGGGGTCGTGGGGATTCGCACTGACGGTGGTGGATTCAAAGTCCATCGAGGCGATTCAGTTAGATGAATGCATGGTGTTTGTTATTCTGTTCTTCCCGATATACCTGAAAGAATAGACACCAGACGGAATCCAAAGCTGTGATACATACTATGTAAATTGTAGGTGGAGGGAGAGAAAGAAAAAGAAGTGAAGAAACACCCTTTCCTTCCTTTCCTTTCCCCCGCCTCCATACCAAAAGGTGACTATGTAGGCTTTCCTAGTGTAATAACCGATAGTATTCTTCTCGGGTCTGCAGCCGGATCATGAAGTCCTCTTGAAACAATATTTACGTGGCCCACCTGGCAGTCATCTTCAGATGAGTGTGCTGTTGCACCAATTCACCGGAACTGAATTCATACTGCGGGCATCGGCTCCTTTACACGCCACGGAAGCCAACGGCGCATGCACAATAAATGGTCGTAACTGCCCTCTAAAACTAGTGAACATTTTAAGCCCCAGTGGTGGAAGCTGGTGAAATCGATAAATCGCTATCAAAAACTATTCTGATGGCTGAATCGAAGACGGTTGGTTTTTAATGTATGATAAAGCAGGGTTCCAAATTTTACTTAAAGGGTAACCCTTGTCTCTCTTTATAATATTGTCAGATGGTCGAATTTCAACGGATTCTTTTAAAATACAGTCCCAATAGGGACAAGCAGGAACAACCATTTGTGTCTCTTTATTTCATACACAGAAAACGTAACGCAAGAGCTGAATGATCTTAAAGTTGTGTTTAAGAAGAATGGCTATACTGACATACAGATTCGTCAGTGTTTTCCAGTTTGGACCTTTGCGGGAACCACTAGAAGGTACACATAAATCGGTAGCTTTCTTACCTTTTCCTTGGATCATATAATCGAAAATAGGAAGAGTTTTAAAAAGAAATGATATCAAAAGCGTTTTTCGTCCGCCAGCCAAGATAAGAGCGCTCCTTAGCTCAGTAAAGAATCACTTGGGATTGTGGAAGTTTGGTGTGTACAAAATCCCCTGTCATTGTGGGAAAGCTTATATTGGTCAAACAATTCGTAGTACTCAGGAACGATGTGCTGAGCGCCAGCACCATACACTTTTGTTTCAACCTGAGAAATCTGCGGTAGCAGAGCACTATCTTACCGAGTGACATATAATATTTTGTAAAGAAACACATAATGGTTGCTCTTGCTTCTCGTTATTTGGACTGTGTTTAAAAAAATTGAATTTCGACCATAAGACAATCTTATAAATAGAGACAAGGGTTACACATTAATTATCATTTGGAACTCTATTTTGTCAGACACTAGTAAACAACGGTCTTCGATTCAGGCATCATAATAATTTTTGACAGCGATTTATCGACTTCGCCAGCTTCCACCACAGGGGAACAATATGTCCACCAGCGCTAGAGCACAGTGAAGACGATTTCTTGCGCACACACTGTTGGCTTCCGTGGTGTGTAAAGGAGCTCCTCGAAGTATGAATGCAATTCCGGCTAGCTGATGCAACAGCTTACTCAATTGAAGATAACGGCCAGATGGACCACGGAAATATTGTGTCAAGAGAACTCCATGATCCGGCTACAGGCCCGAGGCGAACATTATTAATATGTATCACAACTGCGGATTCTGCGTCCTGTCTTTTCTTTTGGACATGTACGAAAGAACAGACACCACGTTTTCATAGAATTTTTTTCAGGAGGGTCTGAAGTACCCCCTCCTCCATTGGTAATGTGCGCTTTGGAAAATGCCTTGGTATTACTAGGATGAATGTGTCAACCAGTGAACTTCGAAATACATAAGCAGGGAGAGGTAATTATGAATAGAAAAAGCTTCTCGATTAACTTTCCTTGTCTGATTAGAATATAATCTCAGATTTTGACTTTTTAATTCCTGTAACAGTAATTTAACGGTGATTTCTTCTAAATATAGATAATTACCTCGTTCCTTCTTGGTTGTACAAAGTGAAACTATGTACGTAAATGAACAAAAGCCTGTCGCCCAAGGAAAGATGATTTGGAGACTAGGCTTCTGAGGCTGACACAACTGAGAATGTCAGAACGTTTTTTGAAGACGAAACGATACGGCTCCTAACAACAGGCATGTAATACAGCGAAGACCCTAATATGTTGGCTTCCTGGTGGAAATTACAGCAGCATTGCTTTCCAAACCTTTGTAGGCTGGCACACAAGATTTTAGCTATCCCTGCTGGTAGTTCATTTTTAGCGATTAATTCAGGACCTTGCACGAAATGAAAATAGTCTTGATAACAAATCATAACATCTTACCGGCAAATAATTCTGAGGAGATAGGGAGTTTAATGACGAACATAGAATTTATGAATATAGGGTTTCGAAGCGAGATTAAACATGCAAATCCACTAAAACTGAAAGAAAAATGTAGCTACTTAAAAAGTAGATAAAAATCATCTTGACGTCTTCCTAAGAGACAGTCTCCATTCCTTCCGTATCAACTATGTAAACGTTTGGCAGTTGTGGCTCAAATTCAATGACACAGTGTTAACGTCAGTTGAGACAAACGGAAATAAATACCCCATTGACTCACAGAATAGATCAGGACACTGTCGGATAAGCAATGACGAAATCATACCAGAACGCAAGACTACAAGATTGGTAATGGTTTTAAGATGCTCGAAACTTAGAACGGATTTCAGTGCGAGATACTCTTATTATTTTCCCCAAGGAGATTCTGTCTCGAAATCTGGAATAAAATCCAAAGATATTCTGATCGTATGTAAAGTATACCAGCAGCAAGACACAAGCAATACCTTCGCTGCATGATGGCAATGGTTATGCTTCCAACGGCAGTGTTATTAAACACGGTTTCCCGAAGTTCCTTCGCCAAACTAGTTACAACTATACAATGGGGTGAAGAGGGGTGAGGATGTCAATTTTGTTATGATGATTCACTATCATTACTGTAGAATCACGAAGTCGTGTGGTAGGTATGCAGTGATTGCAAGGCATCAAACTGGCAACCAATAATGACAAACATCTCACTGGGGCAGAACGTCCATTAGAGGGGTCACCTCCTCCATCCTAAGCAACAAGTTATTGTGCCTGTCACTCCATATCATTCTAGTGCTGCATTGTAATCCCACCAAGAGATTCAATGGTCAGTGTTGAAACGAAGAACGCGAGAAGGTGCTCTGTCACTGCTGGACACTGACGCGCTCTTCAGAGTCCGTGGAACTCAACACACACATCACAGGCCGCTTACTAATGACCGAGCGTGTTTTTCCCGCCAGCGTGATTTCGCCGTATTGGCAAAACAAAAAGAAAAATATACGTTCTACTCTCTCAGCGTTGACTTAGAGGGCCAACAGCCACGCAATAAACTCATAGCCAGTGGTGTATTTTGGTACGCTTCCTAAAGATGTTATCTGCGGCTGGAACTTATGGTTCTGCATGTCTGGAATAACGATTCTCTGATTTTCCTTACACCAGCGACGAGATTTTCCTTGCCATCTGCGAACGTGCAGTACTGTCCGCATGTTGGACTGGGGGAAACAGTGGCGGGGTTGCATTCTTAGCACCGAAAGTGTGTTTTGCCATATTGTCCTAGGTCTGGGTGGTCTGTGGCCCGGCGGCTGTCCATCTTTTCGCACACCGTCCGTTTCTGTCCTTTCCTCCCTGGCGTGAGCCCGCTGCCCAGCTTATGAAAGGACAGTGGTCCTGTGTCCCAAGGATACGACCCCTGTGGTGCTCTCTATCTGGCTCGCTCTCGCCTGCCCCAGACTGCACTATACCTCAGAGAAAGAGAAAAAAAACAGAAAGCTAGTACTGTCACTACAATCACTGCCATATTCGTGCTTATGATTGTAAGTGCAACTGTCTCATTCTGCATAGGAATGCAGGTAGCTAACAATAGTGTGGGTTAGCTTGGTCGTGGGGTACCTTAAGCATTAAGCCACTGAGCCTTTATTGAACATATTTTTTTACCAAACAAACAGAGTTAAAATTTTGCATATTTTAATACCTGGACAAACAATTCCATTGAATCGTTATTATTTTCAAACAGATACTGAGACAGGGCAGTGGGTTTTGACTATCAAACAATTAATAATTTAAACAGTTGCAAATATTTCTAAACGAATCTTAAAAAGGAACAACGGGTTTTGGCCCTTAAAACAATTAATAATTTAAACAGTCACCAAAACTTTGTTTTCATAAAAGAACTCTACACATATATTGCAGGTTCGCAATAACAAAACTCTCTGATGTATCGAGTCAAAATACAGTTATCTAAATTGTACATAAAGTGGCATTCAGTTACTCAAATTTTTGAAACCCTAAAGCTCTAATTAGCACGCCACTGTGTAAGTAAGTAAGAACTATAATGAACAACTTGCACCAACAATTTACTTTACACTTCCTGACCAAGTTTTACCAGTTTCACAACAAAGTTATTAACCCAGACTCTTAGTAACTAACGACTATGGCTGAAATGCAAATGCACCCCATTTGCATCATTAATAAATGCAATGATTTGTTGAGTTTAAATCTGATGTTACTTTTCATGCAACTGTACACACAATGGTTCGGTGACACACTTTCAGGAAAATGGCGTCTGCTCTGTCACACCTGGCTGAAGTACACATTCTCAGGCAGCCACTTATACAATGCGACAGTGTGCCCACTCTCCGTTCCAAATTACCTTAACGGATACAATTACAACAGGCTTCTACAACAGAGAGCGAAGCACAGTTAATTTACACATTACAATGAGGTAAACCAGTCATACATGAATTCGCAGAATTTTCCAGGCCGGGCATGCAAATGGCTGAAACTGGCAGCGAGAAAAATTGACTCTTAAACAAGTCACGACCGTATTGTTTAACACCCCATTAATACAGAGAGCATTTATTGTTCAGTGCTCAGATGATGGTATCGATGCATTTGATAAGTGCAGCGTGCAATTCTACGCTTTAACCCGAAAGCTCAAAATAACGACCTATAATTCATCACTGACACGTGGCATCCTAACCTCATAATGAGTTTAAGAGTTCAGTGAATCTGAAGAAACTTCATCCGAAATGCAGTATCCAGCGAGTTCTCACCGTTAATCAAACGACGGAGACGAGTACAAGCCCTCAACCTTCAGCATGGTGCGGCTTACACCATCGCCCATTGGCCAGCAATGGCATATTTGCATTCTTCTGTTTATGTTCTGGTCAGCAGCACTTAGAAGGCTGCCTGTCCCACTGCCTGTTCGTCTCGGGCGTGGAATTACGTTACTCTGACAAGCGTGGGCTTCCTTCACTGACCAGCGTACGCTCCGCTCTCTTCAAAAAAGTCAAAACAAGACCCTTTTTCCTCAGTTGTGGCCCGCTTAAAACTAGTCCAAACCGCACCCTCTCGCTACGAGTTCATTGCGTGAGTGAAGCCTACCAGGGAGAGAAATCGATACGTACGTACCAATATAGCAGTATCCCCCCCCTCCCAAAAGTGATGACTGTGTGGGAAAAAGGACACTCCACAGCATCATACCATATTACACACGGATGGCCTTTTCTGCACTTCCCCGGTTAAGCTGGCTCAAGTGACTTCGAATTTTCCTGTGCGTTTGTCGCTCTACAGTCCGTAAGCTCACAGGGGCCAGTACCATAAAAATCTTGTAAAATTTTTGCATGGACCACAAAACACGGAAGCATTTTCCCATGGTCCCTTGCATGCTCTTACTCTGACCTCAGACTTTTTCTTTATGGAAGCTGTGCCACCCACTGCCACTGACGTTCCATGGCGTTCCCGATTGCAGTTCTGGGCTTTTCTAAGATGTGTGAGAATAACATTTTTTCTTGCTGCTTCCCACTTGGTCCTCAGACACTTGGGGTCGGCATGTTCTAGAAGTAAGTCATTAGATGATCAGATGTTGCATAGCGGGGAATCTATTTCAAATGAAAACATGAGCTTAGCCAGGGTTGTCTTTTGTGCTTGGTGGCAAGAGGTGCTGAATACCAGACTAAGCCAGTTCAGTGACATGTCCCACCGCTTTTGGGACCCATAATGATTGATTACGAGAGGAGACTTTAAGTTCTTCTTTATAAATTCTGTAAAGGAGGGTTGGGGTAATAAGGCGACACCTTGTTGCGTACCTAATAGCATTGTTAAAGCAGAATGCCTAGAACTCCCGTGAAGTGAATGCATGTGAATTATCGATAGCCAACATTCTGGGTGAACCAAAACTCGCAAAACTGGTTGGAAAATGTTGAAAGTTCAAAGCAGTTGTGGTTTTCTTGCTCAGATTAAGCCACTCGAACCATGTACGAGGGCAGTTCAATAGGTAATGCAACACATTTTTTTTCTGAAACAGGGGTTGTTTTATTCAGCATTGAAATACACCAGGTTATTCCCCAATCTTTTAGCTACACAACACTATTTTTCAACGTAATCTCCATTCAATGCTACGGCCTTACGCCACCTTGAAATGAGGGCCTGTATGCCTGCACGGTACCATTCCACTGGTCGATGTCGGAGCCAACGTCGTACTGCATCAATAACTTCATCATCCGCGTAGTGCCTCCCACGGATTGCGTCCTTCATTGGGCCAAACATATGGAAATCTGACGGTGCGAGATCGGGGCTGTAGGGTGCATGAGGAAGAACAGTCCACTGAAGTTTTGTGAGCTCCTCTCGGGTGCGAAGACTTGTGTGAGGTCTTGCGTTGTCATGAAGAAGAAGTTCGTTCAGATTTTTGTGCCTACGAACACGCTGAAGTCGTTTCTTCAATTTCTGAAGAGTAGCACAGTATACTTCAGAGTTGATCGTTTGACCATGGGGAAGGACATCGAACAAAATAACCCCTTCAGCGTCCCAGAGGACTGTAACCATGACTTTACCGGCTGAGGGTATGGCTTTAAACTTTTTCTTGGTAGGGGAGTGGGTGTGGCGCCACTCCATTGATTGCTGTTTTGTTTCAGGTTCGAAGTGATGAACCCATGTTTCATCGCCTGTAACAATCTTTGACAAGAAATTGTCACCCTCAGCCACATGACGAGCAAGCAATTCCGCACAGATGGTTCTCCTTTGCTCTTTATGGTGTTCGGTTAGACAACGAGGGACCCAGCGGGAACAAACCTTTGAATATCCCAACTGGTGAACAATTGTGACAGCACTACCAACAGAAATGTCAAGTTGAGCACTGAGTTGTTTGATGGTGATCCGTCGATCATCTCGAACGAGTGTGTTCGCACGCTCCGCCATTGCAGGAGTCACAGCTGTGCACGGCCGGCCCGCACGCGGGAGATCAGACAGTCTTGCTTGACCTTGCGGCGATGATGACACACGCTTTGCCCAACGACTCACCGTGCTTTTGTCCACTGCCAGATCACCGTAGACATTCTGCAAGCGCCTATGAATATCTGAGATGCCCTGGTTTTCCGCCAAAATAAACTCGATCACTGCCCGTTGTTTGCAACGCACATCCGTTACAGACGCCATTTTAACAGCTCCGTACAGCGCTGTTACCTGTCGGAAGTCAATGAAACTATACGAGACGAAGCGGGAATATTTGAAAATATTCCACAAGAAATTTCCGGTTTTTTCAACCAAAATTGGCCGAGAAAAAAAATGTGTTGCATTACTTATTGAACTGCCCTCGTAAATGCGTCCACAACAAACAATACAAATCGAGTTTCGCCTTTAGTGTGTGGTAGAGAGCCTAAATAGTCAATGAGGAACTTGTCCAGTTGTCGGAACTCTCTGGCGGAATGCAAGAGACCCTTCCTGTTGTTAATATCAGGCCTCGTCTGCTTTCATTCCCCACACCTACCAACCAGTTTCTGTGTATTGGCTCTCATATTCTTCCACATTAGATGTTCTCTGATTTTCATTCTCGTTTTATGGAGCCCCAAGTGTCAGCCAGCTGCACAGCGATTGATGAAGTAATTGTAGACAGCTGGCACTAAACTCCTGGTAGGGAAGATTTTCAACTTTCCATCATAACCGGTTCAGTAACGTAACACACCCTTTTTCAACCAATGACTGGGCATCCTTCCTCCTATTCCCATTGAATACCACCCTACTCATTATCCTTTTGCTGCTTGTCCTTGAGATGGGAGGAATCTCGCTCAGGATGGTGGGCTACTTGGGAATCCAGCAACTCTGCTCCACCCACAAATGTCGAAGCCTCCCGTCGCCACTTCCACTTCTGGAGTGAACATCTGAATAAGCACATCAGTCACTTGATTCCGAGGTACCTTTATATGTACCACCTCGAGCTTGAAAGCTGATATACGTACTGCCCAGTGTACTACCCTGCCTGTTTGGCGTGGCCGGACTAAAATCCATCTTAAGTCCTGATTATGCGTTTCTAGTTTAAACCTCTTGTGCTCTAAATAAAATTGGAATCTCTCTAACGCAAATAACACAGCCAAAGCTTCGACGTCGGACACAGAACAGTGAACCTCCGTTTCTTACAGTATCTATGAAGCATAGGCTAATGACTGGAGCTCGCCTACTTTCTCTTGGAGTAAGGCCACACATTTAGCTTAACTGATTACTCACCTTCACCATTCGATTCTGTCATTTCTCATTCCCAAACGGTTTTGCCCCCATTCTTGCTTCATTCTCTAAAAGGATTTATATTGTTAATATGGTGTTTCCCTCCATGTCTGCCGCTTTTGATCGTCTCAACATCCTTGGCACTGGCATGTGTAACGCACCAGATCTTCTCCAGTCCACAATACGTTTAAAAAAAATTTATGACACAGTGCCTTCTGTCAGCTCTATTCTCTATGTGATCGTATGAAAATGTTCTGCCCTACTTCATCGTCTTGAATCTTCACGCTTCTACCGATTTTTTTACTTCTGCTTGCCTGCCATTTTACGTATCTCCCTTAAGTCCGATTTGATCACTTCTTTATACTGCTGGTGTTGCCTGTTCAGGACTTCCGTCTCCTCTGTAATTTTGTCTGCTGCTATATTATACTTTAGCACTGTTACTGCAGCGAACCCCATTGCACTATGTAGCAAATTGTTCAACACTTCCTGAAAGTCAATGAGGAACACGTCCCACGACGTGTGGTGTTTACCGTAATATAATCGGTAGGGCGATATCAATTCTCTCATAATCCTTACAGAGGGATTTGAGGAGGGCTGGTAAATTGATATAAATACATCCAACTCCTTTGTTTCTTCAACACTCCTTTCCATTGCTGTGACCTAAATCGAGGGCCATTAACCAAGATAACCTTCTCCACTCTCCTTCTCTCTGTTTCAGAAACACTCAGGAACGGATCCAAAATCGTCCTGGCTGTTGCTTTTCACAGTGGTACCAAGGTCACGTATTTTGAGGCGAGTTCTGTCGTTATCGAAATATGATTGTAGCCCCTTCTTGTATGAGGTAATGGTGCCATTAAGTCAGCTGCCGCTAGCTTCTCAATCTATTTAGTATGTTGGGAAACAGATGAAACTGGTTTAGACATTTCACGTGGTCTGCAAACAGCTATCACTTTTTGGATTCGCCTTCTTTCCATACTCCTGAAGTTACAAATCTCCCATCATTTCAAATAACATTTCTTTAGACTGTAATGTACATGACTCACATGAGTAGGGCTTATAACACATTAATTTGCATGTACGCCTGCACGTCTGAACCAATACTGCACCGTTCTCCTTGACAAAACAGGCGCTGCAGTATCATATTGATCCGCAGACACCAGGCATCGACGTTCAATTACAATTTCCTCCACTGTACGGGAATTACACAATCTGTGTACGAGTGCAGGCTGTGACGCAGGAATAGCAACATATGGAAGATTGTGTCTGTCCGTGAGTCGTGCACGGGTAGCCAAAGCGCGAAATCCGGGTTCGAGTCGCGGTTCGGCACAAATTTTCATTGTCGTCGTTCGTTTAGACAGCTAATGGTTGTTCGCATTCGCAACTGCGAATAAATTTCACGTACTTCATAACGGCTGTAGCCGCCGCAGTGCCAGCAACATTCCATAGTTCTTAACAACACAGGCACTGCAACATGATATTCCACTTGTCTCTCTTGTTTCTTGTTAATGCCCTCCTGCTCCTCTTTCAAATGCTAACAGCAACCGTACCTCTTGCGTCTCAGCTGCTCGAATCGGGACTGTGCGCTCTGATGCTACATGGTCATTACTTATTTCCTTCTGGACAATATTTCTGTTTTCTATATGCAGATCATCCGTGGCCGTACACAACTACTGTTCTATACGTTCTTTGACTTGGTCTGTTCAGTCTTCTACCAGATTTACACGTCTTTCCATATCTTTCTTCTTCTTGGTCAGCTCTTTTTGCTTTTTCTCTGTCGTATTAACCTTCTGATTCAGGGTGGGAAGTTGTTCTAAGAATTGGTACAGCTTGCTTACACGTTCATTCTGTTTCTTTATTAGATCCTACGTATCTTTCTGAGTTTCAGAACACTGTTCCTCAATTCTCTTATCCCTTGCTTCATCCTGTTTTTCTCTTTTCTTCTCCCGCTCGACTGCTTCTTCCCCTCTTTTTTTCTCGCTCTCAGCTGTTTATTTTTGTCTTTTCTTCTCATGCCGAGTTATTTAATTTTCTCTTTTCTTCTGCCAGTTTGGATAATATTCCTGGAATAAACGCAATGAATTCGCGCACCATCGGTTCGTTACCTGCATCTGTCCTATTGGCCGACGCGCTTGGTACACTCAATTGAGACTCCGTTCTTTCATTTGTCTTCTCATCCACGCATTCGATCTTTTCTGAACTTATAAACACTCGTTTCGCCAAAATAATTTTCACCTCACTCACGTCAGCATCTTGTTGAACATGCCTGTCCTCTGTTCTCCTCAGGGTCTTCGTATCCTCTCTGTTTACTACGTTCTCTAGGTGCCCTGCACCTAAAACATCCCACCATCTATCTCAGCTGCTGAACCAGAGTCCCATGCTGCATCCATATTTTCTAATGAATCACTTTTGAACATACGCGTCTGACTTGTAGTATACATTGGGTGTATAACTCGTCGCCCTTACCTCACACGCTTTTTTCAGTTCCATGATCTAGTTACTTTGATGTTCCATTCAGATTCTCCTGTTCACTGCACACACCCATATATTATTATCCCCTTCAACAATATAAGAACGCCGTATACAAATTGACCGATGGTGTTGATACCACGACCAACATAAATGTATACACACACCGAACTATAAGTGGAGAAGACAAGATATATGTCTTATTATTTTTATGCTTGCTTTCTTATTATAAATGAAAAATTTATTGTTTTATTTTTATTCTCTACTGTAGCCTATTCATACTATTTTCCAAAGTTTCTGACTGCTATCAGAATATGTAGCTTGGTATCGAATCCTGAACGGGGTACTCCAAATGCAAGACTCCACCCCCTTCACCTAGACCTTTACACCTGGCTGATCCGACTGGTCTCATTACGGAAGTAGATCTCTTCTCAGGAGGCAGTGTTCCTGGGCAAGGATGGAAATGTCATTATGACGATTCACTATCATTATCGGAGAATCACGAAGTTCTATGGTAGGTATGCAGTGAGTGCAAGGCGTGAAGTTCACAGCAAATGAGACAAACATCTTGTAGGGGCAGAGAGGCCATTAAGGATGAATCAGTTCCAGCCAAATCAGTATGTTATTGTACTTGGCGAGAGTTTTGGGCACCTAAGGTTTCCTTAGCAGTTTCCCATTTTTCCACAACGTCAGTGGCAAGATTTTGTAATGTCTTTCACACTCCCTCCATCAGCACCATATCAACTGCACTCCCAATTAACTTCTTTATCGCAGTTGCCTGTATTAAAAACAGCAGAGGAAGCCTTTTCCCACCAGCGCGATTTTACCCGCGTTGCAAAGCAAACAGGAAAAAATACATTCTACTCTCTCAGCGTCGACTTGGAGAGGCACCAGCCACGCAATAAAGTCATAGTCGGTTGAGTTTTTTGCTACACTTTTTAAAGATGTTTTCTGCGGCTGTAGCCTACGCTTCTGCATGCCCAGAATACTTTTTCTCTGAATTCCCTCACACCATCGGCAAATTTTTCTCGTCCACCTGTCGACGCGCTATACTGTCGGCAAGTTGGATTTGAAGAAACAGTGGGGGGTAGCATTTTTAGCACCGAAAATGCATCTTGCAATATTTTCCTAGGCCTACGTTGTAAGGAGTCCGGCGCCTGTTCATCCTCTCGTACAACGTCAGTTTCTGCCGTTTCCTCCCCGCGTGAGTGAGCTGCCCGGCTTGTGAAAGGACACCGGCGTCTGTGTCTCAAGGAAATGACACCTGTGGAAAAAATGAACATCATAATCTTTCTCGGGCCCTAATTCCTTTTATTTTATTACTGTGGTCATCTCCCTATACAAGTCGGTGGCCACAAAATATTTTGACATACAAAACTTAAAGCTGTCGCGCTGGCAGGCGCAACAACGGCACCTCCCATCCGTCATCAAATTGATGTTGTGTAGATTCTTCCCCAGACCCATGGTGCGCTGAATCAGAAGTTGAGTTATGTTCGAGGGTTTCGGTTTGTTCACTACCACTGGTAGCAGCTTCATACACGCTGACTTCCTCGCGCTCGCCTTCTCCAGACTGCACAACGTCCACCTCTATACGTCATGATATGAAAGTCTAACAGAGAAAGCAGAGGCCCAGAAATTTAGTACTGCCCTTGCAATCACTGCATAACCGTCCTTCAGAAGCTAAATGCTATTGTCGGCATCTACAAGTCATTACCACACTACTGAACTGCGTCTCTAATTATGTATGTGACGTGGCTAGCTGAAAACGGTAGCCACCTCTCGGGATTAGAGTTGTAAACAACTTAAATTACACCCATCACACAGAAATCATTGTGGAGAAGGTGAACCAAAGACTGCGTTTTATTGGCAGAACATTTAGAAGATAGCTCAAATCTACTGAAAAGACTGCCTACAATACGCTTGTCCGTAGTAGACTCGAGTACTACTGTGCGATATGAGATACTTACAAGGAATAATTGATGGAGGACATCGAAAAAGTTAAAACAAGGGCAGCTTTGAGCTTTGTATGTCAAAATATTTTGTGGCCACCGACTTGTATAGGGAGATGACCACAGTAATAAAATAAAAGGAATTAGGGCCCGAGAAAGATTATGATGTTCATTTTTTCCACATGTTGTTTGGGAACCGAATAGAATAGTGTCAAAGTTTTTCAGTGAACCCTCTTGCAAACCAGTGTGAATTGTATAGTAATCAGGTAGATGTATGTAGATGTAGTGCCTCAGCAGAACATAATAAATTTTAATCATGCAGAAGTTGTTGCAATAAAGGAAAGGAGTACAAGAAGTGTTCAGAAATAGAATAACATCTTATCGATGCACAATTATTTGGTAAGGCTCCCAGAAAAATTGTTTACCGTAACAATTGCACAGTTTTCTTCCATATAAGTACAGGACGAATAAATAATCTATTTCAGGTTAAATATGATGCTTATGTAAGTAGCCTGTTTGTATGTTTGCAACGCTATAGACTGTGTTAATATCACTGACAACGCTGTCACTGGATGGACTAGCAGTTAGTGAGTAGATAGAGAAGTGTATGGACATGTTTTTCTTAGTGGAGACTCTGTGCTGGTAGGACATGCAATGTAAAGTCATATGAAATTTCTTAAAAGAAAATTTGCAAGGAAAGCTATGATAATGGATGTATGGTTGATAACGTTTGGGTAGTGAAATTATTGATGACTGTATTATTTTTGGATCTGGGTTTCATACGAATAAGATAAAATTTTATAAATACATTGTTTGCTCTTCAACAAAATCTTTCTTTTGCTAGTCATATGCTTCCTAGTAGTTATAGTCAATAGCAGTTAGAATCTTTTTATTTACCTGGCTGTTGTTGTTACTTGCTGTAATTGCTGTAGTTGCTGTTATGAAGATTTTTAGTGAGGTCAATGACATATGAAAAAAATGGGGTTCCCGTATCGGGATTTGTGATTGAAATGAGTTTAGGCACTTAACAGAGCTGGAGGTAGTTTCACATTCCTTTAATTTCATATTTTTTGGATTTGTATTATTGTTAGGATTTCTTGTAATTCAGGGCTGTTCGTTTATGTTAATTATTAGAAGTCATGTTGTCAATATATAGCAGTTTGTTTGAGTTGGACTTGTATATTGTGAGTAATAAATGAATAGGTTATGTCTGAGTTGCCTTTGTTAGGGAAATTCCTGTTGGTCAGTGTTTAATAAAAAAATAGTAATCAGAGAGGTAGTTTCACCAGGCGACCCTGCCAGGATATATCACTGCAATCTTCTGATTTCTTTGTAGTTTGAATAATTAGTACATGATTGGAAATTAATTATTGTTTACTGCTAGCACATAATTGTATCTGTGGAATTTCCTTTGTAGTTGTAGTTCCATATTTTTGTACTTTATTGTGATGAGCAAAGTAGTTATGGCATGCATGTGGGTTTGCATGAATTATCTCACGGTCACTTTTGCAACTAATTATGTATTTATTATTTTTAGTGCTACTTTTGTGTTTCTTATTATTTTTGCTTTTCAAATTGTTTTTTGTGTGTTATTATGTAAAATAGTGTGATAATCATGGCGAGTGAAAAGCGTAACACTAGGCTGCAAACCGAATTGAGAAATGACAGTGACAACGAGTGTAGCTTGTTGGCACCACGTAGTAACGATTTGACAAATGTTCATGACAATAATTTGCTAATAGTGCATAGGGACATGGACCAGACAGTAAAAAACAGGGTAGAAAATTAAACAATCGGTTAACAGGGAACTACTGACGATCGATCGCTCGGTAACAGTTCGCCTCAGGAATGCTAAATAACATAACAAAATCTTGCAAATAACGTAAATTCTCAATTAAGATTTCTAAATTAAGTCAGAACACACTCTCTGCTTTTCAAAATGCGAATATTGCCGGTGCAAACGCACTGATGAAAAACACAAAGGAACATGTTTCAGTCACTAATGCACTGTCATTGCAATTAATTCAGAAATTTGATCAAACAGACCAAATGCTTCAAAAGTTAGGCACACTGAGACTAAATCAGAAACAAACATAACAACAACAGCTTCAATAGTTTGACACAACTGATGAAATTAATCAAACACTTGAACAAATATGTAAAGATTTAACCGCTGAGATATACAAAATCGAATCGAAATATCAAAACATTTCTGAAGACGTAAAAACAAAAGTTTGTGATCATTTTCAAGCAATTTTTTCGCTACATGAAGACACATTACAGAACTACAAAGCCGCAATAAAAACACTGCCGACCATTGTACACGAAAATTACAACACCTTGCAGGCTAAAGTTGACTCTGTTACATATACCGATATGGTTGCACAACTTGTAAAAAAAAAAGCAGGAAAACTTAAAGGACACAGCAGAAGCGATTACGACACAAATGGAAACACTAAAACTTGGCTCAGAGAAAAACACAGAGAAAATTAGCAAATTATCGGAAAAAATAGCCGAACTTTGCGATCAGTTAATAAATTTATCTACGAAGGTTGATGATGATTTGAATGATACAAAACCCTTAGCCTTTATAGACACAGTGGAGTATGAGGAAATTAGGAAATTTAAACAGGGTCAGAAACAAATTAATATGCAACACAAAAGAGAAATGCTAAAAGTACAAGATCAGTTGGTACAGCTGATACAAGAAATACACATTTCAGAGGGTACTCGCGCTCCGTCACAGGAAGAGGGATTTAGAAATATATAAAAGTCACATGTTAATAATACATGTTATTTCGGAGATCTTGAAAGGAGTCCGCAGGGTGCACCACCACGACATAACAATGACCGATTTGCGTGTCGCCGACACGATGGCTTTGACTATAAGCTCTTCATCACAACACGTAAATTTAAAACATTCAAGAATTCTAGTAATGACATGCATCCACAAGCTTGACATCATAAATTTTCTCGTTGTTTTCCTCGTAATTGGTCATTAGAGCATAGATTAGAATTTGTGTGTGGCTATTTAGAAAATGAACCAGCTGTAAGAATCTGATCTTTTATTCGTCAGTGTCACAGTGAAGGAGACTTTTATCATGCCTTCCTTTCTCCATATTGGTCTCAGGCTACACAAGATGGAGCAAAGCACAGCATTATAATGAAGAAGCATTTCGAACAATCTAAATTTCCCAGCCCTGTAAAATATTTTGAAGATATGTTACACAAGAATCAGTATTTTTCAAACGCGTACAGCCTCTCGGACCTTAATCGCATTTGCTTAGTTAAATTGCCTGAACACTTAAGACATATTAATTTGGCTCAATATTGTAAAGATGATATCAAGCCTTTTCAGGGACTTTTGCAAGAACTGGCAATCGACACGGACATGATGTGAAAACAGGAACACAACAACAATTACAGGTTACATCTATCACAATTTCGTGATGACTGAAACAATAACAGTGTACAACAAGTCTATTGTTACAACGCAAATCGTGAGCAAAACAGACACTACCCGTATGATAACCATTGGCAGAATTACAATAATTACAGACACACATCACATTTCTGTGGTAGTGACTATGACAGAGACAACTGTGGAAATGGACAATATGGGAATGAGAGTAGTTATTATCGAGAGAGACAAATTGACTTCAGATGCAACAGTCCACATCATAATTACGATTCCAGGAGAAATTTTCCATCATTTAATCGACAAGAAAAAATCACAGAAATTACCGATGAGACGACAGACGCTATAGTCATAACAACAGACCTCAATTTAATCAGAATTGGCGTGATTCAAACAGGGCAGGGCCCTCTAAACAAATTATAATTGTAGAAATGAGACCTCCAAATCCCAGTAACGATGCGCGACAACAAAGAGCTAATAGACATTTACTCGCACCGCAGCAGCTAAAAAACGTATTTATGAGACTGACGACGTAGCTACCATGACTATCATTTATGTGAAAATAGAAGACGTTAGGCACATTTTACTCATGGAACATTACACGAAAGAGAACAATACTGCATATCCCATAATTCACTTCATAACAAATGACATAAAATTTATGGCAGTACTGGACTCCGGCAGTCCTATTTCGATAATTAGCGAAACAGCTTTCAGTAAATGCAACAAATCGAACGCTTGCCCCAGACTTCCTTTACGTAAAAGCAATTTACAAGGTGCTATTTTTGGAAAAAAGTGTAGATGTACGCCACCAAACTAACTTAGAATTTTTTTATCGAAGCCATAGATGTATTGTGAATTTTCTTATTGTTCCACTATTGTCGACGGAGATTATATTAGGTGTAGATTTTTGAATGAGTATAAAGCAATTTTAAACTTTCAGGACGCTGAAATAACTTTAGAGAAAGAAGGTAAGTCAATAGCTTTCAAATTTGAACATTGGCTTTCAAACCATGATGAGGAAATCAATCGGCTTTACATTTTAACATATCACAGTTTAGAATGTTCGACCGAATTTGACAATAACAATCACTTTGCTAGTATTGACAGGGATGATATTGATGACCTATTAGATACTAACGTTTTAATTGTGAAAAAAAGTCAAACAATTGAGAACAGTAATGACACTATTAGACAGGACCATTTTGACATCTTACAATCGAATTCCACAGTTTTTACTCTGAAAATAGGACCAATTAAAGGATGCCAGTACAAATTTCGTGTTCATGAGCATACAAAATTCTGCGTCAGACCATTCGTAATTACGGCACATTACAGGATCCGTATTAGAACGGAAATACAATCTATGCTTGATGAGGGCCTTATTGAACAAGCTGTAAGCTCATGCAATAATCCATTACGTGTTGTTGAGAAGAAAAACAGATGGATCGGGCTTCTCTTGGATTCCAGACAAATAAATACCATAATCAATCCTGAAATAGACAGCCTCAAAAATGTTCGAAGAACTTCTTCAAAATTTCAATGGAAGCTTTTGCTATCGACTTAGCATTTTTCGTTTCTTTCTTTCTGGCAAACATATAAAAGTTTATAGTGAACATCGAGCACTGCAATTTCTTATGTCTTCAAAATCA
Organism: Schistocerca americana; assembly: GCF_021461395.2. Taxonomy (NCBI): domain Eukaryota; kingdom Metazoa; phylum Arthropoda; class Insecta; order Orthoptera; family Acrididae; genus Schistocerca; species Schistocerca americana. The sequence continues at coordinate 474,272,955 of NC_060130.1, read as the reverse complement.
AGTCGTGGCAGTTTGAAACATATTGGTCATTATTTCTGCAAGAATTTCACTTCACGATAGTCTACATTTCTGGTATGGAAAACATTGTTGGCGATGCACTTTCACGTGCACTGGTCAACCTTGATAAAAGCAACACAGGAGCTAATCTTGAGAAAAATTTCAGTATTTTTAATATTCAAAAAGAAGCTTTTGAAAACTTCTTTAAAGGATATTGCTCATGAGGAAGACAAGGATCCGATTTGGAAAGATATTAAAAGTAAATGGCCTGAAAAGACAAACACACAGATTTGTCATTATTATTTGGTTAGAAATAACATACTCCTCAAACGTTACTGTTGACGACAAGCTATGGGTACTTTGTATTCCTGACGACTTTGTTATTAAGCTCATCTGGTACATTCATTTCAGCTATGCACATTTTGGTCCACAAAATCTTATCATATACTTCAGACAATATCTTATTTTAACAACATGGAAAAGAGAATTAGAAGAGTTCTATTTGCAAACTTGTTTTCTGTTATTCCTACTAGATTAAAATAATTAGCTGGGACCCCTTGCTCAGACATTGAATGTATTTTTTTACATTTTCGTTGCTGTTTAACTTAGTTCAAAATTTGTTTCTTTCACAGTGTTACACAAAGCCTTTGACGTTCTGCATCCAATGCCTTTGTTAAAAATCGCTTATGTGGAGTTGGACATATTGACAAGGTCATTTCAGATAAAAGACCACAATTCAGATCTGTTATTTGGTCACACATGTGATGTTTTGTTACTGAAATTTCACAGTTATTGCCCAAAATCTTGGCACAATGTTTGGAAATATGCATCAAAGTAAAAGTGAAAATGATTAAAAATTGTAAAAAAACTTGAAAATATGATGGATACTTTTCAAAAACAGCAAAAACGTTTGAAAAATCGTTTAAATACTCGAACAACCAGAACTGTTATTCGTTCATATCGATTGCACTTTTTTGTTACAAAAAAACTAATGTCTTTTTAACATTGTGTTTCTAGATACATTAGATGGCTTTTTAGAAATTCTTTTTGAAATTTATTTGATATATGACATTTTCCTCATCATTTTCCTCAAAATATACATAATATTTTCTTATTTATTTGACGAATGTTTAATACTCATGTTAATATTTACTATTTATATTTAATGCCAATAATTACTTAACTTTCAATATATGGCTTTAAAAATGAAATTTAAATTACATTCATTGATTTTTAAAATTAATACAATGATGTGTGATGTCAATATTATAACAACAACATGCATGTGGCCCGTGATGGAGAAACTGTATAATGTTGTTCAATTTATGTAATGTTTGTGGTCTTCTAAGTAATTGAGAGCTTAAACAGAGTCCCTTTTACATTCATATAAAATATGATCACTAATGTTTATTGATAGATTTTAGTATCTTTCTTAATAAAGATTTATTACTGAACATTTAATTCAGATAAAGAAATATTAGTTGTTCACTTCATCAGAAAAATTTTCATCTTATTTCGATACTTTGCGTCATTGCTCTTCCTTCTCATGTCTATTTTAAAAAGCCATCCAATATTAACTAAGTCTTTTCTTTAAATATTCAAAATTTAAATTTTCTCCATCAAACTTATGGCAAATATGATTTAAATTTATATCAACTTACGTAAATAATATGACTGAGCCAAACATAAACAACTCCATTGTTTCTATTTCGAAAATATAGTGACACCATTTGTTAGATTGCTGGCTCACAAGTAACTGTGCTTCTCTCGATTGTGCACACGCTGGTGACGTGGGATGGGCGAGTCCATTTGCTCAGAGGTAAGGTATGTATGTCAACAAGTTATGCTATCAGTGACAATAGTAGATTCCATTGCATATTGTCGCCACAGCAGTGTTGCCACTATTTAAGTTCCAACCTATGTATGTATAAATATATGTATATGGGTTGACTCCAAACAAAGCAATTTGCACTCACGTTTCTTCTAACAGTTTGGCGCCCGGATTATAATATACCTATACACATCAGTCAACTGACTAATAAATGTGTCAGTTATTTATTTAGGTTGGATGTTGATGAAATACGGATTGTTAACGAGTATTAAAAAAACAGACTAACATCTTTTTGTTCATTTTATAACAATTATCATAAAGTTTCTTGTTGATTAATCGGGTTTCTGTGGGTTATTCGCATCTTTTCTGCACTATATTACAACTATGTGACTCGTAGTCTTCTTCAGGTGCTGTCTGAAGAAGGCGGCGAGTCACGCAGTTGAAATATCGTGCAGGAAAGACGCAAATAACTAACAGAAACCCGATTAAACAACAAGGCAACACCTCACGGGGAAAGCTTGAAGAATTACAATAAAGTTTCTTGTTCAAAATTTCGTCTTACTGTTTTATATTTGTCGAGATATATTGAGAAACTCTCTTTTATTGCTTCTTTCATTTCTTCTTCATTGAGATCTTCTCATATGATTTCATTAGTTATCTCATTGTTCACTTTATTTGTAAGCTCTTCAGTAATGAGAACTGTATATATTCTGGTAACGTTAGAAGGTTGTCATATAACCTATTTCTGTTATTTCCATCATATTTGTTTAGCATTAAATTATTTTAATCTTAAACAAAATATAAATAATTATTTTATTTATAGCTGTAATTTTCAGCAGCTGCAGTATATATAGCAAGCTGGGATACATAAAAATAATTGCTCTATTCATCCAATTGCTGATGGAATTGATAGCCCTGGATATTTCTTGTTCAAACCATTATTGGTTAAATATGGAACATCACCCTCTGTACATAAATGGAAAGAGATTGTTAACTGTCTATAAAAAGACGTTACTTTTCCTCCTGGCCATATACTCAGATCTTTTGGTACTACAAATCTATACAATAACATTCCTATAGTCAAAAGAACCCATATTATTGTCGAAAGTTTCACAAACAGAAGAAATTGAATTCAAATGAAACAAATAGTTTATAGGATTATTGAGAATCATTCTAAGGTACAACTACTTCAGTTTCATTGATCAGCTAGAACAACAAGATGAAGGCATTGCTTTGCTCAATTTCTAGCTTACATCTTCATTAACAATTCTGAAATAGTTTCTTGTAATTCATAACCCACTCTAGCCAACAAAACATCCTTCTACAGACGATATGTTGATGCTACCACCACTGTATAAAAGAGATACAAAGGACATCAAATCACTTTCATCACTTAGGGAGTCACTGAGCTGCTTGCTAACTAAAGTTAAATTTATATATGAAATAAAAAATCAACTGAATGAACTGCACTTTCTATACCTGAAACTCTTTTTAGTAGATTGTAAAAAACTTTGATATTCACAGGAAAGTCACCACAACAGATGACATCATTCATGCCTATTCTTGTCACCCATATAAGCACTGATTGGCGTTGTTCCATACTGTGATCCACTGTATTATTGCTACTGAACTTACTAATTTAAATATATAGCAGTTGAAAGCAGACACAAGCAAACCTTGAATAAAAACTTGGTAATAATAAAACAAATAAAAATATAAATTACTCTCAATTCATGCCATTAAAATACATACTACCAGTTCCAGATGATGTATCATACCGTATTCCCAGTTTATTTAAAAACTATGACATCAATTAGTCCTTTACTGCCAATAATGCCAGCAAGTTACTCTTTACACATAATGAGAAATCTACAAATTTATCAGATCTGAAGTACATAAAATATAACCTATATCTGAGTTAGTATACAGAGCAGACAGAGAAGGCATTTAAGACTAAATTTTGTGAGCGCTTGCTTAACAAAGAGAGTGAGAATTCATATAACGACTTTTTGAGAACATCCCAAACAAAGAAACACACATTTACATATATATCCATATATCCTTCCTTAACAGGGAAATTTCACATCTAATTGACAATCCTTAAATTGATCCTTTTAGAAGAATTTGCAATATACAAACATTCCCCACTAAATTCAAAAGCGTTATTGAATATTTACTAGCATTAAAAACAGATACTAATTTGATTACATAATATATCTTGTAACATTGTGTAAATTAGCCCACTGCTTTTATATATTAGAACAATGAGTCACGTTTTTTCAAATGTGTCATATATAACTTCCTTACATACATTGATTATATTTCTATACATACATCTGTGCACGTTGTTGCTCCTAGTCCAACAGTTACACATATGTGATATTGCACAGCTGTTTATCTATTCTAAGAATTTTAAAAGAAGATTTACATTTTTCTTAAATTATTTTTAGTTGATACTTCGTTAGGTAATATCATAACAAAATATATACTTGATATACTAATATATTAGCAATGCCATTGGATTGAACCATGGATTAATCATTAACACATGCTTATCATTATTTGAAAGCTTGTTGTTAATGTTTATGAATAACTAATTTATTTAATGAATTTTATCATTCAAAAAATTTCTTTCTTATATATTTTTAATACTTACTTTCAATTAATTTTTCAGTTACATCTTATAATATCTTTAAATAATGCATAACAGAAACTAGAACATTTACTAGTACATAATTTCTTATCATATTAATTTTTTATTACGTACATGAAATTAAAATTAAATGTGTAAAATATGTAGTACAGAAGAGATTGTTAATTTTAATTTACAAAATTATGCACAAGATCTTAATAGTACTATATGTAGACAATGTTTTTATTAGTATCATAAACACTGTGTAGTAGTAAACGAATTCTTTGTGTATGTGGAAAATATTTTCCCACATGTTGTTATAAATACAAAGTAAAGGTGTTTCAATAGATTAGCATTGGAAAACACTGACAAATGTGATTCCATTGATTATTAATTTAAATTCCTTTTTAATAAACGTTTATAACTTACCACTTACTTAAGGTAAAGAAAAATTTGTTGTTCATACTGCTAGATATTTCGTATTTTATTACTATTGAAACGTCCCCTTTTGAACAATTTATACAGGACTGTGCTTAAACTGACACACAATATTTTGAAACGCAACGCAATCTGACTTTCAAAATTCCCTACAAAAGAATGGCCCTGACTAACATTAAACTATACCTTTCACAAATCACTTACCTCACAAAAATCTATGCTGCTCAAGCTACTGCAATACAGCGAGCGCCACTACTGCCAGCTAAATAAAAGATTCAAACTATGGAAGGCACTAACTACTGATAGGGATAGTTAGCAAATGAAAGATATTAATAGAGAACAAACAATGTATTTACCTTGATATCATCATATATAAATATAGCAGTTCATGACAAATTTCAAAACTCCGTCATCTCTCTCCCCACATCCACCACTGCTGGCGGCTCACCTCCAACTGCGCAACGCTACACGCTGTTCACAGCCAGCTGCCTAACACTACAATGGCGAGTATTACAACAATGCAAAGCAGCCACAGACTGCACACAGCACAGCCAGTGATTTTCATACAGAGGTGGCGTTACCAATAAAAAAACCTAAACAGCCTACTTACATAGCCCCCATGCTCCCCACAAAAAATTTTACAAATTGGATTGGGCAGTGGCCAATACAGATTTGAAAAATTTTTTTCATAATTACAATAACAAAGAAATCAAATGCACACACTTATTGATACAATGTTGGTCAAAAGCTAAAATTGTCTCACAGTCCATAAAGACAGTCCTAATCGTACATAACAGGAGAATAGCAGTGTTTTTCTCAAAGTCTGAGCAGTAAAAGAAAATGCACACGGAAGTAGTGGATTTCCATGCAGTCTTGAAGAAGTAGTGTTGTCCTTCCAATGGAAAGACAGTGCTGACTCTCGACATGCAGACAGGTAATGGGCCACAACAGAGCAAACCCACAGCAGAGTCAGTCGAAATTTTGAAGAGTATTGGTAGGTAGGTCATCACAGAGCAGACCCACTGTAGTCCTGGTAGAGATTACGGTATTGGTGGGCCATCAAAGATGCAGACCCACTGTAGTCCTTGGAGAGATAGCCAGCAGCCATCTGTTGTGACTGTGCAGGTGCACAATCACCGTTGAAGAGTCTTGCGGATAATATAGCAAGTCCATAAACCACCACTTGTGCACTCACAAAGTTTTTGAAATTGTCCTTAGAACCAGCAATGCTGTTATCCAGTCCCTTGATGAATCATTAACACACGTGCAAACACTATCAGTCCCTACTTCTCACATATTGTCCATATACTATGACCAACAGAAACGTGTGCAGTGAAATGTAACTTAATTTGAAGAACTGGTGTCTATACAATTATAAATTTACAACACGAAAATAAAATTACAAAGGTACAAAATACATCATTAAAGAACATAACAATACAGATAACATTTGTAGTACAGGCTTTACAAAAGAATCGAAATAACATATCCATCAGAGGAATTATGACATGAGTACATACATAAAAGATCGGAATAACTTTCGAAACATCAACTTCACACATGAGCATTAACACAAAACAGAATAAATAATGTCTAACATCTTTACAAAGTAAATAACATATTATTAATGCCAATTATATTTGAGGATAACAGTATTCCTCATCATAGTTCATGTAGCTGAGTATGAGAAAAATTCTACAACAAAAGTCTGATGAGGTAAACATATAAAGACAGGAAGAACATATATACACAAGGGTACCCAAACACATAGTGGGATAACACAAAAGGAAAGGACAGGGTTTGTTTCATTGCAGTATTTTGCAAACAAAACTTTCTTTGCTTCTTGGAGATCTCCCTTCATTCATCATTATTCCCAAAAGTCCTATCTAACCCTGCCTTCTGTATTTCGTTCACATCCTCTGTCAAAAATAGTTTTTCTCTCTGCTTTCTGTATTCTGTTCACATCCTCTGTCAATAATAGTTTTTCTCCACTGTACAGTATCCTTTTTATTTTGCCAGACCATTTTCTGATAGCTTCTCAATGCATTTCTTATAAATTTATAATAGTTAGTTTCTTATATAGTCTCCTCTTAAGCTAACTTAAATCTACTGAGCTCAGATACTAAACTAAGGGACGAGGCAATGCAGCAGCACATAACAAATTAACACAAACAGCAATGCAAAAAAAAATGGAAAATTGCAAAGCAAGCTACAGTAAATATAAATTACCAAGCAATGCAACATTACAACTAATATGAGCCAATGTACAGTAGCAAGAAAAATAAGTCAGTAGTAAAATTAGCTTAACAGAGTAACACAATTTAAAATTCAGTAGCACTATGCCTGGCAAACAGCAGCTTATATCTAAACATGACATAGCTCAAGCAGAAAAAATAGTACACTAAAGATAACAATGCAGATAAGGGAAATGTATAATCACATCTTAATGTCTAAGTAATTAAAGTGGTGCACCACAACAACTTATTGTAAAAAAAATATTACCATGTACTTGAAAAGAAAATTATGTGTTACTGTTACTAGTTCCTTCTTATTGTTCTTTCCTTTCCAAGTGCACCTTTTTTGAAGAATGTGGATCACAAAATTATTATTTAATAGATCTGTTGACAGAAAGTGTTCACATTAGCAAATGCATTTAATTTTATTTTATGAAACCAATGCTGCAACACAGCTGGAAAACAGATGTCAAATGAAATAAGCAATTACGCAAACCAAAGCATAAAAACATCATTAATAGCTATGTGGCATTTCGTAAATCAGTAGCTCTCAACTCTCGTAGAAAGACACTTGTCATTATCAGGTTTGCAGATGTAAGAATATTTCCCATCAATTCATAAGCATTTCAGTAAATATCATAAATTACGAGCTCCACAGTATGCTTTCGACAAGGAAATGTCAATAGCGAGTATAATGGCCCCCCCTTTTGTTTTTTTTTTTTTTACCTGTGCCGCTGAAAGGCTAATGGCTTTTTTTCGGGTGGCTGTCGCCCAGGTGGGTGCCCGCGATGCATTACGTCCAGGTGGTCACTTAACTTTCTTATGGAAATATTTACGACAGCAGTTTCCGCTACAGTGACAGTCTCATATAAAAATTTCACAGGTCGAGAATTTACGTTGCAAATGTGTAGAAACAAAATCCTATGAATATAACAGTGTCCAAAAAAATTTTCGCCGGCATTGTGATACATTCACGCATTTACACACCTTTCATAACTCTTAAAGTACGATTCTTGGTGTCCAACATCCTGTTTCACAAGTCAAGAGTCCCTAACTTCTATTCATTATTCATATACATGTAAACACGTAATCACATTCCTCATATATGGTAGCATCATCTTATTGATCATAAACATATCTCAACAGCATAGTACACATCGTCGTCGTAATAATAACATCATAACACCTGAGTCAAATCTCAAAAACGTCGTAGCTTTCTGCAATAGTTTCAAAACCCAAAAAAAAATTCTCTGCTCATTTCAATAGTGTCATCTTCCTCAAACGTACTTTAAAATCATGCTCCCTTACCAAATACATCATTCAAAGCTCTCATAGTATCACAATGGTTCCTAAAAAATATGAAGAGTTCACACAGTACAGACAAAATACAATTTCGTAAGTGTGAAGTTATCCAACGGTGTAATTACGTAAACATGTGTCACTGACGTAGTAAAAAACATGTTTATCTCTCAGTTAAATGATCAGATAGCTGTGTAATTTGTGTGTTAGAGAAATATGGTACCGATGTGTAAAGTTGTATAAGCAAATACCATATTAGCTAGGGTTCCTTGTGGTTGCCACACACATGGTACACAAAGTAAGTGTGTACCCCCCTGAGGATTAATGTAATTATACCCTCAGGTGTTACAGATTACAGCAATAGAATGAAATATATCACGGAAAACTTTCTTTGTAATTCAAAAATCTTGAAAAATAAATGGCTTGAGTACAAAATCTCTCAAATGCGTGTCCTGTAGCGCTAAATGTGCGTCTTGCTGTAAGATAATTCTGTGGAAGTGTCGTACTTATCGTCCTCCGAAAGCCAAGTTCTGCAGAAGTCAATGTACTTACCTCATGATAAACAAAAGTGAAATGCTTTATGTATAGATATCTTAGTTATTACGCTTATTGCCGTGATGAAGAAAGTACTGTGCTGTAACGTGTTGTTGTGCTACGGAAAAGACAATCTCATTGTTGCTGTACCACAAAAGTTACTATTAAAACATGTTTTACTTTCCAGAAGAATTCAGAAAAACTGTGCAGATATAAAACAGATACACTGCAAAAGCAACATTGTGAATTGTCACTCATTAGTAGCGTCGTGATAAAAATCGTGTAGCTGTCACATAAACTAACCACTGTGTCCTTTGGTATCTCACAGAAAGTACTTTAAACCCAGAATGTATTTTCAAATAAACCAAAATGTTGCATTAAAATCTCGTTAGCAGTACTGGTAAATGTTCTAAGTATGTGAGCCTTATAGTCGTTACGTAATCGTGCAACAAACAAGCAAGAATGTACACACACAATAACACTGTGACGTCTGTTCACTATAACAATGCATTCGTCATTTCTGTTTAAATGAGTTCTCTTGGTTCTTGATTGGATATTTAACTTCAAACATTGTTGCATGTTAACAGATTCTAAGTCTGACAAAGCATATTAATAATGTGAAGCGAAAAATTTTATAACAAAGACTAAGTTAAAAAGCAGATTATCTTTCAATAAACGGTTTTACGTGTGAAATGTGGTGTAAACCTTTACTCTTCATAGTACTCAGAGTTTGAACTTGAATGCAATTGTCAGGCGGTATACGTCGGTAAAGAATACTGGAATTTTTCTCAAGGTTAGCGTCTATGTTACTTTTCTCTGAGCCAGCCAGCGCACGTGGGTGCCTGCGGCGCGAGTCATTGTCTGTCTCTTTGTTGGCGAGCGCCGTTATTGGGATTAGGAGACCTAACTTCTACAAATTCACCGTGACGAGAGGGCCCTGCCCTGTTTAAATCCCGCCAGTTCTGATGCAATTCAGGTCTGTCGTTACGATCATATCGTCTGTCGTCATGTCGGTAGTTCCTGTAGTTTCTTTCTTGTCGGTTAAGTGGTGGAGAATTTCTCCCGTAATCGTAACTGCGCGCTGGACCGTTGCGTCTAAAGTTATTCTGTCTCCCCTGGTAATAATTGTTTTGGTTCCCATATTGTCTGTTTCTGTGGTTATCTCTGTCATATTCATTACTACGGATATGAGATCTTTCTCTGTAACTATTATTACTCTGCCAGTGGTTGTCATATGGGTGGTGTCTGCTTTGGTCACGATTTGCGTTGTAAGAATAGGCTTGTCGTGTCCAGTTATTGCTTCTGTCGTCACGGAATTGTGACGGATGTGATCTGTAGTGATTGTTTTCCTGTTTTCGCATCCGGCGACTGTCTATGTCAATTTCTAATTCTTGTAGGAGTCCCTGAAAAGCTTCAATGTCGTCTTTGCAACGTCCTGCCAAAATAATATGTCGTAAATGTTCAGGTAATTTGAGTAAGCAAATGCGGATGAGTTCTGAGGGGCTGTATGGGTTTGAAAGATACTGATTCTTATGCAACATGTCTTCAAAATATTTCACAGGACTGGAGAATTCAGATTGTTCGAAATGTTTCATCATTATGATGCCATGTTTTACTCGATCTTGTGTGGCTTGAGACCAATATGCTGAGAGGAAGGCATGGTAAAATTCTCCTTCACTGTGGCAATCGTGAATGACCGATCGCATTCTTACAGCTGGTTCATTCTCTAAGTAGCCACACATAAATTCTAATCTGTGTTCTAACGACCAGTTGGGAGGAAAACAATGAGAGAATTGATGGAGCCATGCTTGTGGATGAATGTCGTTGCCAGAATTCTTAAATGTTTTGAATTTACGTGTAGTAATGAACAGCTTATAGTCAAAATCATCATGTCGGCGAGTCGCATATCGGTCATTGTTAGGTCGTGTCGGCCGTTCCATCTCAAAATTCGGTGCACATTCCCAATTTCTTTCATAACTTCCGAAATGCCCTGTGTTATTATTTTGTGGCTGTTCCGTATTTCTGTGTCCCTCTTCCCGTATTGGGGCGCGAGTATCCTCTGAAATATGTAATTCTTGTATTAACTGTGTCAGCTGATCTTGTACTTCCCGGATTTCTCTTTGGTGTTGCGTATTAATCTGATTCTGATTTTGTTTGAATTTCCTAATTTGTTTGCACTCTTCTGTGTCATTCAGATTATCATCTACCTTCGTAGATAGATTAGTGACCTGATCCGAAAGTTCGGCTACTTTCTCCGATAGTGTACTTATTTCCTCAGTGTGTTTTTATGAACCAAGTTTCAGAGTGTCCATTTGTGTTGAAATCGTATCTACTGTGTCCTTTAAGTTTTCTTGAGTTTTTGCAAGTTGCGTAACCGAATCGGTAGATGCAACTGAGTCAATTTTAGCTTGCAAGGTGTTGTGATTTTCATGAACAATAATTTGCAGTTCTTTTATGACTGCTTCGTGATTCTGTAATGCCTTTTCATGCCGCGAAAAAATAGGTTGAAAATGCTCACAAATTTGAGTTTTTACGTCATTACAGACTTTTTGACATTTCGATTCAATGTTATGTAACTCAGTAGTTAAATGTTCACGCGTTTGTTCAAGAGTTTGTTCCAATGAGTCTAACTTTTGAAGCTGTTGCTGTGTTTGTCTCTGATTTTGTTCCAGTGTGTCTAACTGTTGCTGTGTTTGTCTCTGGTGTTGTTCCATTGTGTCTAACTTTTCAAGCTTTTGTCCCATTTGTTGCATTAATTGTAATAACAATGCACTGGTGTCTGAAACATGTTCCTCAGTGCTTTTCGGCAGTGAGGTTGCACCGGCAACATTCACATTTTGACAAGCAGAAAATGTGTCTTGACTCATTTGAGAAAACGGTGAGAACCCAAAACCTGAGTCTGCAGTATTTGGAATATTGTGTTCTGTCATTCCCGATTCCTGAGGCGAGCTGTTGCCGACCAATCGATCGATAACGCTTCCCTGTTCACTACCTGTTTCACTGTCTACACCATTGTTTGCCGCCCGCTCCATTTCCCTATGCGCAATTACCAAATTACTACTTTGAACATTAGTTAATTCATTACTCTGCGGCGCTAACACACTGCTTTCGTCTTCACTGTCATTTCTCAGTTTACTTTGGAGCCTAGTATTACGTTTTTCACACGCCATAATTGTCACAATATTTCACACGATAACACAGAAAAGCACAATTTGAAGAGCAAAATAAAATAACATAGCAATGGAAATAATGTCTACTTAATTGCCAGCGCAGCTGCGAAATACTTGGTGCAAATCTACATGCATGCCACAACTGTTTTACTGTACAACAATGAAAAACTACAACTACAAAGGAAATTCTCTCTATGATTACGCGCTATCAATAAACAAAATCTACACTAATTACACAAACTACAAGAAAAAAAATCAGAAGATTCCAGTGAGGCATCCTCGGCTATGGGTCGACATATGAAACGTCCCCTTTTGAACAATTTATACAGGACTGTGCTTAAACTGACACACAGTATTTTGAAACGCAACGCAATCTGACTTTCAAAATTCCCTACAAAAGAATGGCCCTGACTAACATTAAACTATACCTTTCACAAATCACTTACCTCACAAAAATCTTCGCTGCTCAAGCTACTGCAATACAGCTAGCGCCACTACTGCCAGCTAAATAAAAGATTCAAACTATGGAAGGCACTAACTACTGATAGGGATAGTTAGCAAATGAAAGATATTAATAGAGAACAAACAATGTATTTACCTTGATATCATCATATATAAATATAGCAGTTCATGACAAATTTCAAAACTCCGCCATCTCTCTCCCCACATCCACCACTGCTGGCGGCTCACCTCCAACTGCGCAACGCTACACGCTGTTCACAGCCAGCTGCCTAACACTACAATGGCGAGTATTACAACAATGCAAAGCAGCCACAGACTGCACACAGCACAGCCAGTGATTTTCATACAGAGGTGGCGTTACCAATAAAAAAACCTAAACAGCCCACTTACACTATCTCATGTCAAATATGATTTTTATTTATGTTAACTTCAGTAAATATAATTGAATTTAATTTTTAAGACCATATGTGGAAATTTAATAAATGAAAATTAAGTAATTAATCTTGTTAATTATTAAGTCATTAAACACAAAAATAAATATAAACATCAATGTAATTGGTAAAATAAGTATAACATAAACAGCATAAATGTAAACTTAGATGTTAAACATAAATATAATAATTATTATGTTTTTACATTAATTAAATCCTACAGAAACAGTCGTTAAGCAGACTAGACGAAAAATCATTAGATATTGTGAGAGGTCAGATGGCTGGGTGTCACTAGTGTCATACGTTGGTAAATGAGATTTCCACACTCCTAAACATCCCTAGGGCCACTGTTTCTGATGTGATAGTGAAGTGGAATCGTGAAGAGACACATACAGTACAAAAGTGTACAGGCCAACCTCATCTGTTGAGTGACACAGACTACCGACAGTTGAAGAGGGTCGTAATGTGTAATAGACAGACATCTACTCAGACCATCAAACATGATTTCCAAACTGCATCAGGACCCACAGCAAGAACAATGACAGTTAGGCAGGAGGTGCTCATAAGCCACATATCAAGACAGCAAATGCCAAACGATGCCTCACTTGATGTAAGGAGCTTAAACATCAGACTATTGAACAGTGGGAGAATGTTGTGTGCAGTGACAAATCACGGTGCACAACGTGGCGATCTGACGGCATGGTGTGGGAAAGGCGAATGATTAGTGAACATCATCTGCCAACATGTGTAGCGCCTGCAGTAAAATTCGGAGGCAGTTCTGTTATGGTGTGGTCGTGTTTTTCATGGAGTGGGGCTTGCACCTTTTATTGTTTTGCGTGGCACTATAACAGCACTGGAGTACATTGATGTTTTAAGCACCTTCTTGTTTCCCACCGTTGAAGAGCAATTCAGGAATGTTGATTGCATCTTTCAACATGATCGAGCACCTTTTCATAATGCATGTGGCAGACTGGTTACACAACAATAACATCACTGTAATGGACTGGCCTGCACAGAGTCCTGAGCTGAATCCTATACAACACCTTTGTGATGTTTTTGAACACCGACTTCGTGTCAGGCCTCACCGACTGACATTGATACCTCTCCTCAGTGCAGCACTCCATGAAGAATGGGCTGCCATTCTCCAAGAAACCTTCCGGCACCTGACTGAACGTTTGCCTGCGAGAGTGGAAGCTGGCTTCGAGGCTAAGGGTGGGCCAACACCATACTGAATTCCAGCATTACTGATGGAGGGCCGCATCAACTTGTACATAATTTTCAACAAGGTGTGCAATTACTTTTGATCACATAGTGTATAATAGAAAAGCAAACTGTTATTGATGCAATCGAACAAGTTAAACAAGGTATTTAAGATTTCCAAAACAATATTCTAACAGCTACTGAAGCAAATAGAGAAGCTGAAATAATTTGTTTCTTATCATTTTCAATAATTTGAAAAATTTGAGTATATACCACCAACCAGTTATGCATTTAGCGAATCAGAAGTACAGGATGCACTGAATAAATATGGAGAAGAGAACAATTAAATGATAAAGACCAATGCATTAAAAATAAACATAGTTGAAAGAATGTTGAATAATATTAACAACAGTGAAGATAAGGCTGTTAGATTAATACTTATTGGTATATTAAAGTATATTGATAAATTATCTATTTGTGGATGTGAATATGCAGGTACCAGTCGATTAATAAATCTTTTAACTAAAAATGTATTACTACAGATGACATAAATATAAAATTTGGTTCTATTGATTTATCACACTATGGAAATGGAGATGAGTGTTTGGCATCATTGGCTGGGAGGCTTCTTGTGGGGCAGGTCCAGCCACCTTACTGCAGAACTTATTACATTCGATGCCCCATTCTGCGACCTGTACTGTGGCTGGGGATGAAATGATGATGAAGACAACACAACATCTAGTCCCTGAGCAGATAAAATCTCCGACCCAGCCAGAAATTGATCCCAGGCCCATAGGACGATAATCTGTCATGCTGACCACTCAGCTATCGAGGTGGACTATCTTACTATGAACATATATTCTTTGATTCAGGAGCTTTAAATTCTCATTTGGACTCCAGTATAATAAAATGAATTACAGGTATTACATGCTATAAAACTCTTAAAAAATACACAGAAAAACCAAGTGAATTTGTTTGGATGATTGATTTAACCAGTAGATTACTAATAATTCATTGAGAAGACTTAGATGGAAATAAAAATCAACAAAAAAAATGTTAACAAGTAAGGTATGTGATTGTACCATTAATAATCCAGAAAGTATACCTTATTTAATTATGTCTCTGAAAATTTACCATATATATCTTGTATAAAAGCTTTTGATCTCAGTAAGTTATAGTACCAACTTTAATTTGAATTCGATATTAAGAATGACTACCCTTAAATTAAAACTATTAGATGATTCTGGTATGATGTTAATAGTTGTAAAAGGTACTTGAGGTGGTATATCTTGATGTTGTAAGAGACATGTAACAGCAAGTAATAAATATTTGAAAGATTATGATTCAAATAATAGACTGAATTACATGATATATTTAGATGAAAATATTTTGTAAGGCTGGGTTACGAGTCAATATTTACCATATGGAAATTTTTGTGGAAAAGTAACATGTGATGAAAATTGCTGATAGTTCTTCTACAAGTTATATACTTGAAGTGAATTCTGAATGTCCAAACTATTTACATGATGATCATAAAGATTTACCATTAGCTCCAGAAAATAAAATTATATCTGGTAGTAAAGAAAAACGTTATTGACTACTTTTCATTGACAAAAATAATTATGAAATTCATTACAGAATTCTTAAGAAATACTTATCCCTAGGAATGAAGTCAATAAAAATACAGAGAGTATTATAGTTTAGACAGGCTGATTGGTAGAACAATGTACATATAATTATATACAGAAATCAGGATTAAAATATTTCAGCAAACTATGAACAACACAGTATTCGGAAAATGATGGGAAATAAAGGAGGAGATTCGACTTCAGATTAGCTTCAGATGCAAAATGTTTGAAAAACTTATACCAAAAACCAGTTTCAAAAGATGTTCAGTATTCAATGAAAAACTTACTGCAATTAGCACAAATAAAACTAAATTCATACTAACAAGCCAATTTACATCGGAATGACCACAATTAATTTCTCTGAAGACATAAGTAACATAGTACGTGGTAGCACTTTTCAGTAAGATGGAGAGAAAAATCATTCCATAATAGCTAAGTTTTATGATAAAGACCAAAAAATTGATCAAAAGCACATGATTTTACCAAATAGTCACATTTCAATTAGAAAAAATGAAATCGAACTGTATGAAAAACTGTAGTCAATTTTTCAATCATTTTATACAGTCACATAAATATTTTGTCTGACTATAAAAAATATAAAATTGTCATGATAATTTACCAATAAATAATTTTATATTTATATTAAGAGGTATTATTTTGTGTAATTCTTCAGGCTTTCCTGGCGATCTGTTGACATTTTCAAAAAACGGGACTTCTGCCAGACGTTTCCTCCATTATCGCACGATATTTCGAAAGCGTACCTCGCTGTCTTGTTCTTGGGGATATCGAGTCCAGTATTTATGCCTGTAATGTGCTGGACGCTCCCTAGTCTGTCTGCGCAGCATCGGGTGTTCCCTCCGCCGTCCGCGCCCGCAATACGCGGTTCCCATGGTCCTCTCTAGTCACTGGTTTTCCGACTACCGTCCGCGCCCGTCTCGGCCGCTCTCTGGGGTCGCGGTCGTCTTCTGTAGTTTTTGTTGCTCTATATCCTGGCTGTTTCCTCGGTCTGCAATTCTGTTTCTTGCTGGGCTCTTCGTAACTGCTCGGTGCCGGATCGAGTGTTTCGTTCGCGATACGTACCCGCCAGGGGCGGCTCCAATGGTTAGCTCTGATCGTTGGTGCTCCGACCGACGTCCACGCTCGATTTCGCCGTTCTGTAGGGTCGTGGTCGCCATCTCAGGAATATCATGACAAATCTGTAGTGTGTGGTGCTCTGTCTTGTAGCTATTTTCTCTGTCAGCCAGGGCGGAAGCCAGGCATATACAACATACCATGAGAGTGTGGGATGTCATACATTGGCCAGACCACCAGGGCTGTGTGTAAAGAACACCAGAGGCAAACCACACTCAGACAAGCAACCAAATCAGCCATAGAAGAACACTGTCCAGAGCTCAGTCATTTGATGAACTACAATGACACCAAGATTGTCATGCAGACCCCTAGATATTGGGACAGTGTCACAAAAAGAGTCCATTGAGAGCAAGAAGATGGATAACCTCCTCAACCATGACACTGGATACCAGCTCAGTACAGCCTGGGATCCAGCTCTTGAACTTCTGAAAACTAAACATAAAACACTTCGAGATTCCACAAGAAACAGGAGCACGGGCCGAGAAAACAGCAATGAGACAGAGCACCAGATGCTACAGATTTGTCCTGGCATTCCTGAGTTGGCGAGCACGACCCTAGAGGACTACCAAATCGCCCGCGGACGTCGGTCGGAACACCAACGATCAGAAGGGAACCATGGGCCTGGTGGCTGGAGACCATAAACGAAATGCTCGACGCTGCGGGGAGCAGTTACGAAGCACCCAGCTAGAAGCAGAAGTGGATACCAAGGAAACAACTAGGATACAGAGCTCTAGACACTACAGATGACGATCACTACCCCAGAGAGCGACCAAGGACCCGACCACGGACCCGATGCTGTGCAGACTACCAAGGCAGTGCCCAGCACCTTACAAGCATAAGTAGTGGACTCGATTGGCCCAAGGACCATTCTCAGGTAGCACCTGAAGAAGGTAGCGAGTGGTGCCAGTCAAAATATCGTGTGAGAACAATGTGAACATTTGGCAGAAGTCCTGTATTTCAAAATATCAGGTATTATTTGCATTTATGTACCATTTTCAAAAGTTTCTCAGTCAACAATTAAAAGATTTGAAAGAAATAAGAGTAAGCTAATGCATAAAGATAAAATTTTCTTTTTTCCTTTCTTTATTAATATTGATTTAAAAATTTTCACACAGTGTTCAGCTCCATAGGTAATTATGTATACACATGTATCAGTTGATATATTACCATTAAAATTAGCACATAATTTAAGTGCTGTTTTTTGTGTCAACACAGTCTTTTTTCAACAAGTTGTATTCATGACATAGAGAGGAAAATCGGTTATGAAGTTATTTGGATCAACATTCCCTTCCACTTGTGTAACTTCTTTAAAATCACTCAATGAAACCTATATCTCATCGCTCTAAGTTCCATATTTCTTGCAGAAATAATTAGTTTATTCCATTTTTAAAGTATGTAGTGTATAGTTTGATATAATAATGTAATTATGAATCAGTCAGCGGTTTCTCTTTAAGATTGTTTTAAACACAAAAAACATAAAATAGTGTATATCAAATTTCATTGAGCTATGATATTTGTGATATTTGACTCAAAATTCTTCAATTCACTCAGTCCTGCTATGACTGTAGTCTGTAATTCATAAAATGAAATCGTTACTTAGGATTTTTTAATATACCATAAATAAGTTCACATTTAGCAACAATAATCCGAATTTCTATTCTCTCAACTACGATTTTACTTTCTTTATTCAAATTATCTTCATTTCGACAAACCATTACAATCAGACAATCTAGTAATTGTATCATTTGCACTCCAACTCCAAGTAGAAGTTCGTGTGAGATCGGATTCCTACATAAGTTTTTTATAATTTTTTAAAAACTCATAAAATGTTCATTGGATATAGTATTTCAACTTTTAGTCCTTACTTTACCGTTAGCAGGAATATGTCCTTCCATGGATACACTGATGAGCAAAAACATTATGAGCATCTGCTTAATATCTTGTTTGAATGTCGAAACATGTCACTGCTTCAGAATGTTAGGGAATCTAACTGTTTGTTGGTAGGTTTGTGGAGGTATGGGGCATGACATGTCTACGCAAAGGTCACGTAATTCACGTAAATAACTGGCTGCTAACGTCCATATGCGGTGATGGCATCCGATAACGGCCAAGATAGATTCCATAGGATTTTCATCAGGCTAATTTGGTCTCTGAGATATCAACGTGAATTCACTATAATGGCCCTCAGACATCTGTAGGACAGTTCGGGATCCAATCACGGATAATTATACTGTTGTAAGATGACATCGCCTTCGGGGAAGGCATCAAGTATGAACAGATGCAGATGGACCTCAGCTGTCAGTGTGTCTTTGATTACTACGACTAGTCCCATGAAAGTGGAAGAAAATGTCTCCCACACCATAATACTGCTCCCATTAGCCTCCATCAGTGGCGTGCTCCACGTTTCGAGCCGTTGTTCACCTCGACGATGACGTTGCTGGAGACGACGATCGACCTAGCGTAGCAAAACTGTGATTCATCCAAAGAGCCAACATGTATCCAATGATCGACAGTCGAATCCCGATGGTCCCACGTCCACTACAATCGTAATTGACGATGTCATTGTTCAACATGAAAATATGAGAGGACGGTCTGCTGTGGAACTCCATGTTCAACAATGTACATGTACGATGTGCTCTGAAACATTGGTGTGTGCACCATCATTATGCTCTATCAGTAAAAATGCCATAGATCACCATCTATCCTACTTCACCCGGCAGACAAGTCTCCAAACCATGTGTTCTGAAAAGAGTCAAGTACATCCAAGCATTTAGCGCCTAGTGGTAAGTCCACTGCCCTTCTACCTCTTTCCGTAGATGCTCACTACAGTAGCATGTGAACATCGACCAGCTTTGCCGTTTTAGAGATAATAGTTCGCAGGTACTGAGTAATAATGAACTGTGCTTCATCAAAGTCACTTGTGTCAGTGGATTTCCCCATATGCAGCCCATATCTTCGCTAGGGAGATTACCTACCCGTGTCTGCTCTTCTTACATAGTTTTGTTAGAGTGTCACAGGTCCAAAATGCCACCATATGGCATCCTATGTCGTGGTGGGCAGTGGTCTAAATGTTTTGGCTTGTAAGTGTATTTTATCAGCAAGAGACAAAGTTTAGTGAAATACAACTGTTGAAGAAATAAATCCCTGTTTCCTTCTAGATCAAATTTTATTTCCTATCTATACCGTTACAAACTCTAACAGCAGTTCTGCACAGTAATCAACTAATTTTTTTCAATTTCCCATCATGTGTCAGATAATCTGAACCATCAACTGTAACAGTTTTAAAACTCAGGTATAATCGTGTCTGATCTGGATGTAAGCAGCCATCAGTAAAATGATGTTAATTTGTGCATCTTCAAATAATGGAAAGTATCAGTTAGTTATTGAATCTGAATGGTGATGAAATGTGCATTGTTGATAGTTATTCCAAAACATAGGCTAATACACTACTAATATTATCTCCAACTACTTCTTAAGTTCTTTATTTTATAACAATTATCATATAATTGTTGTTCAGAACCTCTTATTAGTATTTCATTTTTGTTAAGCTACATTGAATAAAACAGGATTATTGTGTGTTTTATTTTTTTATATTGAAATCATCTGATATAATTTTATCACATACCTCATTGTTACCATTAGTTTGAGGTCATGGGTGATGATTATAGAATATATATATCAGCTGATATTACAAGATTGTCATACAACTTTTTTTTGGCTTCATCATTTTTGGACCATGTTTGTTTAATATAAATTGTTGTTTCTCGTTTCGTTCGATTACACATTTTTGGTTATTAATAACAAATGTATTCTTTTATGTATGCACAAAACATTTTACCACATGTTATTACAAGGGACTTTCCAAAAATGTTTCTGTTGTTGAAGAATCAAAGATATTATAATCGATGGAAAATTATGAGCAAATGGAGTGTGATAAAAATGTATTAATTCATAGTAAATTGAGATTGTAATTGGTTTTGTTAAAACTCATTGTATAAAGAAAACAGACTAATTAGCTTTATACAAGAATATAACAGATGAATACAGTACAATTAATTCAATTCAGTTCGAATTCATCAAAGACGACAAACAAATGTTTATAATGTCAAGAACTTAAAAATTTTAATTGTTTTTACACAAATCCATCATGTAAAGATATGGTCTCTATTTGGATCATCACTGCATTGCATTTTTCTAATATAATGTTATCTCTTATAATTTTTGAAAATTTTGATATATTCACCATGTATGATTGCTAATCATTGTCATTATTTTAAGAGACAAAAAGTTAAGAAAATTTGATTTAATTACTTACATAATTATACATCATAAAATTAATTAAAAATATATTGGAACTTTATCTTGTTTTGCAATTGAAAATCATCTTGAAAATTTTAACAATCATGAAATGAAACAGCTGTGAACATAATTTACATTCTCTACAAATATATGTCCCAAACAAAAAATACCTGTTAATCAAAAAACTGTTTTGATGAAGTATTTGAAAATGGATTACAAACTATAAATTTAAAGAACAGTTTTAACTTGCTTGATACCAGTTCCTTTCGGAATTTATAAAATCCAAAATTTATCAAAATAGGGAAGAAAATTAAAAATTATATAATGTGTTGAAAGTAACCTTTGTACTTTTTTGTGATTATAAAATGAAATCATCAGACTTTTAAAAATAGTGGTGTTCTGATTTTAAACACACAATTATAAAATCATTAATGAAAGAGATTTGATCAGCTGTTCTAAATAATAGTAAAAAGGAAATCAAAACATGAAATTCCGAATTTCAAATTTGAGGATTTCGTGGGATGCCAGATCGAGTTGATTGAGTACAATTAGCAATTCATAAATTTATTCCATTAAGAAGTTCATCTCACTTTCAATTACTGGAATAATAAAAATAAAAAAGCTTGCTTTAATATTAAAAATAATGAAAAATGTTTCTGTTGTCTATATAATCTGCATTCTGTTCTGTAGTAAAAATGTGGAAAGAGTCAGAGAAGATTAAAATGCTGAACATGGTATTGGTCAGAAGATTGATGAATTTAAATTACCCATTACACTTGAAGACATTCGAAAAACTGAGATTAAAATTAATGTATCTCTTGAAAATAACTGAATGTAAACCAGAGAATTGTATTGCTCTATTATATTTTAAAGATTAAATAAATCACATAACTGTTGAATGAAAAAGCTCTCCTGATTAGTATGAGCTCAGTTTACACAATATGCAAAAGTGTGTATTTAATGAAATATGTTTTATGTATTATACCTACAAACAGAAATTAAATATACATATTCTAATCTGTTCAGCCAACAAAGCAATTCAAGCTGAATTATCAGACAGAATTTCTTATATATGTTTAAAACTTATAAAGATTACATTGAAATTGCGATTAGTTTTTTATTCTGAAATTCGGAAATATATTTATAAAGGTGGAAAATTTTCAACCTGATACAGAAAAATAAAGTATAATTTAGCATCAAAAGCATGAACCAACTGGTTTTTGTAGTAGATTAAAGATCTGAATGTACATCACAAAATTACAGTTGTATGTAGGTGACCATGTTCTCATAAGAATTTATCGAATATATGAAAGAAGAAGTCAAATAATTTGGTAATTTATCTTCTGAAATTCAATAAATGAAACCATTAACTTTCGAAAAACAATCGCTTTACCCTAAATCAAAAACTATTTCACAATTTGGATATAATTATTCACAGAAAAGAAAACAAAAAATTCATCATCATGGTTATTTAACTGTGAAAATATATGGAACACTTATGTAATAATTTTAATTAAAACAGAAAGCATTCAATTTTTCAACCGATTTATTGATATAATATCTCAGGATACGATGCTCATTTGGTTGTAAAAGTCACAGTTATGACGAAAACTAAATAGATTTAATGTATAACAAAGAATATAAATATATTAGTTATTGTTTAAAAAAAGATAATTTGGAAGTGACACATCTGGGGATTCAATCCTCAACAAACAAAGTTATGATGAAAACGAAATAGATACAATATTTAATAGTGAATATAAATATATTAGTTATGATTTTAAAAAAAGATAATTTGAAAGTGACATATTTGTGGATCCAATTCTCAACAAACTATCATCAAATTTAAGAATATTCAAATGACAAACATTAGAAAATTTTTTCCAGACAATCTACAATGTATAGTATTTAAACATTTTTGTTTCTCCTTATGATTATACTGTTAGATGGAAAAAATTCAAGAAATAAGTCAAAAATCAAAACATACTTTTCCTTAACACAGGCTGAAGATAGGATTCCACATTAATGATGACTACAGTAAAATAATAATTATCAGATTATTATGATTTGATATTGATGGTCGAAAATGTATTGCAATTGGTATATCTCAGTTGTAAGAGATCTGTAGATCCGTAATATCAACTAAAATATTAAGAACATTCACAATCATATAAGAAAACAATTATTTAATATATTTAGGAGAAAATATTTGGCTGCACTGTGAGACAGTATTTGCCATATGGAAATTCTGGGTGGGATACTAAACGAAATGCTTATGTCACGAATACTGCTGATAATTTTTCTAAAGTTTACAAACATAAAGCTGAATCATTAATATAAAAAAAGATAAATATGAAGTTTTACCGGTACCTCATGAAATAAAATTCAGCCTGGAACTAATTCAAAAAGTTATTGACTACTTTGAATGAAAAAATATTTATTTAGTTCTTTATAGATATCTTAAGCATTTCAGTACCGAAATGAGGACAAAAGCAATAAATGAGTTTGAAAATGATTTCTTCTAATTATGGAACAAATAAGTATTTGGAAAAATGATGGAAAATATAAAAACAGAGTGCATATGAAATTAGTTTCAGATGTAAAGAAGTATGAAAAACTTATAGCAAAACCACATTACAAAGGAGATATTATATTCAATCAAAATCTTCATGAATTTCAAATGAAATAAACAAAGCCACATTTCACAAGTAGATCTCCATTAGAATTTTCATATTCGATTTAAAGAAGGAATTGGTGTATAATATTATGAAACCAAAATATAGAAAAAATATTGAGGTTTCTTATAACGATTTATCAGTGACATAAAATATACAAACAGCATATGTTTATGAAGATATGAAGAGCTTGCTTGATAAATTTGAAAAAAGTCCGAAAATTTTCAGTTGACGTTCTGCTTCATCTTCCTTGTGCCTTACCTTGCCATTTTTAAGAATATGTTCTGTCACACACATTTTATCAGTAAGAGATGAAGTTAATCCTACTAAAAGTGAAGAAGATATAAATGGATCTTCGATTTTATATAAAATATTCCTTCTTATGGTAACAAAATCAAATAGTCTTGCTGTATAATTACAATTAAATTATTATTAGATTTTCCATCATACGTGAAATAATCTCTTCAGTGAGCAGTAATATTTGTAAAGCTTATATAAAAATAACTGAGCATCATCGGTATGTAGCCAGCCATCAGTAATAATTATGTTAATTTCTACATCTTTATTTGGAATATCAAAGTTAGTTCCATTTTTCTCATTCATAGGAAAATAATAAAAGCTTTAGCCCTCAATCTTGTTCATTTATATAATGAATATATTTTATTAATTCATTTCTAAAATAACTGTTACTGTAGCATCATTAAAGTGAATCAATTTATGTGCATGGTGATGAAATATGCATTGCTTACGATAATTCCAAAAAAAAAACTATTATATCTACTTCAATTTTCTCTCAAGTTTTCTTTAGTTACATTAATTGTAGGTCCCTTTTTGTTTATTTTATAACCACTATTGTATAAGTATTTTTAAAAATCTCTTTTTAGTATTTTATCCTTATTAGGATATAATAAGTAACATTCTTTTATTGCTTGTTCTATTTCTTCTTCACTGACGCCATCTAATTATATTTTAGCCATTTTATTATTATTGACTTTACCTGTAAGCTCTTGAATGGGAGTGACAGAACATGTATTCTGATGATGTTACATGATTATCAGGTAATTTCCTTTTACTTTCATTATTATTAAGATTAGATTTGTTTAGCATTAAATTCATCAACAATAAAGGAACCTACTGTTTGTAATATTTAATATCTACAATTTCACATTATATATATATATATATATATATATATATATATATATATATATATATGTGAAATTGTAGATATTAAATATTAAATATTAAATATATATATATATATATATATATATATAATGTGAAATTGTAGATATTAAATATTAAATATTACAAACAGTAGGTTCCTTTATTGTTGATGAATTTAATGCTAAACAAATCTAATCTTAATAATTATGAAAGTAAAAGGAAATTACCTGATAATCATGTAACATCATCAGAATACATGTTCTGACACTCCCATTCAAGAGCTTACAGGTAAAGTCAATAATAATAAAGTGGCTAATATATATATATATATATATATATATATATATATATATATATATATATATATATATTCGTCTGTATTTTATATAGACACCATTGATTTAATTGGTTTTCTAGCTCTATCACCAACTCCAACAACATAACTTTCTTAAGTACATCTGCTGTAAAAATATAAATTACATCATTCCACCTTGTTTTAAATTTGTTGAATTTTACCATTCTTACCTTTATAATCTTCATTTTTTCTCATTCTAATTCTATGGCAGCCTGGCTTTGCTCTTCTTCTATTTTAGTTTATTTTCAAATGCAACTATGAGTTGTCCTCTTTACACTCCTGAAAATTGAAATAAGAACACCGTGAATTCATTGTCCCAGGAAGGGGAAACTTTACTGACACATTCCTGGGGTCAGATACATCACATGATCACACTGACAGAACCACAGGCACATAGACACAGGCAACAGAGCATGCACAATGTCGGCACTAGTACAGTGTATATCCACCTTTCGCAGCAATGCAGGCTGCTATTCTCCCATGGAGACGATCGTAGAGATGCTGGATGTAGTCCTGTGGAACGGCTTGCCATGCCATTTCCATCTGGCGCCTCAGTTGGACCAGCGTTCGTGCTGGACGTGCAGACCGCGTGAGACGACGCTTCATCCAGTCCGAAACATGCTCAATGGGGGACAGATCCGGAGATCTTGCTGGCCAGGGTAGTTGACTTACACATTCTAGAGCACGTTGGGTGGCACGGGATACATGCGGACGTGCATTGTCCTGTTGGAACAGCAAGTTCCCTTGCCGGTCTAGGAATGGTAGAACGATGGGTTCGATGACGGTTTGGATGTACCGTGCACTATTCAGTGTCCCCTCGACGATCACCAGTGGTGTACGGCCAGTGTAGGAGATCGCTCCCCACACCATGATGCCGGGTGTTGGCCCTGTGTGCCTCGGTCGTATGCAGTCCTGATTGTGGCGCTCACCTGCACGGCGCCAAACACACATACGACCATCATTGGCACCAAGGCAGAAGCGACTCTCATCGCTGAAGACGACACGTCTCCATTCGTCCCTCCATTCACGCCTGTCGCGACACCACTGGAGGCGGGCTGTACGATGTTGGGGCGTGAGCGGAAGACGGCCTAACGGTGTGCGGGACCGTAGCCCAGCTTCATGAAGACGGTTGCGAATGGTCCTCGCCGATACCCCAGGAGCAACAGTGTCCCTAATTTGCTGGGAAGTGGCGGTGCGGTCCCCTACGGCACTGCGTAGGATCCTACGGTCTTGGCGTGCATTCGTGCGTCGCTGCGGTCCGGTCCCAGGTCGACGGGCACGTGCACCTTCCGCCGACCACTGGCGACAACATCGATGTACTGTGGAGACCTCACGCCCCACGTGTTGAGCAATTCGGCGGTACGTCCACCCGGCCTCCCGCATGCCCACTATACGCCCTCGCCCAAAGTCCGTCAACTGCACATACGGTTCACGTCCACGCTGTCGCGGCATGCTACCAGTGTTAAAGACTGCGATGGAGCTCCGTATGCCATGGCAAACTGCCTGACACTGACGGCGGTGGTGCACAAATGCTGCGCAGCTAGCGCCATTCGACGGCCAACACCGCGGTTCCTGGTGTGTCCGCTGTGCCGTGCGTGTGATCATTGCTTGTACAGCCTTCTCACAGTGTCCGGAGCAAGTATGGTGGGTCTGACACACAAGTGTCAATGTGTTCTTTTTTCCATTTCCAGGAGTGTATTTTCGTAATTCATTTTCACTGTATTTTCTAGTCCATTGTGAAATATCATTTGTTACCGTTTTTTCCATTTTTTTTACTTTACTAGATGCTAAAATTAAACTGTATAATACAGGTTTCTCAATAAATTTTTAGAATTATCCATATCTGCAATGGACATGCATCCCATTGACAAATAGCTCATTAGAGAAGGACTGCGAGCTCAGATTAGGGAAGGATGTGGAGGAAATTGGCTGTGCCCTTTAAATGGAACCGTCCTGGCTTTTGCCTGAAGCAATTCAGGGCAATCACAGAAAATCTAAATCTCGATGACCAGGCATGAGTTTGAACTGTCATCTTCCCAAATGCGAATCCAACATGCTAACGTCAGCGCCACCTCACTCCGAGTAAATTCTCTAAAAAATTGTTTCTTACTCATCATCACTGTGTTTAAAAGGGTTATGTGCATGATAATCTTCTACTATTTCATTAACATGTGTACTTTAAGTCATAGATTATTTCTTTCATCAATGAACTTGCAGCTAACTGTAGAAAATGACTATGGGAGATTTTATGTATCACTAAAAATGTTATGTAACAAAATTTCTTTCATAAAAATTATTAGTTTTTAGTTTTATTTATTTTTCAGACACATCACATAATATTTATAAATATAAATTACAGAAATTAGAACACACTATTAGCTTTTAATTTTTTTCTAGTATATTTCTTTCTCTTACATCAATGATATTAAACTAAAAAGTTCAAGTCGTGTCGAATTCTCAAATTCAGAAGTCAATTGGCAATTTTAATTTGCAAGACTATACAAAAGGTGGTTATGGGACAATCTGTAGACAACTTTTTAAGAGTATCATAAAAAACATGTAGTTTTAAGTGATTTCTTTGTATATGTGGAAACATTTTTGATGTGATGCTCCAGGTAGATATGAAATTGACTGCAATGATTAACATTCATAATATTATAATCAATGGAAAATTATGAGCAAACTCAGTGTGATAAGACATGTATTAACTCACAATAAGTTTCTATTGTTTTTAGTTAAATTCATATTCTGGAGGTAAGCTTACTAGTAAATATAAAAATTGTATTTGGGAAGACAACAAAAGAATACATATAGCATTATCCAAATTGAGTTCGAACTTATCATAGCAAATAAATAAATGTTTAGATGTACAGAAATTAAAAATTTCCAACGATTTTACTCAAATTCATCATCAATAGTCAAATATTTAAGCAAATGTAAAAGCTGTATCCCAGAAATTATCAAAAATCTTAAAAAATTGCGATAGAGCTTAAATTAACCTAATCTAGTAATACCTAAAGTTTTGGCCCCATTACTTAGAAATTGGCTCAAAATTATTCATTTATTTTATATTTTCATAATCAGTATTTCTCATTTTCTTAAAAAAAGGTTTTCCCTTATAAACTTTGAGCAAATTGAGACAGTTCATGATTGTTAATCTCTGTGATTTTTGTGAGAGATACAAAATTATTGGACTTAGTAATGGTATAATTGCTTTTATAACCAAGCATTGTGATGTTAAGAAAAATATTTTGAGACTTGTTCTCATTTTGAAATTAGAAATAATGAAAATTTAATATGATGAAAGTAAGGAATTGTAAAAGATATTTTCGATCCCTACAAATATAGCCAGGAAACAAAAAATAGAAAAATGGTTAATCACATTCTAATCAATGAACAATTCGAAATTAGATTACAGACTATAAATTTAAACAACAATGTTAACCTCATTGATCCCAAATTCTTTAGTAATGCATCATGTACTAAGTTATGAAAAAGAGAAAGAAATAAACTTCCATAATGGACTGAAAGTTAATTTTATACTTTTCGTGATATTAAAATAAAAATCATCCGATTCTGAAGAAAGAATAGTTTTAAAATATCAACTATATAATTACAATCATGAATGAAATAAATTTGGTCAAAAGTTACAAATATGATGAAATTGAAAATATTTCAGGAATGTCTGAATTTCGAGCTCAAGGGTCTAGTTGGAGTCTAAATTATTCGATTACAGTCAGTCATTAATAATTACATTACATTAAGATGTCCATCTTCCATCGAATTACGAGAAATTATAAAAAATAAAAAAGCTTATGCTAGTATCAATAATAATGAAATAAAAAGAAGCCAGTGGTGTGTAAAAACCTGCATTTTCTCCTGTACATAAAAACGTGGACACAGTTACATAATATAAAAATGTAACAAATTTCAATTTCTCATTATAGTTGAAGATTTCCAGAAACTGAGACTAAAATTAATGTATCTATTAATGATTATTCAATTGATGAAAGATACCAAGTATAGTCATTGAAAACAACTAAGTGTAAACAAGACAACCAAATTACATTCAAATCCTTTAAAGATGAAAGTAATCACATATTGCTGAATAAAAAAGCTGACACAATTAGTTCTAGCTCATTGAAAACAACATGCAGGTGTATAAATTATTTATTATATCTGTTTTACAAATTTTAACCACAAAAAAATTGAACAAACATAATGAAAGTTGTTTAGTTAACATAGCGTTAAAAGCTGAATTATCAGTTAAAATTTGTTGTATAGGTTTTAGAAGTTATCGAGATCACAATGAAAGTTCCATTTGTCATTTATGCTGAAATTTGGAACTTTGTTTTTAATGATGAATAATTTTCAAGCTGATCCTGAAAAGTAATATACAATGAATTATCAAAAACTTGAAACAAGTGATTTTTATTGTACTTTAATGATTTGAATGTACAGTACAAAGATATAGTTGCATATAGAGGACCACAAAAATTTATTAAATGTTTAAAAGAATACAGCAAAGAAACTGGTATTTTATATTCTGCAATTGAAGAAATGGAATAGTTAAACTGTGAAAAAACAATCGTTTTATGCTAAATCATTAACATATTCATTATGTCAATTTCATTATTCACAAAAAAACAAAAAAATGCATCATCATGCTTGCTAAACTGTGATAATTTGTAGATTCATTATGTAATAACATTAATTATAAACCAAAGTATCCAGTTTTCTTTGGCAATTTAGTTATATAAGCTCCCATAATATAAAGCCCATTTGTTTGTAACTCTCATGGTTATGATGTAGATGAAATAAATTGAATCCTTAACAATGAAGATAGATGTATTTTTTTGGTAAAAAGGCAGAAAATTAGAAAATGAGGTTCATTGAAACATTTATATTTATTGTTTCAAGTCTCAATATACTTTCATCAAATTAAGGGAAGAATTAGTGACGAAAGTCAGAATACTTTTCCCAGAATTTCCAGTCAGTTTAGTAATTAAAAAAGGCATGGGGAAAAAAATTTAAGAAATCTACCTACCACTGACACATAAATTCCTTAATAAAGAGAATTAATGTTGTTGTGATGGGAAGATAATAACCGTGAAAACTTGATATAAGAAAACTTGGTGAAAGTCAGGAATTATATCTCAGAACTGATATTTTTTTATCTCATGTTTCTGAAAATTTTTGAGAAACTTGTACAGAAGTGATGATTTTCTTCCACCTTGGTATTTTGTAGTGGCAGGTTTAGGTTGAGTAAACATAAATTCCAATTATTAGATGATTATGATATGATATTTACGTTTGAAAGAGGTATTAGACATGGTATACCTGAATATTGTAATAGATATGTAAAAACAAGTAACAAATATTTGAAAGATTTAGATTAAAAGAAAAATCCAATTATTTAACATATATAGAAGAAAATAATGGGCTATGAGTCAATATTTACCATATTGAAATTATGAGAAGAAAAATAAATCAGATTTTGGTGTGATAAATGTCCAAAAAATGTAACTGATAAACATAGAGATTCACCATTAGCTTCTGAAAATAAAAATATTTAAGGACCATTTTGAATGATATAAATAATTACACAGTTCGTTTTAGAGATATTAAATAGCTTTTCTCTAGGAACGAAGTTAACAAAAATACACTTAAATCTATACTCGACGTTAACAAATTTTTCTTCTTCAGAAACGCTTTCCTTGCCACTGCCAGCGTACATTTTATATCCTCTCTACTTCGACCATCATTAGTTATTTTCCTCCCCTAATAGCAAAACTCATTTAGCACTTCAAGCTTCTCATTCCCTAATCTAATACCCTCAGGATCACCCGATTTAATTCGACTACATTCCATTATCCTCATTTTGCTTTTGTTGATGTTCACCTTATATCCTCCTTTCAACACACTGTCCATTCCGTTCAGCTGCTCTTCCAGGTCCTTTGCTGTCTCTGACAGAACTACAATGTCATCGGCGAACCTGAAAGTTGTTATTTCTTTTCCATGGATTTTAATTCTTACTACGAATTTTTCTTTTGTTTTCTTTACTGCTTGCTCGATATACAGATTGAATAACATTGGGGATGTGCTAGAACCCTGTCAGACTCCCTTCCCAACCACTGCTTCCCTTCCATGCCCCTCGACTCTTATAACTGCCATCCGGTTTCTGTACAAATTGTAAATGGCCTTTCACTCCCTGTATTTTACCCCTGCCACCTTCAGAATTTGAATAAGAGTATTCCAGTCAACATTGTCAAAAGCTTTCTCTAAGTTTGCAAATGCTAGAAACGTAGGTTTGCCTTTCCTTAATCTATTTTTTAAAATAAGTCGTAGGGTCAGTATTGCCTCGCGCCTTCCAACATTTCTACAGAATACAAACTGACCTTCCCCGAGGTCAGCTTCTACCAGTTTTTCCATTCGTCTGTAAGGAATTCATGTTACTATTTTGCGGCTGTGGCTTATTAAACTGATAGTTCGGTAATTTTCACAACTATCAGCCCCTGCTTTCTTTGGGATTGGAATTATTATATTCTTCTTGAAGTCTGAGGGTATTTCGCCTGTCTCATACATCTTGCTCACCAGATGGTAGAGTTTTGTCAGGGCTGGCTCTCCCAAAGCTATTCGTAGTTCTAATGGAATGTTGTCTGCTCCCGGGCCCTTGTTTCGACTTAAGTATTTCAGTGCTCTGTCAAACTCTTCACGCAGTATCATATCTCTCATTTGATCTTCATATATATCCTCTTCCATTTCCATAATATTGTCCTCAAGAACATCGCCCTTGTATAGACCCTCTATATACTCCTTCCAACTTTCTGCTTTCCCTTCTTTGCTTAGAATTGGGTTTCCATCTGAGCTCTTGATATTCATGCAAGTGGTTCTCTTTTCTCCAAAGGACTCTTTAATTTTCCTGTAGGCAGTATCTATCTTACCCCTAGTGATATGCGCCTCTACATCCTTATATTTGTCCTCTAGCCATCCCTACTTAGCCATTTTGCACTTCCTGTCGATCTCATTTTTGAGACGTTTGTATTCCATTTTGCCTGCTTCATTTACTGCATTTTTGTATTTTCTCTGTTCATCAATTAAATTCAGTATCTCTTCTGTTACCCAAGGATTTCTATTAGCTCTCGTCTTTTTACCTACTTGATCCTCTGCTGCCTTCACTATTTTATCTCTCAAAGCTACCCTCTTCTTCTACCGTATTTCTTTCCCCCATTCATGTCAATCGTTCCCTGATGCTTTCCCAGAAACTCTCTACAACCTCTGGTTCTGTCAGTTTATCCAGGTCCGATCTCTTTAAATTCCCACCTTTTTGCAGTTTCTTTAATTTTAATCTACAGTTCATAACCATTACATTGTGGTCAGAGTCCACATCTGCCCCTGGAAATGTCTTGCAACTTAAAATCTGGTTCCTAAATCTCTGTCTTACCATTATATAATCTATCTGAAACCTGTCAATATCTCCAGGCTTCTTCCATGTATTCAACCTTCTTTTATGATTCTTGGACGAAGTGTTAGCTATAATTAAGTTATGTTCTGTGCAAAATTCTACCAGGCGGCTTCCTCTTTTATTCCTTACCCCCATTCCATATTCACCTACTACGTTTCCTTCTCTTCCCTTTCCTACTATCGAATTCCAGTCACCTTCATCATACATTTCATCACTCTCTTCATCATATGCGGAGCTTAGTCAGCAAATAAACTTGTGCTACTGTGGTAGCGTGGACTTTGTATCTGTCTTGCACACAATAATGCGTTCACTATGCTGTTTGTAGTAGCTTACCCGCATTCCTACTTTTTTATTCATTATTAAACCTACTCCTGCATTACCCCGTTTTGATTTTGTATTTATAACCCTGTATTCACCTGACCAGAAGTCTTGTTCCTCCTGCCACCGAACTTCACTAATTCCCACTATATCTAACTTTAAGCTACCCATTTCCCTTTTTAAATTTTCTAACTTACCTGCCCGATTAAGGGATCTGACGTCCCACGCTCCGACCCTTAGAACGCCAGTTATCTTTCTCCTGATAACAACGTCCTCCTGAGTAGTCCCCGCCCGGAGATCCGAATGGGGGACTATTTTACCTCCGGAATATTTTACCCAAGAGGACGCCATCATCATTTAACCATACAGTAAAGCTGCATGCCCTCGGGAAAAATTGCGGCTGTAGTTTCCTCTTGCTTTCAGCCGTTCGCAGTACCAGCACAGCAAGGCTGTTTTGGTTAGTGGTACAAGGCCAGATCAGTCAATCATCCAGACTGTTGCCCCTGCAACCACAGAAAAGGCTGCTGCCCCTGTTCAGGTACCACACGTTTGTCTGGCCACTCAACAGATACCCCTCCGTTGTGGTTGCACCTACGATACTGCTATCGGTATCGCTGAGGTACGCAAGCCTCCCCACCAACGGCAAGGTCCAGTGTTCGGGAGGGGGGGGGGAAGGGGGGGGACATATTTGTCCTTATCTTTGTTGGTAAATTCTCATCCACCATTTAAATTCTGGTAAATCTGGAAGGCATTTGGCAACCTCAACATTTGGTTCTGATGTGACTTCTTCTGTCTGCCTTCTTTTGATGAGTGGGCTAAATATTTCCTTTTCAGGACCTACTATAATAACATGTTCTCTTTCACTTCCCCTGCTATAGTTCTTGCTGGAGACATGACTTGGTACAGAACTTTAGTATGAATCGCCAGTAATACGAGAACATTCCGATAAATCTTCTTATATCATGAATGTGCTGAGGAATCAGGCAATCTGTGACCGTTCTTATTTTTATCTGGATCAGGGTGGACTCCATCGCTATTATCGAGGTGCCCTATTTCTTCCATTTCTTTGGCTAGGAAAGGTACTTTTATGAGAGGAGGTGGAGCACTCCAGTGTGAACACATTTTAACAGTTATCAGTTGGTGTAGCTGTTCTTTTAGTGTTTTGGAGAAAAGATAGTGTCTTCCACAAAGCGCACTCCAGTGTGAACACATTTTAATACAGTTATCAGTTGGCGTAGCTGTTCTTTTAGTGTCTTCCAGAAAAGATAGTGTCTTCCACAAAGCAAAATTCATTGTAGATTTAAGACGTCGGAAGTCGGAACAGGTTGTCCATCATGGACCCGTAATCTTCGATAAGGCGCGTACTGCTTATGGGTTACCGAAGATACATAAGGATGGGACGCCATTTCGCCTTATTCTGTCCACAATAGGTTCTCCAACATACAAGCTAGCGAAGTACTTGCCCAAGCTCCTCGCTCCGCATGTGGGACACTGCGAACATCATACAAAAACCTCAGCAGAATTTATCAGCAGAATCAACCGTCTACGCCTTAGTGAGGATGATATTATGGTCTGATTTGATGTAGTGGTGCTGTTAACGAATGTGCCTATCAAAGACGTCTTGGACCTAATTTTTCAGTACTTTGTAAGTGACGTGGTCGAGCTATTTAGACACTCTTACGTCCTCCTATTTCGTGTACAACGACCAGTATTACGATCAGACAGACGGCGTAGCAGTGGGTAGCTCGTTGGCTCCAGCTGTTGCAAACCTCTTCATGGAGAATTTTGAGGATATTGCCATAGATACTGCGCCATTAAAGCCGAAGTGTTTCTTTCGATACGTCGACGACACATTCGTCATTTGGGCACACGGACGCGAAAACTAGACGAGTTTTAGGAACACCTCAATGGCATCAACAGTAATATCCAGTTCACCATGGAGGTGGAAAAAGATAATGCATTGCACTTCCTCGACGTCCTTGTCCACCGTAAACGAAAAAGGTGCCTTGACCATAGCGTCTATAGAGAACCCACCCACACAGACCTGTACCTGCACGCCACCAGCCATCATCATCCAGCACAGAAGCCCACAGTATTTGCCGACTCAAAACATGCCCATATATGGCAATGTCAAGGGCACCAGTGACGTCACAGCCGGCAGCTAGCGTATATAAGGGCGCACCAACAGCCCACTGGCAGTAATACCACTTGACAATGGCCAAGGAGTGCTTGGTCGTAAGCTCGTGTAGTTTTAAGCAATTGACGTGGTTGGAAACCCGAGAACATTTTATTCAATGTTATCGCCGCGAGACTCTGCATTCATAAGAGACGTAAACTATTTGATAATCCAAAAGTAACAAAACTGTATCGTTATAGAACCCCTGATGATGTCTTAGAACAATAAAAAGGCGAAACGTATCTGGGAAAAATAAATTAAGTGGCACCAGGAAGAGACGGTTTTATTTACAAAACAAGTATGACCACCATTTGTTTGAAGGTGACCAAATGGAATTACTTTGAACTCATAGACCGTGCCAGCAGCTATGAAGGTAGTCTTTTCCCAGTAGGCCTCAACAAACTTGATTTGCCAGTAGCCTTTCTGCTTGCCCACAGTTGATGGTAGTTGACGCAGGAGCACCATATGCCACCTTCTGTCATTACAAGGACCAAGGAAAGGTCCTAGGACTGTCTGAAGATTCAGTGATATCATTTTGCAACATTTTCGTTACCTCCTTCCGGATTATCTGTCATTTAGCTTTCTGGGTAATTGCTGAATGATCCCCAGTGTTGACAAAATATTTTACATGGGCTGTCTGGTCTCTAATTTCTCCGCTCTGGATTTGTAAGCACATGAAAACTATGGCAGGACAGCTAGTTCCGACGTTGTTCTTCAGTCAGGCCAGCTCCTTTTGACATTTTGATAGTAGTTTGCACCGATGTATAGCATGTAGTGATAGCAGAGCACAATCATTCAGTGATTGCACAAAGTGCCCTTCCTGGAGTAGTTTGGCTGTTCCTACACACATCCCTTTAGGTACGAGATGGGGCTGCTCATGACAGAACTGTTCTGATGGTTGACGACTGGCGGCGCAGTGGACGTCGAAAACTCATATTCTTTCTCTGCAATAGCGTACAACCTAACCGTCCTGTCCGCAGTGGAAACAAACTAGCGTTATACTTGGCCGAGGAGCTGGTTGTACCTGTGTTCGAATGCTGAGTTGTCGTTGAACGGCGTGGGCATAAGTTCGAGTTGGCCGAGTTCATTCTTACTGCTGCATTTGATTGGCGGCTGAGAGTGGTACTAAAGACTGATACAACAGTTCTTCAACATTCTCTACTGTCTCTTGACGTATACAGCTGACACTGGTGGCTGCTATTTCTTGCTTATTCTCCCAATTGCTCATATACCGATATATCTCTTCTCTGTTTTGCTGTTGCATGGGAGAGATCAGGTCCTGATGGCCTTCCACAACTGTCATAAGGATCAAATGGTTCAAATGGCTCTGAGCACTATGTGACTTAACTTCTCAGATCATCAGTCCCCTAGAACTTAGAACTACTTAAACCTAACTAACCTAAGGACATCACACACATCCATGCCCGAGGCAGGATTCGAACCGGTGACCGTAGCAGTCGCGCAGTTCCAGACTGTAGCGCCTAGAACCGCTCGGCCACTCCTGCCGACCCATAAGGATCACATTCAGGATTCCGTCATACACTTTTCTGTTGCTGTCCTCGACGTCTGCTATACTTCCACAGCCTGGATTATTCTATGACTGAATAAACTGCTTTGCCCACTTGATGAATTCTTTGTCTTTGTGACATCCTTGACATGAAGAGCCTGGCACTTATCCCTTGCGGCTCTTTTCGTCAAGTATGATACTACGCCGGCTTCTGACATATTCGTATTTACAATCTGGCATAGAGCTAAAAAATTCCGTATGTAAGACTATCGTTTCTCTGTGCTGTGAGCTGTGCTCTTCGATTGTTCCTCCGTTAAGCGGACTTGCTACCAATTTTTACCAAATTTCTACTTCAGTTTGGCCTGGAATTTGTCCCAAATTCAAATGGCTCTGAGCACTATGGGACTTAACTTCTGAGGTCATCAGTCCCCTAGAACTTAAAACTACTTAAACCTAACTAACCTAAGGACATCACACACATCCATGCCCAAGGCAGGATTCGAACCTGCGACCGTAGCGCTCGCGCAGTTACAGAGTGTAGCGCCTAGAACCACTCGGCCACTCCGACGGCAATTTCTCCCAGCTATGGAGCTTCTCTTCGTGGTTCTCGAACCACTGCTGGGCTGTGCCGTCCGAGTAAAAGTGCACTTTCACCAAACAGATCATGTCATCCCAAATGTTGTATCTTGCGAGTCGGTAGAAGGCTTCGAGCGATTTCGTCAGGTCCTGACCAGCAGCTCCAGAAAACATTGATGGACGCCTGACTGGCAGATGACTTGCTGCTGTTTTGGAAACTATTGACTTCCTAAATACACGGCCTTTGGGAACGGTATACTACTTGTATTCCGGTTCCCACTACCTTAAGCGACGGCTTCAACAGTGCTGAAATGGAACCACGGTGATGTGTATATTTTGAAGTATCTAGCGTCTGCATCAAAGAATGTCACGTCGCAACCATAATCAAGTCCAGACCTAAAAACAGGGTCGTCAATGAAATACAACACATACCACTGTAAGCAAATTTATTACGAACCTCGACGTACATACAGAACAAAACTCAGTTCCTAGATGGAGAGCGCTGCTATTTATTCAGATATTGAACATTACAGAATATGCAAATATTATAAACATAGTCCGCAGCTCGTGGTCGTGCGGTAGCGTTCTCGCTTCCCACGCCCGGGTTCCCGGGTTCGATTCCCGGCGGGGTCAGGGATTTTCTCTGCCTCGTGATGACTGGGTGTTGTGTGATGTCCTTAGGTTAGTTAGGTTTAAGTAGTTCTAAGTTCTAGGGGACTAATGACCATAGCTGTTAAGTCCCATAGTGCTCAGAGCCATTTGAACCATTTTTTTATTATAAACATAAGAAGTTCTGCGAACGTTCCAGCAATGACAAATACTAAATAATAAATAACTGCCGATGGTCCGGTTTTAAATGGTGACCTGCAGCATACAAGAGGGCGACGCTAACTGAGACGCTGCACTGAACACAGTACAATGTCGACAATCATTTTTGCATCACGTCTTCTTTGCCTTCCTTGCCCCTTCTTATGCGCCTCCCTGCCCGCGATGTCTGCTTCCCCCATAGATCACCATTATTACTCAGGCGCTAAGTCGCTGCTGCTGAAACGGTTATTCTTCGCATTTTTCTGTCCCTGTTAGTACATGTCGCTGAAACGAATATCGCATTAGACTAACGTGGAACAGCTCTATCGAATGGTTGCGAAAAATATCGCATTTTTGTTTTACTTATTTATTTCTTTTTGCAACTGGAAACATACAAGCGCTTTCTTTCCATTGGTACTGGGCGTCAAATGAAAAGTGTGATGACCTGTCTTTGGTCTGGCCGACTGTATCTACTTACTGCAAAAACAATATTGAAAATACAATTCTAAACAAAAGAGAAAATGTGCCAGATGTCTGTTAGGAGAAGCACCCTGTATATTATTTTGCAATTCGTTCTGATTTCTTAATAATTTTACTAGACGGTAAACGAAAGCATCGTCTGCAATCTTATAATTAATATCGATTAAAAACAGCAGACGCCTACAACCCTTGGAGAATCCCAGACATAATATCGGTTTCACGTAATGCCTTCCCGTCAGTTACGACGGACTGTGATCTTCCTGACAAGAAATCACGAATCCAGTCTCATAGATGAGACGATATACCGTAGCCTTCAATTTTATTACAAGCCACTTCTAAGAAACGGTGCCAAAAGCCCTCTGGAAATCAAGATATACAGAATCAAGTTGACTCCTGTCGATAGCATCCATTATTTACTGGTAATAAAGAGGCAGTCCTGTTTCACTGGAAAGAGATGTTCTGAATTCGTGCTTGTTATATCTCAACAGATCGTTTTCGTCAAGGTATTTCATAATATTGGAATACAGCACAACTTCCAAATTCTACTATTTACAAAACACTGCTTTCCACTTACCAGACAATATTACCGGAAATACCCAGATGAACCTGTCCATACCACTAATCTAGCAGCCTGAATAGTCTTTAGAAACGCAAACAACTGCCAGCGTAACCTACTTACAAGGGAACGCTCCAATCCAACGTCTCCAAACCTGCCCTGAAATATTTTATACAGAAGGAATGCAGCGAAAAAAACAGTGTCAAAATTTTAGCTGCTATGACACACTGCAAGCATTTTTTTAAAAAAAAGTGTCGAAAACTGTCAAATTCATAGCTTATCAGGTGCTTGAGAACACCTATCGAGGTTGTAGCGGACAGCACATGCACAACACAGCAGACACCATAGCATTAGTTGACAGCACACAGGTAAACAGATAACGTGGCACAACGCCATCATAATTTGTAAAGCCAATTTCAGATTCCTTTCTTAGTTTCTGTGATACAATTCACAGTTAATATTTGCTCAAATTTGCAATTCATTTAATATCCATAATAGTTAGCACCTACATTTGCGGTGTCCCTGAGCGTTCACGATGGTGTTTAAACTGAATTAATTTTCTTTGTGATTTCTTCGTAAGTGCTTGCTAACAGCATCTGCCTTTGTACATATTCCAAAGTTTCACAGTTAATGTGGTTTCGAATTGATGTCCCCTACCTTGCAAAGATGTAATATTAAGAATATGGTACGCAATCGAAATCATTTACTTCTCCTGAAGCCCTAGATACATGTTCTTTATTTGTTATTTTCTAGGACATTCATGGTGTTGACATTTCGTTAGAAACTGTGGTAACATTAGATGAAACAGAAAAGTCTGTATTATGTGTGGTTTGAACGATAACTGTTGTGCTCATTGAAGTGCATACCAAAAGTGTAGTACCTACCTGGCCCAAAGAAATCACGTACAGTATTAGCTTTCCGAGACAAAGGAAAGACTGTAAATGTTTTGATTAAACGAAGAATGGAGAAAATGCTTAAAGTTAAGCAGTGCGCAAAGCCGGCTTCATTTCGTAAAACCTGAACGTGAACTGTATATATGGAAGAAATACACTCCTGGAAATGGAAAAAAGAACACATTGACACCGGTGTGTCAGACCCACCATACTTGCTCCGGACACTGCGAGAGGGCTGTACAAGCAATGATCACACGCACGGCACAGCGGACACACCAGGAACCGCGGTGTTGGCCGTCGAATGGCACTAGCTGCGCAGCATTTGTGCACCGCCGCCGTCAGTGTCAGCCAGTTTGCCGTGGCATACAGAGCTCCATCGCAGTCTTTAACACTGGTAGCATGCCGCGACAGCGTGGACGTGAACCGTATGTGCAGTTGACGGACTTTGAGCGAGGGCGTATAGTGGGCATGCGGGAGGCCGGGTGGACGTACCACCGAATTGCTCAACACGTGGGGCGTGAGGTCTCCACAGTACATCGATGTTGTCGCCAGTGGTCGGCGGAAGGTGCACGTGCCCGTCGACCTGGGACCGGACCGCAGCGACGCACGGATGCACGCCAAGACCGTAGGATCCTACGCAGTGCCGTAGGGGACCGCACCGCCACTTCAAAGCAAATTAGGGACACTGTTGCTCCTGGGGTATCGGCGAGGACCATTCGCAACCGTCTCCATGAAGCTGGGCTACGGTCCCGCACACCGTTAGGCCGTCTTCCGCTCACGCCCCAACATCGTGCAGCCCGCCTCCAGTGGTGTCGCGACAGGCGTGAATGGAGGGACGAATGGAGACGTGTCGTCTTCAGCGATGAGAGTCGCTTCTGCCTTGGTGCCAATGATGGTCGTATGCGTGTTTGGCGCCGTGCAGGTGAGCGTCACAATCAGGACTGCATACGACCGAGGCACACAGGGCCAACACCCGGCATCATGGTGTGGGGAGCGATCTCCTACACTGGCCGTACACCACTGGTGATCGTCGAGGGGACACTGAATAGTGCACGGTACATCCAAACCGTCATCGAACCCATCGATCTACCATTCCTAGACCGGCAAGGGAACTTGCTGTTCCAACAGGACAATGCAAGTCCGCATGTATCCCGTGCCACCCAACGTGCTCTAGAAGGTGTAAGTCAACTACCCTGGCCAGCAAGATCTCCGGATCTGTCCCCCATTGAGCATGTTTGGGACTGGATGAAGCGTCGTCTCACGCGGTCTGCACGTCCAGCACGAACGCTGGTCCAACTGAGGCGCCAGGTGGAAATGGCATGGCAAGCCGTTCCACAGGACTACATCCAGCATCTCTACGATCGTCTCCATGGGAGAATAGCAGCCTGCATTGCTGCGAAAGGTGGATATACACTGTACTAGTGCCGACATTGTGCATGCTCTGTTGCCTGTGCCTATTGAAAGGTCTCTGTTGGATTCCTTTCATGTTTGATTTCTTAAATCTGTTGTCATTTATGGAATAAATTCCTCTTCTAAATTTACTTTGGCGTTTCTGACTATCTGGGAGGAGACTGAGTAGTGGAACGTGTTACTTTTACACGTAAACAAGAACGATCTGTCACACTACTACACTTTAAAACACAGTTTATATGTAATTCATGTCACACAGTCTCATACGGAACCTACATCCGCTTTCTTTTATATACTGTATATGATAAGATACTGTCATCCCCCTTCCCTTCTGTGTGAGAGGATGAATGATCAAATGTGTTTGTAGTTGCATGCTTGAGGGTAGCAGACAAGCCTGTCTGCTAGAGAACAGTAGGACCAACGTCGGAACAGGTAGCTACGCTTCCTAAAAGCAAAGAGGTTTCTATCCTTAGTATGGTTCTGTCCGGCCGTTGTCATGTTGGTATAGGAAGCTGCCCCTCTGGCCACTTCCGTTTGTCTTTGTGAGCCACCCTCAGGAAACACGCTCGGCAGTAGGCAGTTGCAGGGTGGCCGTGGCGAGCGTCTGAAGTGGTAAGATCTCCGGCTAAGCGCGTGTCTGCTAAGTCCATAGGACAATGGATTTGTTAAGTTCAGCCTAACTGAAAATTTAATCATCTTTATTTCGGTTTTAACTCTAAAATATCTAAGGTTATCTTAAATTGCAGCGTAGTGTAATTCTCGTGTGAAGTTCAGATTATTTTGGGGTAGTTGCTTCGTCATTACTTTGCGAGTAAAGTGGAACCACGTGTTGATCAGTAACTCTAACTAAGTTCATCAGTCTTAAATGTGAATGCTTGTGTGATTATAACGTCTCGTCTTGACAATATTTTACAATATAACAACTTTTCTTTATGCTTTTCTTTATGTTCAACCCACGTGGAGTGTACTTTGCGAGACCAGTACCACGTGCTTATATAACTGTTTGACCCATCAGGTTAATAGTAAGACGTTAGTAACCAGTTCAAGGTTTTGCTTTTGTCAATTGCTTTTCGATCTAATGTATTTTAATTATCAAAATTATTGTGGAGTTGTACGCTTTGTGTAAACCAAGTTGACCACGTGGAGCATGTGGTGTAATCATCAAAGTAGCCCTCAGCTATTCTTTTTGGGAAGATTTCACAAAGAGTTAATATGAATTTAGTATACCAGTGTGTGGTAATTACATGACGGACAGGATTGTGGTATGAACGTAATTTCTTTGGGTAAAAACTGAATCTGTTGGTTGTGGTTAATTTCTTCTTGCTTATGTTTCAATGTTCTTCGTGAGTTATTTTATGAATGCAGTGTCGTATGCAGTCTCCCAATCTTGGCTCCATATTTTATGTGTTCCGTAAGATTACAATCTCACATTTTTCAATCGTAAATAAGGCACCAGCTCAGTTATAACTCACGTATAATATGCTGAAATTTCAATGAACAATCATAAAATAAATTTCCAAATATAAACTGATTTCTTTCTTTTTATTTAAATTCTCTTTATATATATATATATTACCGGTTTTGTATGACTATTAAAAGATTATCATTAATGTTAGTCTGCTTGGTAAACCTAGACTAAATATCTGATGAAACAGTTGCCCAGTAATCCACGGTTAACGTCCCCAGACAGATCACAGCTTTTAACCCGGTTTTATTG
This sequence comes from Schistocerca americana, assembly GCF_021461395.2. Classification (NCBI taxonomy): domain Eukaryota; kingdom Metazoa; phylum Arthropoda; class Insecta; order Orthoptera; family Acrididae; genus Schistocerca; species Schistocerca americana. The sequence continues at coordinate 474,229,567 of NC_060130.1, read as the reverse complement.
TCAGTCAGTACCGCTTTCATCATACCAAATTAAGTAGCAATATTACACATGGCGACCCTGTTCTGCGATTTCGCTAGACTCTGGAATCTCTGAAACGTTAGATTGCGAGCGTGTTATAATCTTAATTTTTTTTCTACAGGGCTCAAACAACTTCTGTGTTGTTTCCGAGCAGACTTTCAAAAGATTCACGGCGTTGTTGATCGGCGTTGCGGTGTTTGTCTTGTTTTGTTTTTTATATTTGTGTGTTTTATATGTCCGTGTGTTTTTTATTCTCGCTTGTATATTCCACTGTTTCGATCAAAGATAAAAATTTGTTTTGCATGTGAAAAAGTGTGTACTAGGTTGGGTATCTTTCGTGTGACTGTCGTAATTTTTGGGGGACACATTTATTGTGATTAGTGTGTTGCGTACTGAGTATAAATTGCACTAATGCAAACACGTAACCAAGCTAAAAGTAAGCGGTCCAACAACTTAAGCAACATGGACAAAGGGGATAATTTGATTTCCAATATTAACGCGTCGGGCGGTTCCGAAAATGCAATGGGGAATACTTCAGACGAAATGCAAAACAGCACGAACGGGCTCACAGCAGAGCCAGAAATAAATTTGCCTCCTACTAACCAAATTGATTTGGCAGAACTCATGAAAGCCTTATTGCAACAAAATAAAGAATCATCCGAAAAATCGATCCGCGAGCTAGGCGAACAAATGACGCAGAAATCGGAAAAATCGTTCCGAGAACAAAAAGAATCATCCGAAAAATCGATCCGCGAGCTAGGCGAACAAATGACGCAGAAATCAGAAAAATCGTTCCGAGAACAAAAAGAATCATCCGAAAAATCGATCCGCGAGCTAGGCGAACAAATAGACGAAAAACTAATCCAGCAGACAAATAAAGTCGACAAGTCGATGCAGAGAGTGTCCGATGATATCTCACAAAGAATAAACAATCTGGCAAGTGAAATAAAAAGTGATATTATGAAAGAATTAGGCCGTACATTTGAACAAATCGATGATCGTCTGCAAGCCTTAGAACAGAGCAAGAGGAGTCGCGATGCCGAATCTAAAGAAAGCGAAAAACGGCTACTTAGGAATTTCCAAGAGCTGAGGGAAGAATGCCAAAGGGAACATCAGCAGGTACTCTCGAGGGTCCAAGAGGCAGAAACGCATTGTCCCACGTCCGTTAGCAACACAATAGCGGACAACAGTTTAGCGATCCACGCGTTGGAACAGCAAGTAGAACAATTGAAGCAGACTGGGGCGGAGGACAAGAGACAAATAGATGATAAGATTGCGGCATTAGCGGACATTGTAGGCATGATGAAGCTGACGGAAAGCGAGAACAATACTACACTGGTAGCGGCCGCAGAGACCGAAGAAGTGCGTTCGCTTCTGAGATTTCAGAAGGGACAATTCGAAGTGAACAGGCAACACAAGGCTGTAACAGGCGAATTACAAGAACGCGTGGCGCATCTGGAAAACCGCATGGCGTGTGATTCCGAACTCGCCAATAGCACTAAAAATAGCCGTACGAACAGTGCAGAGAGGGACTCCGGCCACGAGGGAGATTTTGACGACAGGGAAGAATGTAATTTGAGGGGCAGACATAAAAAAAATAGAAACATTCAAGGGCCTCGACAGGAGGAAATGCGGGGATTTGATTTCAAACATTTCCTTACGGTAAGAAAGTTTGAGATATTCCGAAATTCGCAAAAAGGTATACATCCACGTGCATGGCTCGAGCAATTTGAGTTTTGTCTTCCCCCCGACTGGTCAAGTTCACATAAGATAGAATATATGTGTGGCTATTTGGAAGGCGAACCGGCGAGTCGCATGAGGTCGGCAGCGCGTCACTGCAACTCCACTCGGGAGTTTCGACAAGCCTTTCTCTCCGCCTATTGGTCGGAAGCGGCACAAGACAGGGTCAAACATGGCATAATTATGCTGCCAAATTTGAACCAGTCTGGTTTCGGCAGCCCGGCACGCCTATTCGACCACATGCTGCAGGCAAATCAATTTTTATACGACCCATACGGGCCTGCGGAACTAATTAGGATATGCATCACCAAATTGCCGATGCACTTGCGGCACGTCATTCTTGCGGGACGATGCAAAGAGGACGTGGAAACGTTTAAGACGCTTCTCCAAGAGTTGGAATACAATACAGGAGAATGCCCGCCTAATCAGGCACAAAGTTATTACGGGGCACAGCAGCGCGACCGCAGTCGTGGCCGTATTACTAATCAACGGCGTGACTGGTCGTCGCGACGCGAACGGAACAATAATCGGGACAGGCCGTATAGAAACTGGGGTGACAGTCGCGAACACAGGTGGAACAACAGAAATGATCGAGGACGTAGACAGAATCGTGAACGGAACAGTTACGGCAACCAGAATCGATACTACGGTGAACACGGTGGGAATAGGACTATAGGCAGAGCACCTCATGATGTTGAAATTCGGCCAGCTAACCCTAGACATAATCCAGCAAATGGAAATGAACAAAACCGGCAATGACAAACGATCAGCGCAGAAGGCGCCCAATCGGAAACAATGAACGACATGGCAAAGGAGTGCATACGGTATATAGAGAGGGAAGATATTAGAGAGGATTTGTTGCAAGAAACTACGAGTACTAAAATTTCGGGAGTAAATCCAGTCGTGACAGTTGCAGTAAACGAAATATGTTTTAAGTGTGTCATTGACACTGGAAGCCCTTTCTCGATAGTGAGCGAGGCAGCATTTCAAAAATGCGAAGGGACTGGGACTTGGCCCGTTTTTCAAGTGCGAGGAATTAAGGTGAAGGGCGCAATCTACGGTAAGAGCATAGAAATCCGAAGGCAAACTCGGCTTAATTTCACCTGCCAGGGAAGAGAGTTTGAGTACAACTTCTTTGTGCTCCCAATGCTGAATGTGGCAATGATTTTAGGAAATGACTTCATGAATGCCCACCATGCAGTAATTGACATGGGTGGAGGAGTAATGACAGTTCAAGTAGGGGATCAGCCAATTTGTTTAGAATTTGATGAATGCATATTACGTGCAGAGTCAGAAATTAGTTGCCTAAAATTTCAAGCTCAAACCGAGTCGCAACCCAGACTGGAGCTACTCGTGAACTATGTAAGTGAGTCGTGCTCTACGTCTGGTGAGCAGGGGAAAGATGTTGCTATTGCTGATGCACTGAGAAAGAGCATCGCGAGTGTCAGAACCACGGACAGGGAAAAGGAGAAATTGTATTGCCTACTTAGGAATCATGAACGGGTATTTTCTGAGACTCCGGGGGCTATTAAGGGTTTTACGTACCAATTCAGAGTACGTGACCATCAGAAGTTTTCTGTTAGACCATACCCTATTCCCGTGGCGTATAAAGCCCAGGTGGAGAAGGAAATAAACAAGATGTTAGAACAAGGAATAATTGAGCGGGCAGTAAGCTCGTACAACTCACCCTTGCTTGTCGTGCCAAAACGCGACAACTCAGTTCGTTTGGTGCTAGACTCGAGACAGATAAACACAATTATTATGTCGGAAACGGACAGGCCTGAGAGCCTTGAGGAACTCTTACAACGTTTCCACGGGGTAAAGGTACTATCATCTGTCGACCTCCGTTCGAGTTTTTGGCAAATCGTGCTACACCCATCTTGCAGATTATATACAGCGTTCTTGTGTTACGGAAATTGTTTCCAATTCCGGCGTCTCCCGTTCGGACTAAACGTCTCATCAGCTGCTTTTATAAGGGGATTAAATAGCATTTTACCTGATGATTTGAAACAGCGAGTGACAATTTACGTGGATGACATATTAATTGCGGAAAAGTCGTGGGAGGACCATAATGACGTTCTGAACAGACTACTGGATGTTTTTGAGAAGGCAGGTGTAACAGTCAACTTAGATAAGTCACAGTTCGGACGAGAGAACATAAAATTCTTAGGCCATATTGTCTCAGCAAATGGAATACAACCTGACCCGGAGAAAATTGCGGCGATAGCGGAGTGTGCAATTCCGACAAATAAAAAACAGTTGCGAGCATTCTTAGGCCTGTGCAATTTTTATAAGCGATTTATAAATTTTAGTGTACTTGGTACACCCCGTCTATGTGGACTAACAGGGAAGAACGCTTTGTGGGTCTGGGATCAAGAGGCACAGGATGAATTTTATAAATTAAAAAAGGCATTGGTAGAGGCTCCCATCCTCGTGCATCCCGACCTGACACAAGAATTCTGTTTAATGACGGACAGTTCCTTGTCAGGATTAGGTGCGGTACTGTTTCAAACGGGAGGAAATGATGATATTACAACTTGGAAAACAATCTCGTTTGGGAGCAGGGTGCTCTCTCGATGTGAAAAAAATTATTCTGTCACGGAACTCGAAGCACTCGCGATAGTTTGGGCATTCTCAAAATTTAGGTATTTTTTATTTGGGAGGACCACCAAGGTGTACACTGACCATCGTGCACTCCAATTTCTTATGAGCACAAAAATCACGCATGGGAGACTAGGACGCTGGGCACTATACCTACAGGAATATAACTTCACTGTAGAATACATTCCTGGACAGAAAAATGTAATTGCTGACGCTTTATCGCGCATTCCTATAGGTTTGGTTCACACAGAAGAAAGGGAACTCGGTGAAAATAATTTTAGCATCCTATACTTACAGAATGTAGCGTTCGAGAATTTTGTTACCACCTCTTTAGGGAGTATAGCGGACGAACAGGATAAGGACGCAGTATTGAAAGATATAAAGAAGAAGTGGGAGGACAAGGAGAATGTAGGAATACGCCAGTACTACTTAGTGCGCAATAGAATATTATTCAAGAAACGAGCCCCGGACGACTCCAGATGGGTGTTGGTGATTCCGGAGGAACTCGTAAACAAAATTATATGGTACATACATTTGAGTTATGGTCACTTCGGAGCACAGAAATGTTGTGAAAAACTGAAAGAGACATGCTATTTTAATAACATGCTACGGCGTATTCGTGGTGTACTTAGAGTGTGCGGAGCTTGTCAGCGAGCAAAGGCGGCCACAGTGACTTATGCTGCATCATTGCACCCGATAATACCAAGAAAACTTTGTGACCTCGCGGCCGTGGATCTATTTGGGCCACTAATAAGATCTAAAGCAGGTTTTGCATATGTTTTCGTAGCGGTGGAGCTAACCTCCAAGTTTGTGTGTCTGACTCCGTTGAAGAGAGCCACAGGAAGGGCAGTGGCAACTGCATTTGCAAAGCAGTTTCTGCATGAAGTTGGGAGCGTGAAAAGGGTTATCTCGGATAATGGACCACAATTTAGATCACAATACTGGCAGCGGATGCTTCGAAGAAGAAGAATTAAACCTATATATATATCTCTCTTTCACCCCAGCTCGAACCCCAGTGAGCGTATTATGCGTGAATTAGGAAAATTATGTAGGTTATACTGCAGTCGTGATCACCGATCGTGGGACATACACCTAAAAGGATTTCAGAACATAATTAATGAGTTGCCTAATACGTCAACAAAGCTTCCGCCAATCACTGTGCTAAAAAACAAGGAGCCCCCGAGCAAAATCAAAGAGGTGGTGCCTTGGCCACTAGAGCCGAGACTACGCCGGAACGCAATTGTTGACTTAGCTTTACGCAACATCAAGCGTGCAGCAGAAGCCAGAGTCAAGGCGTATAAGAAACACGTGAGAAAAACAGTGTTTCATGTAGGACAAAAAGTTCTTATCAGATCACACAAGCTGTCTAACAAACGGTCAGGTGTCTGCAAGAAATTTTTTAATCTCTTTAACGGCCCGTATCGGATAAGGAAGATTCCCCATGAAAACGCCATAGAAGTGGAAACTCTTCGATCGAAGAAATCAAAAGGGCTACACCATGTGTCAAACGTAAAACCATACATTGAGTAGAAAGGGTAGTGGGGAGTAGAGAGGACGGTGAAGAGAATGAATTGATTAGTTTAAATTTGTGACATGCATTTTGAATAATATGTTGGTAAAAATTAATGATAAAAATGTTTTTATGTGATTGATTGAAGTGATGTTGTTAATTTGTTTTCTTTCCTTGTGCAATTAGGATTTAGTTTGATTCAAACGTAAAGATAAAAGGTTTCCTTGTGAACGAGTGAAATGCTGTTTATGTTTTTTTTGTGTGTAAATTGAAAAGAGTCGCTCCTGAGGAAAGCAAGATCGTTGCTGAATTAGTGCATAAACTCAGGGGAATATACGATCTGTGGGTATTATGGGTCTGGCAAACCCAGGTCCCCAGCTGTTAGTAGCCTTGTTTCCGATTTTCTGCTTTCAGTGCTACTATCTATCTATTACTATTCTATATCTGTCAGTATAAATGAGGATCTCTTACTATAGTATGTGTGCTGTATGAATATTTTAAGACAGGAGAACTCTGAGAAAGGAATGAGTAAATCTGGAATCTTGAAAACAGGACGCGATAATACGATTGTTTAACCATTGGCTTCCCAATATGCGATGATATGTTAATATTGATGATATATGTCTTTTTTGTTCTTTATAGCTGAGTACGGAAAGTGCTGTCTGTGGATTTCGTAAGTAGATTGATTCCCTTCAAGGTGAAAGAAGAATTGTGGTTTGTGTAATTTACGTCGCCCTGAAATATTATTGTGGCAGTCAAATACGAGCAGTTTTCCAGCAAATGGAGAATGGAACGGAAATGTGGATCCTTTTTGTAGTCTTCACTGATGTTGAGCCAGAGCCTAAAAAAATTATTCTGCGTTAATACTTGTCCTAGAAAAGCGACGTTTATGTATTTTTGCTGATGCTGTGAGCATTACAGCTTACCGTTTTCGCTGGTGCGGGATGCACTGCAGCCTATATGATTTGTACTGAGGAAATTTCCCTCTTGAAGGTAGAGGATGATTAAATAATTTTGATTATGGGAACGAAGGAAAGCTTGGTTTAAGGTAATAAGGATGAAGCAAAACATTTGTCATTTAAACTGCAGGAGGATTCGGATCTTTTGTGTCTGTTGTAAGTTCAATATGTTAAGATGATACTGTTTTACAGAATAGAGGTGACCACAATTTTGCCATTCATGAGAAATGAATCCAGAATAACCACCACAGGCAAAATAACTGATTTGGAAGCGAAAGGTAACTTAAAGAAGGAACGAAATCGCAACGAAATGGGTAAGAAAATGTAGTATAACCTGTATAATTAAAATATTTGTACCCTTCTCAGAGCCATCTGTGTGATTAATTCTTGTGATAACGTAATTTTAGATGAAATTTTCTTACTGTTTTATGTGTGAATATATGAGTATGATAAATGTATAATTGCGAGTCTCTTTTCAGGTGTGCGAACTGGTATAAATGTTTTGGTGTGTAAATAACCATTGTTTTTTTTACTGTGTATGTTTAAGGAAAGTTTCTCCATATTTATCATGTGACAAGACGTATGCCGCGAGCGTCAAGAAGAGGACGAATTAGAACAATGTTGTAGTGGTATATACACGGTGTTGAAATAGCATTGAAGTAGCTTATTGGCTTAACTAGTAGTGGATAGAAGTAGAGTATTGAGTAATGCATGTTTATGGGTAGTTAGTTTGTAGAATAGACAACAGGTGTGCATGTATGTGTGTGTAAATAACATGTGAACCCTATGCTGTCCTGACCTATGCTTGCACAAGGCATAATCCTATTCATTTTAGTGAATTAATAAATAGCATTGGATTTATTAAAACATAAGTGAACCACATTAGTGATGTGGATTTAAATATTATATTGTCAGTTCATTTAATTCTTATTTTTTTTACATTGTAAAGTCATTTCATTTTTATTCTTTTACATTGTCAAGTCATTTAACTTTTATTTTATATTGTCGATTCATCTAATTATTTTTATAAAAAAAAAATTAAGTCTCACTTTGTTCTTAAAAATTGTGAAAGACAATACTAAGTGGTAATATGTATGATATTGTGTAATCACATAAGGATGATGAAAAATTTCTGTGAATGCAGTTGAGAACGTGAAAGCGAACTGGCAAAACTCTTAAGAGACAGCGGGAGCAGCCGGACTAGTTGTAAACTGGCGGGTTTCCCAGCGGGGGACGCTGTCAACCGGGCCACTTCGGGAGCGCGGTCGACCACAAAAGAAGGGCATGCGGCAAACACTTTCCCTTGCACCTGGAGCTAATGGGCGGCCGCCCCGTGCGACCCTTCCTGAAGGCGACGACCTGAGATGGGCGAGCGGTCCACCGCGCGGAAATCCATCTGCTGGCAACGCACCACACGCACGCGACCGTGACGAGACGGCCGCGGAGAAACAACACAAGGGGCGTGGAGCTTTTTGACAGGTACTGTCCAGAGAAACTGGCAGACTTCAACGATGCCTATCAACATTTCCTGATGGATGCCTACTGTCAAGCGACAGTAAATCATGGTTCGATGTTCTCTGGTCGCTAAGGGTGGCACAAAAGAAGAGCCACTAAGTGCCATCCTTGCCCAGGAATATAAAACTGGCGTGTCAATCGAGGATACTGCACGAATTTGACAACACAAACATGGAACCAAATCGAGATGTACATGACACAGACCACCAAGAGAAACTTCATGAGAGGGCAGAGACGGCGGGATTGCACGCAACAGATGGACAAAAAAATCCCTACTGACAGCGGCGGCGACGCACCCCCTTCCCCTCCCCTTATATTGTGCCTCGGAACAGTGGAACTAGTGAGTGTATCAGTGAACAGTGATTATACGGTTCTTAGTTCAATGCGTATACGTGTGTTTCTGTCACAGAAACTTTGACTCGTGTGTGTTGCAGGGATTCGATTTATTGGTGTTTACTAGACTGACTCTTGTATTTTGCAGGTGTTCTATTTATTAATTTTTTTTAGACTTTGACTCTCGTATTTTGCAGGTGTTCTATTTATTAATTTTTTTTAGACTTTGACTCTCGTATTTTGCAGGTGTTCTATTTATTGTTTATTTTAGACTTTGACTCTTGTATTTTGCAAGGTGTTTTATTATTGGTTTTTTTTTAGATGTTGACTAGTGTACTGTTTTATTGATCAATGTTTGTTCTTGTGTGATGTATTAGATTTGTGTTATTTTGTTTCGTAAATTCATTCATGTGGCATTGCATAGTTTATCAGTCAGATTGCTATTCATTCTCATTGGACTGTGATCGATTAGCCTTTGCATGGGGCATATTTATTGTGAGGAACCCCTTAAGGGTAACAATCACATAATTAATTGCATTTTCAGTATAATGACACAGTGCTCATTGTTTGCTAACTAACTGAAATATAGTAGAGTGATTAAATTAATGCCACATAGTTATGTTAATTCTACAAATTATTAGTTTTATAAAATATAGAATTTTTTTGCGATAACCACTTTGTAAAACATGTTTTTTCTCTTATCATTTTTTTGCTTTTGCGGATTGTGCATTGTAATGTTCTGCTTTATAATACCGATGTTATTTGATGTTCTTTTTTTAATTGCTGTGGCATCTTTGCTATTTTCATAAATTTTACTTGTTAATAAACAGTCATAAATTTTCCTGTGATCAGTTGGCTCTTGCAATGAGCAAATACTGGTGAACTCCATAAGGGTAACAACCAGAAATTGTTTTCATATTAATGACACAGGAACCATTGTTTTTACTTGCTGACCGAATTAGGTCTACACTACCTTTTAAATAGGTGTCACAGATTGTGTTCTTTTTTTTCTGTTTGAAATTGGTAGATTCTAAAGATGTGTTGAAATTATTGTGTTTTAGCAAGTAGCTGGTGTCCTTTTGCCTTTTCTTTTACACTTTTGGTTTAAGTAGGGTGTGAGAAGCCTGCTTGGGAATGTCCTAGCATGGCCAGAAAATTCCCTGCACAGTCTTTTCCCGGAGCGTTGGGGTTATGAAAGGTCTCTGTTGGATTCCTTTCATGTTTGATTTCTTAAATCTGTTGTCATTTATGGAATAAATTCCTCTTCTAAATTTACTTTGGCGTTTCTGACTATCTGGGAGGAGACTGAGTAGTGGAACGTGTTACTTTTACACGTAAACAAGAACGATCTGTCACACTACTACACTTTAAAACACAGTTTATATGTAATTCATGTCACACAGTCTCATACGGAACCTACATCCGCTTTCTTTTATATACTGTATATGATAAGATACTGTCATCCCCCTTCCCTTCTGTGTGAGAGGATGAATGATCAAATGTGTTTGTAGTTGCATGCTTGAGGGTAGCAGACAAGCCTGTCTGCTAGAGAACAGTAGGACCAACGTCGGAACAGGTAGCTACGCTTCCTAAAAGCAAAGAGGTTTCTATCCTTAGTATGGTTCTGTCCGGCCGTTGTCATGTTGGTATAGGAAGCTGCCCCTCTGGCCACTTCCGTTTGTCTTTGTGAGCCACCCTCAGGAAACACGCTCGGCAGTAGGCAGTTGCAGGGTGGCCGTGGCGAGCGTCTGAAGTGGTAAGATCTCCGGCTAAGCGCGTGTCTGCTAAGTCCATAGGACAATGGATTTGTTAAGTTCAGCCTAACTGAAAATTTAATCATCTTTATTTCGGTTTTAACTCTAAAATATCTAAGGTTATCTTAAATTGCAGCGTAGTGTAATTCTCGTGTGAAGTTCAGATTATTTTGGGGTAGTTGCTTCGTCATTACTTTGCGAGTAAAGTGGAACCACGTGTTGATCAGTAACTCTAACTAAGTTCATCAGTCTTAAATGTGAATGCTTGTGTGATTATAACGTCTCGTCTTGACAATATTTTACAATATAACAACTTTTCTTTATGCTTTTCTTTATGTTCAACCCACGTGGAGTGTACTTTGCGAGACCAGTACCACGTGCTTATATAACTGTTTGACCCATCAGGTTAATAGTAAGACGTTAGTAACCAGTTCAAGGTTTTGCTTTTGTCAATTGCTTTTCGATCTAATGTATTTTAATTATCAAAATTATTGTGGAGTTGTACGCTTTGTGTAAACCAAGTTGACCACGTGGAGCATGTGGTGTAATCATCAAAGTAGCCCTCAGCTATTCTTTTTGGGAAGATTTCACAAAGAGTTAATATGAATTTAGTATACCAGTGTGTGGTAATTACATGACGGACAGGATTGTGGTATGAACGTAATTTCTTTGGGTAAAAACTGAATCTGTTGGTTGTGGTTAATTTCTTCTTGCTTATGTTTCAATGTTCTTCGTGAGTTATTTTATGAATGCAGTGTCGTATGCAGTCTCCCAATCTTGGCTCCATATTTTATGTGTTCCGTAAGATTACAATCTCACATTTTTCAATCGTAAATAAGGCACCAGCTCAGTTATAACTCACGTATAATATGCTGAAATTTCAATGAACAATCATAAAATAAATTTCCAAATATAAACTGATTTCTTTCTTTTTATTTAAATTCTCTTTATATATATATATATTACCGGTTTTGTATGACTATTAAAAGATTATCATTAATGTTAGTCTGCTTGGTAAACCTAGACTAAATATCTGATGAAACAGTTGCCCAGTAATCCACGGTTAACGTCCCCAGACAGATCACAGCTTTTAACCCGGTTTTATTGTCAGTCAGTACCGCTTTCATCATACCAAATTAAGTAGCAATATTACACTATGTGCCTGTGGTTCTGTCAGTGTGATCATGTGATGTATCTGACCCCAGGAATGTGTCAATAAAGTTTCCCCTTCCTGGGACAATGAATTCACGGTGTTCTTATTTCAATTTCCAGGAGTGTATTTACACAAATTATGAAATATCCACTAAAATAAAACTCGTCAAAGTGTGAAAGAAAAGCTATAGGAAAGACTTAGAACTGATTTTGAGAGTCATTGCATCATTATCAAGTGAGATCCACGAGACTGGACCCTCTGAATTGCAAGTGAGATGAACGTAACTGATTTCCAGTCTTCATCGATCTAGTTAAACAGATTCAGAAAATTATACAGAAAAGGAAGTCGTAAATTTATGACGTTTACTTCAAATAAAAGTATAGAGGAGATATCATTAACAGGTAATACTGCAGAAAAATTCGTAGCTGACATGAAGACAAAACTTCTTGCTATCTCCTAAAATGTTGTGTATACAAGGTGCGTTCCATAAGTAATGCGACCAAATCCGTAAAAAATCATTTATTGAATATATTCGTACAAATAATGAAAAATTTTCAAAATAGCACCCTCTTGCGTCGATACACTTCTGTAGGCGGTGTTTCCATGACTGGAAGGCAACCTGGAATGCCTTTTCCGGAATGTCCTTTAGAGCTGATGTAAGATACGCCTGGATGCTTTCAGTTGTGTCCCAATATTTTCCTTTCATGACTCCTTTTAACTGAGGAAACAAAAAAAGTTAGCGGGAGCCAGATCAGGACTATAGGGAGCATGGGGAATCTATGGGGTCTTCGTCCTGGCTAGGAAGTCGTTGACAATGAAGGCGCTGTGACTCGGCGCGTTGTCATGATGAACTCTTCATGTGTCCTTGATGTCGCTTTGGGAGCGCGAGACCCTCCTTTTCAGTCTTTTGAGCTCTTCCAAGTAGAAAGCTGAGTTCACTGTGGTCCCAGTAGGTAAGAATTCGTGGTGGACAATGCCTCTGACGCCAAAGAAGACAATGAGTATGGTTTGATCGTGGACTTCCTCATGCGTGCCTTCTTGGGATGGGGCGACGATGGTGTGTGCCACTCAGAACTCTACCTTTTTGTCTCAGGGTCGTACTCAAAAAACCACAACTCATCACCAGTGATAACTGAGTTTAAAAATGAGGATCATTTTCACACATTTCCAACATTTCTCGGCACCAAAGCACTGACATTGCTTGTGTTCGTCGGTCAACACTTTTGGGACGAGTTTAGCACACACCTTTCTCATGTTCAAATCTTCGGTCACAATGCGGAAAACAGTTGTTTTTGACATGTTTAGAGTTTGTGCTATCAATTGAAGGCTCAGCCGCCTGTCAGAGTTCAAACAACCGTGCACACGCGGCACATTTCCGTCGACTCGTGCGGTTGATGGCCGTCCACAGCGAGGTTCGTCGGTGATCTCCTCTCGGCCCTCCATGAACGACTTGTGCCATCGGAAAACTTGTGATTTGGACAGGCGATCATTCCCAAAGGCATGCTGAAGTAATGGAAACGTTTCGGTGGCGGACTTCTCAAGTTTAACGCAAAATTTGATAGCGTAACGGCCGGCCGGGATGGCTGAGCGGTTCTAGGCGCTACAGTCTGGTTCGAATCCTGCCTCAGTCATGGATGTGTGTGATGTCCTTAGGTTAGTTAGGTTTAAGTAGTTCTTAGTTCTAGGGGACTGATGACCTCAGGACTTAAGTCCCATAGTGCTCATAGCCATTTGAACCATTTTTTTTTTTTTTTTTTTTTTTTGATAGCGTAACGTTGCTGTACAGCATGATTCATTGTGCCGTGTTACATAAACTCAAAACAGGGTTGACGGAAACGCACGTCCTGACTCTCCGGCAGCTCGCAACCGAATGAGGCAAAGAGCGTTTTGAAGCTAACACCCCCATCCACTTAGCCCAGCCGGTTACAACACACTGTGGTGTACCGTTGCGTCAGAAAAAAATTGGTCGCATTACTTACGGAATGCACTCGGTAAAGCCAATCAGTCAGGTTTCGTGCAAGAACTGCGTGCAGACCATACTTCATCATTTCGAGCAAAAACGAAAAAAGGCAGAGTTGCTTGTGCAGTCGATAAATGCTGTGGCACATTCATATACAACAATGCCGGTAATAAGTATCAGTGGATTACTGTTGGATTACTGTTTCCGCAGCTTTATATCTGTTTTTGGGAAACTCAGTGCTAACTAGGATCAAATATTGAAAAAGAGACTCTTTAGTTGCAAAAATCTTGTAATCGGCGTAACAAAATCTGGAATAATGCGAGACTATAATTTTCAATATTACATCTCAAACGACTTCTCACCAGTGGCAGAAAACAGTTCAATGCTTTTGCTGGACTCTTCGCCTCTACATTACACCTCTTTCTTGACGAGGGTGACAGAAAGGCTGTTAATATAATCCGGATGTGATCTATAGCTAGTAGTGTGATTCAGAATTTCGATAAAGAAACTTTTTGACAGTATAAAGCATTTTTCAGAAAATTGTTGGACAGTATGGTTTCCGATACCTCTTTGTTATTTCAAGTTCATCAGCAGAACAATATTGTTCAGCTTCAGTCGTTACTGCAGTGTCAGTTTGCATCACCACGACTACGAATTTGAGCAAGTATGCCTGAAACACACAAGTGTAGAAAACTGGCCACGACTATTTCTTACTGCGTCAGAATTCAATATAAATAAAACTAATAATTACTGTGAAGTGCCTGAATGAATTAAGTTTTCTTTTTTCTGGTGTGCCTTATGTAAGGATAATGCCGGCCGGAGTGGCCGAGTGGTTCTAGGCGCTACAGTCTGGAACCACGCGAGCGCTACGGTCGCAGGTTCAAATCCTGCCTCGGGCATGGATGTGTGTGATGTCCGTAGGTTAGTTAGGTTTAAGTAGTTCTAAGTTCTAGGGGACTGATGACCACAGCAGTTAAGTCCCATAGTGCTCAGAGCCAGTTGAACCAGTTGTAAGGATAATGTTTATTTCCGTCATCCCACACACACTTCGAATTTTTGCGATGACTGCAGGGAATAAACAAGGAACTCTTTCATTGTTAATAAAATATGGCTTAAGTATGGTTTAAGCGCTTAAACGCAATGTGTGTGCAGCTTTTATTTCGCGCTACGCGACGCTACGTTCTCTTGTCACGGCCAGGACTGCTTATTCGTTGATTCACACGCTAGACAGGGAGGACTATGCAAACCGCTGTTTGCGCCAAAAATGAGTAATTTTAACAATATTTTTAAATACCTGCAGCGCACCTTACCAGGTAAAATTTTGACAGAGCATTTCTATCAGTGTATTGTTCCTGTGTGAAAAATTTCAGGCTATGTTTCGACATGTCGAAATAGACCATTCCATTGTTACATCTGCTCCATGTAAAATAGCACACCTAATGCAAAATGTCAAACTATTTTATGAAACCAGCAGACACCTCCTGTTTGTGGCAGGGTCTCCCTCACTCGCCGTAGCCCCTACAATCCACATTGAACCATCAGTCATTTACCGTCGCCATGTCCTCCAGTCAATAAAAACCCGTTACCTACTCCGCCGTCCTAGTGCAGACATAGCAGTAACATGCTGCCAGCACGACAGCTACAGAGAATGGCGATCATTGCCGCAAAGTTCCACAGTGCGAGGGAATCTTCAGTGACATGCACATAGTGAACATTCGCTATACAACTGTCTCTTGGCTAAAGACTACAAATTCGTTTCTAACGCTGCTACTACAGTCGACAGTGGTACGACGGGTAATAGCACCCCTCCATCTCCAGTTCTCCATAATATTCCAGAATGACCGCGCCATTTACAATAGGAAGCATTATGTTGCTGTTTCTTTTCACCATGTCCAAGCACTGTTGTTATCGCGTCTTTGTGTAGACCGAGGGCAGTCTTTGTTATGGTTTCGCATGGAACAGTCTTACGCAGTCTAGTCCTATCGGTCGTATGCAACCCAGTCGCACCAAAAAGGTATGGAAGGTTGGCAGATGTTGATCAGATGTGAGTTTGGAAGTTCTACGTCTAATAGCAGAGACGAGTGAATGATTAATAGATTTATTCGCAGAGAGTGTACGTAACTACATAAGAAATCATGGGGCAAATCAGTGTCGTTATTCTTAAGCACTAGCACCTATTAGCGGGTTATATTACTACTTGAAGAGTTGTTAAGGTTACCGTGAACCTCTATTGCGTCTTAGTTTCATTTGGGAAAGCAATTCAGCAATGACAAGCTTCAGCATGAAAGTAGAACTGAATGTAACTACTAATATCAGCGTGGATGGGTCTGCACATTGTTAGGGAATGTGGTAATTACGAACTGAGTAAATGAAGTAAATGATATGGACTGTAATCTTTCCAAAGCTATCTTTTCACTTAAACTGAAGAGGTGATGACTAATACTCTTAAAGTAGAGAATGACGTTTACGTTCAGGCATCACGTTCAGGTTTCGAACGAAGCGTGTTCTCTCTGTTAACTATCTCTTACTATGTCCGACGGCCGCAAAATGTAGTGGACACTTGAAGATTTAAAACTTCATAGACGTTACACATTTGTATATGACCATTCCAAGTTAGTCTTTAACTTTGTTTTTTTTTTATTTGTTCCTCTATCATTCCTTCTGGGTAATAAAAGATCATTATTGTAGTCCGTTCTTTCCAAGATAGAGTTCCCTCCTGTCCTTTAACTAGGAATGATTTGTACAGAGCAGAACAGTGCTACGCCTCGTGCTGTAGCGGACGCTCTGGCAGAGCCACACAGACACGCACACGCATACGCAAATGTAAAAACACTCTTCCTGGATTGCTGAAGTCTATACCTATTCTCCTTTTTTTACCGTTGTAGCCTTTCCACGGCAGTGGAAAGGCTGCGAAGAACATTTTAAGTGGTCTTAGCTCTGAGCTCGTAAGAGTTGACTACGAGGGCACGAATTTTTTAAAAGTTTAAGCCGTGACGATCCGCGCACGCACTTCGCGGCTTCTTGAGCGTGTTGCGCACGTGCTCTGCGAGGCACTGGGCTCCCGCGAATTTAGCAATTGTTCCGCACGGAAGAAAAGCCTCGGAAGGCGTCTTTTTCACGACTGAAATGACACTGCAGACTTTGCTAAGCACCGTAGTCGTTGTTTCGTAAAATGTGCTCTTCTGTGAGCAGAAGGCTCGGAAGGAATACTGGATGACACTACTCCCATCAAACTCACGATTCGCCGCTTTCCTTATTTGTTTATAAAAAGCTACCGTTGAAATTGAGCGAATTGAATACAATGAATACCAAAATATTTTGCGTGAGCAGTATTCCACACCAACGTATTTCAAAGAAAGTCACTGTACTCAGCCAAAAGCTGTTTTACTTCCTACTTTCTTTTTTATCGAAACTGCTCCCATTCACATAAACAGCTGAATGATCCGCTATTCACGTCGGGAACAAGTCGATATGGTGTTTGTGTACTGCCAAGAAGACGGAAACAATCGAGAGGCAGCACTACTATACCAAAACAAGTCCCCTCACATACACCAACCACTTCACACAACATTTCAAGGGCTTTTTGGGCGTTTGTGTGATCATGAGTCCTTTCAGACAGACGAACGTGCAGAGAGGCGGTGGACTGTGCGTATAGCAGATCTGGAGGACCGGATTCTACGGGATATTGAGGCGAACCATGCTCCAGGCAAGTGGTCTGCCAATACATTCGTCTGTTTGAAAGGGCCCCTGATCACACAAACACCCAAAAATGGCTTGAAATGTTGTGTGATGTGGTTAGTGTCTGTGAGGGTACTTGTTTTGGTACAGCCGTGCTGCCTCTCGACCGTTTCCATCTGCTTCGCCATACACAGACACCATTTCGGCTTGTTCCATACGTGATTTCCGGACCATTCTGCTGCCTGCAGTACACTGCATAAGTCGCACAGCTTGCAACACACAAAGAGCACATGGCACGTGGTTAGACGAACTTTTATTCGTAACGCCATCTACTGAAGGAAAGATGCTTCTCCGGACGCATGTTCATATGACCTTTTTTTCGTCTATTTCCTGTCAGAAACCTGTCCCTGAAGTTTGTCGGTTTTATAATGTTCACTCTGTGTATAAGTAAAGATAAACAGAATAATTTACCAAACAGGTAGATATTAACATGAATATGAAGTTTTAATTTAGCTGTGAAGCCTGTTAGACATATTCTTGGCGTTAAAAAATACAGAAACATTACAGTTATAACAGTAAAATAATGTCATATCACTCCTACAAACTTTGGGTCTTAACATCACTGCTTGCATTCGAAAAAAATGGGAATTGTTAAAATACGAATTTTTATGCTTCCATTCGACATTGCTACTACCTAGTGAGCACTGACATTGTCCAGTTCCAATGATGCAACGATCCTAGGCCTTCGATTAGCTGACAGGGATTATGCGATGCCGTAGCTTCCGGATAGTCGATCATATACATAGATCAGTCGAAGATACATACACTGAAGCGCCAAAGAGCCTGGAATGGCATGCGTATTCAAATACAGAGATATGTAAACAGGCTGAATACGGTGCTGCGCTCGGCAACGCCTATATAAGACAACATGTGCCTGGCGCGGTTGTTATATCGGTTACTACTGCTATGATGGAAGGTTATCAAGATTTAAGTGAGTTTGGACGTGGTGTTATAGTCGACTCACGAGCGATGGGACACAGCATCTCCGAGCTACCGATGACATGGGAAGTTTCCCATTCGACCATTTCACGGATGTATCATGAATATCAGGAATCTGGTAAAACATCAGATCTCCGACATCCCTATGCCCGGGTGCAAGAACGTGACCAGTGACGACTGAAGAGGATCGTTCAGCATGACAGAATCGGAACCCTTCCGCAAATTGCTGCAGATTCCAATGCTGAGCCATCAACAAATGTCAGCGTGCGAACCATTCAATGAAACATCATCGGTATTGGCATTCGGAGCCGAACGCCCATTCGCGTACTCTTGATGACTGCACGACACAAAGATTTACGCCTCGCCTGGGCCCAACAACACCGACATTGGACTGTGGATGGTTGGAAACATGTTGCCTGGTCGGATGAGTCTCATTTCAAATTGCATCGAGCGCATGGACGTGTAAGATTTTGGAGACAACCTCATGAATCTATGAACCCTGCATGCCAGCAGGGGACTGTTCGAGCTGGTGGAGGCTCTGTAATGATGTGGGGCGCGTGCAGCTGAAGTGATAAGGGCCCCTGACAGGTAACACGTACGTAAGTATCCTGTCTGATCATCTGCATCCATTCATGTCCATTGTGCATTCTGACGGACTTGGGCAATTCCAGCAGGGCTATGCGACAACCCACACGTCCAAAGTTGCTACATAGTGGCTCCAGGAACACTCTTCTGAGTTTAGACACTTCCGATGGCCACCAAACTCCCCAGAGATGGATGTTATTGAGCATATCTGGGATGCCTTGCAGCGTGCTCTTCAGAAGTGATCTCCACCCCCTCATAATCCTACGGATTTGTGGACAGCCCTGCAGGATTGATGGTGTCACTTCCCTCCAGCACTACTTCAGACAATATTCGAGTCCATGCCACGTCATGTTGCGGCATTTCTGCGTGTTCGCGGGGGCCATACACGGTATTAGGCCAGTGTACCAGTTTCTTTGGCTCTTCAGTGTATATGTTCTATCCTTATATAAGGTTGTACACTTGTGAAAGGATTTTCAACCAAATAATTTTATTAGTTACACTGTTCAGCGCCTGGGATGTCCGCAACTCGTGGTCTAGTGCCTAGCGTTGCTACTCTGGATCACGGGGTCACGTGTTCGATTCCCGGCCGCGTTGGGGATTTTTTCTGCCCGGAGACTGGGTGTTCGTGTTGTCCTCATCATTTCATCACCATCATCATCATTCGTGACAGTGGCTGGATTGGACTGTGTAAAAAAATAAAAAAAACTAGACTGTGTAAAAATTGGGACTTTGTATGGGCGCTGATGACCGCGCAGTTGAGCACCCTACGAACCAGACATCATCATCAACGCCTGGGATATAACAGTTTGACATGACAGATTATCGATAAAAGTATATACCTGGAAACCGAAGGGAAAATCAAAAACGATTTATTTGGAATAATTAGCTCCACCATCCAGCTACTTCTCTAAATAGTCGCCGCTCCGACTTAGACAGTCGTTGTAGCGTGGTGTCAACTTTCCAATATCCTCGTCACAGAAAGCAGCTGCCCGTGATTCCTGCCAATTCCCTACGCTGATCTGCAACTCACTGTCTGGGCCAAAATGCTGTCCTCTTAGCCACCGGTTAATGTGATCGAAGAGAAGAAACTCAGAGGGCGCCAAGTCAAACACTGCAAAACGCTGCAGGAATGTCTTCACTTGCTCCTGCTGTATGACGGCGAGACTTGTCACGAACAAAGAAACGCTGGACAGTAACGTTTTGTGGGCTGCATGACATCAGGTGGTGCTCTCTTGGCGTCTTTAAGCGTTCACTGTGCGCTCAGTACTGCAATGTGAGACGCGATGCAATAGACCTGCATACTAGAGACACTGTGCAAAATTCCACCGGATTTTCACTGTGGTTTTAATTTCGAGATCGATCGGAGGTTGATAAAAAACCAGCCCTCGTACATATACAGCAATACGAGAAACTAACTCATTTTCATTATTTCATTTTATAGAAAGTTCAGACTGTACCCCTATCGCCTACAACAAACTGACTTACGCCTACTTGTTCGTGACATGGAGAATATCACAGACCATAATATTTTCGCTACGCACTGCGTTACTATGCTATAACGAAGTTACTACAACGCTTACAGTTCTTTGTGGACAACAACTTCCTACTAGAATGAAGACCCTATTTGCAACAAATGATATGTTAATACATAAAAATACTCTCTATTTGAATTTTTAGCGGTTGCACAAATTAAAATTTATGTAACTTAAAATATTTACAGCTTAATGTAAAAATTCGATCATATGATTTGAATATGTAGAATGTCATGTATCCGAAGACCTCAACGAAACAAAGTAGTAGGTTTTTGTAGAAACCACAATGTCATTTAACGCATCGGCCGTTACATATTTGTGTACACTAGGCGAAAAGAGCGTGCATCACATATGATTTGAATATGACAGTGTCTCTCTCTCTCTCTCTCTCTCTCTCTCTCTCTCTCTCTCTCTCTATCTCTATCTGGCTCTGAGCGCTATGGGACTTAACATCTGAGGTCATCAGTTCCCTAGAACTTAGAACTACTTAAACCTAACTAACCTAAGGACATCACACACATCCATGCCCGAGGCAGGATTCGAACCTGCGACCGTAGCGGTCACGCGGTTCCAGACTGAAGCGCCTGGAACCGCACGCCTACACCGGCCGGCCTATCTGATTTAAAAATGTATATATATTTACATATATATGTACATTTTTCCAGATCATATGATCGAATTTTGTATCTGAGTATGTGAGTATGTTATTAAATTATATATGTCATTTATTTCCTAAAATAAATGTTACGATAATTTGTAGAATGTCATGTATCAGAGGCTTCCGGAATGGATAATGTCCGAAGACCTCAATGAAAAATAATAGTAGCTTTTTGTAGGAACCACAATGTCATTTCACGCATCGGCCGTTACATGTTTGTGTACACTACGTGAAAAGAGCGTGCATATCCCGTCGGAGTGGCTCCAAGCTTCCTTCTCCCTCGCACAGATGCCAGACTCAGATACAATGGTTATTGATGATCTGCATTTGCGTACATCTATTAAATTACAACGCGATATAAGAGACTAAAGTCCTAGCTTCTCAATTTCATTAAATGATAACTTGTGTATTCAATAAATGAAACGAAAAGTCGGATGAGAAAACAGTAATCCCTGATTGGCCAATTTCAAGAGCCTTTTCGCGGTCCGAGGGAGAGACTTATTTGCAGAGTTCCAGTTAGTAGAAGTGTATTCTCGATCACTTCGAGAACGCGATGGTTTACATGTGCAGTTACGTTTCTGCTGTTAATGTATTTGAAGTAATGACATGCTCTTCGTGACATTACAATCTGAGGAGATAGTATTGAACATCATGTAGTTTAAGTAATGTTTTGTTACAAAACTGATGGTGTTAAGATTTCTGGTAGTTTTGCATTTCGTATGCTAGTAATTTAAGCACGATATACCAAGGCGTGCTGAAAAGCAATGCCTCCGAATTTTTATACTGTTCCCTATATCGGTTGAGGTATTACACGGAACGTATATTACTAAGTCGAATTTCCCCGCCTAGTTGCAAACCTCCGCCGTTAAAAGGCTTCAAATTGTAGCTTGTAACATGGCGGTTTGTAACGTAAATATATAGGAGTGTGAAAAACAGCGTGCTGTAATCGAGTTTCTAATCGCAGACAATGTGCATCCAATTGAAATCCACATGGAGCACCACCCTCTCCTTCAGCAAGTCAGTGCCAGATCACACACGAGCGCTGAGCCTACGGCAGTAATCCGACGACTTGTGTTCACTGTCATCAATCATCCTCCATACAATCCCCACTTGGCCGATCCGATTTTCACCTGTTTCCAAAACTTAATGGACACCTTCGAGGATTTCACTTTGAAAGTGATGAAGCGGTGCGGAGATGACGTTGTGGCTCCGAGGACTTCGCTTTGTAAGTAGTGAAGCGGTGCGGAGATCACGTTGTGGCTTCGACAACAAAGTCAATCATTTTACAATAACCAGCAAACTGGTTCGAAGTATGTACATCGCCAGGGTGACTATGTTAACAAATAAGTGGCTGCACGGTTTAAGGCGCCATGTCACGGATTCGAGTCCTCCTTCGGGGGTGAGTGTGTGTGATGTTCTTAGCATAAGTTAGCTTAAGTTAGTTTAAGTATTGTGTAAGTCTAGGGACCGATGACCTCAGCAGTTTGCTCCCATAGGAATTCACACACATCTGATCATTTTTGAACAAATAAGTATATATAAAGACGGAAATGAGCGTTTGGCGTCATTGGCCGGGAGGCCCCTCGCGGGGCAGGTCCGGCCGCCATATCGCAGGTCTTATTACATTCGGCGCCACATTGGGCGACCTGCACGCCGGATGGGGATGAAATGATGATGAACACAACACAACACCCAGTCCCAGAGCGGAGAAAATCTCCGACCCAGCCGGGAATCGAACCCGGGCACAGAGGACGGCAATCCGTCACGCTGACCACTCAGCTACTGGGGCGGGCATGTATAAAGATGAAGAAAGTTAACAAGGTTCAAAATGGTTCAAATGGCTCTGAGCACTATGCGACTTAACTTCTGAGGTCATCAGTCGCCTAGAACGTAGAACTAATTAAACCTAACTAACCTAAGGACATCACACACATCCATGCCCGAGGCAGGATGCGAACCTGCGACCGTAGCAGTCCCGCGGTTCCGTAACAAGGTTCGTTTAATGTAAAAATCTTTAGAGTTTGTACGTAAAAAATTCAGGGGCACTAGTGTTCAGCAATTCCTTGTACAAATGTTGTCGCCTATTCTGCAGAGCAGCATGTTCTTATTCTGGGTGAAACCCAGCCGGGAATCGAACCCGGGCACAGAGGACGGCAATCCGTCACGCTGACCACTCAGCTACTGGGGCGGACATATATAAAGATGAAGAAAGTTAACAAGGTTCAAAATGGTTCAAATGGCTCTGAGCACTATGCGACTTAACTTCTGAGGTCATCAGTCGCCTAGAACGTAGAACTAATTAAACCTAACTAACCTAAGGACATCACACACATCCATGCCCGAGGCAGGATGCGAACCTGCGACCGTAGCAGTCCCGCGGTTCCGTAACAAGGTTCGTTTAATGTAAAAATCTTTAGAGTTTGTACGTAAAAAATTCAGGGGCACTAGTGTTCAGCAATTCCTTGTACAAATGTTGTCGCCTATTCTGCAGAGCAGCATGTTCTTATTCTGGGTGAAGTTTGAAATGCATATCAACGTGTTCTAATTGAGACAACAGAAAAGTAGGATAGCTATGGAATGGTGGCGTTAGAGTCCTATTTCTTAATTTCACAACGGAATATAAATTCATTAAGGCCAAAAAAAGTATTAACTCACGGCCATTGCGATATTACTTATTTTCTTTCCATACAACAAACTCAGTTAGATAAATCAGCATACATTGTGGAAACAAATCGCAACTCCAAAACATAATTAATGTAAAGTAATGACATTTCGGGATTAAATTTGTACATTTGTCTAGGTAACATACTTAAGTGGTTAACACAGCAAAATCACAGATTAATGTAAGCGCGAGATAAGTCACTGCAAACGTGAAGCGCTGGTACATTAATAATCGTTGTAATCATCAGGGTGTTGAATACAAGTATGGATTATGTTGTAAATGTGACGGATGTCAGTTTGTGAGGGGAGTTCCATTCCTGGAGCACTTGGCGGTCATTTCAGGAACGGTTAAAGCTGTTACAACAGCGGTATGTGAACGAAAGTTGTCCTGTTGGAAAATACCCGCTGGAATGCTGTACATTAAAGGCAGCACGACAGGTCGAATCACCAGATTTGACTTACAAATTTGCAGTCCGGGTGCGTGGGATAACCAGGAGAGTGCTCCTGCTCTCATACTAAATCGCACCACACACCATAACTTCAGGTTTAGGTCCAGTGAGTCTAGCACGCAGAAATGGTTGCACGCCGTCAACTGGCCTTCTAACCAACACACGGTCATAACTGGCACCGAGGCAGAACCAGCTTTCATGATAAAACACAAGATACCTCCATTCTGACCTCCAATGGGCTCTCGCTTGGCACCACTGAAGTCACAAATGTCATTGGTTTGGGATTAGTGGAAAGCAAGCTAAAGGGCGTCTGGCCCTGAGCTGTCCTTGTAGTAATTAATTTGTAAAGTTCGTTGTGTCACTGCGCTGTCACCTGCTGCTCATGTTGCTGCTGCAGATGCAGTACGATGCGCCACAGCACTGGGGCGAACACAATGGTTTTCCCTCTCAGCAGTGTCACGCGGGCGTCCGGAGCCCGGTCTTTTTTCGATCGTACGTTCTCGTAACCACCGCTGAGAGGAATCACGTATAGTGGCTACACTCCTGCCAAGTCTTTCTGCAAATATCGCAGAAGAAACATCCAGCTGCTCGCAGCCCTATTACACGATATCGTTCAAACTCAGTGCGGTGTTGATATTGTCTCCTTAAAGGCATTTTACACTAACATTAAGTCACCACGTCCAATCTTAAAGCTAACTAAGTCACCTGATTTGTCTCCACATAGTGGTGCTACTAGCGTCACTTTCACGCGACTGGCGCGATATTTCAGTAGACATAATCTTTCAGATATAGAAACGCGCCTACCAACTATCCTTTATGTCGCATAACTCCTTACCAGTATTTTGATTTCTTGCAGTCAGTGTATATTGATATAAGAGTTTGTAATTCTTTCAAAAGATTTTTAGAAGTTTACGAGGTATGCCCATCACACATCTAAAATAGAGTCAAAAATTATTTTTTAAACTCTTTGAAAACATCCCATTAAAAGACAATGGAATTGAACAAATTCTACAGAACTGTTAACGCTTAAAATATCATTTAAAATAACCTACATCTTAAAAAATTTCGAAGAAACCTAAACAAAGTGTACACCTATAAAATAATATAACTGACATGTAATAAATACCAGCTCCTAATAATAAGTAAGAGGAGATCCGTTACAAACAACACAACTCCCAGCCTCATCAATAGTTGACGGGGCCGATTAATTCCCTTCAAGGACAATCTGTGGTAGCATACAACTTTAACAGTATGGGAAGCAGCCAAGAACTGTAACCAGACTGCAGCCACAACACTCCTGCTGTAATGCAAACTAGCTGACGCCACCTCTTCCGTACGCCACTCATGCATGGCAACTACCTGGTAGTGGAACATCCTTCAGTAATTTTCTGCAGTTTGACCGACTGCTGCCTGACAACAGCCAGACCCCAGTCGTTGACCTCTTTCCCCTAGGTTCCGAAGCGACACAGAAACATGGCTCTTCCGCAGACTTAGCGCTAGGCAGCAGTGTTTGAACCCCCATGTAAAGTTCGTCATCATCACCACAGTTGGACGGTACTATGACGTACAGCCTGTGTCAGTCGTCGCCATACTTACGACGCAGCTGCGTTCGGTGTGTCTGAGCCACGAAGCAGGATCCGCAGTCACTCTGCCTGAACGTGGGCCGCTAGCCACCCGCCGCCGCCTCCGTGGTCCAGATCATGCAGTGATTTCCAGTTGGTGTTGACCGCCACCTGCTGCCGCTCTCCAAACCGCAGTTCCACGTTCATCACTAGGGTAGCAACGCAAGGCCCGGCTTTCTGGTCCTGGCTGCCACCTGACTCGTCGCTTCCCACCCCTTGCCGTCTTCCTCCTGTAGATACATTGTTCTATGTCCATCTATGATTGTTAATAAAGAGTCTGGCAACAGATTGGCTGCCTATATCATCTGCACCTTCACCTACCTCCAGCAGAGAATGAGTCACCCACACCTTCCAGAAGCTCAACCCGTTACAAATCATTACCCCTCACCTGTAATTGAGTGGAAAGTAATTCGAAAATGTGGCAGGAAGAGGAAGACATTCTGGGCAGCCAAAGGAAGGACCTCCCCAGTTTTTCTGACGAACAGGTCCCAGAAGCTGCCTGTGCCTGATAAAGATTCTGAGGCAGATGCAGTTGCTTGCCCTATTTCAGAGGACCCTCTCACCCTTCAAGATCTGGCCATTAACAGAGGGTGGTATTATTGGTAGTTGAGAGCTCCAATGTCGAACG
The DNA here is from genome assembly GCF_021461395.2 of Schistocerca americana. Classification (NCBI taxonomy): domain Eukaryota; kingdom Metazoa; phylum Arthropoda; class Insecta; order Orthoptera; family Acrididae; genus Schistocerca; species Schistocerca americana. The sequence goes on along the minus strand of NC_060130.1, from coordinate 474,203,212 downwards.
CGTAATAGGCCCTTTAGGGATGTGGCTGATAAGGAGGGCAGAAGTCCAGTGTGCACTCTGTGTGCATACTGGGTGGAGTTATCCTAAACGTGAACGGATGTTTCCAGATGCCATGATGAGCTCAGGATGCAGCTGACTGTACGCGGTGACTCATGTCGGTACTAACGATGTGTGTCGCTTTGCATCGGAAGGGATTCTCTCTGGTTTGAGACACCTATCTGAAGTTGTAAAGTAGGCCAGCCTTACTTGCGAGATGAAGGCAGAGCTCACCATCTGCACCCTCGTCGACAGGACCGATGTGGACCTTTGGTAAAGAGCCGAGTGGACGGACTGAATCCGAGGCTACAAATCTTTTGGCTTGTGACATGGGGTGGTGGGGTAACAGGTCTTACGTCATAGGTCAGGGGTCTACTACATACAGGTGGCGGCTTCACGGGTAGTGAGGCTATGTGGAGCGGACTTTTTTAGGTTCTAGGTCCTCAGGATAATACAGAAAGGGTGTTGGTCTTGAACGGTGCAGCACAAAAGAGAGACGAGAAAGAGCTAGCAACAATAGGTATTGGAGTTTTATACTGATGCAGATGTTTTGGGAAATAACCAGGGCTCCAAGCGCTAATAGAAAGTACTGAAGCTTAAATCGTTATAGGTACTGAAAGCCGGCTAAAACCGGAGATACATTCGGATAATTTCCACAAAAGGCGTAACGGTATTCAGAAAGGATAGATAAAATACAGTTGGTGGTGGAGTGTTTATTGCTGTTGTAAGTGGTTTACCGTGTAGTGAAACTGATATGAATAATTCCTGTGAGTCAGTATGGGTATAAGTTATACTTGACTCCCGGAATAAATTAATGACAGGTTCCTTTTACAGAGTTCCCCGATGCAGTTGAGACAGTTGCTGAATAGTTCAAAGAAAACTTGAATCCCATTTCAAATTGGTATCCCACTCATACTATTATTCTTTGTGGTGACTGCAATCTATCCTCGACATGTTGGCGAAAATACAAGTTCATAGCTCATGGTAGGTATAAAATATCGTCCGAAATTGTACTGAATGCTTTCTCTGAAAATTAGTTAAGGAAAACATACTTGACCTCTTAGCAACAAACAATCCTGAACAAGTAGGGAGCATCATGACACATACAGGGATTAGTGATCACTAGGTCATTGTCGAAGATCACTAGGTCATTGTCGAAGGACTGAAAACCGTACCATCCAAATCCACGAATAATAAACAAAAAATATACCTATTTAAAATAGCAGATAAAAATTCTCTTGACACCCTCTCAAGAGAGAGTCTCCACTCCTTCCAAACAGACTATATAAGCGTAGACCAGATGTGGCACCAGTGGTATCGACAGCAATTGAGAGATTTATACCAAGTAAATTAACAAAAGACGGAGCTGATCCCCTATAGCGCACAAAAAATGCCCGCACACTGTTGTAGAAACAATGAAAACAGAATGCCAATCTCTAAGATAGGCGATGTTTTACTGAAGTACGAAATTTAGCGCGGACTTTAATGCGAAGTCCTTTCAATAGTGTCCACAACGAAACTCTGTCCCGCAATCTGGCAGAAAATCCAGAGATTCTGGTCGTATGTAACGTACACCAGAGGCAAGGCACTGCCATTACCTTCGCTGCACGGTAGCAATGGTAATGTTACAGATGACAGTGTCACTAAGGCGGAGTGACTAAACACGGTTTTTCGAAATTCCTTCACCAAAGAAGACGAAGTAAATATTCCAGAATTTCGACCAAGAATAGCTACCAACTTGAGTAACTTAAAAGTAGATTCCCTAGGTCCAGATTGGACACCAGTTAGGTTCATTTCAGAGTATTCCGATACAGTCGTTCCATACTTAGAGGCCATTCACTACAGCTCACTCGAGAAATGATCTGTACCGAAAGACTGGAAAGTTACGCGGATCACGTCAATACTTAAGAAAGAAAATAGGAGTAATCCGCTAAATTACAGACCCTACCACTAATGTCGATTTACAGTAGGATTTTGGAACATATACACACATCAAAAAAAGTTTTACATCACCTCGGTTCCGAGAGTTCCGGAACCTGTACAGAAATTGGAGTAGAGATCAACATAAACATCTTTTCCGACCTTTTTATTGCTCATGAAAATCGTACATTGCATGTTTTACCACCAGACGGTGAGACCTTCAGAGCCGGCCGGGGTGGCCGAGCGGTTCTAGGTGTTACAGTCTGGAACCGCGCGACCGCTACGGTTGCAGGTTCAAATCCTGCCTCGGGCATGGATGTGTGTGATGTCCTTAGGTTAGTTAGGTTTAAGTATTTCTAAGTTCTAGGGGACTGATGACCTCAGAAGTTAAGTCCCATAGTGCTCAGAGCCATTTGAACCATTTGAGACCTTCAGAGGCGGTGGTCCAAACTGCTGTACACACCGGTACCTCTAATACCCAGTAGCATGTCCTCTTGCATTGATGCATGCCTGTATTCGTTGTGGCATACTATCCACAAGTTCATCAAGGCACTGTTGGTCCAGATTGTCCCACTCCTCAACAGCGACCGAACGAGGTGGCACAGTGGTTAGACACTGGACTCGCATTCTGAAAGACGACGGTTCAATCCCGCGTCCGGCCATCCTGATTTAGGTTTTCCGTGATTTCCCTAAATCGCTCCAGGCAAATTCCGGGATGGTTCCTTTCAAAGGGCGCGGCCAACTTCCTTCCCCGTCCTTCCCTAATCCGATGAGACCGATGACCTCGCTGTCTGGTCTCCTTCCCCAACCAACCTCAACAGCGATTCGGCGTAGATCCCTCAGAGTGGTTGGTGGGTCACGTTCGATAGCGTTCATGTCTGTAGAACATGCTGACCACTCTAGTCGAGCGAAGTCGTTATCCTGAAGGAAGTCATTCACAAGATGTGCACCATGGAGGTGCGAATTGTTGTCCATGGAGACGAATGTCTCGCCAATATGCTGCCGATGTGGTTGTACTATCGGTCGGAGGATGAAATTCACGTATCGTACAGCCGTTACGGCGCCTTCCATGACCACCGGCGGCGTACGTCAGCCCCACATAATGCCACCCCTAAACATTAAAGAACCTTCACCTTGCAGCACTAGCTGGACAGTGTATCTAAGGCGTTCAGACTGACCAGGTTTCCTCTAAACACGTCTCCGACGATTGTCTGGTTGAAGGCATATGTGACACTAACCGTTGAAGAGAACGTGATGCCAATCCTGAGCGGTCCATTCGGCATGTTGTTGAGCCCACCTGTACCGCGCTGCATGGTGTCGTGGTTGCAAAGATGGACCTCGCCATGGACGTCGGGAGTGAAGTTGCGCATCATGCAGCTTATTACGCACAGTTTGAGACGTAACACAACGTCCTGAGGCTGTACGAAAAGCATTATTCAACGTGGTGGCGTTGCTGTCAGGGTTCCTCCGAGCCATAATTCGTAGGTAACGGTCATCCACTGCAGTAGTAGTCCTTGGGCGACCTGAGCGAGGAATGTCATCGACAGTTCCTGTCTCTCTGTATCTCCTCCATGTCCGAACAACATCGCTCTGGATCAATCCGAGACGCCTGGGTACTTCCCTTATTGAGAGCCCTTCCTCGTGCAAAGTGACAATGCGTACGCGATCGAACGGCGATATTGACCGTCTAGGCATGGTTGAACTACGGACAACACGAGCCGTGTACCTAGTTCCTGGTGGAATGACTGGAACTGATCGGCTGTCGGACCCCCTCCGTCTAATAGGCGATGCTCGTGCATGGTTGTTTACATCTTTGGGCGGGTTTAGTGACATCTCTGAACAGTCAAAGGGACTGTGTCTGTGATACAATATCCACAGTCAACGTCTTCAGGAGTTCTGGGAACCGGAGTGACGCAAAACGGTTTTTGATGTGTGTATTAGTGTCTTCTGTCTTCTAGTGCTTCGCACTGGAAGATCAACTGTGATATGGTATCATTCCCCACACCATATAGTCTACACTTAGGAGCTTCTTTCCCTAACTGATTCATGTATAGATGTTTCTTAAAATTACCATGGGCAGTCATGACTTAACTCTGCCTCCTTTTCAACCTCAGAATTGCAGAACTTCTCTTTCAGTGTGGTTTGGGTGTTATTATTTTCCATCTTTTTATTTTGGGCTTCAGTTCAAAGTTCTATGTGCTGGCTTCTGATACAGCCACGTAGTGTCCAACAAATAGAGTCATTGCCACTGTCTTGGTTAGTCTATCAGCTTGTTCATTACCAATAACACCTGAGTGACAAGGAACCCACAGCAAGTTTATCCTGCTGCTTTCTCCTAACCTCACACGCACTTGATGACATTCTGCAGCAAGTTTTGAACTCGTTGCAGGGGCTGAAAGAAGATTTCAGAGCTTCTTAGCTCTCTGAATGAACGTAGATGCTACGACCCTTGAAGAACCTTTGTTGATTCTCCCCCACGTACTCTATTACCGAGTATGTCCAACTCTCCCCTGAGGGATTGCGAGCTTTTGTCGACGGTGTACCCTGTATACACCAGCCTCAGCACCATCATGTTTTCTAGACATCATTAAACCAGGGAATGTCACACTAACGCTATTGTGGTCAATTCTTCCACTGCTCCCTACTTCCAGTTGAGAGGGTTGTTGAAGCATCTGGAAGCTATTGTGTTGTCAGCGGTAATCTTCTCAACAATTTCTATATTTACGACATTCATTACATTTGTGTGGTATTCTGGATGGCCTAAATAACTCCACATTTTCGCGGTTTTTAACCTGTATCCCCCTGCCTCATTGTAACCAGAATATGCAATGAGGGTATGACCGGCTTGGTCTCTATCTCAGCAGTGGATGTACTGATAATAACACCTGTTATGGCTAAGCAGGCCAATCTGCACCTTCTCGAGTTTCTTAACAGGTACCTTCCGTTCTACTTTATTCCACAGTATTTTAGCCCCATATATTATCACAGGTCTTCTTACGGATGTGTAAATCCAGTACATGCTGCTGGGACTTAGACCCTCGTTTTTTGTACAGGCCTTTCCAGGATACATGAGGGCACCTTTTGGCTTGGAACTCATATTCTTTAAATGTGGTGTCCAAGTAGGTTTCGCGTCCAGGGTTATACCTAGATACTTCACTACACACCTACAAGCAGAATTTCATCGAAAAGCTAAAGTTTCCAGTCTACGTCGTGGATATGCTTCCTCGTGAACTGTTTCTTGCATCAGTTTTACACAGTGCTCAGAGCGAGCTGTGACAGTGTGCTAAAAGAACTTGCAGATTTATCCGGTCTTACCATGACTTTAGGTATTACTATGACTTCACAGTAGTTTTCAGAGTATAGATGTAGATGTAGCTGCAGCTGTAAATCGTTTGCGTATCCTTCACAGAAATAACATTTAGCATTTACCTCTATAATGAGCCCATTCACCACCACCTTCCGCAATATCAGGGACAAAAAAGTCGCCTTGTAGACACCCTCTGGTGGTGTTGGTCACCAACTTCACATCCATCATGATGGCTTCTATCTTCTTCAGCATGGTATCAATTCACCAACATAAATGGCCTTAATGCCATGCTATTCTGCAGCTCTATCAGTGGATTCGAAGGAAGTATCGCTAAAAGTCCCTCTGTATCTGGGAAGATGCAGAGAGGGCGAACAATTTCCTGAAAAGTAGAGCTTTAGTCTACCTTCTCAGTAAATCGGTGAAGTTCTCTTTCGCATGGTTTGGCTGGTTGATATGTATGTTGGCTTTTATATAAAAGAACCCCAGTTAGCTTGAGGAATATTGTAACCCCCAAATCCTCTAGAGATAAACGTAAAATATACCTATTCAAAAATGCAGGTAAAAATTGACTTGACGCCTTCCTGAGAGACAATCTCCACCTCTTTCAAATCAACAATGTAAGTGTAGACCAGATGCAGCTTGAATTTCAAGAAATGGTATCTGCAGCAAATGAGAGATTGAAACCAAATAAATTAACAAACGACGGAGTTGGTCCTCCGTGGTACACAAAATGTGTCAGAAAACTGTTGCAGAAACAACGAAAAGAACATGTCAAATTTAAACAGACAAAGATTGGCGATCTTTTATAGAAGCTCGAAACTTAGGGCGGACTTCAATGCGAGATGCTTATAATACTTTCCACAGTGAAACCTTGTCTCGAAACTTGGCAGAAAATCCAAAGAGATTCTGGTCGTATGTGAAGCATAATAGCGGCAGGACACAATCAATGCCTTCTCTGCGAGGTAGCAATGGACATCCTATCGAAGAAGATGCTGTCGAAGACAGTGCTGCCATAGCAGAGTTACTAAACACAGCCTTCCGAAATGCCTTCACAAAAGAAGACGAAGTAAATATTCCAGAATTCGAATCAAGAAGAGCCGCCAACTTGAGTAACGTAAAAGTAGATATCCTGGGAATAGTGAAGCAACTTAAATCACTTAATAAAAGCAAGTCTTCTGGTTCAGACTGCATACCAATTAGGTTGCTTTCAGAGTATGCTGATGCAACAGCTCCATACTTAACAGTCATATACAACCGTTCATTCGACTAAAGATCCGTACCAAAAGACTGGAAAGTGGCACAGGTCACACCAATATTCAAAAAAGGTAGTAGGAGTAATCCACTATATTATTGGCCCATGTCATTAACGTCGATATGCAACAGAATTTTGTAACATATAATGTGTTGGAACATTATGAATTACCTCGAAGAAAACGGTCTATTGACACACAGTCAACACGGATTTAGAAAAGATCGTTCTTGTGAGACACAACTAGCTCTTTACTCGCACGACGTGTTGAGTGCTATCGACAAGAGATTTCAAATTGATTCCGTATTTCTGGATTTCCGGCCGGGTTTTGACACTGTACCACACAAGCGGCTTGTAGTGAAATTGCGTGCCTATGGAATATCGTCTCATTTATGTGACTTGATTCGTGATTTCCTGCCACAGAGGTCACAGTTCGTAGTAATTGACGGAAAGTATTGCTGTGCGGTGTGGGATTCGCATCAGATGGGACTGACGGATGACATCGAAAAAGAATAAAGAAGAGCAGCTCGTTTCGTATTATCGCGAAATAGGGGAGATAGTGTCACAGACATGATATGTGAATTGGAGTGGCAATCATTAAAACAAAGACGTTTTTCGTTGCGACGGGATCTTACCATGAAATTTCAATCATCAGTTTTCTCCTCTGATTGCGAAAACATTCTGTTGGCACCCACCTACATAGGAAGAAATGATCATCACGAGAAAATAAGAGAAATCAGGGCTTGCACAGAGAAACATAAGTGCTCGTTTTTCCCGCGTGCCGTTCGAGAGTGGAACGGTAGAGAGACAGCTTGATGGAGGTTCATTGAACCCTCTGCCAGGTACTTTATTGTGAATAGCAGAGTGATACCGTAGATGCACGTAGATGCAGAATGTCATGGAGTAAAACAGAAGTGATTTTTGGCTTTCCCCAAGGTGGTGTTATGGGACCTTTGCTGTTCCTTATCTATATAAACGATTTGGAAGACAATCCTAGCAGACGTCTTAGGTTGTTTGTAGATGACGCTGTCGTTTATCGACTAGTAAAGTCATCAGATGATCAAAACAAATTTGCAAAACGATTTAGAAAAGATATATGTATAGTGCGAAAATTGGCAATTGACCCTAAATAACGAAAAATGTGAGATCATCCAAATGACTGCTGAAAGTAATCCGTTAAACTTCGGTTACACGATAAATCAGTCAAATCTAAAGGCCGTAAATTCAACTAAATACCTAGGAATTACAATTACGAAGAAAATTAAATAGGATGGAGCAAATAGAAAATGTTGTTGGAGAAGACAGCGTTTTATTGGCAGGACACTTACGAAATGTAACAAATCTACTAAGTAGACTGTCTACACTACGCTCGTCCTTCCTCTCTTAGAATACTGCTGCGTGGTGTGGGATCCTTGCCAGATAAGACTGACGGAATACATCGAAAAAGTTCAAAGAAGGCTAGCACGTTTTGTATTATCGCGAAATAGGGGTGAGAGTGTCGCTGAAATGATACAGGGTTTGGGATAGACATCATTAAAGCAAAGGCGTTTTTCGTTGCGGAGGAATATTCTCACGAAATTTTGATCACCAGCTTTCTCCTCCGAATGCGAAGATATTTTGTTGACGCCGACCTACATAGGGCGAATCGATCACCATGACAAAATAAGGGAAATTAGAGCTCGCACTGAAATATATAGCTGTTCGTTTTTTTCCGCGCTCTATACTTGATCAGAATAATGGAGGATTGAGAAGGTGGTTCGATGAACCCTCTGCCAGGCACTTAAAGGTGATTTGCAGAGTATCCATGTATATGTAGATATAGAACCCCCTTTCCCAAACGTGTGATTTAACCAGTCTTTCTAATGTGTTTAAAAGAAAGGAGGACTGGCTGACTGATCTCATATACTTAGCCTTGGTATGATCAGTTCTTTCTGGCTTCGGAATGAAAACAACCTTCACTGGCCTCCAAGCATTAGGAATAACTAGTGCCACTAGACCAACTCCAAACAGTCTGCAGAGAAGTCTAATTAATCATTCTCCTCCTTGTTACAGTACTGCTGTATGAATTCCAGTTGGGCCCTGTGATTTGAACGGTTGAAACTTTCCCACCATTTACAAGACTTTTTAAATCCACACATTCTTTGAAATATTCCCAGTTCTCCCATTGGTTACATGTAAACCATTACCACACACAGACTTAATCTTGGCCTGTGTCATCTGCCAGAATGCATTGAAAGAAGTGAGTCTTGAAGAATACACTCAGATTCGACTTAATCTTGGCCTGTGTCATCTGCCAGAATGCATTGAAAGAAGTGAGTCTTGAAGAATACATTCAGATTCCCATGTGCTGTCCATGTATACTCACCACCCTCCTTCCTTCATGTGTACCTTGGATTAGTTCGTCTTCTTGGCAGGATTTTGTCATAACTAGCCCTTCCATCATGTAGAGTTGAACAGTGTTCTTAAGTTGTATTTTTTTCTTGTACTTCTTGGTGACTGGACAGCTGTATAGGAACGAAATTATGGTGGAGGACGTCGCTTAATCTCCCATTTCCTCTAAATCTACAGAAATTTTTCATAGTTTTAATTTCAGATAAGCATTAGCTCATGTCTTTCCTTTATGAAGCCCAGTTTTCTCCTAGAATTTCTATATGCCATGGTCTGTTTGGATCCATTTAAACACCAAACAATTTACATGTAGTCAGGTTGAGAGGTGGCATGAGCCCCTCTCATTTTTCTATCTTACTCTGAGTATTTCGATTTTCCTCTCTAATTGCATACAGTGAAAAGTTGCTATTCCTTCACACACGGACTTCTCACGCCGTCTCTCGTTACCCGGGTTTTCTGGTGACGGCGGGTTCTGCTGATCCTGACAGGGTTAAGCCGACGGGTGTGAGGGAGTCGAGTGGATGCTTTCCAGACGCCGACATTGTCATAAGAGCGGGAGCGACACGCCCACAGGGGCCTGAAGGAGTGGCTGGGCTCGAGATTCCGTTACTTCGCAGAAACTTGGTGAAAACACTTTCTGGCGGGCTACCAGCGAGCGTGGGAATGACTTGTGTTCCCAGGTAGTCTTGGTGGGCAAATTCCCGTGTTTTCTGCAAAATCGTAACTGTGATTGGCTTGCTCAGGGCATAGCTCCGTGACGTAGCAAAATCGGCGTAGAAAATGGCGCCAAGAATCTCCATTGGTGGAATGGTAGTGCTTCAGCAATAGAGTGGAATTTTTCGCCGGTTTTCGAGTTGCTGACTGGAACGTTTAACCACGGCCACTGTCGTTGGGGTGGGAATGTTCTGTGTTCGGCTTGTGTGGGTGCTCTAGAGGTAGTCGGCTCTCGTTTTTCGGTCGGGGTAGGTTACAAGACTGAGCTCTCGCTGCTCTGGACAGTGTCCCTTCCGTTGGCAGTCTAATGTACTTTCATTTCATTGTAACTGTGTGACGAAGTTGCTGACGTTTCGACTTCAACGTAACTTTCCGAGTACAGTTGGCAATTGAGCGTTCTGCGTACAAGCGGCCTATGTTGTCCATCTTAAGCAGTTTTGGCTATAGTTGACTGTATCAGAGGTACTGTGTGACTTCGCATGTTAAAATCAATAACTGTACCATCAGTGATTGTGTGGCGAGCCTTCTTCGTCTCCCTCAGAGGTGCATTTGTATTGATAGGAAGTCTTCAGTCTGGAACAACCAGACCAGGACAATTTGTTTTGGGCTATAGTCGCGACATTATCATCACCACGACGGGACGTCGAAGCAACCAGCCATCGCTTCCGGTACGCCATAACATGTCCTTGCAGTTAAGAAGACAGCTTGGTAATGTATGTCCACATTTTTAGCAGGACAGGACGATTGGGTCATTGACGAGGAAGGTAATTTGGTAGAGCAACGTCGCCACCGTGTTTATGATAGTGAGGTAGAGGATGAAACAGAGACAGGCACTCAGGTCGAGACGGTAGCAGAAGTTTATAGTCAAACGAACGAGAACAGACAGAGGCCAGCTCGGTCACGTCAGAGCTCTAGCGCCCAGGTGTCCAGAGTTACATCGCCCATGTGTGACGAGGATCAAAAAGATGACATTAACTCAATACTGAGTTTCCTACGATCAATGAAAGAAGAAGCTGACGAACAACGTAAGAAGGAGAAGGAAAAAGATGAGAAACAGCGTAAGAAGGAGAAGGAAGAAGATGAGAGACAGCGTAAGAAGGAGAAAGAAGAAGATGAGAAACAGCGTAGGAAGGAGAAGGAAGAACCTGACGAATAGCGTAAGAAGGACACTCAGGCAATAATTTCGCATATAGGGGAAATTAGTGGGGAATTACTAACAATAAAGAAAGAATGTAGAGACGTAAAACAAATGTCAATGGTTGCACAAAAAGTAGCTGGCCTAGCCAAAACGGCAGCAACAGGGGCAATGAAAATCGCAAAAGCAACTTCTAAACTCGCAGGGCGCTTGCGATGTGCGACACAAGCCCATTCAAAATCCCTAGCATTCTTAAAAACCGAAGCTAATATCGCGGTTACGAACATCACGAAACGAATGGAGGAATTAGAGAGTAGGATAGCAAAACTAGAGCGAAACGGGCACACGAGCACTGCGCGTTCGGATACTAAGGATGTGTCTGCGAGGAAAAGCCCGCCGCGCTCTAGCACAGTGACAGAGTGCGGATCTAACAGTGCATACGCAGAAGCATCGAGTAATAGCTCCAATAATTGCAGCCCAGTTAGGAGAGTGAATGCTGAATTCCATTTCCACGGTGATACAGAGGTAGCACATCACAGTTACCAGCAAGATAGATCAGGACACTCAGCAGAAGTGCGAGAATCGGAAACGAGTGACAACATGAACGCGAGGATCAGACAGGATTTTGATCACAATCACTTCCTGTCGATACTAAAATTCCAGAAGTTCAAAGATAATGGAGGGTCAATGCATCCCAATAGCTGGGTGATGCAGTTTACAAATTCATTACCGTCATCATGGCCAACCCAGGCAAAATTAGAATTCATGTGTGGATACATCGAAGGCCAAGCCGCGGAAAAGATGCGGGGTGTGGCAGCGACGTGTCGTACATATCAGAAATTTGTTGATGCGTTCCTGCGGACCTACTGGTCAAAGGAAACGCAAGACCGGATTAAAGAGGAAATAATATTTTTTCCTGAACTGGAAGTGTCTGGGCATAGGACCGCAACCAAATCTTTTGATGATTTACTTAAGAAGAATCAACTTTTAGATAGTCTATATAGCAACGGAGAAATCATTAAATTTTGCTTTTCCAACTTGCCAGTTAGGTACCAACAGACACTTGTCGGGAAGTGTGGATCTGACATAGAAGCATTCAAGAGTCTATTGCGTGAACTCGAGGTTGTCTTTGACAAACAAGACGCAAACGACAGGAAGAAGGGGCAGAGTAACAAATACCAACGACCAGCAAGGGAGGACGACAACAGATCGCACAATCGCACTGGTCATTTAGGAAACCAGGGTTACGGAAATCAAGATTACGCTAGCCAAGGTTTTGGAAATCAGAGACACGGAAACCAGAACGTCAGGGAACAGGGTCATGCTAGACAAGGAAGCGGGGACAGGACGAATAACGAACGGCAAAGCGACCGTAATTGGAGAGAGCGAAATCAAGGACAACAGGAGAACCAGAAGATTGAAATTAGACCTGCAAATCCTAATGCACGTCAGAGGAGGGGGAGTCTAACAAGGGATTGGCGCTAGTCCATAGGACTCCACCACATCTCTCACACAAAGAAGTTCATGGAATAATAGTAGTTTAAGTGGTGTGCATAGTAGAATAGGAAAATATATGAACCTTTCTTCGGGGAACAATAATCGTTGCATTAATAGATTAAGGTTATTAAAGTATTAATTCGCTGCGTTGTCTCGCATAAGAATTTACTGCTGCTATCCTTTTTGGTTTATGTTCGCGACTTACAATGTCGATGGAGTAGAAGGCACTACCATTCCATGAGCGATGTTTTTGACCTTTCCTGTATGGTGTCCATGTTGAGGGATAATGATGAGTGAGAAGAGGTCGCACAAACGGGCGCATACAAGAACGTGCTCCTAGAAGCGTTCTGGGAAGTCGTGATACGCTCCATAGCGGCCACAACCAGTCCGCGAGACGTTCATAACAATGGTTGCAAGCACGCGTCAGTGCAGTGCAAGATTGTGGTATATTGCGTGATTTCGAGGATGAATATGGGCAGTATTGTTTTTACAGTGGTGCGCCAGCATCGTTGTCTTGCAAGTCGGGGTGAACCTGTGAGCGTTTGACTCCAGTGGTGCCCGATACAGTAGAAATGTGGGCATAAAGCCTACCACGCCAATGTGCTGGTTGGGGATTTAGCGTGCTGTTCGTGACTGTCACAGATAAATAACCAAGGAATTATACTAGGAGATTCGTGACATACTGTGTAGCTGGCATGTGGTGGGCGACTGAATCCTCAACAGGAACCAGTCCTGGCTTGGTCATATTACATTGCCTCTGGAAAGTTGTGCTTTGATCACAAAAACCTCATCACATAGAAAAAGAAGTTGCAACTATAAATTTATTGTCTTGTATAGCCATGGCCAACCCAGTCTCTGGAGTTTCAGTGAGGCGTAGTGAGAACTCGGAGGCCATGTCGTACGGCGCACACATCACTGTCGTCAATAGCGGCGAGCAGCGAGACATCTCAGGGTAACAGGAATTATGTTAGAGTATTGTATAAGGTATAAAAAAAGAGTACCATATACTAGGATAAGTTAAACTTTATGATTTAACAATAACTAGATCCTTAATATTGTGTAATTTTTCTACTACAATTAGGAATGTTTGGCGCGCGCCTGTTGGGATGCTATTTTTCAGGTCACCAAACCACAGACCCGAGATGGAGGGACGACGGGCGAGCAAACGTAGAATAGTTGCATGTTCTTTATAACTCAATAAAACTTCCACCTGCATAATAAGATAATTTATTCAAAAGACGTAGAATGTAGATCGTTGGCAAATGGTAATTAACTCTTGAGCATATCTACTGTCACTCTCATTTAGTTGTTCATCCAATATAGCATCACACACCATGTACAGTAGTGAGATCGGTCTCTATCAAGATAAATTATTTCCATGTCTAGATTAGACACACCAAGATTTTGTTATAATGATAGCCATAGATTGATAACTATAAAATTAAAATAATAGTGTCTGAAATGACAGACCATCAGTGTATCGTTATGTAAATTTATTATAACATAGAAGGTCATGGGAAAAAGTTAGGCATAAGATTTTTGTCAGAATTGTGCAGATGACGGGGATCGTGGCAATGCAGAGCCCAGCCGGAGCAAAAACAAAAGGTCAAAGGCTATCTGCAAGAAGGGGAGTGTCAGCACGCCACCTGACGAGAAAGGCGCGGGAACGTCCGGTCCTACAAGCTGTCAGTCACCGGGCCGTATACATGAGGGATTAGGCAGCAGACAGCCCTCGCCGGGCCACAAGCGAAAGTGTGGCTGGCCGTTGACACTGACACACGACCAACACGCAACAGCCAGCTAGCTCTCCGGACGCGGCAGCGGTTTGAATGGATTCCCTGCGGCAGACCACGTTGTGGTGAGTACACGGAGAAGATCACATACGGTGTCAGAACCTGCGCCTCATGTGCCTCAGGACAGAAAGTGACGCTATATACTCACCTGTTTGAGTTTTTACAACTCACTAGCATTGGCCGATCTGCATATGCAAAGCAGTATCATGCCACAAACTCTAAAAAATGAATTGTCTCACTTCTAACTTCTCCTCTCACTTAGTGAGCAGTTGTAGCAAACGTCGCTCCTAGTTCGATCCTGTCTGGATGACCTCACACACTTGTGGAGTCACTCCACTTGCCATCAGCCCTCATCGAACTGCAATATTGGGAAACGTAAAGTACTGACCAGGGAGAGAAGGGATCTGGACTAGTGATGTATCCCAACTGGTAGACCTCAGAGACAATTAATCGACGTGAGGAGAGCCTGACACTATGTCTTCCTACCGTACTGCCCTGCTCACATGCGTGGGTCTTGCTGCAATCTCAAAAGCGTACTGCAGATGCTCCAGCACACCCTATTGCTGTTGCAACAACGTAGCAACAACACCCAGCGTTTAGCACTATGTGATGTCAGTACTGTGGCCCCATCCCAAAAGCCCCCTCCGATGCTAAAGACATGGAACCACTTGCATCAATGCATATGACTCAACAGACCAGCCCCCTCAGAGAAACCAACGAATTTGTGAAGTACTTCGAATATTTCTAACTTTTTGATTTAGTGCCTCATTCTCAGCATAGTCATAAACATTGTGCAATGTGCAAGCACAACTTGACACCCCATGAACCTTGTTTTTTTTCTTAAATTTATTTCTCTAGTGTTGTTTTTGTAATGTATGTTACACCTTGTATGTGTTTGTGTTTTGCACTGTAATTCTGATTTAAGTGATAGAGTAGGGCGCACAAATTACTGTATTGTTCTCTACACCATGTTTTTTCATATTCTGTATTTCTTGTTGTGTGTATGCAAACAGTGTGCCTGAAGTCCTCATAAACTGAAGCAGATATCAACACTGTCATTGTGAATGGACCATCAGTTCAGGGAACACTTTGTAAAGGTTATTATTGCTGTGATTGGCTTGCTCAGGGCATAGCTCCGTGAAGTATCAAAATCGGCGCAGAAATTGGCGCCAAGAATCTCCGTTGGTGGAATGGTAGTGCTTCGGCAATTGAGCGGAATTTTCCGCCGGTTTTCGAGTTGCTGATTGGAACGTTTAACCACGGCCACTGTCGTTGGGGTGGGAATGTTCTGTGTTCGGCTTGTACGGGTGCTCTTGAGGTAGTCGGCTCTCGCCTTTCGGTCGGGGTCGGTTACAAGACTGAGCTCTCGCTGCTCTGGACAGTCTCCCTTCTGTTGGCAGTCTAATGTACTTTCATTTCATTGTAACTGTTTGACGAAGTTGCTGACGCAATGGTAGCAGGCTCCGAGTGAGGCTGGAAGCTTCTAGTCTGGACTCTCCACACACCACTTGGTCATAAATGTCACAATCTAGTTTATGGACAACCTCATATTCACAGCATTTATTTGAGTATCCAGTTTTGATGTATTGTAAATGTTTCATGTGTTTTGTTTACTATTTTGAGTTTAGTCATAATAAATCAAATTGTTATTTTGGACAGAACTTTCATTCTGTTAATCGATAGAGCAACCCTTTCATTTCACACTACGTTCATGAAAGTTTCCTTTATCTACTTAATTTCTATGAAATTAAATTATTGCAGGTTCCAAACTTTTTTCCACTCCACTTGCAGGGTCGATTACAGTCAGTTCGTGTTTCTTCTTAATCCATGTGCAACAGCAAAAGTCGGAGTTAGAAAAGGGGGGGGGGGCTTAGAGAATCATTTCCATATGAAGATTCTAGAAGAATTTAGTGTTAAATACACTGCTAACCCCGGCACCTCGCAAGATAAGGATAGCTCAGTCGCCACATGCCAATGTTGTACGTAACTACTCATTAAAATGGACCCAAAAGTTATGTCAGTCAGTTCTTCTCAACTTTTATTTCTGAAGGTAGGTTCCTTAACCCTATTCAAACTCTCTAGATTGCTCTCCAGTACGTATTCAAGTTGGTATTCATCTCTGCTGTTGATGTCACTACTTCCCCACACCAAGTTGTGAGGATTGGCCGCTTACTGTGTTGCAGGTTCATCTGCAACACTTAGAGCAGCCAATCTGCCGTCATTGTGGCTTCTGATATCCTTAATGATCCAGACAGTAGCCTACAATGCCCCTTAGTACAGTTTTAGGTCCCATTCTCGTACTGCCTTCAGGCATTTGTCACCGACTTCTGCAACAAGGGGGTTGGCCTTCACATGAAACCTTCCAATTAATTAGCCTCCAGTTAGGTTCTCAACGATCGTGGAGGCGGAAGAGGTCATGCCAGACGAACTGGCTGTAAAGGCGCCGCTCAGCCATCATTGAGCTCGCGGCAGTTCGTTGCAGTTCTGGTACCTGAAGTCACATGTCACATACATATGTGCCGTGATGAATTGTTCCAGAATCATAGTGTATGGGTCACTTCCTCGCAAGCTGTAATCCACCTTAAACAAATTCACGCTAATGGCAATTTCTCCTGTCATTTTCTCTAAGGACAATGGTAGCAGGCTCCGAGTGAGGCTGGAAGCTACTAGTCTGGACCTGCACATTGGCGGCAGGTGTGTGATGGTCGCCTTCCTGAGAACCCGTCCTGCATCTGCGACTGGGCAGGCCTATTTAGGATGACCGCTGCCCACCCTGAATGGGGAAGGCCCTAGAAAATGTGGGCTAAACATCGGAAATCACACTTGAACCGGGCTGGAAATCCGCACCCAGTATGTCACTCCTTATACTGCGGACGTAAACAAAAGAAGAATGAAATGATTATGACAATAGGAACATGGAATGTCAGGACCCTCCTGGACGTGAACAATTACAGGCCAGAGAGAAGAACCGCTCTTATCACCCAAGAACTAGCCCGGCTAGATATAGACATAGCTGCCTTGAGTGAGACAAGACTCTCAGGTGCCGGCCGCGGTGGCCAAGCGGTTCTAGGCGCTTCAGTCCGGAACCGCGTGACTGCTACGGTCGCAGGTTCGAATCCTGCCTCGGGCATGGATGTGTGTGATGTCCTTAGGTTAGTTAGGTTTAAGTAGTTCTAAGTTCTAGGGGACTGATGACCTTAGATGTTAAGTCCCATAGTGCTCAGAGCCATTTTTGACTCTCAGGTGAGGGATACATTAGCGAGGTACGTTCAGGGTACACCATCTTCTGGAAGGGAAAGGATGCAGGAGAACCACGCATCCATGGTGCAGGATTTGCCGTAAAAACGAAAATAGTGAAAGATCTTCGACTTACACCTGTCTCAGTTAATGAAAGACTGATGACTCTTAGAGTACCCATTGGTTCAGACAGATTCATCACCTTCGTCTCTGCATATGCTTCTACTTTAGACAGTGATGAAGACACAAAGAATCAGTTCTACCACCAACTGAACAGTACTCTCTCTAAAATACCCATTCAAGATAAATTAATTTTACTTGGTGATTTCAATTCCAGAGTGGGAAGGAACAACCGTTTTTGGAGACACGTCATGGGTAAACAAGGGGTGGGAAACTGCAATGCAAATGGGTTGTTACTTCTTGGTCTATGTGCTGAGCACGAGCTTTTCATCTCCAATACCCAATTCCGCTTGCGTAACCGTTGTAAGACCACATGGGTGCACCCACGCTCCAAACATTGGCATCTTATAGACTACGTTATTACGCGACAACGTGACAAGAAAGACATTCTCATCACAAAAGCAGCAATAAACATCGATGAGTGCTGGACTGACCATAGACTTTTAGTCAGCCGTTTGAGAGTACCGAAGTATCGCAAGCCACGATCCCACTTTTCAAACCCACCACGCAGAAAATTCAACATAAGCAACCTGAACAACAAAAACGTTCGCTCACACTTCCAAGACATACTGTCTGAACAACTTAACAAAGCTCCAGCAACCACAGATGACGTCGAACAAGAATGGACCACATTAAGGAACATCATCAAAGAAACTGCTGAGAATGTTGTTGGTTTTAGTGCACGGAAAAGAAGTGACTGGTTTGATGACAACCATGGAGAAATCCAAGCCATCATCAATGCAAAGCGGGATGCTTACCTATCCCTTGCTCAAGATCCGTCCTGCGCAGAAAAGAAAGCACACTTTCAAGAACTCAAGCAGAAATGTCAAAGTGAAATACGAGTAATCAAGAACAAATGGTGGCAACAGAAAGCCACAGAACTCCAAAATCTTTCCGATGCAAGGAACCTGCGTGGCTTCTACGCTGGTATTAAAGAGCTGTATGGACCTATCCGCTCCTCATCAGGAACACTGAAAGCTGCTGACAACTCCACCATTCGTACTGAAAGTCAGGACATCTTAAATCGTTGGAAAGAGCACTTCAGCTCACTGTTAAACCGCCCTTCTACTGCCGCTGGAGATTTTCTCAAAAATGTCCCACAGCACCCTCCAAAACCCTGGATGGCTGATCCTCCAACTTTTCAAGAATTTTGCAAGGCACTAAAGAGTGTGAAACCTGGGAAGGCTCCTGGACCTAACAGCATCCCGATGGAGCTTATTGAGGGTGGCGGCTTGCCTCTAAAAGCTAGACTCTTCTCACTCATTCTATTAATGTGCGAAACCCGCAACGTACCAGCTGACTTGAAGAACTCCACAACTGTCACCATCTTCTAGAAGGGCGACAGAAGCGTCTGTGGTAACAACCGGGGAATATCTCTACTCTCTGTCACTGGCAAAATGTTTGCAAGAATCCTTTTAAATCGCCTCCAGACACTTTCAGAGACTATACTACCTAAGTCTCAATACGGGTTTCGACCTTCAAGAGGGACAATTGACATGATTTTCTGTGCACGACTACTAAAAGAGAAGTGCAGAGAACAGCAAAAGCCTTTACTACTTGTTTTCTACGATCTACGAAAGGCCTTTGATACAGTTCCCAGAGAGCCATGTGGATGGTCTTAAAACGCTTCGGCTGCCCTGAACATTTTGTTGACCTTATTGAATCTCTCCACGATGATATGACTGGACAGGTCCTCTGCCAGAATGAAACGACTGGTGAATTCCTAATAACAAGTGGACTTAAACAAGGATGCGTTCTTGCACCAACATTATTTGCATTGTATCTGGCAGCTATGCTTTACGAGACAACCGTAAACAATGCAGGAATAGAACTAAAGTACAGGTTTGATGGAGGATTATTCAACCAGTCCAGACTCCATTCAAAAAGGTTCACCAGTACCACTCGTGTGACAGAGCTGCAGTATGCTGATGACAATGCTTCTCCAGCTCATTCACCTGCAGCGTTGCAGCTGTCAGTTGATTCCTTCAGCAGGGCGTACGAACGATTTGGTCTCTCCATCAATATTCCAAAGACAAAAGTGATGGCGCAGCCAACTCCTGGCTCCTCCGTTCCTGACTTCAGAATATCCATTAGTTGTTTTCTTTTCTTGGAAAAAGTGGACCATTTTCTCTACCTGGGAAGCATACTGTCATCTAACTGCTCATCTGGAAAAGATGTGGAGAATATATTACGTGCTGCCCATGTAGCATTTGGACGTCTTACAAAGCGTGTCTTCCTGAATAAAGACCTAACACAGTACACCAAACTGATGGTGTACAAAGCTGTAGTCATTTCCACCCTGCTGTATGGTTGCGAAACATGGACGTTATATCGCTGTGATCTGAAGGAACTAGAACGCTTCAACCAACAGAAGCTAAGATATATCATGAACATGAAATGGGATGACTTCATATCCAACACAGCTGTTCTTGAGAAAGCAAAAATGTATAGCATGGAAGCTCTTATCATTGGGCATCAACTCAGATGGGTCGGACATGTCCAGCGGATGAAAAATGACAGACTTCCACGCCAAATGCTGTACAGCGAAGTGAGCACAGGTAAAAGGCCACGAGGTGCCCCTCTCAAACGTTATAAGGATCAGTACAAGAAAAATCTGAAAAACTTGAACATCGATCCGAGTAATTGGTCCACAATAGCAGAAGACCGAGGTCGCTGGCGCTCAGTTACCTCAAATGCTCTACAAAACTTTGAGCTGGAACGTCGAAGAATGGAGAATGACAAACGCCGGAGACGTAAACTCCTCCAGGCTCAGCCACGTCCTCCACCTTCCACTAGCTGTAATGTCTGTGGCCGCCTGTTCCACGCTAGGATTGGATTGCTAAGCCATCAACGACACTTCCACGCCTGAACCGTGACAAAGGAAATCTCAGGAGAGAAATGAAAACTCGGATACGAGTATCAGCCGACGACGACGACGACCTGTCGAGACTTCCTGACTCTTAACCGGTACTTTCTCGAACAGGGTCTTTGAAGGAACATTCTTAAATGGTTTAGGTACCCATATTTATGATTTACTCGGTTCTGAAGCGTTCCTCTGCTATCTTAACCAACAGATTCACGTCCTTCCACCGAGATATCTTGCGCACCATCTCCTTCAGTCAATCTACTGTTCCCATCACCTCACAGGCAAAGGTGGGAGCACATTTGTTACGATAGACTGCTGAATGTGCGGTCTTTACTTCCGTCTTGACTAGTCTTTGTAATGACAGGCATCAAGAGCAGCTCCTCCTGCTGCGAAGTGATGTCAACAAGTGGATATCCTTGTTGGATTACCAGTACCTTAAAAACTGATACTGTAGTAATTTAGGTCTGTTTACTTCCTTCTTTGGTCAGATTTCTCTGGATCTGGTTATTACTGGAAGTGGGAATAATGGACTCCTCTCTCGTCCTTTTATTCCCCATTTTGGAAGTAGGAGAGGGGGTGTGTGTTTACCCATTTCAATCTGACAAAGTCTTTTCTTGGGGGTCTTGGGTTCAAGACCTTTTAATTTCCTCCATTCGTTCTCTCCCCTTCTCTTTATTTTCTTAGTTGTTTTCTTTCATGTGCCCCAGACAAAGTTTGAAGGCTTTGGTATTGATCTGGTCCAAATTATGAATGAAGTTTTCCACTTCCTGGATTAGTCGTTACCGCATTTCAGTTACAGAAATAGCTTCCATCGTTCCCACCAGAACTGGCCATATATCGATCCATACTAGCGAAGCCTCACGCCAGTGTAAGGCTGATTACTCAGGGAGGTCACCCAGTAGCCCTGAGCCTCTATCCACGACATAGTTTCCATAAAGGATGCATCCATCGGCACAGATCACGTCACATCTTGGTTTGGGCGAATGCTATTGTTCCGTCCTGCTTGTTAAATCCGACACAAATTTTATTGTAAGATGGACAGCCGAATGAGTACTTATCTCTCTCATCCCTAAACAGATCTACTTTTACATGGGGTCAAGTTCTACAGATAAAAGTAATCACACTCTCGAACCTCTATTGCGTCAACAGCACTATTTGCCACAACCAGCCGGTGCAGCATTTTACCACCATGCCTGTCTAAGTACACTGGCATATTCAGCTGGTCAATGATCAGTGGTGTTACCGAAACCTGGGACGCTTAAGCCACATTGCAGAAAGTGGAACACATGACCATCAGGAAGCGCCCCTTGCAGGCATAATTACTCGCCGTCCAGTTGCCAAGTGACATCTAAAGGAAGACTGCTGTAGAGTGGGCTACTACAATCAGGACATCGTCACTCATGTTCCATCCGCTGAAGCAGTCATCTCCATGCGTCATCCCATGGGACCACGTACTGGGTTTCCACAAATGTCACATGTTACCAGGCAGACGTGAAGGCCATCCTGGATGCATCCGTCATTGACTACACCTGGGCAGGCCTCCAATGTGCCTTGCTAGCAGCACAGCAAGGGCAGACCACTCCGCCAGAATCTGACATAGCTGAGGAATATTTGCCACGTAAGGTCACCGCATTACATGGTAGCACTGGACAGGGCGTCTTCATAGCTACACATCGCGCACTGGGGACCGTGGGTTCGATGTCAACCATCCATTTGTCACATCGGGGGAGGATGTTTTGATTTTTGTGGATAACCTACTCACGGCCGCGAACTTAAGACTATGGAATTACGATCAGTTGTTGAGTATGGCTCTGTTGTAATTCACAGTGGGACGCAAGGATATATGTGATGGGCCATGGCAAACTGCAGAATGCTCGCTCCTTCCAGGACTTGCGGGAAGATGTGCTGGAACGCCGTAGGAGGAATAATATTTCTGGGTATTATCGAGAGCAACGCAGTAACATTATGAAAAGGCAAGGGGAATCCGTGAAAAGTTTTGTAACCAAATTAGGGAGTTAAATATTAAAACTTATGAACTAACATATAATGACGTCGTCAAAAAAGCCATTCTTCAGAAGGCAGACCAAAGGGCGCCAGATACATTCTTGGAGGGTTAGCCAGGTGAAATTTTCCATTTCGTATTACATAGTGAATTTCCGATGTTTTTAAACAAAGCTGACCGAGCGGTCTCGGGCGCTGCAGTTACGGACCGTGCGGCTGGTCCCGGCGGAGGCTCGAGTCCTCCCTCGGGCATGGGTTTGTGTGTTTGTCCTTAGGATAATTTAGGTTAAGTAGTGTGTAAGCTTAGGGACTGATGACCTTAGCAGTTAAGGCCCATAAGACTTCACACACATTGAACATAAAGAAAGCTGAAGCAACTGCAACGGCTTTGACAGAAATAAATGTGCTGACCTGAACTGGGATAGGAGTGTCATTTTTAATGTGGCAGTTGCATATTATCGGTGTGCGCGTTTCCTAGTAAGTGTGAACACGGGAAATCCGTGTGCGGAATCAGTGGAAGATTACTGTTTGACCGTCTGTATAGGAGAGGATTGAAGGTAACTGTGGCAAGTCAAACTTTTCAACCCGCCTCATGTAGATTGGCGTAAGTGATGATACGTTCATTCGCTCAATAAGGCTTTAATAAATTATCGAATTGAAGAGAAAGATTACCAGGCTTGCGTGGAAGTACTTTCTCAGGCTGCACCAGCTACGATCTGATCATCGACTGGAGTTTTCCCAGTGATCATCAAGTCAAAAGTCGATCTTGAGTGGTGCTCAGTCGAACATTACGGTACATCATTCTGTTTAGGCATTACTGACAGGAAGACTGAACTGCTGCAGGGCTCATCCCAGGCGCAAGGGAAACTACTTAGCCTGCATGCACAGTCGCTTAGTATCGATAAGTGTGATGAAATACCTCGAAGTACAGGGAAACTAGCCTGGGTAGGTGCACAAGCAGATTTGCCAGTTAGTACTTTCTGTGTAGTTGAACCGTTGATGGGAAATGAAGTACTCGGTAAATTACTGTAGTCTATAGTATGTGCAGTAGATTGACGGAAGCTGGGTAATGGCCGTTAGCATGGACAATTTTGGTTCTATGTAAGCAGAACAATCACGAGATGTACACACAATCCACGAACGGAGAAAATCTCCAACCGGGCCCACTGCATGTTAGGCAAATACGTTACCACTCAGCTAAGCAGGCTGACTACCGAAAGAGATTATCCAGTTGCTTTAAGGTCAATACTGTATGCAGCTTAGAATGAACTATATGCTGCACAGCAGGATTTTAAATATTATTTAACACACATTCCCGGCAAATATCAATAATGAGTTCTTTTGCAGATGAAGGTTCCACATCTTTTGCTCCACATTTTGCCTCAGTTTCGAGAGTGTACACTTTTGAGCTCACTCTTATGAATTTTGCAATGATTTCCTCTGATAATTCATCTTCCACTGAACTCACTTTCTTTTTATTGACACATAGGACGTTATAAACGTGACTATCAGTGTAAGCTAAGTGCGAAACCACTTATGCAAAAAAATGGTTCAAATGGCTCTGAGCACTGTGGGACTTAACTTCTGAGGTCATCAGTCCCCTAAAACGTAGAACTGCTTAAACCTAACTAACCTAAGGACATCAGACACATCCATGCCCGAGGCAGGATTCGAACCTGAGACCGTAGCGGTCGCACCGTTCCAGACTTTAGCGCCTAGAACCGCTCGGCCACTCCGGCCGGCCCACTTATGCAAATCACTTTTAATAATATCATAAATATTTGCCGTAGTTACGTGACATAACTATCCATGTCTGTGTGCCACTTTTATTACTTCTGACTACAATTTCTTCAGCATACAACCATAATGAAAATCTACAAGTTGCGTCTCAGAAATGTATAAAATAGCCATCCCACAGCTATAGATTTATCAAAAACAATGTTAAGTCTTTTAACACAGCTGCAACCGAATTTTCATTAAATACAACATCGTGATTGAAATTCGGTCTTGCAGTCAGAGCAACACCTCTGTATCTACCTTCCCACCTTTTTACTTCATTCACACCACACATATTTCGTAGATTTTGTAAAGTTTTCCCACAAACACTGTTTTCATAAGTTTCAGAATTTTTTTTCGTACTGTGACACATTTTGCGATGTGCTCGTGCAAAAGGGAAGCTTCTAACTATCTTCAGCTTAAAAATGTAAGTATTAAGGAGCTTACTACCAATAGTCTTAACTTTTTTTTTACCAAAGGTTTCAGAGAATTTTCTTACAATTCTTGGAGACACAAAACATGACTGGAATAATGTGACGTCTTACAGTTTGCTGGTGAAGAAGAGGGGATGGATGAGATACCTCCCAAGCCTGTTAAAATCACAGATGATAGAATGAGTTTGCGTGGATTCAGATTTTAAACGGTGAACATGTACTAGCGTAAGAACCTGTCATGCTGGGTTTAAGGATCACATACAGTTTAATGCTGCATATCTCCCAGTTTTCAGTTGAGTGAGATAACTGAACCAGCCACTTAAGATAAACGTCTCACATCTCTGTAAATTCCAATTGCCCATATCAGGTGAGATCGCGGGCATGTATACGAAAAACAAAAATGCATCTCTTTCGTCGTCTGATACCATCAATGACTGATACTTAACCACTGTCACAGAATGACCTTTAAAATATTAGAGACTTTCCAAGTTACGTTTCCAGTTGAGGGTTAGAAAAGATTTTGGATCTTAGTATTAACAGGCGTATAAATAAATGATTTTATGCAGAGATCCACAGAAAACTACCAAACTGTGACTATAAACAAAAAAGGTGTGATAGATATTCACTCATATAATGATAATTATTGCTTCCAGTGGTCTGTTATAGTTGTTTTGCATCCGATAAATGGTTATGTGAGCCATGTATCTAGTTACCTTCCTTATGCACATGCATTAAAATTTGAGAATACTTTATTTCCTATTGAACTGATGTGGAAATATTTGAGAAAAATATTGAAAATATGTTTGCTAATGGGTGTGGCATACAGTACTCCAAGAACAAGTGGATGGTTTAGGAGGGACGGAATATCGTGAAAGAAAGAGTTTCAAATGGTTCCAAAGTATGTCTCAAAAAGTAATAAATGCGGGAAGCATTGAATCTCTCAATGCTGCCTGGTGAAAACATAGAAATTCACCATCTTTTGAGACTAGCCCACAGTAGCATTACTGCTCATAAACAGTCATCTGAATTATGTGAGCGCCGTCTGTGATGTTTTCACACCAAACAGAAGTTAGCTACACATTTAATTGACTGTTGGCAATTCAGACTAGCCAAATGCATCATGCCCAAAGTAGAAAAACAGTTCATAAAATTCGACTTGTATAACAAGCAATTAAAGCTACTGCTTGTCATATATGCAGATATCGACTGCTTGGTGCAACCAGATGTTAGTAACGAACTTCCTTTACACAAACGTCATAATATTGCATTCCATGTGCACTACAGTTACAGTAAGGAATACTCACAGTCGCAGCTGTACTCAAGTGCCGACGGCACTAATTCGTTTAGCAAATAGCTGTGTCAGATTGCAGTGCACATAAAAAATTACTTGTTCCAAAAAAGTAATTGATTATTAGTGCAGAAGAAGAAGCGTTTTTAACAGCATAAATTTGCCAATTTTGCAAGGAACGCTTCACAAAGACTGATGTGAAACCCAGAAATAATTGTCATATTAAGCCGGCCGGGGTAGCCGAGCGGTTCTAGGCGCTACAGTCTGGAACCGCGCGACCGCTACGGTCGCAGGTTCGAATCCTGCCTCGGGCATGGATGTGTGTGATGTCCTTAGGTTAGTTAGGTTTAAGTAGTTCTAAGTTCTAGGGGACTGATGACCTCAGAAGTTAAGTCCCATAGTGCTCAGAGCCATTTGTCATTTTAAGGGCGGATTGCATGGAGCTGCACTATAATTTAAATTACGTACCAAATTCTATGGCGCATGCTATGTTTCACAATTTTACAAATTACGTTGCACATTTTACAATTATAAACTTGCGTGGACGAATGGAAGAAATTACTAAAACAAATACGAGCCATCTTTCTGTGAAGGCGGCGAACGTAGTAAAATTTAAAAATATGCTAAATCTATCGGACTGGTCTATCAAGCCATATAAAAATCAGTTTATAGATTACATCAACTGTCTGACGTGCTCTTTAAAAAAAATGCGTCTCATTTTTAAGGTCTGATGAGTTGAAAGCAACAAGAGAGTATTTCCCCAACAGCAACCAGTTTATTTTGAACAATAAGAAATGCATGTTTCCTTATAAGCATGTAACTGACGAAGCTGATTTGTTGGAAGAACAGTTGCCACCAATAGAGCCATTCGAAAACTTGCTGTGTGGTGAAACTACAGTCAAAGAATTGGAGTATCAAAGAGCATGCAAAGTGTGGAGTTTATATGAGTGCAAAATATTAGGAGATAACTCCAATTTATATTTGAAAACTGATGCCTAGCTTTTGTACGATATCTTTGAAAATTTTCGTGCACGCTGTCTTAAAACGTATGGTTCAAATGGTTCAAATGGCTCTGAGCACTATGGGACTTAACTGCTGTGGTCATCAGTCCCCTAGAACTTAGAACTACTTAAACCTAACTAACCTAAGGACATCACACACATCCATGCCCGAGGCAGGATTCGAACCTGCGACCGTAGCGGTCACGCGATTCCAGACTGTAGCGCCTAGAACCGCACGGCCACTCCGGCCGGCTAAAACGTATGAACTAAATCAGTACTGTTATGTTACTTCACACGACTTATCATCTGATGAACTGCTGGAACCTAATAATGCAAAATAGCCGTTTATTATGGACATGGAACATTCGGAGCCTGTTGAGTGTGATGTCAGAGGTTGTATTGTTCACTGTTCACACAGACATGCAGCTGCAAACAATAGGTCCATGGCTGATTACCATGAACATAATGACGAGCCTTATGTACTTCGATGTTAACAGTGTGAATATTTGGGCTATAATATACGGCTGTGCACACCAGTGGCTGAGTCGGACGCATTAGGTTGATCAGCGTATGGGTTCTGCGCCCGCGAATTTGTCAAGCCTGAGACGCTAGGATTTTAGTCTAAGGCAAAATACCGCACTTTATGCCTATCAAACTCTGCATCCGCACGGCAAGGGGAATGCATGCCAGTGTGGGATGCTGCGTGGTGGGCTTATAATGGATCTCGTAGGTATACTTACTTAGGAACAACGACCACCGCTGCTGTTGCTGTGCCGTCTTATCGGGAAGTTTCGAATGGGGACTGAACAGCGAAATGAGGTGTTTGTGATTGCTGATTAGATGAAACGTAGCACCATAGAGATACTTCATGACGCAATATTGGGCAGAAAAACTTTTCCTCAATTTGAGAGTAATTCCGCTAAGTCACATTTAATATTTTAGACTATTCCATGCTGTTGACGTATTTGTGGGACAAAACGGCACCAGTGACACATCAGAGGCAACCATTAAAGGTTTTAGAGTATGGAACGTTGCTGAAAAGGGGTCTACCTAACTTTTTTTCTAAGCTGCCTTCGGACGCGGCTCTGACAACACAAAGTAAACAGCTCTTTCACGCCACTAACTAAGTGGATGGGAAACCTGGACAGCTTTGGGAGTAAACTTCACATCATAATTTACTTTTGAGAGGAACGATTGTAGCTCCTTGAGGTTCCTAGGAGCTAGTAAGACAGTGGGATTTCTTAACTACAACAGTGGACATAACCCATTGGCTGTAGATACTGAGGATACTTATCTAGCTGGATTATAACTTGGTTATGCACAGCGAAAAGCACTGGGCGATCTCTACAACATGTAGGCACTCTTGTTTGCTGTAAAGACACGTGGACCTGGAATCCTATTGCACAACCTAATGAAGATTTAAACAGCTGCTTAAATTACACGTGTAACGCATCAGGTTCTCTGAATGGTATCGCTGTCGAAAAGAGATTTACTTGGTCCTGAAACTAAAAACAAAAAAGCGCTAAAGCGTCTGAACAAAATTGTTAGTTGTCGTCGAAGAGTTGACTACTGGAAACATTAGCTGCCGAGCTATCTTTTTATACTTAGCTTCGACTACGGTCTGACCATTAAATGGGATCGATTGGCCACTGAACGTCACCACTTTGCTCTGAAGCGACCACAGCTGCAGGGAGCCGATGCACCGGTAACTGTCGTCATTAATCAGAGACACTGTCGTGCCTGTGTCAGACTGGAAATCCGCCATCGCCCCATTAATGCCCAGTTACAACGTGACATGCTACATCCTGTCTGCTGTTGCCACGGGCACCGTCAAGATAGAGTGTAGCACTCTGGCGGCCGAAGTTTTTGGCACACGCAGGACGAGGCAGACACTCGTTAGACGCCTTGGTTAGCGGCATGCAAAACAGATTACATGACAGAAAGGACAATGGTGTCGTTGATGATGGGCCGAAACCTGGTGGCTATTTAATACCAGAAACGTTTCTGGGACCCTTTCACGATAAAAGAGAGGAAAACGATGCATGAGCCTCCACTCACTTTGTGAAACGCCGACAGTGAACAAAGTGCTTCTGTGTTGGCGCAAATACCGACGACGCGGGCGATAGATGGCTAATTGTGCAATAACTACTAAATCCTGATACTATTAAAAACGTGGAGACCAGACGAATCGTGAAACATAACATGTACTGATTCAGTTACTTCCTGAGCTTTGACAATTTTTAACACGTCGCTCATGATGAGATCAGATGCCTCTAAAGCCTTCACACTAATTTCTCGATGAGGAGCGAACCGGATAATATCACAGATTAAGGAGTCCGCAAGCGATTCACCGCACTGTTTACAGGGAAAAAAATCCCTTCTTTGCCTAGCTTGTAAGTCAGTAGTTCGTACTGAGTAGGATTAGTTACGCCCAGTTGAAAAAAAGTCAGTTTTGTGACGGTAATAGTCAATCAACAAACCACAAACATCTGAAACAGTAAATGTACTAGTGTCCGACGGGCGTAGTTATTGCACCACTCGTACAGTTTATTACTCGAAGACAGTAAGAGCACACACTGACGTTCAGGGTAATGTATGTGAATTCCCTTGCATTGAAGGAAAAAGCGAAGTAAATAGATATCCCAACTCTCGTTTTCCTCGTCGAAGCCAACGAATGACGGTGGGGGAGGTGAGAAAACTGCACCTGTCGACTGTTGTTGGTTTTGCAGCAGTAGTAACAGTAATGTCTGCTGATCCTGATGTAATTCTCATTGTTTTTCTTGCTGTTCTTGTTGTTTTCGTTGTTGCTGCAGGTGCAACTGCTGCTGCCACAACTTTAGAAACTCAAGATCCATGCCTCACTGTAATAGTTGCACAATTAGAAAGTTCTTTTCACAGTAGACTGAACCGAGATTATGATCGCTCGCACTGGCGGTAATATAGAGACTGGTGAACAAACAGGCGGTTTCTGATAGTAATGCTCAAGAAATGAAATGGTAACCAAACAACGTCTATGGCGTAGCAAGTCGTCTTAATCGTATACAGTGGTCCAGGGAGCAACCGAAATCACAAACATAAGTCGTACAAGATCAGGACTACTGTTCTATGACGCATAATTAAAGGCTTCAGAGACTAGCAAGAGACTGACTATTACGAGCAGGACCACAGTTATTTACCAGGATACACGTGTCAGAGAGCCGCGCCACTTAACGTGCTTACGGCAGCTGCGGCGCCCCGCATGGGCGCAAGCTGCGGCTATAGTATAAGTATGAAGCCGAGTATCTCTGATGTCTTCTCGCTTTTGGCACACAGGCTGGGCTTGGAATCCGAATCACAGTCAGATACTAAAGTTAAAATACCTGCCACTCTCTGATTTTCCATGGGTGTCTGAGTGTGATTTTGATATAAGGAGCATACCAGAGGAGTCAGATATAGATTACATTTTAGAAGTGGATCTTAGGTATCCAGAAAATTCACGTGTACGTCACTCTGCTCTGTCATTACGTTCAGTGTAAACTGTACCACCACCTATCCTCAACAAACCAGAAGTTCAAATTAAACTTATTTCCACATTATAAGATAAGAAAGATTATATGAATCACTATAGAAATTTAAAGCAATGTCTAAACGGTAATCTTACTCTAACCAAAATTCCCTGGATGTTGCCATTCAGTCAAGCTGTTAAAATGTAACCATGTATTGATATTAATGCGAGAACTTTGTGAATGCAGAAAAAATTTCAAAAAAATATTTATGAATAACAACATTTTCTCAAAACTATGTAAAATGTTCTAAGGATGAGTGATGTGAAGCTAGTAACAAGCTGGGGAGGTAGATACAGAGCTGCTGCTCTGATTGTGAGACCAAATTTCGAGAACAACGCTATATTTAACGAAAATTCGGTTGCAATTGAATTAAGCAGACTTAACATCGTTTTTGAAAAATCAGTAGCTGTAAGAATAGCTATTTTAGACATATCTGAGATGTGGCTTGCACGTTTCTATCATGGTTATATGCTGAAGAAATATAAGGCAAAAAATGTTCATATATGTTACGCAGACACAAGTAGTTTGATACATCTTGTAGCTACCTCAGAGGTTTATGATATTATTAAATGTGATGCGGTTGGGTGGTTTGACACTTTAACTTACTCTGATAATAATATTTGCAACATCCCATGTGTCAATAAAAAGAAAGCGAGTTTAGTGAAAGATGAATTATCAGGGGAGACTGTTACAGAAATCATAGAGGGGAGATCAAAAATATAGGCTCTCAAAACTAAGGCACAATGCATAATGCATAGAGTGAAATATGTGAAAGGTTCAACAGAAAAAGAACTAAGCACTGATATTTACTGGAAATATGTGTTAAATACTATTATAAAACTGACTGTGCACTGTATGGTTTGTCCTAAGATGCATACAGTTTCGAATACAAAGCAATGTAAATTAGCACTTATAGCTAATGATATCATACTAGATGACATTCTTAGCACAGTTGTATGGGGCCATTGTTGTGTGTGCAACTGTTGATTTAGCAGTAACCTATGGTAATTGTAGCCTATGTGTTGTAGAGATATAGAAAAGATGTCACAGAGAAATGTGAGACAATTGCTGTATATAGAAAAAAGATGTATAATGAAATTTTTATGAGTGTATTGCAAATATGAACTTTGAACGTAGTCTAAATGTTGTAGATATAGAAAGGATGGAAACTGATAATATAAACTAAATGTTGTAGATACAGAAAAAGATGTAAACTGAATTTTTAATCTTTGTATATATATAATATATATATATATATATATATATATATATATATGTTATGGTGTATACTTATTGTTTTAAGTTTTATAATATACTGAGCAACATAGCTCAATGGTATTCTTGTGATCTATGCCTGTTATCCCTTTTCGGACTTCCATACCAAACACAGTATTCCATCTCCTTCTTCCATTGAATATTTTTTAACTCTTGATTGCTTTCTGAGTAATAACATGGCTTCATACAGACAAAAAGAGTATATGGATTACGTTATGCAATTGTCCTCACTACTAAAGGGAACCGATAGCATGTCTCATCATATGTAGCACTCTGATTAGCATATTTAGAAGAAATAATGTTAAAAATGGTGCAGGTAGCATTTCTTCAGAAGTAATTGAAAACTTGGCTGACACACTGAAATATTGGGCTGTAATTGGCTGTTTCGTTTTAATAGATGGTAAAAATACTGGACTTTGATGGTGGAGTAGTGAGGGGTCGGGAGAAGAGGAAGGGTGCAGAGCATGGTATCATAGAAAGTGGTGTGGCCTAGGAAGGTAGTATGGTCTCCACCTGCCACTGTCAAGGCCACCAGTTTCCACAGTCTGAAGAACAGCCAGGGTGCATATTTGGCCCCTAAACCCCATTGCCTTCCTACTGAAGAATATGTAAATCAACAGCTCCATGATGGGTTTACACAGGAGAGTACCAGCCCTTGGTGGCTTCCAGTAGTAATTGTGCCTAATAAAGTTTGCACAGGAATAAGTCCCATAGATTCTATTGTGAAAAGCGGTATTTAAATCAGCATATAGTCACGGATGTATACCCAGTGGGGAGTATCACAGAAAATTTAGATAACTTTGGGCAATACCGTTATTTTATGAGTACGGATTTGTGGTGGAATACACACCAAAGGATGAACCAAAGACCGTGTTTACAGTTCTGTTTGGTCATTATCAGCTCCGCCTAATGCCATATTCCAGTGCCTGCTAGACAGATTACTACAATATCCACAACCAAAGCAGTGTTTGGTATACTTGGTTGATATTACATTGTTTTCTAAGAACATCCAAGAATATGTATTGTGCGTACAGGGCGTGTTTAATCACTTGAGAGTGGCACAGCTAACACTGAGTTTGGAACTGTGTCCATTGATCTTGATGGAAGTTTACTGTTAAGGCATATTACTTTGGCAGGATTGTGTGCAAACAGATCCGCAGCTCGTACAAGGTGTGTGGGAATCTCCTACTAATGGTGAGGAAAGAGAGCACAATCCTTTTTAGGTTTTGATAATTATTGTACGACGTTTGAATTCCGATTTTCGAAAGCTATGAGATCCCTTCTACATCTGTTGAAGAAAGAAATATAGTTAAAGGCTACCCGGCCATTGACCTTCTTCTGTGTGCACGCACACGCTTTGCCCGAACTCTTACGGGACTCGTCAGCTTAGAGTAATGAGTGAATGGGCAAATATCTATTAGGACCACTACGAATGTAGGTTGTGGACAGTTGGGGATGTGGGTCTCACGGGAAGCGTGCAAGGGATAAGTCCCTGCAGTCGCACTATCTTCTGTGCCCTCGTTGGTTCAGATGGATAGAGCCCTGGTGAGATGGAACGGATGGAGAAACTTATAACTGATAGGATGGATAAATGTCACTGCAGATTTCATTGTCGGGGAGAGCGAGACAGTTGAATTTTCCTTGTGAGAGGATGTGGAGAGTATGTTTGTGTAGGATTCGTGTAATGTGGCGCCATAGCGGTGGCAGCGTACTAAGAATGGAAATTAAGAAGGAGATAATAGCAGCATTGTATTCCAGTTTGCAGCTGGTGTGGAATGTTCGAAGGTCTTCAGAGTACGTGAAGAGAGATGGGAATTTGATGAGATGTAAGGGATCCTTGTTGGGGAAGGTAAACGGATGCGGATAGCAAGTGGATTGCATGGCGTTATAAATTTGGAGAGACTGATATGGCTTGGGACAAGCGGATATCGATGCAGTGTTTGTATAGGAGACGATGGGGCGGATCGAAGTTTCGTAGGTGCGGAGGATAGTGGAGAAGTGTAATCTCCAAGTTCGGGCAGTTAGTATTTTTAGTAGCTTTAATCGATTGTTTGATTTCTGTTGGATGGTTAGTAGGTGAGGTTTCCGTGATAGTTTCCGATCGACGCTTGGTCCAAGATGTTTTAGTGTCTTAGTTAATGAGATGAGAAGATTGTAAATAGAGAGTAAAGTAACAGGTGGTTCTACCTAAAATTATTGCTTGGGTTTTGAAAGGGTTGATCTGGAGGAGCCATTGTTTACACCAGAAGGCATTTTTAGGAATCGTTGGAATCTCTGAACTATATGGTAGAGGGCTGGGAAAGAGGGTCATCAACATACTGATGGAGGTGGACTGCAATGACGGCCAGTCGCACCGTCAAAGTATTGTGACAATTTGTGTTGAAGATCCGGTTGCCAACTCAAGAAGAGTAGCACAATGCGCACGATTTTTTGTTTATTTGCATATTTATTATTATTCTTTTTTTGCATTATCTCTCCGCAGTCCTTCAATGTAGTCTCCTCGCTTCTGAATGACCGCATGCCAACGTTGGAGCCGGTTACGTTAGACGCAAATTTTCTGTAATTTTCATTGGGTGCAACTTGACTACCATATTAACCACATTAAACGTACAGAAATGACGTTAATTTGTTTAAGGTAATAAACAGCAGCATAGTCGGACAAAACCCCACTGCTAGACACACTCATTCACTTTCGCTTATAGGGCAAGGTTCCGTGCGCCCGTCGCTAATTAGTGGTCGTTTTACGGCCGTAGATCCACAACGATATATTTCCGACCTTACCTTGTTCTCACCTTATTAGCAGGTTGTTTTTCTCCGCTGTGTATTTTACCTCTAGATACAGTACAAACTTTTGAAATACTTGATCGATATTAACATTATTGAAAAATATGAGTTGAAACTCAAACTTCCTTCACATTACCCTCATTGTACAGAAATTTGCCAATTAGCGAACGGCAATAAAAACAGACAGTTGAAGGTAGACGCAAACTGTTTTGCGAAAGCCTAAATACAAAGTTTCAAGAATCAGTATGAACTGAACAATCTTGAGATATTGTCTATTTCCCTACGTATCATTCCTGTCAGGACCATAAAGATGAAATTAGACTAATTACAATATGCATAGAGGAATTCTTCCCACGCTTCATATCCGACTCGAACAGGGAAAACATCTCTATATGTGGTACAATGCTAAGTACCCTCTCCATGCACTTCACAATACTTTGCAGATTATGTATGTAGATGTTGACATATGCGTTAAGAGCATAGGTTAGCAAAGACCAGAAAAAACTGTTCAATAAAGATAAGATAGCGAGGTTGACCCGGATGTGAGCGTCCTTCTGGGTGCAATAACAGCGACGGCTCCTGTCAGCCCGGGATGACATGGCGCTGACCTGGCCGTGTTTGCTGCCGCTGGTGAGCGTGTTTGCATTGTCGACAGCGCCGGCCGCTGTTAGTATTGCGAAACTGCGCGCTGTGCCTTGTGGCCGACCTATGTCGTATTCCGTGCCGCCGAGTTTCAGTATCCATCGTGATAGAGCTGCCTACACAGCTGTCTCCGACAAAGCTACTGTTGCATAGCAATCGACGTTGTATGACTCACATTAACAATGCGGTTGAAGACACCGCAAGCACTACCCTAACTATATTGCCAGCAAAATAAGATAACTCGTTGAGTGATCCAGTGAAGCTTAAAAAAATCGGTTGATTTTTGTGTCGAATGCGCGACAGTTTTCACTTCCTCCCGACCTTTTGTTTACTATAAGGAATCATTCCAACCGTTAGCAAGTAGATACATTCCACACTACATTCGAAGAATGTTCTAAGTATGATTACTTTGTGTTTACTTGCGTCAAAACCCTTGCAAAATTTAAAAAAATAACGATATTTACCGGCTTGTTTGTTATTAAACGTATTTATTCTTATTAACGATGTAGTCCCATTAGGCCATTCTTAAGTTACGACCGTAACAACATAAACTTCTTCAAGACCAGTTCAGCTTTAAGAATACTTCCCTTCTCAAAACATTGTTTTTATAAAAATTTATGCATGCTTCACAGGGAGGTGCGTTAATGGATACTCGATCTTTTAGCGGACACAGACCTCGTGTGAAATATTATACAGCATTTCGTATGTATAGTGGGATCTATTGTAGTAAGCAATGTGTTTATAGAATGTTGAGTGAATTCTTGCTGAACCATTTGGTTTGACATAACGTTCACGTTGTGGTGGAGTGCTACGCCCTTTTATGCAGATGCCAACTACTGTCTTATCGCACACGAAGTACTGTGTATTATGCTTTAGACGAGGTTAATGTCCGCCTAAAAGGAACGATAATTCATTGACACTCTTCAATATGAGGTAGGACGTGGCATAATTTTTTTTTACAAAAATAATATATTTGATAACGAAGTTTATTCCTAAATTTGAACTGTTCTTAACTAATATATATTGATACAGTTGATATTTGAGCATCGAATAATAGACTTAAATCGCGATTGTGAATGTATACATTTAATGACACTTCTGCCGGATAATATTGTCATTCATAAAAAAAGGGAGTAATGAGTTTGGATAAACAACAACGCACTCCTCTATTTGTTGTTTAAACCCAGAATAACAGGGAATGAACATCTTTGACGAAGAAGCTTTAGTTCTTAAATGGCGAAATGGCTTAGGAACCTCAATAACACTGACAGTGTAGATTAAATGTGTTTTAAATTGTATAAACTGATAGAAAACTGCAATCACTCACATTTTATTTTCTTTAGTTATTGTACCGTCGCCGATTTCAAACCAAACTGGCACATCTTCAGAAGTAAATATCGTTTGCGGAGTGTTGAAATAATTGGACGAAATACAAAAGTTTAGAGTAATAGGTTCAGGTTTTCTGTCAGTTTATGGTGCCTAAAACAGCAGTCCACGAAAGCAGACCTTAAAAAGTAGAGATATGTCTAGTGGTACTATCAATACAACTTTGAATGTGCATATTTTGCTGTCAGAAAGATGGATGGGACACCTGGCTGCAATAGCACTGTGTATGACAACCGTTCAGTGTTGTTTTTGCTATTGCTAAAAAAGATGTCTATAACTGTTATAGGAAGTTATGAAGGAGTAACAGAAACATTCTCAACTATTTAAAATAGTGATATTTCTTTATTGCACCATATGCTTTGAGTCATCACTGACCATAAACCTCGAGGCAAACAACCGAGTTAATGAAGGGCTGAATCACTTTTCAAAGTGGGTAGAGGATAAGGCAAAAGTAGACGGCATTTAATACGTAAAAATAAAAGCACCCGGAATATTCCAATACTAAACATAGAGCTTCGATGTGATGCAGTTATTGCTGCAGAACTGATTATCTAAATGGTGATGCCATTAAACAGTAAGCATGATGAAGATCATTTCCGTTATTTTACAGTAGGAAGCTCAATTGATCAGCTTCCTTTGATTGAGTTCTAGAGGCACTTCCAAATAGAGTTTAATTCCCGTTTCTTGCAATGTAGCATGTGTTAGTACGTAGTGTGCTTCAGAGTATATACTAACTCTTACTCATTTACCCCGCTCCTAGAATGTCCTGAATGAGACATAAGCCTCTTCAGTATTTGACTTTCAATAGCTAAGTGTATAGAACAGTCCATTCTACA
Organism: Schistocerca americana; assembly: GCF_021461395.2. Lineage (NCBI taxonomy): Eukaryota > Metazoa > Arthropoda > Insecta > Orthoptera > Acrididae > Schistocerca > Schistocerca americana. The sequence goes on along the minus strand of NC_060130.1, from coordinate 474,165,922 downwards.
AAAATCATGATGTTGTAAAGACAGTCAGTGTTAATATAGCTAAAATTAAATGAAAAGCACCATTATGTTCCTCGTGTAGTTCTCTGTCTGTTTGATATATCTCATGACCCTCTTTCCATTAGATAATTACGAGCTGCATCCAGGATGTCGGCTTACAAAATGGCTATTTAGCCTCACAAGTTTCCCCCTCTCCCGTCTTCTTATACTATTTTTCTTTAAATTTCTGTTTATCCAGCTGTTTTCGTTTTTAATGGACCACCCTGAATATCAGAAACCAGTATCAACCCATCCACTGTGTTTCGTCAAATAACTACCTCATCCATTTCAGCATTGCGTCCTATGACAGCACGGTAAATGACCAGAAGCAGAGGAAGTACGCTGGACAGAACCTGTGATTTACTCTCCAATTAGCCAGATACATTATACTCTGTCATCAAATGCTCCGACCGGGCACTGATTGCTCGCCGTCTACTGCAGTAGTACGAGAAATGTTTGTGGGAATGCACTAGAGATAACTTCGAGTTACTTACCATTTTACCCGATCCTTACCTCTCTCACCGTCTCTCTCTCTCCCTCTCAGTCTTTCTCTCACGCACTCACTGACTCATTCACTCACTCTCTCTCTCTCTCCTTCTCTTGTTATTCCTATTCTTACTCAGTGACCTTCCTTGGTGCACACACCAAAAATTATACTTCAAAGAATTGCACACCGCACGAACCATTATGACATAAAGTGCCCAACTTCAGTCTAGCGAACACTGCATTCAAGGGAGCTCTAGCTAGATTAGTTCACTTAAAATAGTCCATCATTCATTATCAGCAGGACTCAATTTGTTCATGTCACATAAAACAAAAAAGAAATAGGGAAAATGTCAGAAGAAAATAATTTTGCAAGTTGAGTCTTCCGTATTCCTGGGACTGTATACTTATAGATACCTAAACTGGCCATTTGATGTACTTAACCTATTTAAAAGACTGAGTTCTGCAGCAGTTACCATTTGTTCGACTGCATCTATTTGTGACATGGAAACAATGAAAGCTGCACACTTAGAATATTTCCATTCACTCTTGACATAAGCCATCATACACTGCAGAATCAAGTCCAGATCATATCAAGTCTTTATAGTACAGAAGAGTGTCATCGGAATTATGAGTACACTCCACCCTAGAGGCTCTTGCAGGAATTTATTCAAACAGCTGGGGATACCTGTCATGCCATTCCATTGCGTTGTTTCACTTGTGGGCTTTAAAAGCAACCATCACACAATTTACAAACTGAACAGCGAATACTAAGATCATTGTACAAGAAATAAACATGATCAACACAAAGATATAAAAAACTCATAATGGAACAGAAGGGAGTACATTATTCCAGCACAAAGGTATAAAATAAACTTCTAATTAATGCAAATCAATTATTAAAGACCTGTTAAAAGTAAGCAAACTGCTGGAACTTTTGCCTTTTGGGTAGCTCTTCCTTTTTTGCACATGAATTTTTTTGACAGTGTGTATAGCTACATGAACTTTGACGAATTTCAAGCGTTTCTGCATGTTTTCAGAATAGAATCAGTCTCCAGTTGCAAATATCTTTTTATTTCACTTTATCGGTTTCGACAAATTAGTTTGTCATCTTCAAAAGCCCACAAAATTAGGGATACGATAAATCTTTAGACCTTGGCTATTTGTTTATGTAAATTATAATAAGTGTATTACAAAAACTTATGAAGTACTGATTTAGCATCTGTCAATATCTTCTTCACACAAGCATAATTCCATGATATGTCCAAAAGGACATATTGTATGTGATTATAGTAAACCCAGATTGACAGATTAACAATTTACAGTAAATGAATGACATCTATGTACATGTCAAGCTGTTGTGCCAGCAGCAAGAAACATTCATAAAAGCATATAAAAAGTATAACTAAGATGTATGTAAGGAAGTTATATAGACTGCATCAGAAACAAACATGGCACGCACTTATACTTCTCAGTGCAAGCTGATCATTCAACAATCTTTCTGAATTTAGATGGGAATGTTCATATGTTTCAAATTCTTCTAAATGTTTCATTCTGTAGTGCTTCTCGACTAAATGCAAAATTTCCGTGTTGAGCAAGGATAGAGGAGGAAGAGTGTGTTTCTCAGCTTAATGAAATTAAGGGATTTATGAGTTTTTTGAGACTCATTCTAAGAAACAACTACTTCAGTTGCAATCAGCTATATCAACAAGATGAAGGCGTTGCTATGGGGAACTGCCTCGTTGGATTTCCAGCTGACATCTTCATTAATAATTTTGAAATACTTCTTTTTAATTCCCACCTCATTTTCGCCAGTAACATTTCTCTGTACGGGCGATATCTTGATGATACCATCAATGCTTTAACCCTTTCGCTGCTGTGGGCGTGTATACGCTTCTTGCTACTCCGCTCGCCAGATGTTGTGGGCGTGCATACATTCACTGCCTGGATTCTCCTAGAGTGCTAGGGACATCTGAATACGTCCTCAGCCGCCAACCTCTTACTGCTACGGACGAGTTGCTTCCATATGAAGCATATAGTGAAAGAGGTTTGAGTACTTATCATACAACATATGTGTCTTATTGGGTGCTATACTTTGCAGAAACCCTGGTTTCGATCGTTTGAATCATTTATGAGATATGACGATTTTTATGATCACATTATTCCCGATGCGCAAGTATTTCAATGTGAGCATCATGCGCGACAGTCCTTCGGATATACAAGGCAATAACTCGAGAACGAAATGAGATACCCTTCTACTCTTAATTTTAAATAAATTTTAGATATCTACATTCCATTCACTACAGTGTATAAGCTGAAATCAACCATATGTATAGTCTACATAAGCATTTGGTGAGCGGTACAGCTATAACAAAGCCAACCTCAGCACAGAATGCAAATAGTTCGTCTGTAACAGCGAAAGGGTTAAAAGGAAATGTGAAGGATGTCACAATAATTAGTGCGTCATTCAACTGCTTCCCCCTAAAATTTATTTTACATCTGAAATACAAAATCAACATAATGAACATGGTTTTCTGGATCTGAAACTGTGTTTAGTAGATGGCAAAATTAACTCTGGTATTTACAGAAATCCTACCACAACAGATAACATCCCTGATGCCTTTTCTTGTCACCCTTTTAAGCATAAATTGGCGTTCTTTCACGCTGTGATCAACCTTGTCATTGAGGTGTCCCTAATCCGTTCTGCTATGGCTACTGAACTTAATAACTTAAAGTACATATCGTTCAAAAACTGATGTCAAACAAGCTTTCTACACATACTTTATAAAAATTAAACCAACAAGAATATAAATTCCTCTGCATGCAACAAAAATGGCGTTACTGTTCATAAATACACTACAGTCCCATTTCTAGGTGACATTTCGTATTGTATAGCAAATTTATTTAAAAAATAAGACATCAGTGTGTCTTTTACCACCAGTAGTGTCATCCATTTGATCTTTATTCGTACTGACAAATCTCCGACTAACAAATTTCACAGTCTGCAATGCAATACATGTCTGAGTTTTTATATAGAATGAACTGGGCATTTAATAGGCCTACACACTTTCGTGAGCAGTTGCTCAATGAAGACAGTGAGAACTGATATAAGACAACTTTCGCAGAACATATCAAAATTGAGAAATACACACTTCCTCCGCCACCCTTGTTAAACATGGAAATTTATCATCTAGTTGACAACAGCTACAAGATGAACCTTTTAGAAGAATTCCAACTTAAGTTCAAAAAAATTGTCAGATAATCAGCTTGAATTAAAAATGTACACTACCTCTATTGTATATAATTTCTTACGGAATGTGTAAATTAGTCAGTTCTTTTTGTGTATTAGAACTGTGTGCCATGTTTCTTCAAATGTATTCTATATAATTTCTTTATACAACTTAGTTATAGATTTTATATGTTTCTTGCTGCTCGTACAGCAGCTTGCCACGTACATAGATGTGACTCATTTGCTTGTATAGTAAATTATTAATCTGTCAATATACTTTACATAAATATACAGCCAAGATATATATTTATTTATAATATCTCCAATTTTGTATGCTACTTAAGATGATAAATTAATTTGTCAAAACTGGTAAAACAAAATAGAAATATATTTGAAACACGTCTGAATTATATTCTGAAATATGTACTGCAGTTGCTGAAAAATAAGAGCTCTCAATAAAATAGTATCCTGAACGAAATGCGTGGTGGGTCTACCTATGAGCTCTATCTCTGCCCTACCTCGGACCTACCCCCCTGCGAGAAACCAATACTCAAACATACAAAAAAGTAGCACAAGTTCGCTAGGTGCTTGCAGTTCGCCTACATTTAGAAGCTAATTTAGAATACATGGCCAGAAGTGACATCATGATCACGTGACCAGAAATGTTGGCATGTGTGATCTTTAGAGTAGGTTACATACGAAGGGCTTATTTCAATAGTGGTACAAGTCCATTTTTTTTTTCATTCTGAGATACAGCGTCCTAAAGTTAAAAGAGCGCTGAAAAATCTGCTGTTGAGATACCAGAAATATTCAGGTATATGTAAAAGGAGCCTTAAATCAGGTCGCCCTGTAACAAGTAGAGATTCGTGCGTCTGTGGAAAGATGATGTTGGAGAGGTATATCAGTGGGTAAAACTGTTTCTTTGATACGATACTTGTAACCTGCACAGAATGGAGACACTTCCACATTCATCTCCTGAATCAGCACTGCTCTGCAGAAGATTCGGTTAGCTCATCCTAAAGAACATACAATGCGAGGCTGGAATCTTTCCAAGGTTGGTCTTTAGCTGCTAAGCAACATCCTGACAAATTAAGTGAAACTTCTTATTTTTATAACTGTGACAGCGATAATACAGAGTGTTTGCAATGTGGTGGAGGTTTGAAATACTGAGATGAAACGAATAACCCATGGGTTGAACATGCTACGTGGTTTTCCAAGTGTGTGTTTGTGTTTGCTGTAGGTGTTGTTTGTGAGACGGAAAGCTTTTTGCACTAACAGTAGAATGCTTCGACTTCTGGGGAGATAGCCATATTATTCTCGAAGGCTGCTGCTGAAAGGGCTTTCCTGGTTATTGACAACTGGAAGGGTAGAGAGCTGTGTCCGAAATAACCCAGAGCCGACTTTGTCTGTGAAAATTATTGATTCTTATGTTACATTGGTGATAGCGTTTTACTTAAACTTATGGCTTAACCTTTTTGGATTCATAAACATTTTATTTTATCTGTTATTACTTTTATGTTGTAATTTCATGTACTGACACGTTCCATGACCTAGGAGATTTGCTCCTCAATTTGGTCCTACGAAATTAGACATGTTAATATAAATAATACACTCCTGGAAATTGAAATAAGAACACCGTGAATTCATTGTCCCAGGAAGGGGAAACTTTATTGACACATTCCTGGGGTCAGATACATCACATGATCACACTGACAGAACCACAGGCACATAGACACAGGCAACAGAGCATGCACAATGTCGGCACTAGTACAGTGCATATCCACCTTTCGCAGCAATGCAGGCTGCTATTCTCCCATGGAGACGATCGTAGAGATGCTGGATGTAGTCCTGTGGAACGGCTTGCCATGGCATTTCCACCTGGCGCCTCAGTTGGACCAGCGTTCGTGCTGGACGTGCAGACCGCGTGAGACGACGCTTCATCCAGTCCCAAACATGCTCAATGGGGGACAGATCCGGAGATCTTGCTGGCCAGGGTAGTTGACTTACACCTTCTAGAGCACGTTGGGTGGCACGGGATACATGCGGACGTGCATTGTCCTATTGGAACAGCAAGTTCCCTTGCCAGTCTAGGAATGGTAGAACGATGGGTTCGATTACGGTTTGGATGTACCGTGCACTATTCAGTGTCCCCTCGACGATCACCAGTGGTGTACGGCCAGTGTAAGAGATCGCTCCCCACACCATGATGCCGGGTGTTGGCCCTGTGTGCCTCGGTCGTATGCAGTCCTGATTGTGGCGCTCACCTGCACGGCGCCAAACACACATACGACCATCATTGGCACCAAGGCAGAAGCGACTCTCATCGCTGAAGACGACACGTCTCCATTCGTCCCTCCATTCACGCCTGTCGCGACACCACTGGAGGCGGGCTGCACGATGTTGGGGCGTGAGCGGAAGACGGCCTAACGGTGCGCGGGACCGTAGCCCAGCTTCATGGAGACGGTTGCGAATGGTCCTCGCCGATACCCCAGGAGCAACAGTGTCCCTAATTTGCTGGGAAGTGGCGGTGCGGTCCCCTACGGCACTGCGTAGGATCCTACGGTCCTGGCGTGCATCCGTGCGTCGCTGCGGTCCGGTCCCAGGTCGACGGGCACGTGCACCTTCCGCCGACCACTGGCGACAACATCGATGTACTGTGGAGACCTCACGCCCCACGTGTTGAGCAATTCGGCGGTACGTCCACCCGGCCTCCCGCATGCCCACTATACGCCCTCGCTCAAAGTCCGTCAACTGCACATACGGTTCACGTCCACGCTGTCGCGGCATGCTACCAGTGTTAAAGACTGCGATGGAGCTCCGTATGCCACGGCAAACTGGCTGACACTGACGGCGGCGGTGCACAAATGCTGCGCAGCTAGCGCCATTCGACGGCCAACACCGCGGTTCCTGGTGTGTCCGCTGTGCCGTGCGTGTGATCATTGCTTGTACAGCCCTCTCGCAGTGTCCGGAGCAAGTATGGTGGGTCTGACACACCGGTGTCAATGTGTTCTTTTTTCCATTTCCAGGAGTGTATATTTTGGATCGAAGGATGCTGTCATATATATCGCTACCTTAAAAGGGAGAAGCTTATGCACTATAGAGACATTGTACCACTTTCCATAGTAAAGAGTAGGTGTATATTAGAAGAAAATGGTATGGATGCAGCAGGGATATGAAAATTCTATCTAAAGCAGAACTGGCTGACGTTGAACTGACCCATTAGCCTGTACTATTGCTATGTCCTTCCATGGATGACTATTAGCTTAAGGATTCGTATAAAACGCTAGACATGTTTAGCAGAATGGACATGTGCCACCACATGACGTTTGAGCGAAAAGTTTATATCTTCCTCCACTAAAAAAAATAAAAAATAAAAAAAACTGGTTTTTAAGCTCTGATTTATAACTATGGAAATGGACTGTTCGAGTTTGATCCTGCCTAAATGCTAGCGATACGGAAGTACATTTCAGAAATCAGAAATCAGAGCCTATGTTACACGCCTTTGATTCCATTGCACTGCAGGATTACCAAGTATCTTTTTCCGTTTCTAACCAAATTACATTTCGAAACCTGGATGGAATCTTTATGCGTGTATATGGCATGGAAGACTTTAGTTTAAATGGAACATTTGTTAATGGTAGGATGGAGTACCACACACAGTGGCACTGTGCTTAGATAGCATTAACTTACATTTGGAGATTATGCGACAGTATTTCGCAAATAATTGTTTTTGTATACTTCGAATTCTACATTTATTCCATCTAAAACCTGTTGGAGTTAGCTTTCGCTGATGTTAGAATGACTGAATGATCGAAATCAGAAACAGCACCTCTCCATCTCAATGCTCCCAATGTCTTAAGCAAGGCAGTATCACAGACCTAGTCTCACTCCACTGCAGCACATATAGCCTTCTGCAGCCCACATGTGAATGACATTTTTATGCTCCAGTAATACTCCCTGCAATGACTCTCGAGCTGTTAATTTTAACGTAGGAACATCAAGCGCAATTAATATTGATGCACTAACACTGCTGCTGTCAGAGACGGGAATGCCGTGACAGAATGTATCATACTTAGCCGTCCACGATATATATGTCAGTTTGCCGCATAGCTTCTCCCATTCTATTTGAATGAGCCTTACCTTCGTACCTCATCATACTGTCTCAACTTCCACTATAACTTTGATGTCATTATCGGCTGCTATCCCGAAAGAGCCGTTTGATGGCTCAACCTTAACCGCGATAGCCGTTTTGTGGCATGCTTTCGATTTAAATTATATTCTCAATCCAGTTTTATTTGTATTTACTTACAGAGTACGTTTGGGCAGATGGCGACCCAGCAACTTAAAAAAATGGTTCAAATGGCTCTGAGCACTATGGGACTTAACTTCTGAGGTCATCAGTCCCCTAGAACTTAGAATTACTTAAACCTAACTAACCTAAGGACATCACACACATCCATGCCCGAGGCAGGATTCGAACCTGCGACCGTAGCGGTCCCGTGGTTCCAGACTGCAGCGCCTAGAATCGCTCGGCCACCTCCAGCAACTTAAATTTCAATCAATTTTAAAAATAACTAAAGTCACTTTCTTTCCAAAGACTAGGAATGCAGTGTAGCATCTTCATATGATATGATATTATATGTGGCTTCCACAGCCATAATCGACATCAAGAACCATTTACGATGTAACAGCAAACAGTCAGAAACTTACAACCCGTTTGTGGTTAAATGATATGTACTGATGAACAATAACATCGATTCGACAGCTCAAAACTACATAACTCCTGTCCATCAATCATGTGAGCCCACATCAGTTCGTGTTACGTGGCTGACCAGTGCACCCGCGGTAAAGCGAAGCTCTGATGTCGCCTCGGTGTTATCATCACTTACCCAATCCCGAAGCATTTTTCCACAGCTTGTACGTACAGATCAGATACAGAGCTTGTGTCCTTTTGTGTGCTTCCATACGGGTAACAGATACGGGTAACAGAAGCGGCGAGAGCAGTATTCTAGGAGTTTTCCAAGATATATATACCTCCTGGTGGATGTGTAAGGTCTTCTACAACGCTCATCATTGTTCATCTAAGACGTGAATTTCACTAAATCCAAAGGGAAGTTTCCGCTAAGATGCTTGAAAAGTAGTTGCTTTAGATGTGTTACAAGCTGATGGAAATTTTTTTTTTTGCAATTTCACGACTTCGATAGAAAATCGAGAAATCAACTGATATTATTAAGAACCGATTCTGTAGTATCTGGACAGAGTTATGGAATTTCTCTCACCTAGCACCCACTACAGGGATAAGTAAAAGACATTCTGTGCGGGTATGTTGTTACAGACATCCGTCAGATTTGATTTAGATATTATATGAAAGCGTGTAAGCATGGCAGTAGAAGTCCAACTACCCCTCGTCATTCGATTATGAGCATCCTCGGTTGCCGTTCACGTAAGTTTTCTAAGAAAGCAAATGGCCCCGCTGTAAGATTACTGGATTGCGTGAAATCACCGTCAGCATTTTCACATTATGTGTGTTCTGCACTACAGGCTTGTGTGCATACGTCTGATTCAAAAAAGTTGAAAAAATTGCCCGCCAATTCAAAAATTACACTGCTCGTCTGAAATGTGTATGAAACTTTCTGACTGATACAACTAAAGATCTATATCGCTAGCGCTAGTCGGCTCTTCAGTTTTGGAGAACGTATATACAGTCCTGGAGACAATACTCTGTCCCATTCAGTCTATCAAGAGGCTGTTTAATCCATGTCAGACAGAATCGCAACTCTTGAAAGAGGTGGACCAACACAGCAGAATACAGTGTTGAGTTCCGAAATATTCAAGCGAGAATTATGACTAAATTGTGGGTTCTTACACGCTGTAATCCAGTAACACAATCACCACTTCAGAATCGCACTTAGTTGTGCTGAATTCTGGACCTGTCCTCTTGTATCCCTCAACAAACATACATACACATACATAGTAACGACATTTCTAAAAAGGAAGACGCTAGTACGATCGATTTTAGAGCGTATTACAAACAGATATCGAACGAACCCATAGACATCCTGCTAGGATCAAACATTTACGTCTACGTCAGAGGAAAGTGTATCAGTATGACGCGAAATTCACCTCTTTTGCTAAAGTTTTAATCGATTTAAGCACAAAGTTGTGTAATTTGGAATGGACGCCTTACGTGAGATGTGAATCGTTCTGCTACCTACCTCAACTGTGAGTACTGTAAAGTTTTGCACCAATCTATGGAATTGTAGTTGTTAACGTATATTTTCACTGTCCTTGTATGGTTCTTACACATTGTAATCCAGTAACGCCATTAGCGCATGATAATTGCACTTATTTGAGCGGAATTCAATCCTGCCCTGTTCTTTCCTTGAAAAAAAAAATATATACATACATCGGTAATGACTTTTGCTGTAAAGGAAGGTGCTAGTACGACTGATTTTAGAGTGCCTTACAAACAGATACTGAACAAACTCATAGACCTCCTTCTAATAGGTCAGACGAAAGTGTGGCGGTATGAAGTTAAATTCGCTTCTTTCAGTAAAATTTTCATCGATTTAAGCACGAACTTGGGTGATTTGGTTTGGATGCCTTACTTGAGACGTGAATCATTCCTGTCTCAAGTGTGGGTCCTGTAAAGTTTCTCGCGAAATAATCGCCCAGACGCCTCTCAGTTGGCTTGTAATTGGTGGAATGGAAGTGCTGCATTCTCCCATAGTCACGTCCGAACAGAGAGATGAAACTGAATACGCCGGTGTGCTTAGTACTGCGTGCATCTCTCACACTGCAAACAAATGTACTACTCTGCCCACTATTTTTTTTTTTTTTTGGGAAGCAATAGGAATGCTTTTACAGGGCTGTATTCTGAGGGAAACCCAGGTCTGTAGGCTCATACACGTTTGGGATGGAGTTATCGGTAAACAGGTATTTTGCTATTGTTCACTGGATCAGTCTTCCCAGCATATTTCGGAAACATACCTCAGAAATTTTGGGTTTTCAGGTGGAAACATATTGTTCAACATCCAGGTACTTACCCCAGTGACAAGCCGGCCGGAGTGGCCGTGCGGTTCTGGGCGCTACAGTCTGGAGCCGCGTGACCGCTACGGTCGCAGGTTCGAATCCTGCCTCGAGCATGGATGTGTGTGATGTCCTTAGGTTGGTTAGGTTTAAGTAGTTCTAAGTTCTAGGAGACTGATGACCACAGCAGTTAAGTCCCATAGTGCTCAGAGCCATTTGAACCATTTTTGAACCCCAGTGACACTTAGGCACCCAATCCTTCTGAGGTGGATAGGATGGCTTTTGTGAGTCTGGAACCATCAACAGGTGAATGCTCTGATTTCTGGGGAAAGAGCGACACAAAATAATACCCATGTTACTGTTTTGCGAGTCTGGAACCATCAACAGATGAATGCTCTGATTTCTGGAGAAAGAGCGACACAAAATAATACCCATGTTACTGTTGGTGGCTGCTGTTGAAAGGGATCTCCTGAAAGTATTACTTATCTCTGCTGTAGGTGTCGTTTGTGAGACGGAAAGCTTTATGCACTAACAGTAGAATGCTTCGACTTCTGGGGAGATAGCCATACTATTATCGAAGGCTGCTGCTGAAAGGGCTTTCCTGTTTCTTGACAACGGGAAGGGTAGAGAGCTGTGTCCGAAATAAACCAGAAAGGACTTTGTCTGTGAAAATGATTTATAGAGTTCTTAATTTGCGAACGAAGAGGATCACTGGCTGTGTAGCACAGTATTCGAAAATACCAGTTGTTCGCCCCCTGCAGTTCTGCGTCTGTTATTCCAGACCGGCGCCAGCCGATAGAAGAAGAAACTACACTGGAGTCGATAAGAAGATCCAGTATTGGAGAAAGAATTTAAACGACCTCTGGAAGACTTGAGTTTCAAATAAAGCAGAAGGGATATATTACATTTCATCAGGACTTCTAAAATCATTATGGGGAAAAAGTGACCAAATTACTATTCAAGTTAGTGTGTAGAATCTATGAGACTGGTGGCATACCATCAGACTTTTCGGGAAGTATCTACCACATAATTCCGAAGATTGAACAGCAAACAGGTGCGCAAACTATAGCAAAATCAGTTTAACATGACAAGATTAATATGCAGAGGAATGCAAAAAGAAAACTGAGGATCTGTGGTGCAATGATTTCGATATGTAGAACAAATTACATTCACACATACACATCTGATGGGTACATGACACAGTTGTGTGAATAACTACATAACAGTGATTGGAAAATTCTATTTCACTGAAGGCTGCTGATGGTTCATTAACAACTACAGCTTTGCAGATATACATTTCAAAATCAGGGTGACATAAATCAGAAATTTATGTGTTGTAACTCATATTAATATCCACACACAGGTGTCTGTACACATTTGATAGGATGGTGTTATGGGTGCATGTGCCAGTTTCGTCGGTATATTGGTGTTCCATCTACTTGAAGGTATGTATACTCAAGATCTGGCCACTAATTTAGTGGGAACCAATAGCATCTCTTCTACAGGGGGAAGACCCTGGTTAGCAGGTTCAGACACGTGAGGTGGTGTTGTCCCACGAATACAGGTGAAACAGCAACCAGTTCTTCTTCTTCTTCTCCTTCTTCTTCTTCTTCTTCTTCTTCCAGGAATGTTCACCAGTCCTCCTCGGAGACTATGTTGTCAGCTACATCAAAGCTGGTGCATAATCCTCAGGGGCTTGGTATTTGCTCACAAGGTCAATGTCTCTGGAATGTCTTTGTCGGCGTTCGCCAGTCAACTCTAATAAATCGGTTGTCAGCTGCATCAAAGACAATGCCCGTCTTCCAGGAATGCCTTATGACTTTTCCGACAACTTTGAAGCAATTGCTCGTGTGTGGAGACAGGAAACGCACCGTTGTTTGTTGGTGTTCGCCTGTCATTCTAGCAAGGCTTTTCAAGCTGCCACTACAGGTCTGCTGGCCCAAACATGTTGGAAGACGGCGTGGTTCTCAAGGAATGAACATATTTCAGACATAATGCAGGAAGTAAATTGTTAAGTGAGTACTTCTCCCAGGGATATCTTTGATGCAACCGCTGGAAGCTAACAGATGACATCAAGGCGAGACCGATACAAAGACGAGCTGTTTCTGGTCTGCAGATAAAGCGCCATGTGGGTGCCGCAGTGGTTTCTCACGAGACCACGCTACAGCATTGGCTGTCTGTATGCATCTCCAGCTTTGAGTGGGCGAGGCAAGACCTAGGTGGAGCGTTCAGTTCGCATGCGTTATAGACCCATCAATACGGTCTCGAGCATGTGTTCGGTGCCCACCTTGCGTGTTTTTCTTTACTTTTTTTTCCTCACAGTAAGTAAAACATCTTCAGCACTGTGTAGACGATCTTTAGCACCATGTATTGGATACGTTTTTAACTGAGGTCTTTAGCACTGTGTATTGCGACGTTTTTAACTGTCTGAGGTGCTGCTTTTTCACAATATGTATGTTTTCTCGCCGGTTTCTGCGCGTTTTATAGGTGTAAAATCGTGTCAGTTCAGTTTCCCACGGCTTTCGTTATTATTATTTACCGTGACGATGTTATTAACTACAGTTTTTTTGCTATATCTACTATTTACCATCAAAAAGACCTCTGCTTTGCCAGGTATGCCTGGACTGACTATATTTGATGCTACGACTGTGATCTGTAGCACTGTAATTACCAGTACGTGAAGTGAGTGTTTCTGTTGATGTTGGTGCCAATTTCATGGCAGTATTGCATGCATAACCAGAAAAAAGGTATCTATTTCCGTAGTTAAATACTTTTTGACAGGATTATAACTTTTTCAAAGTATTTTACAGTACCTCCACCTTCCAAAATTAAATAAACAGCAGAGAATTATGAGCTTTCCCCACCAAATAGTGAGATAAAACCTTGCAAATTGTTATGCAAATTGAATTTTATAGACAAACAATATATCCTCTGGAATGTAACTGACACTATTGGATCATACGGGAAACCATCCCTCTGGATCACAAGCATTGCCTGAAAAGTATTCTTCTTCTTACGCTCCTCTATTGTCTTTCCTTTCCAGTCCCCATTTACGGTGCTATGGACATAGTTCTTGATTGAATGCTTACATGTAATACAGTTATTAAACTCTTCTCTGTCCAATCCAAAACATCATCAACTGAACACAATTACCAACAAAAACTTGAATTTGCACCCAATTTACAACAGGATAACAGCGAAAATAAACTATCCTATGTCCTCTCACACCAGCAGCTCAGCAAAGGCAGAGCTTTCTTCCCACCAATTCCCAGTGGGTGAGGGGAGGGGAAGTGGGGAAGGGGTGGTAGAGGACGAGGTAGAGGGATAGGGGAGAAACCCCTAATGTCATCAGTGCGACATTGTCACATCTACACCAGGAGGCAGAGATGGGGAGAGGATCTGCCGTCCTGAATACATTTGCCAACAATGCAGACTGCACCTTCTTCTGGGGCGCATCTTCTGCTGGCATGTGAACAAATGCTATCGTTTAGCCAGTTCGTTCATTTCCCTAGCGCAGTACAGTCAGAAAGGTGATCAGTTTTTAAGACAATTTGTCATAGGCCATGAAATATGGGCAGCCCACATTATACCTGAATCAAAGCAGCAATCCATGGAATTGCGACATTCAACATCACCTAAAAAAGTGAAGTTCAAGCAAACAATTTCAGCGCAGAAACCCATGTGTACAGTAGTTTTTGGGACACGAAGACCCGTGTTGGTGGACTTTTTGTCTCGTGGTAGCACCACAAATTCTACAGCTCATTGTGAGACCCTAGAAAGACTGTACCATGCAATTGAAAACAAGAGGCGTGGCTTTCTGGGTAAGGGGATAATTTTGCTTCACGCAATGATCATCCATATGCGGACAATATAACTCAAGAGCTGCTCAGATCTTTTGGCTGCGAACAACTTTATCATGCTCTGTTCAGCCCCGATCTAGCACCCAGCAACTACGACATGTTGCTGCATTTGAAGAATCATCTACGTTATCAGCGCCACTACAATTACGAAGGTATAAAAACGACTATGTAGCAATCGTTGTCTAATCAGGTGGCAGATTTCTATGAGGGTGGTATCCAAAAGCTAGTTGCGTCATATTATAAGTATCTTAATACCAGTGGGAATTACACAGAAAAGTAGATTAATACACTCCTGGAAATGGAAAAAAGAACACATTGACACCGGTGTGTCAGACCCACCATACTTGCTCCGGACACTGCGAGAGGGCTGTACAAGCAATGATCACACGCACGGCGCAGCGGACACACCAGGAACCGCGGTGTTGGCCGTCGAATGGCGCTAGCTGTGCAGCATTTGTGCACCGCCGCCGTCAGCGTCAGCCAGTTTGCCGTGGCATACGGAGCTCCATCGCAGTCTTTAACACTGGTAGCATGCCGCGACAGCGTGGACGTGAACCGTATGTGCAGTTGACGGACTTTGAGCGAGGGCGTATAGTGGGCATGCGGGAGGCCGGGTGGACGTACCGCCGAATTGCTCAACACGTGGGGCGTGAGGTCTCCACAGTACATCGATGTTGTCGCCAGTGGTCGGCGGAAGGTGCACGTGCCCGTCGACCTGGGACCGGACCGCAGCGACGCACGGATGCACGCCAAGACCGTAGGGTCCTACGCAGTGCCGTAGGGGACCGCACCGCCACTTCCCAGCAAATTAGGGACACTGTTGCTCCTGGGGTATCGGCGAGGACCATTCGCAACCGTCTCCATGAAGCTGGGCTACGGCCCCGCGCACCGTTAGGCCATCTTCCGCTCACGCCCCAACATCGTGCAGCCCGCCTCCAGTGGTGTCGCGACAGGCGTGAATGGAGGGACGAATGGAGACGTGTCGTCTTCAGCGATGAGAGTCGCTTCTGCCTTGGTGCCAATGATGGTCGTATGCGTGTTTGGCGCCGTGCAGGTGAGCGCCACAATCAGGACTGCATACGACCGAGGCACACAGGGCCAACACCCGGCATCATGGTGTGGGGAGCGATCTCCTACACTGGCCGTACACCACTGGTGATCGTCGAGGGGACACTGAATAGTGCACGGTACATCCAAACCGTCATCGAACCCATCGTTCTACCATTCCTAGACCGGCAAGGGAACTTGCTGTTCCAACAGGACAATGCACGACTGCATGTATCCTGTGCCACCCAACGTGCTCTAGAAGGTGTAAGTCAACTACCCTGGCCAGCAAGATCTCCGGATCTGTCCCCCATTGAGCATGTTTGGGACTGGATGAAGCGTCGTCTCACGCGGTCTGCACGTCCAGCACGAACGCTGGTCCAACTGAGGCGCCAGGTGGAAATGCCATGGCAAGCCGTTCCACAGGACTACATCCAGCATCTCTACGATCGTCTCCATGGGAGAATAGCAGCCTGCATTGCTGCGAAAGGTGGATATACACTGTACTAGTGCCGATATTGTGCATGCTCTGTTGCCCGTGTCTATGTGCCTGTGGTTCTGTCAGTGTGATCATGTGATGTATCTGACCCCAGGAATGTGTCAATAAAGTTTCCCCTTCCTGGGACAATGAATTCACGGTGTTCTTATTTCAATTTCCAGGAGTGTAGGTTAAAGTACAGGCTTTCTTATAAAAATAAAATTGCTAATAATAGTCTGTTTCTTTTATTTTTATTTCAAAATGGTGCTTACAAACTTGCCTCGTTGCGCTAGGTAGAAAACGTTATGAGATCATTCCACTCTCAAATTCTTGCTGACACTGATATTTAAACTGCAGGTGGTGCTGTGCAGTTTAATTGTAACAGCCCGCTGCATTCTGTGGCGGGGCGGGGTTGGTGCGCTGCATCGTGATTTAATTATTGATGTCCACTTACCTCAGTATAGCGTCCATTCACCACCCGTTGCTCTGCACTCGTAGGTACTATGTAGACGATGAGAAAAGCAGCGTTGAAGAAAATCACCGTCCATACTTACGATTACAAAGTCCGCGCAACTCAAGTAACAAGATAAACCTGTAAAAAACTATTAATAACGGGCAAAGTGGGTGCTTCCTCCCTTCATTGAAAATGTTTGTTCGTAGATACTGATGTTTTATTACAGTCATTTTCATTTATGGTGTCACCAAGCCCACATTTACGTTGGTAGTACATCTACCACTAGTTCGTGCAGCTTATATCACACGTAAGACAGCCAGGAATGTGGTAAGTCCAACCCAAAATATTACGAGATTCACACAGGCAACACACTGTAACAAAACGAGTTCGCATTCGGTCCTTTTCACTGGATTCTTCGAAAGAAGATGCTCGCCAAAATGTTCTGTACATGCATACGGAACACGCCACGCAGAACATTCACAAGGACGGATAGTTTCACACGCGGTTTGTTCTGCAACCAACATTCCAAAAGCTCTCAAAACTTCACCAAAATGTCAGTAATTGCATTTGCTAGCACGGCGATATAAACCGAGCGCGATTTAACCGTCATTTCTTCATCTACGGACAATTTTTTCGGACACATTTAACATGACCTTCTCGTCTGACAGCGGCTCCACGAGTGACTAAATGCCGTCGCTCACAGAGCATATAACTCATTCAATTACGCGGGAAACACTCTTCTCTCATTGCTCGATCAAAACGATCATCCAATCATATTAACCCCTCATGATCAATTTCGCGCGCAATCCACTTTACTCCAATCAGCATTCGCAGATGCATCTATTTCTTTTCATATAACAAAAATTCACAAAATGTTCCACAAAACCAAACGAAACGAAAATTAAAAGAAAACTATGTTTGAACTATACTTTAAAACTAATATCCTGTTACTATCTTTCTGGCTGTCTTATTACAAAAGCAGACGCTCCTAGACGTACCTCATCCATTAGTTAGGGGGCTTCACCATTTTCAGGACATCCTGGTTATGTAACACTTGCTAGTTACCGATGGTGTAATACACTATAAAATTGTAATTTGACGTATGTCCCCACATACACACTCACATTCTCTCTCATCTA
Source organism: Schistocerca americana (assembly GCF_021461395.2). Taxonomy (NCBI): domain Eukaryota; kingdom Metazoa; phylum Arthropoda; class Insecta; order Orthoptera; family Acrididae; genus Schistocerca; species Schistocerca americana. The sequence goes on along the minus strand of NC_060130.1, from coordinate 474,148,170 downwards.
CTCCCACCCTAACACAAAATATAAATATCAACTTTTAAACTGTTATTTCCATTACAAAGGCAAAAAATTATTACAAGTTAGAATCAAAATTCCTTAAAATTAACTTGTTCACACTGAGAGTGCTGTTATTGTTTTCAGATAACAAAGAAAATTAAACTGTCATTATTCCTATCTGAATTTACTTTAATAAGTGTCGGTTAAGTACTTTCGTAATAGGTTTTTATATTTTCAAAACTATTAAAGTTATCCACATGAAAATTTTACACACTGGTCTTCTAAATTATAGAAGCAGATCATATTTATCATAATTATTTAGTTTCTTACGTGAGATGAATAATTAACTAAAAATTTTTCTCTGAAACGGTTTTTATGTTTCTTATAAGTTTTTTGGCTGTAATGATTATTTTCCTTAACTATACCGACACTTTTCATTAAACTGTATTTTCCAAAAACAAAATTTTTCATTTGATCAAAATCATTTAAATAATATAACATCGTCACAAGAGATATCTATTTACATCAGTTGCTCATGGCTAGGATATGATGACGTACAAGAAATTTATTGTACAAAAGAGAAAATTATTTTTCATCAACCGAAAAGAAATAACACATCTAATGCTCTTACAGGATTCGACATAATCAACTTCCAAAATTTTCGTATAACAATATTCACTTTAGTTTACATTAACAATTTTTTTTACTGAAACCTAAAGTTATCTGGCGATATAGAGGTCGTCCGTCCCTGCAGTGAATTCATTCCCTAACACAACTGTGTTCTTTTCCACTAACAAAGCAAATGAATATAAACATAACTGACACTTCACCTTTAACCATATAATGGCTCTTCACTGGGGATGTAGTGTCTGGCTCTATTTCGTCCTGGAGTTCTTTCCCAGCGCTGTATCTGGCTGTGTAATATTTTTGCGTACCTGCAATATAAAGCCCTTATCAATGTCCATTCTTAATTTCTACATCTTATTCCTAACACACATATATACTTTAGTCCACAATTGCTGCTCCCAACTCAAAAGTAAAGACTTCCATGAAAAAAAGGGACTTTTTTTTAAAAACTTTACTGTCCTCCAGAAATTATTTCTTATTTACTAAAAGCTTTTTTCCTTTCTCAGGCCAATTCCTATCCATTTTAACTCAACATGTTAATTAAATCAGTTGAAAATGAAATAACTGCTATTAAAAATCTTTAATAGAGCACCCAAGATTGGCACTACTACTTAAATCCTATTTTCAAAATCTGTTTTTAATTATTAAGCAAGTTGCTGCTACAAAATCTACTGCTCCAAAAAATAAATTTAACCTTTTTTTCAGAAGACTGGTTAGCTTTATACATAATCTATTATACACAAAGAATAATTACAACATCAGAAAATACACTGAAAAACTACTTCTGCCACTCTCAGCGGTGCTGAAAATTGTCATTATACATTACACAAATAGATACAAAATTGTTGAGGGCTGAAAATAATTCAGTCCACCTCCTGCAGTTCCTCCACACTTCCTATATACATCATACAAAAAAGAGAAAACAGTTTTAGAACATCACTACAATTACTCATGTCCTGCATACTACTATATACAAAGAATACCTATTCCATACAAAGTTATACTTAGAAGGAGAGACAGCATTGGTCGTATTTTTGTTATAATAACCGCAAAATCGATTTTCGGTCACTTAGTGACCATCCTCAGTGCTGTAATATACAATTTAAATTGGTAGGCACTGGTGTCAACAAGCTTAGAGCGATCACATAAACTGCTATTAAAAATCTTTAATAGGGCACCCAAGATTGGCACTACTACTTAAATCTTATTTTCAAAGTCTGTTTTTAATTATTAAGCAAGTTGCTGCTACAAAATCTACTGCTCCAAAAAATAATTTTAACCTTCTTTCAGAAAACTGATTAGCTTTACACATAACCTATTTCTAGAGTTTATGTGATCACTCTAAGCTTGTTGACACCAGTGCCTACCAATTTAAATTGTATATTACAGCACTGAGGATGGTCACTAAGTGACCGAAAATCGATTTTGCGGTTAATAAAACAAAAAAATACGACCAATGCTGTCTCCCCTTCTAAGTATATCCATTATCTGGTCGTGGTGCACAGGACACTGCATGGAGTTGCCAATCACTACCATACAAAGTGTCCAGGAAACGTCTTTGAAAAATATCCTAGCCAGCTTCAGTGGCTCAGTACAGTCTTCACATTTAACACACATAAGAAATACATATTTGTTGGCAAAGCACACCAAAAGTCTTAGTAGAAAATATTTAAAAATTACTCACGCCACTTCTGTGGTGCTACTCATCGTGTACACAATCTTCAAGAAAAACATATATGACTGAAAATATTAAACACACTTAAGTCCACCTCTCTGTGTCTTTCAAAAGTCATCAAGTACAAATTTTATCTTCACTCTTTCGGCAGATAATCCTCTTTTGCCACTCAACATATTAATTTTTTCACAAACTTCTGACAACCCTTCACACTACGGTAGAGTCACATGTGAGCATACTTCTCCACATTGCTTTCAACTGTTCTTTTCCGTCATCAATAGGCAAATCTCCCTCATCTGATTAGTTATTTTACTCCTGTTATAAAATTTACTAGCTATAGCATTATAAGGAAGGAGGAAAAACAATAAAAAAATTCTGAATGATGAAGAGCAAGGTTGTTAAGAATGCATAAAACGAGACTCGGCGGATTCATTTGATTATTCATGTTCCCATTAAGGTAACTCAGTATTCCCTATTCGAGCATTTTTTGAATCATATCTCACACTGCTCATTTTTGTACTTCTGTTACAGTGAATGGTTTTCGGAAAAAATGTGCGTCCTCTTTTACTGTCAAATAGCACTCATAATTCCGAATTAGGTCCGCTTGGTCTGAAAACACTTCACAATAGTTATTCAAAATCTGTCTCAAATCTTTCTTTGCACATCATTCAGCTCTGTTAATTCTTCCTATTTTTCGTCGATCGTAAGCCTGACATTTTCTATCTCAGAAGGATCCACTTCCTTTCTTTCGCCGTATTCGTTATAGCCCTCGATTGCCTCAGTGGTCCTACAGTACCTTATTGGAATATCACTTTGTTCATCCTCTACCTTTTGTCTCTTCCCTATAAAGAGAATAACTACAGGTTTCTCATTTATTGTAATAATCACATCCTTTGTCCGAAAATTAACCCATCCTTCATATTGATGCAAGAAGTCGACACCTACTAACATTTCAACACTGAGTCTATTAATAACCAAAAAATTTAGTTCTATTTGTACTCCAATTACTATGATTGGTAGCAATATTTCCCGTTTAACCACCTTCTTACTTTTCCCAGTGGCCACCACAATGTTCAGCCCACTTATATGCATTATAACAATCTTCCTACTTTTAGGGAGAGCACTCACAAAATTCTGAGACACTGCACATACTTCCGAACCAGTATCTATTAAACAAGGGACCTTTTCTTTAAACACTATCACCTCAATTATAGGTTGTCCAATATATTCTTTTCTGACTACAGACTTCGGTTCATCTAGTAAATCCTGCACCACTTCACGCCTATCAAAACCTTCCTCTTCTGTGGAAAGCACATTTAATTTAACTGGCCCCCCTTTCGCTCATTATTAGTGGTAGCTTTCACTATCCGTTCCACTGCAGACAAATCAAAATATCGTTCTAATTTCTCACCCTCCATACTACTCTTTGTATCTGCAACCCTATACAGAATTACTTAACTCATTCACTTCTTCTTCCTCTTCCGTCCCTCCATCCTCACTCTCCGAAATTACTTGATGCAGTCAATTCACAATCTCCTCTTGTATCCCCCTAGTGTTACTTCCACAGTCTACAGGTAGTCTCACGTCGGTTTCGCAGTGCTGATTTACCCCCACCTCCTGATCTGAGTCTTCACTTCCTGTATTTAGTTCCTTCTTAATATGGTTAGTGGTTTCTTTATTTGAGCTCTCCCTTTCACAAAAACCTATTGCATTTTCTAAATAACCCAATTGTTTCGTAGTATCATTCTCCCTTACCCTTTTATTTTCTAGTATGCTACCCCCATGTTGTTTAGTAGGTGCCTTCTTAATAAAGGGCGTCGCTAGCAGGTTTAACTTGCGTGCCTTCAGCCTGCAAACGTTAGCGTCATTACCGACTGCTAACAGTTTTCCTCCTGTATGACGTCACTGCCTCTGACGTTTGTGTCACCTGTCGGGCCGCGCTTACCCGTTATGTCATCGTCTCTCAGCTGATAGTAGGTGGCACGCAAGTCCGGGTTAATAAACCTGCTTCCTGCAGTACCTCCTCTCCCTCTGTATCCACCCCGGTAGCCATTACCTCTTTGTATGCCTATTCTGTTTACATTGACTTCGGCTCTGTTGTCATTTGACCTAACAGGAGGCCTATACTCTCTTCTGTCATTTTCCTCTTCTTTTAAGATGTTTTCTACTCGCTCAAGAAAATGAATAAACCGGTCAATGTCATCCCCAGTTGCCGAAATAATCTTATTTCTCCAACACAACGGCAATTTATTTTGAATCCCCATAATGATTTGCTGTGTTTCAACCTTAGCAGTTAAATATGACAAAGTAGTTACCCATTTCTGTATAAATCTTTTAATGATCTCTCTCTTTGGATCGTACTCTTCCCCTGACCAAAATTTATTTAAAACCTCGATTTGTTTCCGTTTTCTCCAATACACTTCAAAAAAGGCTTGCTCAAATTCCGCTAATTTATCGTATTTATCTGAGGCAGAGTTTCCCCGAATTATTGCTTCTCCCATCAAATTTGAAGTAATGAGTCCAATCTTCTGTTTATCATTCCACACTTTTGGCAAAATATCCTCAAAGTCACTCCAAAATTCCTTTGGATGAACATTTTTGCTGGGATCAAATGTTTAAAACTGTCAGTGGGTAACATATGCAATTTCATATCATTCTATTCCACCACTGGAAACAATACAGCCACTAATGTTGTTAACATTTTGTTCTACTTTTGTTAGTTTACGTTCATACTCACACAGCTGCTCATTTACCTCAGTACTAAACTAACTAATGTTAGTTTCAATATTACTGATTTTATTAGACACTTGCACTCCAAATCTTGAACACACATCTTTCCCTTCTTTAATTTGTGTTTCCAATACCACATGACTATCCTCACAGTGTCTCTCTACTTTGTGACCCTGTTCATTAACTTTGTTTAATTCTAAATTTATTTTCTCTTTAATTTGTTCGCTATCCTCAGCAACTTGCTCAATTCGCGAATGTAATTCACTTTTCACCGTTACAATGGCAGCATTACATTTTCACCTGACCCGATTAATGTCACTTTTAACATTAATACTGAACAAAGTCATATCATTTTTTAAAGACTCCTTCAACTCCGACATTTTATCCATTTTAGATTCCAGTTCGACCGACAAGTTATTAAATCCCTGATCAAATTCGGAATGCAATTCATTTATTTCTGAACTTAACATACTCATTTTGGAATCCATATCAACAACTTCAGTGCGTAATTCCTTTATTTCAGAGCTTAGTGAAGTTTTTATGTCTGACCCCAGTTTGGTCATTTTGGAATGCATTCCACTTATTCTGCCATTAAGTTCTAAGCCCATTTCCTTTACATGTGGTAAAATATTTGTTAACATTTCGGAAACACTATCCTTTGGAACACTAGTAACTAACATTGTTTCCTGTTTTGTTTTTGGAATAGCTACAGGCATTATCGGGCTACTAGGATCCGATACATTGTGCTCACTATCCGTCCCATAATTAGCATACATTGAGTCTGTCAAGCTGCTACTCGCATTTGCTTGTGATACTTCAAAACTGAAATTACTACTCATCGAATCATTTTCAGCTTTACCTTTCTTCAAATCTACCTCCAGTTTCTCATCTACAATTTCCTGATTTTTTACAGCCATTTCATACAGTTTTCAGCACACACACATAAAACTTTGAATAGAACACTACTTATCTTTTCTACCTTGCGATCTGCACGGCGAGGCAATACAGCGGGTCCGTTCTCCGGGCCCTGCTTCCACCGATCCAGTTTACGGGCCAGCACTCCGTCCATAGCTGCCAACTGCTCCGTCTGCCTGACTGCTTTAGCGCGACGTCACCTCTCGTAGCTCCGCTGTCGCTGCCGAAATCTGCCGCCTCGTTCCACTCGTTGTCGTCCCACTCGTTGTCGTTCTACTCGTTGTCATATTTTCAACGCACGTTCAATTGCACACGTGTCTTTAGTCCTACATTCCAATTCCTTTTTTCACACCGTGTGATCACTTAACGAGTTCAATTAAACACTGCTGCTTTTTCATATACAGTTCCTACTCTCCCGAACTCTATATTGTACAATTTTATTTGATTACCAGGTCGATGCACCAATGGCGGCGGGGCGGGGTGGGTGCACTGCGTTGTAATTTATTTATTGATGTCCACTTACCTCAGTATAGCGTCCATTCACCACCCGTTGCCCTGCATTCGTTGGTACTATATAGACGATGAGAAGAGCAGCACTGAAGAAAATCACCATCCATGCTTACGATTACAATGTCCGCGTAACTCAAGTAATAAGATAAACATGTAAATCTTTACTAATAACGGGCAAAGTGAGTACTTCCTCCCGTCATTGAAAATTTTTGTTTGTAGATACTGATGTTTTATTACGGTCCTTTTCATTTATGGTGTCACCAAGCCCACATATACGTTGGTAGTACATCTACTACTAGTTCGTGCAGCTTATACCACACGTAAGACAGCCAGAAATGTGCTAAGTCCAACCCGAAATATTACGAGATTCGCACTGGCAACACACTGTTACAAAACGAGTTCACATTCGGTCCTTTCCAGTGGATTCTTCGAAAGAAGATGCTCGCCAAAATGTTCTGTACATGCATACGGAACACGCCACGTAGAATATTCACAAAGGCCGATGGTTTCACACGCAGTTTATTCTGCAACCAACATTCCAAAACCTCTCAAAACTTCACCGAAATGTCCGCAATTGCATCTGCTAGCACGGCGATATAAACCGAGCGCGATTTAACCGTCTTTTCTTCATCTTACAGATAATTTTTTCGGACACATTTAACATGACCTTCTCGTCCGACAGCGACTCCACGACTGACTAAATGCCGTCGCTCACAGAGCATGCAACTCATTCAATTACGCGGGAAACACTCTTGTCTCATTGGTTGATAAATCGATCATCCAATCAGATTAACCTTTCATTATCAATTTCGCGCTCAAAAAGCTTTACTCCAATCAGCATTCACAGATGCATCTACTTCATTTCATACTGCAAAAATTCACAAAACCAAACGAAACGAAAATTAAAAGAAAACTATGCTTGAACTATACTTTAGGACTAAATATCCTCTTACTATATATCTGGCTGCCTTATTACAAAAGCAAACGCTCGTAAACACACGTCATCCACCAGTTAGGGGGCTTCATCGTTTTCAGGACATCCTGGTTATGTAACACTTGCTAGTTACGGATTGGTGTAATACACTATAAAACTGAAATTTGACGTATGTTCCCACATACACACTCACATTCACTCTCATCTACTCCCACTCTAACACAAAACATAAATATCAACTTTTAAACTATTATTTCCATTACAAAAGCAAAAAATTATTACAAGTTTAGAATCAAAATTCCTTAAAGATAAATTGTGCGCACCGAGAGTTCTGTTACTGTTTTCAAATAACAAAGAAAATTAAGCTGTCATGATTCCGTGGCCGAGCGGTTCTAGGCGCTACAGTCTGGAACCGTTCGACCGCTACGGTCGCAGGTTCGAATCCTGCCTCGGGCATGGATGTGTGTGATGTCCTTAGGTTAGTTAGGTTTAAGTAGTTCTAGGTTCTAGGGGACTGATGACCTCAGAAGTTAAGTCCCATAGTGCTCAGAGCCATTTGAACCTTTTTTTGTCATGTTTCCTATCTGAATTTAGTTTACTAAGTGTCTGTTAAGTACTTTTTAATAGTTTTTTTATATTTTCAAAACTATTAAAATTATCCACATGAAAATTTTACACACTGTTCTTTTAAATTATAGTCGGCCGAAGTGGCCGTGCGGTTAAAGGCGCTGCAGTCTGGAACCGCAAGACCGCTACGGTCGCAGGTTCGAATCCTGCCTCGGGCATGGATGTTTGTGATGTCCTTAGGTTAGTTAGGTTTAACTAGTTCTAAGTTCTAGGGGACTAATGACCTCAGCAGTTGAGTCCCATAGTGCTCAGAGCCATTTTTTTTTTTCAATTATAAAAGTTCCTATACCAAATTTGAAAACAAACAGATCATATTTATCATAGTTATTTAGTTTCTTATGTGAGATGAATAAGTGATCTTAGTACACTCCACACAGAGCAGTTCTCACGGTCTGCACACCGCGACAGATGGCATTATGACGCCAGCAGCAGACTACGCAATGGCCGGGGCTGGAGGCTTCATTGCGAGCCTCAAATACAGCTCGACTTAACGGAATAAAACTTACTGCAAAACTCTGCAGCCGTGTAAATAGCTGCGACGTTGCAATTCTTGTACTAACGCCACCACCACTAATACTTACTTGCCACTTGGCTGAAGGAGGAGGCGAGTTGCGATACATGGTTTGGTATCTTCACACTTTATCAGTTCTTACTCGACTGGTGTAGTGCTATTTTAAACTGTCATTAATATACAGTATTTGCAGTAGTGTATGAAACAACAGAAAATGAAAAAAACTACATGCATATATATTGGTTTCAGGTATATATATATCGGAAAAAACACTTAGAGATCTCCACCATCAGTTCACCACACAATAAAATGAGTAAGATTATGATACCACATTATTCGTTAATTTACACACAAGTAACAAGTGTATGCTGTAAGTGCAGTTCAGCACTCTGCAAGTGTAGTTCAGCACTCTGCAATAGACCATTAAGATATTATTAATGGAAAAAGACGATTGCGAGACGTTGATGTTCTCAGAAAATGTGCAACGTCCAGCCATTCTAAATTTTCAAGAGACAATTATATTTGAATATATGACGATGGCGGAATCAGAGTGTCGATGCATATTACATATTTTCAATGCAACAGATTACTACATGTTTCCTATGATACCAGCTTTGTGTAGTATTACACACACATATTTGGGAAGGCACCTCCAGTGTTTCAGAGTGAAGAGCTTATTTTGAAGTATGACTCTCGTGATTAGCATTTTGAGTCGGATGGATATTGTGAGGTTGATGGACCACAGCTTATTAAACTGTGCTGTGAAGTTTCTCAGAAAGGGATCGAATAAAAGCAACATGTCTTGTCTACTCAGAACAACATATCAGAGTATTGTGACGCGGTGTTCTGAGTAGACAAGACGGGTTTTTGATGAAATTACTTACATCTGAAGATGGTCCAGAGTAATTGAAACACGTAATAGATTAAAAATAGTGTGCAACTGAGACGGAACAATAAATGAGAATTATCCTTAAATATTTACCAAAATTTCATACTTAAATTGAAATTATTGCTTTTCCGCTTTGCTAATGTTAGATTACAGTACTATTGTCATTACAGTATGTTCTGCTGTTGCCAAAGAATCCTTGTTTTATTCCTTCACTACTTTTTGTTAGGTTAAACTATTCGTTTTCGAAAACGTTGTGTGGATATAATGATTAGGGATGAGCTCTGTAAATTGTCGAGTGCGCGGTAGGGGGGAGGGGGCGAGGGGTATGGACGTAAAATGAATGTACTTACTTTTCGTTGATTCCGCCTTTTCATTCCTCCACGGGGTGTGTAATCTTCGCTTCCTAATATGCACTGTGTCGTTGTTAATCAGATGTTCATTGGTTCCACCGTCTGGTTTTGTGTGTTCTGGGCGGGAATTTCGATTTTATAAAGACTTTGGTCTTTGGGGCGTCTTTCCCTCCCCCCCCCCCCCCTCTCTCTCTGTCTCTCTCTCTCTCTCTCTCTCTCTCTCTCTCTCTCTGTGTGTGTGTGTGTGTGTGTGTGTGTGTGTGTGTGTGTGTGTGTGTGTGTTTTATGTACCTTGATCTTCTGATTGTTCTTTTAGAACTGAGGACAAGATTCCATTACAGAGTGCTGCGTATTCGTTTTAGACAGGAGGTTCAAAAAAAGGACGTAGCCTGCGAGCCTATGCCCTCTTCGCTAAAAAATAGCCACAGCGCAGAGTGCTCTCGATAAGCTTTTCTGGAGAATTCTCCAGTTCTCCAGCGTCTGATGACACAGGTACCCTTCCACCGCGGAAGACGCAGCGGAAGGCCCCGCGCAGACCGCACGCCTTACATGGTGAAGCGTGTGCTACGTTCGGTGGCAGAAACCCCTGGGACCAGTGTGCGGCGATTAGTAGCAGCAGAAGGCGTGTCTCACTCTCTTATCTGGACGATACTTCATGAACAATTACTGTACCGTTATCATCTATAGCGCGTCAAGGCCTTAAGGCCACAGAATCATCATGGCAGACGGCGGTTCTGTCAATGGCTGCTGCAGAAGTGTGCCGCAGACCCACTGTTCACATCCAATATTTTACTTGCCGATGAGGCAGGGCTGATAATAGATGATTTTGTGAATTTCCATAACCAGAATGTATAGCCAGACGTAAATCCCCAAGAAATTCAGGAAAGAGGGCATCAACACCGATTCTCAATCAACGTATGGGCAGGCGTACTTGGCGAAAGATTAATAGGACCCTACGTGCTACCACAAAGGTTAACTAGGGCGCATTATCTCGACTTTCCCATTAATGTATTGCTTGCCTGACTGGAAACCATACCATTGCAACAACGAATACAAATGCGTTTCATGCATGATGGTGCACCAGTACATTTCCATCACAATTTGCGCGAACGTCTGACGCAGACATTTCACGACAGATGGATTGTTCGGGGAGGCATACCTTGGGACACACCTTGGTCTGCTCGTTCCCCAGACCCCAATCCTCTTGACGTTTGGTTTTGGGGACACTTGAAGGAATTTGTCTACGCCACGCCTATCAACGATGAGCGGACGCTACAGGGTCGCATCTTCGCAGCGTGCCGGCAGTTACAACAACAGGTTATACTTCAAATGGTGGGTCATTTCTTACGCCAGAGGACAGAGGGGTGCACTGTAATGAATGAACACCACGTTGAACACCTCCTGTAAACACATGTTTATCGCAGAGAGTATGCATTTCCGGACCCGTGTTTATTGAACTTATCTTAGAAAGAATGCATTTCTGGACTCTCAAAGTATTCGACACTTTCGTTTTGAACATTTTCCTTCCACTATGGCTTTTTGTATATGGTTATTTTCTTCACTATCAGATTCTGTGGAGTGCTGTTGAATTTAAGAATTTTTAGACCGGCTTTTATGTCTCCTGACCAGTGGTTCATGTTCATAAGGTGATTTGCAAACATAAATAACAGCTGTTACTCTTAAGTGCCCATTTCTATTCATTGTTAAAATTTCCACCTGTCTCCCCGTCATAACTTGACTTGCAATCTTGGCATGTGAATTGATAGATTCTAGGAGAGTTGTGTTTGCCTGTATTATTGTTGGTTATCGTCAGTTTCTTTTGTGAAGAGTTGTCTGTTGTGTAGGCTATTTTCAGTGCTTCGTTTCTGAATATGTGCCATAGCATGTGACCTGCAATGTTGTTAGGAGTGAGTATGTACGTTTAATTGTTGTGGATTTCTCTTGGTCAGATGTGCTGTATGTGTTTGTGTTCTGTGTGTTTATATTCTGTGTGTCTGTGGCTGTGCGTAGTTGTTGATCTGTTTCATGCTGTGTGTTAGTATCCATTCCACTTTTTTTCTAATTTTGTGGATAGGTTGTCTAACTTTTTTTTATGAAAGAGACACCCAACAAACAGCCACTTAATATCCCATCGAAAGGCCTTCAACTTCAATGACTGTCTGCAGTCTGCAAGGGGGGAGTCTATTATGTGGATAAATAAATCTCTCATTTTCTGCCACTTCCTCCAAGGCAGTTAAGATGACATTCCGAAGGTAATCACGGTTTCTTGGCGAGGGTTCAGATCAGTTTTCTAGCATATGCTGTTTCGTCCCTGCCCATACGTTTTCAGTGGGATTTAGGTCTGGTGCACAATGAGGCCAATCGAGAAGAGAAATCTTATTCTGCTCTGGAAAATACTCCTGTGTCATCGCTGACATATGTATAAGAGACTTGTCATGGTTCAGACTGGTTACTCCTTCATAATATAGATGTCACACTGATGGGAGAATAATAGCACTGTTAACATGGGTATACTGGGCAGCATAAAGTCGACCATTTATTTTGTGAAACGTTCCAAGCCCACGTGAACACTTCCAGCCCCAAACTGCTACATAAACACAGCCCCTGTGAAATGACTTATAGATGTATTTCGGGTCGAAACAGGCACCTTGCGCCTGTATCCTCGTACTGGACCATCATTTGCTTAGGACAATACTGATTTGTCAGTCAATATCACGTCTCGCCAGTCAGGATTTACATTGTTCTCGTCAAATGGTAATCAGCAGAATCGATGATCGACCACCGATCCTCTCCTTGATGGCGGTAAGTTAGCTAAGTAATCCTGCCTCCCGGCGCCGAATTGTATCCAATAACCTGGAAAACGCAGTAGGATGTTACAACTACACGACTTGCAAAAAAAGCATTTTGCCGTAACGTGTTGACAAGTTCATTACCCTGGACAGGTGTTGCTGCACGCCAAAGTCCAGTACCCACGGAGTTATTGGATTCTCCAGCATGTTTTCCGCAGCTCGTGGTCTAGTGGTTGACGTTGCTGCCTCTGGATCACTGGATTTCGGGTTCGATTCCTGACCGGGTCCGGGGTTTCCTCTGCCCGGAGACAGGGTGTTTGTGTTGTCCTGATCATTTCAGCATAATCTTTCTCGACTGGGGCTAGACTGGACTGTGTAAAAAAATTGGACTATGTAAAAATTGGGACTTTGTACGGGCGCTGATGATCACGCAGTAGAGCACCCCACAAACCAAACATCATCATCATCCAGCATGTCGATAACGTTTTATCATCGTCGCGCAGTGTGCTTAGGAACACATACAGGTCCCTGGCCTCCGACGCTGTCAAATTCCCATCCTCTACAAGAGCAATGACGCGATCACAAATAACCTTTTGACGATGAGGGTCGTAGCACGAAAGATGTGATTCGACTGAAAGTCGTGTAGTTTAGGTACTTGGCCTTGCTCGCGTATTGTCATTGGCTATTACAGAACGAACTGTGCACTTGCAGACCTAACTCGCTGCGATGGCCTGTTATTCTGTTACCGTGTAATATCAATGAAACTTCGTAAATAATTATCATGTATTATGTCAAATACAGCCAATGATATTAAGTTTTCGGCCCCATCATCGGAATGTGTTTTATATAAAACCATCAGGGGTTTCATAGACAACAAATTGTTGAACCGGAAGACTGTATCTCCTCTGGCGGAAAAAAGGATTCTAACATGAGACACTTCACATATAAAGTCTGTATGTTTAATTTTCTGCTACAACGATCATTTATGAACTTATATCTATTCAGTTAACATGCACTATATTATTAGATAATACCTGCTGTTCTGTTTGGAGAAATGATTTTGTGCCTTCTTGGAACAAATCTGGAATCCTGAGAAAATCTTTTTCCTATAATTTTTTAATTAAAATTTTCTCGTTGACATGTTTCCAAGGGACATAGAAAAATACATAATGATGCATCTCATTGGCGTCATTGCTGTACTGTACTAACTGTGCCTGCGATTACCGCCGGCCAATTTTTGTGCTGTCAAGTGTACAATGATATTTACACCACTTTTCTGCGACCTACTGGAACCCGGCAAAACAGGCGAGTGCAGAACTGCGCATCTATTTGGCACAGTATGCGTCACAGTGGCACCAATCCATGGCAAATTATGCTGCTCATTTTGACATTCTCGCAGGATATTTGGACGACAAAATGACAGATTAGGAATGATCTAGTGCACTTCAGGTATAATTTCCTGCTTACATACAGCATGCAGTCTTTGGGATGGCGTCGAGAGAACAGTTCCTTGGCATTTTAAGCTCGCAGGACGACATGGAAGAAGAAGCGTAGCAAAGGACGCCGCACCTTAGCGCACAAAGGATGTAGGATGAGGCGGTGAAAGTGTTCGCGCAACGCAACGGCAGGCCAAACTGGCACAATGTCAGTGGAAGAAGATGTAAAAGAATTAGGTGACACTAGGACAGACCAAGTGGCCTACTCCAGAAGAAACGATCCCAGAACAGATGACTGCACTATCTAAGCTGTGTCAATTGCGTTCAACCATCGCGCAAACAGAAGCAGCGCGTAAGTGAGGTGTGTGCACCACCACTGGCCTGATCCACGGCAGTGATGCGAAAGATCATGCAAAAACGTGACCAAAGACAACTGGGTTTCCCAAATGATACCCAATTACAGAAGGAACATCACCGTGCGGTATTAGTACAAGATGAGACTGTTCAGCATTGTGAAGATCCAATAATTCCTGAGAAGGTAGATAATCGGAGTCCCCTCATCAAAATAACCATGAATGGAATGAAGACCAGGATAAGCCTGTATCTCGCTCGGAGGCGAAGGCACCTTCTACGTCATTTTACCAAAACTGATAGAGAGGCAGCACGTTAATGGAGATACCCGCTAATGAGCTGTCACCGTTTCCCGCGTTCAAGAGAAAAAGAAGAGAGTGGAAATATAGATCTTGGTGTCTCTAAGCGACAGAGGGAAAAACTTTCACGTGAATGCAACTGTTATCGGTATTTCGTCACTCGATTTTATAATCGGCAATAATTTGCTCTCTGACAGACACGTGATCAGGGACTGGACAACTAAAACTGCAACTGATTTGTTTGAAGATCCGATCGCATGTACTACAAAGGGCACTAAAGGCTCATTTAATTTAATTAAGTGTAAGGAGGATGAGAAAGTCTTAATACATGAGTCATGGAAGCTAGACGGTAATTTATTAGATGTGTCAGGAGTTTCAGATGACGTCATTTTACCGTCCACAGGTCGTGAAGTAGAATCTGACACACATGTTGTAACTGCTCGTGGGTTAGAGAGCGTCGTACAGGTACTCATAGAATTTAGAGAGCCAGAGGCTCTAGAAACCCCACACCGGCCATGCGAATACAGAAGTCATGTACTGAGAAGAACATATTTGTACATGGCGTCAAGTCTTAATCAAACGACGAGGCGATAAAACTATCGATAAGCGAGCGTTTTGTGAACGTGTTGCGTGTAACAAGAATGAATATGTGTTTCTTGTGGTTACATAGTAATTTCTGTGCGTGAGGATAATATTATATTAGTATGGATATCCAGAGATGGCACGTCGAGAGCATGTAGGAGTGCACTTGGTACATGGGCGGGATTCAACGCAGTTTGTGCTGGTCACAGCCATTTATTTTATGCTATTCCTTTTGTTTATGCATAATTTTAATCTGATGTGCCTATATTTTGGTGTACTGTCAGCTAATACATAGAGTTGGATGACGCTAACAAGGTTGATGAGAGTCACACAATCGCAATGATATTGTAGCTTTACGTTGCAGCTTATTAGTGAAAGGGAACCAGGGAAAAGACGACACAGGCTACAGTGTTACTATATCTCCACCCCTACCACTCTGTCCCCTTCATCCTACCAACTTGTAGAAAGCTGGATAAGGTATAAATGGCAGAAAATTAAAGAATGGGGAAAATGAGGAAGGGATCGTTGTCCTACTGGTAAGGCTACTTGGTAGTCAGATTTCTCAGGTGTATTTAGAATCTAATTTATGATCCTATTAGCTTATCGCTACAATTTATGGTTATATTTATGTCACCCTTATCTTTACTGATGTAATTCCTAAGCCAAAATGGCTGCTGCTGTAATTTATAATACAATATGGCTGCCTTACCTTGATGAGCATATCGTGCGACCTAAAATGTGTGCCACTAGAAAAACATGGCTGCCTCTATACTTACGTTAGCCTTATAATTATCGCAATAATTTATGACTCAATATGGTGACTCACTACGACGTCACTTTCAGATTGCTCTGGGCAATTCAGACACTATGGTAGTAGAGTAAAAGAGTAAAAACGGAGGGAAGCTAAAGTAAAGCAATCAGTATTATGTTAATAAATACACACTGCACGTCATAAAAAAAGACATCGCTAAAGAGAACTGATATCCCATGGCTCCTTGATTAAACATTACGACAGGCATTTTATTTACGCGGTCACGCTATACCACCGAGTGCAGTAGCAGAAATGGAACATTTGTGATGTCTTTATGTAAAACAAACGAAATGTACGAAGAGAGCTGTTGCTGTGTGTTCATAACTGTTTCCGTACAGGCCGGCCGAAGTGGCCGTGCGCTTAAAGGCGCTGCAGTCTGGAACCGCAAGACCGCTACGGTCGCAGGTTCGAATCCTGCCTCGGGCATGGATGTTTGTGATGTCCTTAGGTTAGTTAGGTTTAACTAGTTCTAAGTTCTAGGGGCCTAATGACCTCAGCAGTTGAGTCCCATAGTGCTCAGAGCCATTTGAACCATTTTTTTTTTGTTTCCGTACACGCCGCTCCAGTTCTGGCCATGTCGGTAATATTTTGCGCCACTGCAGCCAACTCTCTTGCAACTATCCTCCTCTCACTACAGGCACAGCAATGTGACCGCAGGGAACGTCAGGCAGGCAGCGGCCAGCAGGGCATTGACTGGAGACGTGTTCCACCCCATCTTGAGGCTGGGGCAGCAACCGCTGCATGTGCATAAGAACTTAAATCGCTCCTAACATGCCGGGGGCATATAAGGCGTGTCACTCGCTGCCACCGTACAGCCCATCAGAAGCATCATATAAACGTACGCTGTACGTAGTGAGTGGCCACCCAACTTACACACTTGAACACATTGCAATTTTACATATAATTGTAACATTCCCAGGAATGAGACGTAACTGTTAACATTGCATCATCTTGATGTACATATTATCCCTTGCGATGTCCTCCCGTACAGAAATCCAACACACTTCAATCTCAACTTCAAAAAGGATGAAACTCCTGTACAATAAACACATAGAAGCTGCAAGCACCATATAACACTGCCAAGGTCAGAGGTTTCCGATAGAGGCGTTGGGCTGTCTGTCGCTGATTAAACATATCTTTCTTTAACCTCCAGCGTTGTCAGCAGCTGTTGCCAATGGGCATCGCTGTGGGGGACTGGACGTGGGGATGTGGGGATGCAAAGTACCCTTCACCTGTGATCTTTCGAGGTGTGGCAAGCAGAGAAAGACTTTCTGGGGGACCGATCGAAGGGCCCCGCCGGTTTGTCTGACTAACAGGTTTCGGGAACTGTCTGTGGCTGGCAAAGACGCTGAGCCAGATGCAGTCGCTCGCCCTATTCCAGAGGAAGCCTCTCGGCCTGTAAGAGCAAGGCATTCACAGGGAGTGGGTTTACTGATAGTTGGGAGTTCCAGTGTAAGGCACGTAATGGGACCCCTTGGGGATAAGGTTGCCAAGGAGGGGAAGAAATCCAGCGTGCGCTCACATAAGCGTACTGGGAGGAGTTATTCCAGATGTGGAAGGAGTGCTTTCAGATGCCATGAAGAGCACAGGGTGCAGCCAACTGTAGGCGGTGGCTCATATTGGTGCTCACGAAGTGTGTCGCTTTGGCCCACAAGGGATTCTTTCTGTTTTCGGGAGGCTAGCTTAAGTGTTAAAGACTGTCAGACTTGCTAGCGAGACAAAGACAGAGCTCATCATATGTAGCATCATCGACAGGTCCGACTGCGGACCTTTGCTACAGAGCCGAGAGGAGGGTCTGAATCAGAGGCTCAGACGGTTCTGCGACTGTGCAGGTTGCAGATTTATCGATTTATGCCATAGGGTTGTGGGGTTTCGGGTTCCGTTTAATAGGTGAGATCTCCACTACACGCAGGAGGCGGCTACGGGTAGTGGGGCTGTGTTAAATGGACTGGGAAGTGTTTTTGATTAGAGAACCTCGCGAATGTGCAAAAAGGGCTTCTGATTCAAAGGGTGCATGGCGAACACACGAAGAGGGTAGACATAGCTAGAATCAATATTGTAGTTCTAAATTGTCGTAGCTTTGTTGGGAAAGAACCCGAGTTCCAAGCTCTAATAGAAAGCACTGAATCTCAAATCGTAACAGCTACCGAAAGCTGACCAAAGCCTAAGATAAGTCCAGCAGAAAGTTTTAAAAAGAACCTAACAATACTTAGAAAGGATAAATTAAATACAGCTGGTGGCGGCGTCTTTGTTGCTGTTAGAAGTAGTTTATGTTGTAGCTAAATTGAAGCAGATAGTTCCTATGACTTAGTATGGGTAGGCGCTATACATGACAACCGGAATAAATTAATGATTGATTCCTTTTATCGACCTCCGACTCAGACGATACAGTTGTTGTACAGTTAAAAGAAAACTTGAGTCTCATGAAAAATAGTTACCCCGCTCATATAATTATAGTTAGTGGTGACTTGAGTCTATCCTGGTGTTGTTGGCGAAAATACGTATTGAGAAAGCGAGTGAGCCGGTGGTTCGTACAAAACGCCGTAAAAATTGTACTAAATGCTTTCTCCGAAAATTATTTTGAGCAATTTGATCAGGAAGTGTAAATGTTTGCGAAAATATACTTGACCTCTTAGCAACAAATATTCCTGAGAAAATTGGGAGTATCATGATGTATACAAAGATTAGTGATCACAAGATCGTTGCAGCGAGACTGACCACCGCAACATCCAAATCCACCAAAAATTAACGGAAAATACGAGGTGCATTCAAGTTCTGCGGCCTCCGATTTTTTTTCTAATTAACTACTCACCCGAAATCGATGAAACTGGCGTTACTTCTCGACGTAATCGCCCTGCAGACGTACACATTTTTCACAACGCTGACGTCATGATTCCATGGCAGCGGCGAAGGCTTCTTTAGGAGTCTGTTTTGACCACTGGAAAATCGCTGAGGCAATAGCAGCACGGCTGGTGAATGTGCGGCCATGGAGAGTGTCTTTCATTGTTGGAAAAAGCCAAAAGTCACTAGGAGCCAGGTCAGGTGAGTAGGGAGCATGAGGAGTCACTTCAAAGTTGTTATCACGAAGAAACTGTTGCGTAACATTAGCTCGATGTGCGGGTGCGTTGTCTTGGTGAAACAGCACACGTGCAGCCCTTCCCGGACGTTTTTGTTGCAGTGCAGGAAGGAATTTGTTCTTCAAAACATTTTCGTAGGATGCACCTGTTACTGTAGTGCCCTTTGGAACGCAATGGGTAAGGATAACGCCCTCGCTGTCCCAGAACATGGACACCATCATTTTTTCAGCACTGACGGTTACCCGAAATTTTTTTGGTGGCGGTGAATCTGTGTGCTTCCATTGAGCTGACTGGCGCTTTGTTTCTGGATTGAAAAATGGCATCCACGTCTCATCCATTGTCACAACCGACGAAAAGAAAGACCCATTCATGCAGTCATTGTGCGTCAACATTGCTTGGCAACATACCACATGGGCAGCCATGTGGTCGTCCGTCACCATACGTGGCACCCACCTGGATGACACTTTTCGCGTTTTCAGGTCGTCACGCAGGATTGTGTGCACAGAACCCACAGAAATGCCAACTCTGGAGGCCATCTGTTCAACAGTCATTCGGCAATCCCCCAAAACAATTCTCTCCACTTTCTCGATTATGTGGTCAGACCGGTTTGTGCGGGCCCGAGGTTGTTTCGGTTTGTTGTCACACGATCTTCTGCCTTCATTAAACTGTCGCACCCACGAACGCACTTTCGACACATCCATAACGCCATCACCACATGTCTCCTTCAACTGTCGATGAATTTCAATTGGTTTCACACCACGCAAATTCAGAAAACGAATGATTGCACGCTGTTCAAGTAAGGAAAACGTCGCCATTTTAAGTACTTAAAACAGTTCTCATTCTCGCCGCTGGTGGTAAAATTCCATCTGCCGTACGGTGCTGCCATCTCTGGGATGTATTAACAATGAACGCGGCCTCATTTTAAAACAATGCGCATGTTTCTATCTCTTTCCAGTCCGGAGAAAAAAAATCGGAGGCCTTAGAACTTGAATGCACCTCGTATATCTAGATATATTTAAAAAAGGCATACAAAAATTCGCTTGACTTCTTCTTAAGACACAGCCTCCATTGCTTTCCAACTAACTATGTAAATGTAGACGAGATGTGGATTAAATTCAAAGAAATGGTATATCAGGCAGTTGAGAGATTTATACCAAATAAATTAATAAAAGTTGGTGATGATCCCCCATTGAACACAAAACAGGTTACAACACTGATGGAGAATCAACAAATAAAAAACTATGCCAAATGCAAAAGAACACGAAGTCTCAGAGATTGGCAACGTTTTACTGAAGTTCGAAATTTATTGTAGACTCCAGTACGAGATGCTTTTTATAGCTTCCACAATAAAACTCTGTTTCAAAATCCGACTGAAAGTCCAAGGAGAATCTGGTCATACGTATAGTACACCAGTGTCAACACATAGTCAATACCTTTACTCCGTGATAACAGTGGTCATGTTGCTGTTGATAGCCCCAATAAAGCAGAGTTATTCAACACAGTTTTTCGAAATTTCTTCACCAAAGAAGATGAAAAAATATCTCAGAACTCGAATCGAGAACAACTGTCAACATGAGTAACTTAAAAGTTGATATCCCCAGTGAAGCAAAGCAGCTTACAGCATTTAATCAAGACAGGTCTTCTGGTCCAGATAGTATACTAATAAGGTTCCTTTCAGAGTATGTTGATACAATAGCTCCATACATAGCAATCATATATAACCGTTCGCTTGACGAAAGAGCCTCACCAAAAGATTGGAAAGTTGCACAGGTCACACCGACACTTAACAAAGGAAATAGGAGTAATCCGCTGAATTATAGACTCATATTACTAACGTCGATTTGCAGTAGGATTATGGAACATATACTGTGTTCAAGCACAGTACCTTAAATGTAAAGGCCTATTGACACACAATCAGCACAGATTCAGAAAATATCGTTATTTTGAAACACAGCTAGATCTTTACTCACACGAAGTAATAAGTGTTACTACAGGAATCCCAAACTGATTCCATATTTCTAGATTTTCAGAAGGCTTTTCACACCGTTCCTCACAAGTGACTTCTAGTCAAATTGCATGCCTATGAAGTATAGCGTCACTTGTACGATTGGATCCGACATTTTCTCTCAGAAAGGTCACAGCATATATAAATTGACAGAAAATTATCGAGTAGAACAGAAGTGATATCCGGCGTTTCCGGAAGAAGTGTTATAAGCCATCAGCTGTTCCTAATTTACATAAACCATTTAGGAGTTAATCTGGGCAATTGGTGCCAAGTTCTATGAGACCAAACTGCTGAGGTCATTGGTCCCTAGGCCTATACACCACTTAATCCAACATAAACTAACTTACACTAAGTACATCCATGCCGGAAGGAGGACTCGAACCTCTGACGGGGGGAGCCACGTGAACCGTAGCAAGGCGCCCGAGACCACGCGTCTACCCCACGCAGCAATCTGACCAATTCTCTTATATTGTTTGGAAATCATTCTGTCATTTACCATCTAGTAAAGTCACCGAAAATCAGAGTCAATTGGAAAATCACTTCGACAGGATTTCTGAATGTTGGGAAAAGTGGCAGTTTTGTGTTGAAAAGGGAAAGTGTGAAGTCATCCACATGAGCACAAAAATGTACCCGCTAAATTTCGATTACACATTACAAGTAGTGGGGCTACAGGGCCGTCACCCCACATTCCATTGTCGCCAAGATGGCGGCGCTGACGTCATTCAAGATGGCGGCATGTAGACTTGGCAACAGCACATGACGTCATCCAAGATGGCCGATTTTGGCGGGAAAATAGGCCAATTGTGCTATGTCCACTAACGTAACCTCCAGGAAAAGTGGCGGGGATTTTGAATTTTGGTGGGAAAATAGACCAATTGGGTTACGTCCACTAACCTAAGCCTCCAGAAAAAATAGACGCGAAATTCAAATTCCAGCAGGATAATGCATGCAAAATAATAATTATTCATTATTATTGATTATCATTTATTATCATTCATTATAATTTATTATCATTTATTATTATTTATTATTATTAGCCTACCTCCACCAGAAAATTCACCCCAAATTCAAATTCCAAAATAAGAGCCTACTCATCCTCTCCGAAATTGTATAGTGCCCCCAGAAATAGTTAACGCTCACTTTCGTGTTTTCTCAGCTTATTTGTTAATACAAATTCTTACCCTCACAGAACTTGTTCACGAAAATAATACTGAATGCGCTCCTAACCTCCTACCTTTCCAGCTCTCAACATACGCAAATGTTCTAAACCCTCCTATATCACAGCACAACCAATTGATCATTCTTATTCCTTTTTATCGAATTTACTGGCCTAATTTACTAAGGACCCGTTATTGAAGTATCATCCTGCTTTCCTCTCTGAGGCTTTCTGTGCCTACTTTTACAGATATCGCTAAATTGCCTCCACAGCCCCCTCAATCTACACACACACACACACACACACACACACACACACACACACATACACACACGGTCATCGTCTATACTCATCCCATAACATAAGCGATACTAACTTTACAATCCATTACATACAAACCCTACACAATGTAAGCCACAGTAACTTTACAATACCGACTACATGCCCCAATTCTATCTATTCCTAAGGAAGCACTGTGAACCTGCTCTTTCTTTCTACACACGCAACACTCAGCGGTAATCAGCCCTTCTACATCAACGGAAGGTAGTCCCTCTCAGAACTGTTCCACAAATTCGGCGATCGCTTCCCCTCAACACAAATGCGTTGCTGTCTCTTCTTCAAATGGTTCAAATGGCTCTGAGCACTATGGGACTTGACTTCTAAGGTCATCTGTCCCCTAGAACTTAGAACTACTTAAACCTAACTAACCTAAGGACATCACACACATCCATGCCCAAGGCAGGATTCGAACCTGCGACCGCAGCCGTCACGCGGTTCCAGACTGTAGCGCCTTTAACCGCTTGGCCACACCGGCCGGCGTCTCTTCTTCTTCCTTGCCTGCTCGCTTTTTTTCTACAAAACATCTCCAGACTCATAGACTACAACAACACACCAAAATTTTTCTAAGTACTTCATCCTGTAAATCACTGAGTAACTAGAAACAAACAGACCAAAATATGAGATCCGCACTCTCTAATACCGAAGTCGTTGATGTCATTATACTTGCATTTAAATCTTACAATCGCGGTCTCAATTGATTCGCATTCCACAACGAGCTAAGTATCGGAAATACACTCTCTTGACCGCTGTTACTCTGGAAATATTTCTACCGTCCTTACGACTTCTTCTCTACTCTTCACATAATATAAACAATATTAACTTTACAATGCAATATATACAAACGCTACACAATGTAAACCACAGTAACTTTACAATACAGTATATACACATTTGACACAAAACAGTGCAAATATCCAATATATCTCTACAGCATGCGAAGAAAATATCCTATTCCTACAGCGTCTATATACCGCAATACTCTCCAGTCCTAGGAAAGCACCGTCAACCTGCTCTTTCTCTCTACAGACCCGACACTCAGAACTAATCTTCCCTCTTACATCAGCGGACCTAAGTCATCCTCAGTACTGTTTACAAATCCAGTATCGTCCCTGCTCAGCAGAAACGACTTACTGTCTTTCCTTCCTTGTCTGTTCGCTTTTCTACTAACATCCTCAGACTCACAGACTGCAAGAATACATGTACTTTCTCGATAATATTACGCCATTTTAGCAGTACTTCTCAATTTCATGCACTAGGCTACACCCTACCAATCACTAGTTCATCATAATTCCCAAGATATAAACGTCAAATTAATTCTCTACAAACGCTGAACTTTATCTACGTGCAGCATGCTGTAAACCACTGACTAACTAGAAACAAACATACGCAAAATGATATTTCCACTCTCGAATACCGGTCTCAGTCATGTAACATATTCGAGATCTTGGCTATCATTTACACATCAACTAAGGTCTGTCGCAGGTCTAGAGAACAGACAAGCATGTATCCAACACACCACAATCGATCTTCACTCATCTAAATAAAGGAAGCAAATGTGCAGAAGTAGTCAACTGAACAATCTACATCCCATTGAATAACACTCCAACGCAAATCAATCATCTTCTCAAATTCTCACTTGATCACCAAAGCTGCCCAACACATACTATTACTTCGCTATTCGGTTGCCTAGAGAACATCAAAGTTAACTCTTTCAGATTGATACACTCCAACAAGTCTCTGCATTTGGACAGGTGTTCCAGTTATTTATTATTATTTGTTATCATTTATTATTATTTATTATTATTCTTTTTTTTATTTTGCGTATGGCTAATACAGACATATCATGAAGTTACATATACATATGTACATACTGACACACAAGAAACTTTAGTTTGTCTTTACAACTGAATATCCAGTCCTTCAATCCAGTGCACTGCATCTGGAGTTGCTAGCAGGAAGTCCTCTTTGGCGCCGTGATAGGCTCGAATCCTGCATTCACTGACAATGTGGTGAACAGTCTGGTATGGAGCCCCGCAGTCACAAGCTGGATCAGGCAGCTTCTTCCACTTAAAGAGAGCATCCCTGCATCGCCCATGGCTGGTACGGATTCTGTTGGGAGTAGACCAAGTCTTGCATGGTAAGTCGAATCCACTTGGAAGTTTAGCACCTGAGAACCTGTTATGCAGGTGCACATCTGTCACTGCTTCCCACCGACCTTTCCATTCTTCAAGAGGTTTGAAATTCTTAGCAACCATGTCAGCAGCATCACACAGAGTTGGATGACGTGATTTCAGTCTCTTGTGATTTAAAAGTGGCAGGTCGCTATGCACGGGTAGGTTAGAATTCCTGGAGATCTTGTGGAATTCTCTCATAAGGGCAGTACATCTGCGTAGATCAGGAGGCATTATACCGATTAACAGTGGAAGCCAATAAACTGGAGTAGATCTGATTGTGCCAGATATTATGCGCATTGTCGTATTCAGCTGGGTATCAACAAGCCTTGTATGATGACTATTCATCCAAACAGGTGCACAATACTCAGCACTTGAGTATACCAAGCCCAGAGCTGAAGTTCGCAGGGTGGTTGCTGAAGATCCTCAGGTAGTTCTGCATAGCTTATGGAGGATGTTGTTTCGAGACCGCAGCTTTTGAGCTAAGTTAAGAAGGTGTTGTTTGAAGCATAGTGTACGATCCAGGATGACACCAAGATATTTTGGGTTCCAATTGTGACGAAAAATTCTGCCTCTGAAACTTACCTCCAGTTTTACGTTCGTCAACTGGTTATTTAGATGGAAGCAACACGCTTCTGTTTTACTCACACTGGGTTGGAGTCTCCAGATTTTGAAGTAATTGTCTAATGCAGACAGGTCATTGGCTAAAATCTCTTCTGTTGTCTTCATTTCCTGGTGTTTGATGGATAGAGCCCGGTCATCAAAAATGGTTCAAATGGCTCTGAGCACTATGGGACTTAACATCTATGGTCATCAGTCCCCTAGAACTTAGAACTACTTAAACCTAACTAACCTAAGGACATCACACAACACCCAGCCATCACGAGGCAGAGAAAATCCCTGACCCCGCCGGGAATCGAACCCGGGAACCTGAGCGTGGGAAGCGAGAACGCTACCGCACGACCATGAGATGCGGGCGCCCGGTCATCGGCATAGTAGTATTTTCTGGACGAAGTGTTAGGTAGATCAGATAGATATAGGTTGAATAGTAAGGGTGAGAGAACTGATCCTTGAGGCAATCCGTTGTTCAGCTTCCTCTCCTTACTTATGTTGCTTCCAGTGATTACCTGGAACTTTCGATCACTTAGCATGCTGTTAATCAGTCGAGCCATTGTTCTGCAGGGTATGATGTGGAGAAATTCGTAGATAAGGCCTTCCCTCCACACAGTGTCGAAGGCGGCAGTTAGATCAACAAATGCCACAGATGTTTCCTGCTTCATTTGGTATCCTGACTCTATGAAGGATGTGAGAGACAATACTTGGTTGCAGCAGCTACGCCCTGGTCTGAAGCCTGCCTGATCAACTGGAAAGTTCTCTAAGATAGCGCTACTTATTCTGTTACATATTAGCCTTTCAAAAAGCTTGTAGCAGCAGCTGAGTGGGGGAAATGGGGCGATAGTTTTCTACCTTGTTGCTGGGTTTGCCAGGTTTCAGAACAGATATTATCTTCACCTTTTTAAACTCAGATGGAAGTTGACCAGTCAGCAGGATGTCAGTGAAGAATTCTGTCAGCCATTTCTTAGCTTTTCCTCCCATATGGATCAGGAATTCTGGATGGATACCATCGAATCCAGGTGCCTTAAGAGGTTTGAGGTCCTTCAGTCCAGAGTCAATGTCTGAAACTGTGAAGGGATGGGTATACTCAGATGAGGGAGATGCCTTCTTTTTCAGGTCACGAAGCTGTCGTCTGATATGTCTTGTATGTTTCTTGTCAGGAGGTACTCTTGAGGTAGTAATGATGTGGGAAGCAATTTGGTCTGGTGTTACTTCGGAATTTTTTCTGCATGCTGGTGCACTTTATTATTTATTATTAGTTATATCATTTATTATTTATTATTAGTTATATCATGTTCGTGTGTTCGCCACGAGGTCTGGAGTCCAACTGGGTTAGTACACATCGCCACCAGCAGAGGGTCTCATTCAAGATGTCCGATTTTGGTAGGGAGTTTGAATTTTGGTTGAAGATCATACAGTTCGTTTACCTAACAAAAATGGCTCCTAGTTCAACTGTGTTTAGCTCCTATCTCAACCACCAGAGTGCTCTGTTATCACGACAGTTGATTACGCAATTACTATTATTCAAGATCGCTGCACAAAGTGCGAAACGTGTCACCTTTCCCGAACCTGCATGCTACAGTAAAATTCCAATTTGGCTTTAGTCACATGCTACACATCGTTCAGCTGACCCCATTTCCAGATCTTTGCGCATCTGACATCTGCAACTTAAGTCGGAGAAAGACATATCCATTACCTTCTGCAGCCTGTCTAGAAACAAAACGACCTCAGTAACTGCAACAGGACCTTGTCTTGACCATTCGCCGGAAATGCGAGCGCAGCCGGCGGCATGTCAAAGCCACATATCTGCCCATCTAAACAGCCATCCACTCAGCCCCCAGGACCAGCACGCTTTCACAGAACTTGTTCTACTTATATGCCACCCACCCTGTTATAATAATTTTGTACAAGCATTTACGCCCCCACGTACACAGACATCTCCAGACTCGCGTACTAGAAGACCAAAAATATTTTAAATATAATATTATAAAATTCACCTCATACTCGTCGATATTAAGCACAGTCCTAGTACTTTAGCGTGCCATAGACCTCTGACTAACTAGAATTCCTGCCTTGCACAGACATTAACACAGACTGATGCATGGCCTCTAACAGGAAACTATAACTTGCACCTTGTAAATCATATTCTTACGATCGATAGCATAACATTGAATGATTTTAAATAAAGGACAGCCACAACACAAGGAAACTAGAAGAGCCTGGTGGCGTTGTGGCGACTTTCCAAACTACCCCCCGAAAGTGGTTGACGGCCTCTACATTTAAACTCATATGTCGCAATAGTTGATAACTCTGTGTTCCATTTCTAGTGATTGTTCATTTTACACACCAGTACAGGATCACCGTTTTCGGTATTAGCAATCCCAGAAGTTGCGGTCCATCAACCAAAATTTCTTCCCCAACTCAAACAAGCATTGTCACTCAACCATTATGTTGTACCCAATGGGATGGATAAGACACCACCGATCTACTGTAATATTATCCATCACAGCTGATATCGCGAAAAATTTTACAGTAAGTCCAACACTGGCCAATCATGTGACAGCATGTTTTCCTAATTTCAGTATCATAGCTAACCCATACCTCCTCTACTTTGCAAGTATCATTGCGAGCATTGATAGATGACTGCTCAGTACGTTCATTCACACTTAATTCTCGAACACATAAAAACGATCAAAGTATACCAGACAACGATATACATATTTCTAAGACCTCGCGCATAGTACTCGATCATTCTCTCTGAGTATGGCGGTCACAGAGCAATCTCGCCCTCTTACGTTAAAAGACCACCCTCACTTCGGCATTGACCAGAATACCCCGCAACATCGCTACCCAATTAATCCTCAACTGAGCAGACGAATATAGCTACACTTCACCTCTCTTGACTGAATAGAGCTTTCCTAGTCCTAACCCCTCCAAGTGCACCACATTTCTTGAGATGTAACCAAGTCTTGGAGCTTAGCACACCATATCCATCTATAGTAACAGATCTCAAAGTGCCTTAATTTAATAGCATACAGTTAAGAAGAACAAGAACGGAATGATATTTATACACAACGTAGTTCTACACGTTTTTACGTAAATCATCCAATCTATCACGTGTAAAGTATTGTACCTGCATACGACTAGAACGGTGCTTTCCTAGGACTGGGGAGCATTGCGGTATATAGACGCTGTAGGAATAGGATATTTTCTTCGCATGCTGTAGAGATATACTGGATATGTGCATAGTTTTGTGTCAAATGTGGATATACTGTATTGTAAAGTTACTGTGGTTTACATCGTGTAGCGTTTGTATATATTGCATTTTACAGTTAATATTGTTTATGTTATGTGATGAGTAGAGAGGAAGTC
The DNA here is from genome assembly GCF_021461395.2 of Schistocerca americana. Taxonomy (NCBI): domain Eukaryota; kingdom Metazoa; phylum Arthropoda; class Insecta; order Orthoptera; family Acrididae; genus Schistocerca; species Schistocerca americana. Next base: position 474,119,405 of record NC_060130.1, on the reverse strand, counting down.
GTAAGGACGGTAGAAATATTTCCAGAGTAACAGCGGTCAAGAGAGTGTATTTCCGATACTTAGCTCGTTGTGGAATGCCAATGAATTGAGACCGCGATCGTAAGATTGAACTGTAAGTATAATGACATCAACGACTTCGGTATTAGAGAGTGCGAATATCATTTTTTGGTCTGTTTGTTTTTAGTTACTCAGTGATTTACAGATGCTGTACTTAGAAAAATTTTGGTGTGTTCTTGTAGTCTATGAGTCTGGAGATGTTTTGTAGAAAAAAAGCGAGCAGGCAAGGAAGAAGAAGAGACAGCAACGCATTTGTGTTGAGGGGAAGCGATCGCCGAATTTGTGGGACAGTTCTGAGAGGGACTACCTTCCGTTGATGTAGAAGGGCTGATTACCGCTGAGTGTTGCGTGTGTAGAAAGAAAGAGCAGGTTCACAGTGCTTCCTTAGGAATGGAGAGAAATGGGACATGTAGTCGGTATTGTAAAGTTACTGTGGCTTACATTGTGTAGGGTTTGTATGTAATGGATTGTAAAGTTAGTATCGCTTATGTTATGGGATGAGTATAGACGATGACCGCGCGCGCGCGCGCGCGCGCGTGTGTGTGTGTGTGTGTGTGTGTGTGTGTGTGTGTGTGTGTGTAGATTGAGGGGTCTGTGGAGGTAATTTAGCGATCTCTGTAAAAGTCAGCACAGAAAGCCTCAGAGAGAAAAGCAAGATGGTACTTCGATAATGGGTCCTTAGGAAATTAGACCAGTAAATTCGATAAAAAGGAATAAGAATGATTAATCGGTTGTGCTGGGATATAGGAGGGTTGAGAACCTTTGCGTATGTTGAGAGCTGGAAAGGTAGGAGGTTAGGAGCCCATTCAGCATTATTTTCGTGAACAAGTTCTGTGAGGGTAAGAATTTGAATTAACAAATAAGCTGAGAAAACACGAAAGCGAGCGTTAACTATTTCTGTGGCCACTATACAATTTCGGAGAGGATGACTGGGGGGGGCGGGAGGGGGGGAGGGCGCTAGGATGTGTGCAGACGGTGTGTGTGAACTCGCTCTCGGCTATTCTGACAACAGACGTGAAGGTGGAGATGTGTCGCAAATAGGCCGGCAAGCCACGGAATGCGGCCTTAACGTGTGTGTTTGACCACACTGAGTTAGGACGGTGACAGACGACGCACGCGGCCTGGCTTGGATAGTCATGTTCGGCGTGTAGGTGATATGAATTTCTCAGGTGTTAAATGTGAATGTGGTTGTCACCAAGTCATGTTTGAGGTGTTTAAGAGAGACCTTTGAGCGAATTGAGAGCTGTCGGACGTGTGACTTAGTGTGGGACAGGTTGATTGCGCGCGTCTGTTGAGTTACTTTGCTATGCGTTGTTTGGACAGGTTACGTGTACTCATGGTGTTTACAGTTATGTGTACTGCATTATTTAGGAGCAGTTTGATATTGTGCAACGAAATTAGGAGCTGATTGCGTGTCGACCGACTGTGCAACATGACACCAAGTACATCAGGGCGAGTGTTTTTTGAATGAGAGTGATAGATATATTCGATGCCTAAATAAAATGTACGTTAAGTATTTGTGGGACGATATAGAATATGAGAGAGTTCGAGTTGGTTATTATTTTTTCTACTAGGAGGTTTTGTTAGATCAAATTGCTGAGGCAAGTAGCTACGAGAGCGCGAGGGGTGTGATTGCAGCCTATCTCCGTCTCTCAACGGTTAACTACAGGTGGGGCGAGTGATGTACTCGGCTTAGGTACTGGGGGTGTGCTCTGGCCATGTCTTAGACCGTGTGGATTGAACAACAGTTTTCTGATCATAGTTTAGCTAGAATGTTTACAGAGGAGTATTTCCGACGCGAGTATAAAGGTCCAGGCTGTGACGTGGGTGGTCTCGCGCTCGTGGTGTGTGAGAGAGGCAAAGCAGACGATTTTGAGTCATCACAGGTAACTTAAGTTAGTGGCTTTGTTTCCCACAATTTTCTTGTGTTGGTAGCGAAACACGAACTGACCATCAGATTTCAAGCTTGCTTTATTTGTATAGTCAAAATGTGATATTAGTTCATGTAGGTTAGTACACGTTAGTGCACGTTAGTAAACGGAAGTACACTTTAGTGTATGTTAGCCAACAAACATGGGTCGGTAAAGGGACGTGGTGGTCGGTAGGGATTTTAACTACTCCATTTCAAGTCCAGGTGGGCGTGGCAGTGGCGAAAATTGATTCCAAGTCTAGGTTGACGTGGCAGTCTTCCGCATCAGAGAGGTTAATTAACTGATCAAATTAATTAAGTAGTCATACGAACTTTGTTACATTCACTTGCGGAGGTACTAAGCTAGGCGCGCGCGGTGGCTCATGTGTACAGACATGTGTTTTCGCGACGATCTTGGATTAGGTAAGCGCAGAATGTGAATAATGTGAATAATGAGAGTCGGGTGATCAATTAACTTAGCGAGGGACGTCGTGGCGAGCAATAGTGCTGGACAACCTGTTGCGACGTCATGGCGGATTCCACTCTCGAGCAAACTTTGGCGCCAAACGTGCGGCAGAGCGTTCTTGGTCAACCAAGTGCTGTATCAACCGACCTACTGCTATGAAGTCGACAGGTTCCAACCTGTCTAGCGTTAAATATTCGCAGCCGCGCTCCGTGTAAACATATTTACGTAGGTGGACTCTGCAGCACCGGCGGGGGAGCGCGCGCCGGCCCGGCGACCAGGCTCCAGTCGCCCGGGAACAGACGCGTGGTAACGATGATCGGGGCAGCCTCCTCTACAGGCGACGATATGAACTAAGTCAGTCGGAGCGTGGACCTCGTGCTGAGTGCACAGGGTGTTGCCGCGATCTCGAGGATGTGTACTAAGTCAGTTGGAGAACAAGTGATGACGGTACTGTTTGAAATAAAGACTTCAGTCCTTTTCCCATGAGTTCACAGGAGGTGACTTACGTTAGTAGAAGTGCAGTTTATTACTATTTGACGCGATTTTCATAGCTTAAGAGTGAAACAAAAAGTGAGGGCGAAAAATCCAGACTTCGTAAGATGAGGTCGACTTAGGTTAGTGCACATGGCCCAGGTGGTCTCTTTTTTTTTCGTAGGTGTGACAGATTATCGTGTTTGAATTTGAATTTGTGAGAGATTTTTTGTTATGGAAGTAAGGGAATTGGCTTTCTTGCCACAAAAATCGACCATCTTGAATAATTAATAATAAATAGTAATAAATGCTAATAAATAATAGTAAATGATAATAATAATAAATAGAAGTACCGTTTTCCAGAGATTATGGAGTGTGAATTTGAACTTCGCGCGATTTTCTATGTTAGTGGAGGTAGACCAATAATAATAAATAATAATAAACGATAATAAATAATAAATGATAATAAATAATAATAAATGATGAATGTTAATGAATAATAATAAAGATAAGTATGCTTTTGCAGCCATTATCGTTTTGGAATTTGAATTTGGGGTGAATTTTCTTGTGGAGGTAGGCCAATAATAATAAATGATAATGAATGATAATAAATGATAATCAATGATAGTGACTAATAATAAAGACAAGTATAGTTTTGTACGCATTATCCTGTTCGAATTTGAATTTCGCGCCTTTTTTTTCTGGAGGCTTAGGTTAGTGGACGTAGCCCTATTGGTCTATTTTCCCGCCAAAATTCAAAATTCCCGCCATTTTTTCTGGAGGTTAGGTTAGTGGACATTGAACAATTGGCCTATTTTCCCGCCAAAATCGGTCATCTTGGATGACGTCATGTGCTGTTGCCTAGTCTACATGCCGCCATCTTGAATGACGTCAGCGCTGCCATCTTGAATAAATTTGACAACAATGGAATGTGGGGTGACGGCCCTGTAGCCCCACTACTCTTACAACACACAAATGTGAAGGCTGTCAAGTCGACTACATACCTAGTAATTACAATTACGAACAGCGTAAGTTGGAACTATCACATCGATAATGTAATGCGAAAGGAAAACCAAAGACTAAGTTTTATTGGTAGAACACTTAAAAGATGGAATAGATCTACTAAAGAGGCTGCCGACACTACACTTGTTCGTCCTCTGCTAGAGTAATGCTGGCGGTGCTGTATGGGATCCTTAGCAGACAGGATTGATAGAGGACTTCGGAAAACTTCAAAGAATGGCAACTCGTTTTCAATTATCACGAAATACGGGAGATCGTGGCATGAATATGATGAGCGAGCTGAGTTGACAATCATTAAGACAAAGGCGATTTTCGTTGCGTCAAGATCTTTTCGTTAAATTTCAGTCACAAACTTTCTCCCCTGAATGAGAAAATATTTTATTGCCACCAACTTACATAGGGAGAAATGATCCTCATAACAAAATAATAGAAATCAGACCTCGTATAGTAATATTTAAGGGCTCATTTTTCCCATGCCCTTTTAGAGAGTGGATCAGTAGAGAATTAGTCTGAATGCGGTTCAAAGAACTCTCTGCTAGTCACTTAAGTGTAAATTGTAGAGGAGTCATCTAGATTTAGATGTAGATGTCATCAGTTTGAGGAGGATATCGTTTCATGGAACGGAGTGCTCTGACTAAACAAACGTCGATACCTTGTGAACTATGTATTATCCTTAACAGAACAAGGTCTAATTAAGAAACATATGCATCATTGCACAGTTGCTGTACCTGTAAAACATGTGGAACAAAATGATTACATATATGAATTTTCAGTAATTGATACCGCAGATCCATGTCATAATTTCTATAATTGCCGGAATGAGGAGTTACGATACGTGCGTATTATAACATTCGAAGCCCCATACAACTTTCCAGTCGCCTTTACATACTGTTACTTAAACAACAGACGTCATAAACTAACTTGAGGAGGTATTATGGAAACATATGACGTTAATTATGCAGCGACCGTCTGCAGCAGAGAGCAACAGTGAAGAACTGCTATACAGGGTGTTCTTGCGAAGTTCTAGGACTGAGTAGAGGGGACTGATTAGATATTATTTTGGATTGGAATCCATGTCCGGAAACGTACCGTTTCCGTTCTGCTCTGAAGTGCCAAAGAGACTGGTATAGGCAAGAGTATTCAAATACAGAGATATGCAAACAGGCAGAATACGGCGCTGCGGTCGGCAACGCCTATATAGGACAACAAGTGTACAGCGCAGTTGTCAGATCGGTTACTGCTGCTACAATGGCAGGTTATCAAGATTTAAGTGAGTTTGGACGTGGTGTTATGGTCGGCGCACGAGCGATGGGACACAGCATCTCCGAGGTAGCGATGAAGTGGGGATTTTCCCGCACGACCAATCACGAGTGTACCGTGAATATCAGAAATCGGGTAAAACATCAGATCTCCGACATCGGTGCGGCCGGAAGAAGATCCTGCAACAACAGGATCAACGACGACTGAGGAGAATCATTCAACGTGACAGAAGTGCGACCCTTCCACATATTGCTGCAGATTTCAATGCTGGGCCATAAACAAGTATCAGCGTGCGAACCATTCAACGGAACATCATCGATATGGGCTTTCGGAGCCGAAGGCCCACTCGTGTACCCTTGATGACTGCACAACACAAAGTTTTACTCCTCGCTTGGGCCCGTCAACACCGACATTGGAATGTTGATGGCTGGAAACATATTGTGTAGTCGGACAAGTCTCGTTTCAAATTGTATCGAGCGGAGGGATGTGAGCGGGTAAGGAGACAACCTCATGAATCCATGGACCCTGCATGTCAGCGGGGGACTGTTTACGATGGTGGAGGCTCTGTAATGGTGTGGGGCGTGTTCAGTTGGAGTATATGGGACCCCTGGTACGTCTAGATACGACTCTGACGGGTTACACGTACGTAGGCATCCTGTCTGATCACTTGCACCTATTCATGCCCATTGTGCATTCCGACGGACTTGGACAATTCCAGCAGGACAATGCTACACCCCACGCGTCCAGAATTGCTGCAGAGTGGCTCCAGGAACACACTTCTGAGTTTAAACATTTCCGCTGGCCACCAAACTCTCCAGACATGAACATTATTGAGCATATCTGGGACGCGTTGCAACGTACTGTTCAGAAGAGAACTCCATCCCCTCTTACTCTTACGGATTTATCGACAGCCCTACATGATTCATGGTGTCAGTTCCCTCCAGCACTACTTCAGTCATTACTCGAGTCCATGCCACGTCGTTTTGCGGCACTTCTGCGTGCTCTCCGGCCCTAGTGTACAACCACTTCACAGCATGTTGGTAACGCGACAAGTTTTACAAGTAATTTATTAGGCAAGAGCCAGTACATCACTTGTTTTACGAGTACAGTTCCACTCATCAATAACCAACTAAACAAAAAGGAAGCTTAATTATTTTTCCAAACATCGCTGTTTACAGTTAAACAGTTTGTGTCCTTTTCAAAGGAGGGTTAGCATTCTGATCAACTACAAGTAGGGTTTAATATCGCTCCAACGAAGGTCAGTACACACATTGTACCTACGAATGATGTTTTCTTCAACGTCTCGCAGTACGGACTCTTCCACTTCAGGTGTGCGGCGTCTCCTTGGAGCACCACAGCCACGCCTGCTGACGGTGGAGGTACCCCTTATTCGAAGCTGTTGCGTAATTGTAGCAAAAAGGGCACGCGATAGAGTCGGATGTTGTGAATAACGATCCTGATAAAGGTGACGAGCAGCTCTTCCATTGTCGCGAGCTTCACCATACAGAAGGATCATGTCCGCGTATTCTGCAAATGTGTACTCAGCCCTGTATCTCTAACTTTCATATGCATGTGAATGAGGCTCTAACCGATCCGACGTAACCACCCCGGCCCCACCATGACTACGCTGTTGCAACCTGCCTAGCAAACATTTTTTCAAACGGCTGTTGCACGGAAACGGTAAGTTTCCGGACGTGGGTTCCAACTCAAAACATTGTGTACGCAGTACCATCTACAAGTCTTAATAGTTTGTAACATAATCACACTAGAGTATTGCAACAAGTAAAATGTGTGTATTTTGTAGGAACTTATATGGAATTCCATGGAGGAACAACAATATAGTTCTTGCCAAACCTTGTTCGATATGCAGAGCACAATGTGACTAAATTATCAAGAGCAATTCCAACACTTCATTTTAGGTCATTGATATAGGTTTTTGGGTAGGAATACCGTATGCGTCCTGCCACTTGAGCAATGTGTATGTGCGAACTACCCTATTAGTTGCTTGTAGTGCGTTGTGCGATCTACATTGTGCGTATACTGTTTGATCAAAAGTATCTGGATATCTGCTATGGAACATTAATGTAGATTGAATTTACTAGTCGAAAAGCACACTGTATTTAGGTGTGCTGGCTCTTTCATATGACACTCTACTATTCTGCTATTTAAGTTGCGACAATCGCAACAAAATTTATACTTCTGCATTCCATCTGATAACTTCTGTGGTACAATGATGTCAGCAGCCCCTACCCCTTCCCCAGGGACTAGTGCGTTCGATTATTATGCCATCGTTCAAATGCTGGCTGATAATTTTTTCAATAATTGGTTTTAAGTGACTGGAGACTATACAGTCCTCGACACAGGTGGTTTTTCTTCATTTGGAATTTTGTATTGTGTTATGGCTGTCGCTGGAAATGTACGATGAGAATTAAAACAGAACCTCGAGTTTTAACAACTTCTGCATAGCTACTCTCTCAGCTCCCTTCAAATGTTCCACTTTTTCATGTAACGCAGCTGCACTGGCTGCACCTTGTGACACCACATCACTGCCCCCCGCTCCATGTAACCTATAACGTGGAAGGTTCAATTGTTTTTCACACAACAGAGGCAGACATGCCTCTGATGCCTGCACCTATACCTCGAAAAAAAATTTATGCCTCTTACCATTTACAACAGCTACTAAGTAACACTCTGCATCAGTGTATGTTTCCGTAACGTTAAACCGACTGGGAACCACCACTGGCGAATATGCAGTACCTGTTGGTGTGTATCACTTCAGTATTCAACCTCAGCCCATTTCGTTTTACAATCTTGCAATCCTGCTGCTGGTATCCAAGCACACCAATCTTCTTACATTGTGGTTCGTGACACTGCCTCTGGATGAGGCCCAAATTTCCACATCCATAATACCATACCTCAGTAGAAAAGATGCCTCTTTTACGCTTTACTGACGTTACTACACCTATCACCTCAAGCTCCATAGCTAACATGATGGCAGCAGGCAAATCCTTCACGGTTTCCAACCTGTACCCTCTGCTACATATCGGATGAGAGTCCCATTAAGTAAGCATCTAATGCAATATGCCTCACCTACTGGAGAATAACTTTTTTTGCTTCGTCATTTCCCATCACCCTTACATATCTGCATTATGTTTCTTCATTCTGTCGGCAAAGTATTCTATCTGCCTCTGTGATGCCTCACTCAGCTACTCCTGAAAAAATTTCAAGCTATTCTCCATCCTAGAACTATAGGAGACCCCCTTTTAGTTGTCAGAATGTAAGCATTTTTGTTAACTGATCATCATACCTACGACTGTGTTCCACCATCGTGGATCTGTAATCATATACATGTATTATGGTAAGTAACATGCGTGTGTCTTTTTTGTATGTATAGTGTTACTCTATACCTCCAATAAGGGCGGAAATTTAAAGGTGTATATTTGTTAAAGTATCAGCCTTCGTGTGTTTTTAATGTGAGATGTCACTCCCAAACAAACATTACATACCACCTGACAACTCAGTAGAACAACCAATACAAAATGCAAGAGTAACGCTAGTCAGCTGTTAACGTTGGACATGACGATAGTCTGGGGATCACTGTAATATATTAATGTCACAGATACAGGTATTAGCAGAACTAACAAGGGGAGGCCGCCAAATGTGAAATTCAGATTCGATTCATACTGCGCATAATAAAAGCCCATGGCCAGAGGTGTAATGTGGCAAAGCACCAAGATGCACTTCTCAGCCGTTATCGAGAAAATCGAGTTACAAGAAACCGTTGCGATGAAATACTCTCTACGATTAATAATTTTCTACGGCGTCGTGGCTCAGCGGATGCCGGCACGGCTCAGCGTGTTCGGTCAGAGGGTTAGCTGCACTCTATAATAAAAAACCTGAGTTATTGGATTAACAACGAACTGAAACGAGTGTCTTGCGATGTCCGCGCCGAGCAGATGCAACGAACTAAAATGAACAAAATGAGTTTAAAAAGAAGTGATGAAAAAAAATTTAAAAAATGCGGTAAGAGCTCGGGTTCGTAATCCGAAGGTCGCCGGATCGAATCTCGCGCCATGCAACTTTTTTATTAGTTTTTTGTATCATAAACTATTAATGAATTGCTTATGCATGTTGGTGAAGGCGGATCGCTCTCCAATTGTACCGCCTCCATTTTTCCGTTAGTTTAACAGGGTGTACTAAAGCTCTCCCGTTCGCACTGATTTTCGACGATGTTATAAGTTGCGCTAGGGACCGCATCTACCTTCTTTCGAAGTTAGCAGGTAACTACGCTGTTATGCGGCTGCTCGTCTCGGCCCATTCAACATCTGTCCTTCAAGTGTAACGAGCGAGTAACGGAGTTTATATTTCATACCTGCCACAGCAAATTTGTGTTCGTGGGGTCTCTGTTCTAATTCGAACGTTTGACTTACGCTACACGCATTCGTTTCGGAATATCGTTTCTACGTCTTCCGTTAACTATACGTGGTTAACATTATGAAGACAATTAATAACATTTGTGAAATACAACTTTGTTTGCGGAAAACATAATGATGTTCGAAGTCGCCAGTTTTTCCACGAGAAACGAGTTTCAACAACTTATTATATGCATAATTGTTGCAACTGACTGCCGGGAATTATATATATATATATATATATATATATATATATATATATATATATATATATGTGTGTGTGTGTGTGTGTGTGTGTATATATATATATATATATATATATATATATATACACATTAAAATTACAAAAAACAAATACTAAAAAAAAAGATTGCATGGCGCGAGATTCGATCCGGCGACCTTCGGATTATGAACCCGAGCGCTTACCGCTGCGCCACGACGATGTAGAAAAAAATATTAATCGTAGAGAGTATTTCACTGCAACGGTTTCTTTTAACTGTCGATTTTCTCGACAACGGCTGAGAAGTGCATCTTGGTGCTTTGCCACATTACACCTCTGGCCATGGGCTTTTATTATGCGCAGTATGAATCGAATCTGAATTTCACAATTAGCGGCCTCCCCTTGTTAGACGAGCTTGGTGAAAAAATAGTATAGACAATTCAGACGTGGAATAACATTGATTACTTTGTTAGAAAGATCAAAGAGCAAAGGAATATTTTGTAAGTGATCAGAAATCTATAAACATACCTGTCTTTAAGATAAGCAGCCTGATCATGTATGAATAACATTTGTTCGGACAGGGGGAAAGAATGTCATGAGATGACAATCAGTAAAACAATGAGAAAATATTCTGGTGGAACCTCCTACATAGGGACAAATAGTCAACATTATAGAATAAGAGAAACCCGAGGTGCCACAAAAAGATATAGGTGTTTAATATGTGCTTTATGGATTTTCCCACGTGATGTTCAAGAGCCGAATTATCGAGAAATAATCTGCGAACCCTATGCCAAGAAATTGGATCTCCACTGCAGAGCAGTTTTTCTACAGCTGCTTTGCTGCAACATATAGATGTATTGAGTAAATTATCACAGTCTTTTACTTATCTCTAACCAAGAATATTATCAGGAATCCTAAAAGAATATCTTGTACAAGTCGACTTTGACACCAAATTCATTGCTTTCGAATCAAAGGCAATGATTTAAACAAAGGATCAGCAGATTTTTTTCTTAGAATTTCAAGTATCTATCGTTTTAGATATGCTTCTTTGTTTTGACCGAAAGGACTGACTAAGATATAAACTTAGATCATTAGAAATAGCGTCACTTTGTAATACTTATGCATTTCATGTGATGCACAGCAGTCTGAAGTGTTGGATGTGGTGGGACAGCTATACCAGATGTTAGCCTGGGTGTGCAGCACAGGATTGCGCCCTATGGGTGGACTACTTAAAATGGGTATTACACGACGATCCGCCGCGAACGGTACTGGTCTAGTGTGACAGCCATCTAGCGACAGAACTCGGGGAAACTACGAAAATTAGCAGACACATTATCCGTGCGCCAGAATAGACGGCAGTTCTAAACTGCCATCAATCCGCGCATGCGCACTAGATAGCGATAACTCGCACATGCGCAGAGGGAGGTACCTAAGTGATTTCTGCTGTTATTTACTTATTGTTTGGCGGCTAGTAGCTAATTTCAGTTTTCATGTTGGGGATTTTCCGCCTTTTTTTCAGTAAGTAGGTTTTCATAAATGCAGAAAAAAAACTTCCTTTTAGACTAGCTGTTTGCGATAGCATTTTTTCTTTTGATTACTTCGTATTACAGAAATTAAATGGAGCAAAGAGGCGTTAAGCGTCTTAATTCAGGCATACAGCGAGGAGATGTGTCTATTTGACCCGCTGCATCATAATACTGTACACTGGCAATCCTTTCTTTCTGAGTAATATGCGTATAACGTTACATGGTTATTTTCGATTTGTATCGTAATGCCTTAGCTTACCAAAGTTCATATTTGATTTGACTGCATTTCTTGTTTTATTTAAACATGCCAGAAAAGAGATACTGACAGTGATGGCGAGAAAGTGCGTGCAGCAGTTTCACCCAGTGGAAGGACTGCAAAACCCTGAGTAGCACTTTGCACATTTCATTCCATTTTCCAAACTTGGAAAAATAACGCTAGTGCACCTTTAAGTATTTGTCCTTTAAAGTGTTGTAAATTTCAGTACATACACCCACAACAACTTTTGAAATGGTGGGCTGTACTATTCTGTGGCTAAAAGAATCCACAGTCGCCAGGAAACGTAGTCTTACAACCAGCGTGCAACATAATAGGACATGTACTGGTATTTTATCAATGATCTAGGTTGGTATGAATACAAAACATATAAATATATGATTTAATTCTTACTTTCGAGAAGGTGAGATAGCCTCCCTCGTGACTGTCACACTTGCTAATTCCATCTTCTATCGCAGACAGCAGCTTCTCGAGAAACTCCACAACATCTAGCTATTCGTTTTCGTCGTTGTTTCGCCATAATCCGAAGATTAACTGGTACTGTCAGGGCAATAGCTCCAAAAACAAGTGGGTCCTCCAGGTGCAAAATGTAGATTTAGGTATACATGTACCTGTGTACCAAGTGTCTAATATAAAACTAACTGTTGAGTCTGTAATTCAGAACAGTAGTAACCTACGTAATAGAATAACAGTTACTTAATAAATACTGATAAAAAACAATTTCTTATTAAACAGGAACCTTGATATCACATACATAATTTGAAAGAATGACGTTCCTATATGCCACATGGTCCGCCTTGTGTTTCGCGAGGTAGAACGAACGACTTTACAAGAGATCAGACGGTTCGGTTTCCGTTTCGCGCGTTGTTACCGACTACTGCGCATGTGCGGCAGATATATCCTGCGTGGACGGCATAGAGTAAATATCTCTGGAGTGAGCATTGCTTTCTGCGCATGTTCTCAACATTAAACCAGGATTGCCACGTGTTTTCGGGACTTCGCTGTGCGTGTGTGTTTTCCTCAGAGTTTGAAGTTTATAATATCAAGAGTTTTTGTTGTGTTTTCACCGTTTGTTGATAGTGTAACAGCGATGGTGAATTACTGTTGTTGCTACGGATGCAAAGAAAAATATGTGAAAGGAAGGATAGTAACTTTTCATGGGTACTATGTTTAAACATTTCGAGACGCATTATAATTAAGGCTTGATTCTGTAGACCTATTTTTCTACGATTTTATGACTATATAATAGATGTTACGGCTCATACAAAAGCTTACAAACAATCGCTTCCTCTTGTAAATTTGCTAATGGAACAGGAAAGAGAATGGTTAGTTGTTTCAGCAAATACTATCCTTCATTCATTTATCAGTGACTTGTCGATTATGTATATAGATTTGAAAGACGAGGGACAGATAAATTCAACAGAGTGGGAGTCTGTAATTTTCTTGGTATAATATGTGTGTCCAAACCTTTTTGTTTACTATAAAGTTACAGTAGGAGACCATGTTAAGTGTGTCTAGGACATGGAGATTGATTATGTGTGATTTATATTTGAGTATCCCGAAGGATGAACAACGAGTAAAGATGTGGCTCCAGAAAATAAGGAGGAGTAAGTTTGTCCCCACAAAATATTCCAAAGTATGTTCAAAACACTTTGAAAAGGAATGTTTAGAAAGAGAAAAGTTTGGACGTGTGTGGCTGAAGGTAGATGCTATACCAACTATTTTTAATTTTCCACAGCACCTACTACCAATTTCTGCATTCATCTTAAACACATTTTCTGCACAAATCAAATAAAAATAGTGTAGCTAATCAAAGTACAGATTCATCTTCTTTGGTGTATTTTGCCTTCAATTTATTTTCTTCACCATTTGATTAAGAAGCGTAAAATATTAGTAGCTAAACATGTCCCCAAACTCTTTCATTTGTGTCACTTTCCACTTCCCTTAATGGTGTTATATGGTTTGACTGTTACATGACCAACTGTGTTTGCTTTACAGTACATTTATTCTCCGATCGCCTTTTTTCCCCCTTCTTACTCAGTCTACTATTTATTTAATAAACTGGTAGCAAGTACGTAAAATGTGTTAAATAAACATTTCAAAGTGTCATCAGTAAGAAAAATTGTTCTGTAGGTCGCAAAAACGAGAAAACAAATACGCAGAAATAGCAGAAAAAAGGACGAATTAGCAGGGATATAATCGCTAATGTGAGGCAAATTCGGTGTTTTTCGGACACTTGCGAAAGTACTAGCGTACTGTCAAGTCGTTTTGCAAGACTATCACTGCAAAAATGTACGTCAGACTCTGTAATACTATAAAGTGCCGTATCATACCGAAAACTACCAAAAATCGAGTGCATCTGAACTGTGACACCCATCGAAAAGAAGCAGAATGCAATATCACTTGCCCTTAAAAGTTACTTAGGTGGTTTATTCCCGGTATCAAATGGATACTGTTAAAATATCAACATATATAAATAATCCGCGACACGTACGAAAAGAATCCGTCTGTACTAGGGATATAGTGACATTCAAAATATGCAGTGCTCTATACGGACAAATACACAACGTCCCGAGAACACGTGACCAGGCCGGCAATGTATGTTGACAAGACAAAATCTGTTCTGCGCATGTGAATGCTCACTCCAGAGATATTTACTCTATGGTGGATGGTGTAACTGGTCTACATGAACCCGCTTGTAGTTACAGATATGCACTGTTGGGGCGCTGATGCATAGGTGTATGGTTTACTCGCATCGTGTAATAGGGGCTAACCACATAGTGGCTCTATGTGGCATGTCTGCAGGCATACCACTCTCTGTAGCAATCTCACAAGCTACTGCAGATGTTCATGTAACTGAACTAAGACAATGAAGTAGATAAACTTCTGTCCTAGAATAAAACACTGGCGTACATAACCATCCCACAATGTGGCAGTAACACAATAGTGAAGCGTTTAAATAGAAACAATGTGACTCAGATATTGACGAGTAGGTAATCATCTCACTGACCTTTAACAAAATCCCCTTATTTCCTTCTCTCTGGCTAAATTACATGCTATAAAGCACTACAGTGAGGTTAAGCACTTCTCATACCAAGAAGCAGTATTCTGTGCTGTGCTCTTCAATATGTCCACTGGGGTTATAAGAATACCTTAGTAAGTATATAGAAGCTAAACAGCCGTTTCTCGATTTTTCAGTACGCTAGAATTACTATTGTTTAGGACCATTCATTCGATGAAGTGGTTTACTTGGATACTAACTATGTGTAAATTGATTACACAGACTCCAGCTCTATATACGATTAGTAGTAAGTGGAAATCTTGAATTCACTAGGTATATTTTTAATCCAGAACTTTTTTTACAAATTCTTAAAAGCTGTCCACACACACACGCATATAAAATTCATGAAAAAGGTTGACATTAAAAACATGTATAGTGTTCTCACTGTACTTTCTTACTACAGTAGATTGCATTGGAAATAATGGACACTTTGAGTGCACTAGAATTAAAAAAATTAGAGAGGTTTTTTCATTCCTAATCACAATCTATAAAGAATTAAATCAAATTTTAGTTAAAAATAATGGGGATTTTGAGCGCACTAGACATGATTTAAAGCAAAAAGTTTTGGTCATTAAATTCATTATCATTATATTTAAGTTTCTTCATTTCTTTCTATCTTAGTTTAATATTCCCTCCTTCAAGAAATTGAAAATCCCAACCACTAATCAGTTTCAAATATCTGCCTAGCAAACTAATTTCAAATTCATTATTCAGTTCCAAAAATATGTTATCTCCATATCCAGTATTCAAATATTCACAACTGGCAATGTTGTATAAAAACTGCTTTTAGCTTGCTGATCTTTTAAAAAAAATTAGTATTGCTAGTGTTGCTGAGCTTCTTCAGTAAGTCCTCCATTTATAGAGAATAAATATGCATTAATAAAATTTAAAATCCATATGATACTGTATCACATTTTCTAAAATTATTCTTTTATCACACTAAAATGAGAGTTCTTTCATAGCTTGCTTGTTGATTAAGTCTTTAGTATTTATTTCGATAGTTAGTTGGTTGTATTTAGTTGTATCCTAATTATATCTTTTCTTTCACTTCATCCTCAATTAATGTTATCATAGATCCACCATTCAGCTTTTCAATATTCTTGCAGTTTAAAGTGAATTCCTTTCTTTTCAGCTCTGTATTTTTATCTTTTTCTCAAAATAATAATTTGTTGGTCCAGTCAAAGTCCAGTCTGTAATCCAGTTATTTTTTAATTCATCAGTCCATTCACCTAGCATACAGCCTATTTTCCACAGTTTTTTAACCATTATCAATATATACTATACTGTCTGTATCAAAATATGTAACAGCACTTTCTAGCTTATCTAACATATCACATAAATTGAGTCTTGCATTTGATGTAGTGAATGCTGCCATAAAAATATTTGAAGCTGTGCTTTTTTGCACATAATACTCTTTGAAACTGTAACTCATCTAAACCATATTGCCATTAATAAAATTTATATCTATATTATCTAACCAATCATCCAGTAGCATCTTATAAAATTTTTGTAAATCTGTAACATACTCAGCTTTATTCATACTTTGACATTGCCTAAATTTCCCCCATAATGAATTCATTTTCCTGAGTTTACTTTTATTCTCTTTAGATCTAATTCAATACCTATTTTTTTCTTTTACGTATATTACATACATCTTTTCAGTTTCAGACTTATGAGGGCTGGTTTCTAATTTCATTTCCATAAAGTTCCTCATATAATTTTCAAAGAATATATTGCATTTACTTCTAAAATTCCACACTTCATACATATCTAAAATTTAACATCCTTTTTCTATAGCTTCATTTATTTTTTTATTTCATCCGTTGTCCATGTTCCAACAAAACTTCTTTTGGTATCGTTATGATTACATTTCTTCACTCATTCTTCTGCATACCTCTAATCTTAAACCCTCCATTTTAGGAAACACACCAACATGTGACCACCTTACATTCGTTTTTACATTAAATGCATATATCCTGTATTCTCAATTCGTATAAAGAATGTATGCATACAAGATGTTTAAAGTAATTTATAAATGTCACTTGCATCTTAGCTATGACACACTCAGTTTCGAATAGAAGTTTATAGTTTTCCTTAGTGGTAGCTATTTGCACCAGGTACCATTGTTCTATTTTTTTGGCCTCAATCCCTTTGATTTCCAGTTTTCTACACTAACTGCACTTAAAAGAGTGATTTCTTTAGTAGAGACCCACTTAACTCTATTCATTACATTGATTCATTTTCTTAAGGCCTGTGATATGGCATTATTAGTGGGAACAGTAACAGTTTTTTTAAGACCTGTGGAATTGTGGAACAAAAAGATACACAATGCATCTGTTCATACAATATAACAAGCCTTTTCTAAACAGATACAAATATAAATGGAGGTTTACAGATCTTTCATATGTCCCCCAATGTAGTAAACACCCTCAAATCCATCTTTTGTGCAAACACTCTGCTGTGTGGCCTTTTACAGTGACCATTTACATTAAAAGCAAATATCAAGTATTCCTCATTTGTATCCAGATGTTTTTCCATATGCTGTGTGTAAATGTATATGCAAAGTTTAATTAACTTTTGTCCAAGATTACTTGTTTTCTTATTCATTTATTCCTACCAGGTGTGTGTTGGCTTCTATAGCATCTAACAGTGATTCAGATACCCCCAAGCATCCAGAGTATCAACAGAGTGTCACTTCTTCATCTTCTTCCAAATGTCTACACACAGAAACTTCCGCCAACACTATGCTACATTAGAAAGACGCCCCTGATATGCATTAAGACAAATGGATTGAGGTGGACATGGAATGGAGGTCGACTGTGCCTCATCGCGTGAACACCTTACTGCATTCATGTACAGCGTTATGCTATGCTGTCAAGAATGTACTGTACTACCCAGTCCAGGCACTGCATTCAGGTACAACTGTACTACATCATCCAGCTAATGTAGTGCACTGTAATGTCAGTGTATCACATTGGGGTTTCAGTGAGATACTATACTGTTTGGCTAATGTACTTCACTACCCCTACGTAAGGATGCTACTCAGGAGGGTCAGTCTCCATCCCTGCCATGTTCATCTTGCGTGCTTCCTCTAAGACTATTTCCAGCTGTTCCATACATATTGGGTCTTTAGAGTATATAAGATTTGACAGCAGCAGTTGATGAGTATTCCGTGTTCTCAGTATACAAGAAAGTAAAAATTATGACATAATTCTTTAGTGGTCATGGAGCTAGATTTTGCACGAATTAGTGTGCATAAAGCTGTATTTAAGATAGCTAAAGTCAAAACAGCTGGCTATGATACGCTAAAATTGTACCTCACTCTACCTCCATCATAATCCATGTATTTTAGCGCATATAAGGGGCGGTCTTGACAGCTACATTGCTTAAACAGGAGTTTCCCTGAGGGACATTCGGAAGGTGGAGGAAGAAGTGGTCTTGCAAACACTGGCTGTGTAGTGACGGCGATCTGAAAATTTAAATTGTGTCGCTGTACAAGATACTATGGAAAGTGCATAGAAATTGTAAATGCATAACTTTGTTAAAAAAAAGTCAGTGTCATTCTGTTTCTTTCAAAACTGAAGTCACTATTGTTTTTATAAGCAATGAAATCATAAGCATGATGGCAATGCATTGTAAACAATAAAGTGAGAGTAAATTATTCCCGATTCCTGTAAGACAGTCTTTGGTACAGGTTTCAAATGTACTGCATACCCTGTGAGACTCATCTCTGATCATAAAGTCCACACAGCACACCTTTTGTGATGACTGCATGATCTGGGACCGCTGCACCCAGTAGTTAATTGTTCTGTTTTGTAATAATTTATATTTAGACTTGAATTTTTTAAGTGTTAGCCAGCTTTCTCGAAGTATCCACATTCGCTTATTCTCTTTTTATACGATCGTTAAGGCGATTACCTAATAATAAATAGTGTCGGAGCTTGCATTCAACTTAAAAATTTTAACACACGAATATAGTAATTCCAGAGTTTTTAGAAATTGACTAACTGCTTCCTAGCTTCTAGATGCATACCATGGTATTCTTAAAACTTCAGTGGACACATTGCAGAACACGGAACAGAATACTGCTTGTTAGTGTGATAAATGCCTAGCCCCATTGTAGAAATATAAATTATAGCTTTATACCATGTTCTTTATCCAGGGAGAGGCAAATTGGGGGATTTGTTATTTCATTAGTGAGATGGTTACCTAATCGTGAATGTACACTTCGCATTGTCTCTATATAAACATTTCGGTAGACTGTTACTACCACATTGTGTAGTAGGTTGGTAATATAGGCCAGTGTTTCATTCTAGGATTGGAACACTGGTTTATTTATTTCATTGTTTTATTTCAGTTACATGAACATCTATAGTAGCTTGTGAGACTGCTACATCGAGTGGTATGCCAGCAGACATGCCATGTGAGGTGCTATGTGTAGTCTATTCCTCAATCGACGGAAGTCACTAAGTAGTCAACCCAAAGAGTACAGTACTGTGCTGGGCACATAGGCTAACATCAGGAGCAGCCGTTTGACCCCATCCAACATCTCTAGCTGCTGCTTACCATACACAAGTATGTTCATAGAGTTCTGATCACTTGCAAAAAAATTCTTTTATATTTGTACCAGAGAAATCATTGTTATTTCCACTTCTGAATTTTCTATATTATTTGGTCAAAAATTGATCTTAGTCCTGCTGACACCTGAACCATCTTAGTATATTATTGTATGATTATAGTGACACCCATACTAAGGTCATGTCCAAAATTAACAGCTGGCCGACATTGCCTTTCTTTCTGCTTTGCACATTCTATTAAGTTGTCGAGTGGAATACAATGCTTGCTTGGGAGTGACATCTCACATTAAAAACACGTTGTGCTGATACTTTAATAAACATACACCTCTAAATTTCCTCCCCAATTAGGTGTGTAGAGTAACATTATGCATACAAAAAGATACATGCATGTTAATTGCCATAATACATGCATATGATTACAGATCCATGATGGCGGAATACAGTCATAGGTATATGACGATCAATCAGCGAACTTGCTTACATTCAGGCAACTAAAAGAGTGTTGTATAGCTCTAGGATGCAGAATAGAATTAAATACTTTCTGGAATAGCTGAGTGGGTTATCAAAGATGTGGAATGAGTTAGTAGAAAGTTTTCCAACTGAATAAGGAAAAATAATGAAAATATATAAGAGTCATGAGGAATGGAAAAGCAAATAAAGTTATTCTCCAGGAGGTGAGACGTATTGATTTAGATGCTTGTGTAAGAGGATTGTCACCTGATATATCACAGTGGGTACAGGCAAGAAACAGTGAAAGACCTGGTTGCCGCCATCGTTTTAGCTATGGAGCTTGAGGTGATAGATGTAGTAACATGAGTTCAGGATAAAAGAGGTGTCTTTTCTGCTGATTCATGGTATTATAGGTTTGGACATTTGGGCCATATCCCAAGGCAGTCTCATAAATCACGGTCTAAGAAGAGTGGTTTGCTAGCGTACCAGCAGCAGGATTGTGGGAATGTAAAACGAAATGGGCAGAGGTAGAATAACGAAGTTTTAAACACCGACAGAAATTTGAAATCCACCTGGGTCGATCCCTGTCGGTTCCAGTGATACAGAAACTTACTCAGATGCAGATTGTTACTTAGTAGGTGTTGTAAATGGTAATCAGATATAGGTACATATCTCAGAGGCATGTCTCGATCCCTTGTGTAAAAAGTAGTTGAACCTTCCACGTTATAGGTTACATGGAGTAGGGAACAGTGATAAACCAACAGGTTCACCATTATTGAGTTCTCAGTTTGGAGCAGAACGTTCCTGGACAATGTGTAAGTTGTGTCCTACATTGTGGAAGGGTATGGCGCAATCTTGCGTTTGGAGTTACCGTTTAATCATGATGATTAAACTGATCTTCTCTGGTGCACAGTAGGACTCAGGTTGGGGGAACTTTCGTCAGTGACATACTATTGCAAAGATCACCTGTCATCAATTTAACTGCAAACTATATCACTAAGGCTTGAGTCACATGGTAAAGAGCCACAGTACACTGGTAAATTACTTTGTGCTAGCGTATGGACAGAACAATCTATTGCCATATTGTGTAGTAGTAATATTATAGGGGAACTGTTTATTGAATGGGTCATGACTTTTTAGTCATAGAAGTTGCGTACACTTTGGGGATGTAGATAGTGGTTCCTGTTAGTGTGGATGGTATTGCCGCCGATGAAGTATGTCTGTTTAAGGACTTGTTACATGCTGATTTAGATGTGTTAGATGATTCTGATCTACACAGATCAAATATGCCCTGTAGGGAGAGGCAAGCCGCCAGTACAGCAGCATTACATGCAAAAATCCAGCAAAGACGGTAGCAATGGAAAAGCTGTTGTTGTTGGAAATCGAGGACATGTTTAACGCTCATCTTCCGTAGGCAACGACATCCATAACACTACACGGAATTGCAACTGGAGAAAAACCTCCCAGTATCGACAATCTTAGTGATCTTCAATCACTTACGACCGATTGTGGAAGAATTTATCAACCAGAAATCGAACCATAACATAATAAAGGAAGGTACTAATTCCTGGGGAACTGCTTTCGTCATTGTGCCAAAGACTTCATCAGGCAGAAAGAATAAATATAGATTTTGTTGCGATTATTGCTTCTTAAATAGTAGAACAGTGACAGATGAATATCCCATGGCTAACATTAATGTAACTCTGTATAATTTAGAGCAGCGTAAGCACTTATCCACAATACACCTAAAGAGTGGTTACCTTCAGTCAGAAATAGTGTCGGCGAATCTAAATAATGTGCACGTTTGAGCCAACAGACACACACTAGCCGGCGTAAAGATTCATTAGATCCAATGCATCTGCATTGGATAACACACTAGGTCATTGGCTGGCTGGCCACTGTACTGTGCTGAGCGGGCTGCTTGGACGCCCCGCGACGCTGATTAAAGTGTCTCCGCGGACTGCTGGCGGCCTTGTTACATAAGCCAGCCGAGCGGTTCACGTGCCAGCAGTGTGTGCACTCGACGCTGGTGTAACTGCTATGGGCCCAGGTGGCACCTGGATGCATCTCGGCAGGGGCTGACCACCTCGGTGAGGTGCCCATCCTGCGATGGCGGACAATGGCTTGTGTCAAGGAGGAGCGACCTGTAGCCCCCTGGGCAGGAGTCATCTGAGCTGTTGGAGTTGACGTGGGATGGCCAGCTGCGTCATGGTACTAACAAGGGAACCTCCCCATCGCACACCCCTCAGATTTAGGTACACGTTGGCACAGTGGATAGGCCTAGAAAAATTGAACACAGATCAATCGAGAAAACAGGAAGAAGTTGTGTGGAACTAGGGAAAAACTAAGCAAAATACACAAACTGAGTAGTCCAGTGACTTCTACAGGCAGCTCCATGTGGTGACCTCGTCTGGCACAGCCCCATCTTCCTGGTAGAATAGCGAGACTGAGAATAATTTCGTTACACAATGTCCAGTACTTGTATTCAGCAGCGGCGTGCACGTTATGCATATGTGCCACTACCAGTCACGTATTCTAAAACTACACTTCCCTGTCAGTGTGGGAATATGCCTTGCCCTTGCTGCACAAATTTGTGCAGCACCACCAAGTTATCTACTTCAGGAGGCCTACCTGCCTCGCAATACTGCATCGGTCTCGTTGAATTATTGCAATCACAACATTCCGCTCTCGCCTACCGTCAGCCTGCCGAGCTCAAAATCATTTCCATAGTACACTACATGTTCGTACAAAATACAACGAAACTGATAATCAAAACAACTGACAACCTGCCCCCAATCTTACTTTCTATGCTGCTTATTGCTACTTGCTTACGAGTCTGTTTGTTACACTTGTTTTAGCCTTCTGGCAATTTAACCTTCGCAGCCTGTCTCGTTACTTCCTTTTCTCTTAACCCGCAGTTGACACCTTCTCCCGCATTTACCTACAAGGTTACACTCTCCCTCTCCCATATAATCTAGGCATCTAGTCTACTATAATCTGGGCTAATGGTGGTTTATGGTAACAGTCAGCTCCTCGCCTCAAAAGAATAAAAGCTATGCACGGCAGAATTAGAGCCACTGTGGCAGTCGGTATTATGGCACTCAAAATCACTGTCACGTGTCGTTGTTCCTTTCTGAGCCACTCTACATGATGCATTAACTACTGAAATGCGTCCTTCCCCTGGTAAGGAATCGACTCATTGAATGGATTAGATCAGGTTCTGGAGTTTGATTTAGGAGTTTTATAGTCGGTGCTGGCAATAATTTTAAAGGTACAGCTAGCCAGTATAGCTATGGCTGTGAAACGCTCACTTGCTTGATTCCTGTAATCGTTGCTGCTAGATGGAAGCTTGGCCCTGTTATGTCGCATGTAGTCCCATTGACTAATAACCCACTTCCCTTAAGTTCAATCTGTCTGGCCTCAGTGAGATTCTCCTGCTCATACCAATTCGCCGATACTGCCATGTCATTATAAGTGAGGTAAATCATCCAGTGAAAACCTACATGCAGGAAATGTAGTCTGGGTTCAACTATATCCTTCGGATAACCTAGTCCCTCCTGTCTGGCTAAGATCAACTGTACTGCCCATATGCGCTGACTGGCTTGTATCACCCTGGTCGGACAACTTCACTGGGTGTGAGTGAATGGCGTAACACTTAAACTGCGAATGTCTTCCTGTTACCGGGAATAGAATTAGAATATACGATAATGCTTGGTCAGTTTTCACTTCTACTGGTGCTCTGTTGTACTAAGAGGAAAGGTTTTGTCTACTGAGTTCCATGATCAGGCGTAACTCAGGAGGTAACTTTCTCTGTGCCTTTTGTAACCTAGACAAGTACTGTCCAGGCGACGGAACATTAACACTAACTTGTCAGAGCAACGCGTGATGTATGGCTTCTTGCAGGTTGCCTTTAGAACCGAAAGTACGTCGGGGAAAAGGGGTCGTCATAACGTCTCACAGAGAAAGAATAAATATTTACACTGTTATGTTTATAAGATAACATGTGATGACTGACAAAAGAATTAAATTGGAGAAGCAGGCCGAACATTTAAAACTCGTTTTAATGAATATGTTTATATATTTGCGTATGTATAGGACTATAGTGAATAGGTTACTTCAGTGTGAAGATGTCTTCTATTGTTTTTATTGTATATGGGTGGGCCTGCTAGTGATGCTGCATTCTGAGGAGGGAGAAATTGTGATATTTGTCTCTGTCCTTAGGTTCTGATGCGTCAAGGGCAAGATTGGAAGGAATGCGAGACGTAGCAATATTGCATTTCGTCCCCTGGATTGAGAAAGAGGCTTTGCAGAACCAGAACCTGGAGGGAGGAGTACTGTTCTCGAGGGAAGAGGATGCGCTAGTTACCAGCGGTCAGTGGACGCTGAAGGTGGTTTTTAACGCATGGGAAATGCGGAATGGGATGAGAAGGTTGGAAGAAGTATTCGACTGACTTGGGCGAAGTGGCAAGGGAATGAGGGCACTGATGGAAGTATCAGAGGAATGTGATAAAGTACACAGATCCTACGAGAGCAAATGACACCGTGCAAGTATTAAAAATAGTCAGAGGGTAGTATGTTGGCAGAAGGGTGGCACGCTACACAGATAGCAAATTTGGTGAGCGAAGTGCTTAACAAAACGCGGATGATACGGACTGAGGGGTAGAGTATTATTCATTAAAATGAAGGCAAATTCGCAAAGTTTTAAATACGCTCGGTGATTCTGCACTGTCCTTTAAAATATATAAAGAGAATAAATGTGTATGATACAAATGTGCTGTCAGTATGTTTGTAACATTTGCGTTTATCTTATTGTGTAACGCATCTTTACTATTGAAATTTTCTACATTAACGCAGTTATTGTTATGTCGTAACTAGACTCCTTTTCTACCCCCCCCCCTCCTTCTCCCCAACCACCCCCTTTCACACTACAGTAAGAGTCATCAGTGTATTTCCATCTTTTTGTTTTGTTTCCATTAAAATGAAGGCAAATTTCTTAAAGTCTCAGATTATGTTCAGCAATTTTGCACTGGCTTTTTAATTCTTTTGAAAAGTATACGTAAACAAGAACGAAAGTGTACGATTAACGATGTACTCTAAGGATATCTATAAGACTTGTTTTTATCTGTTGTTGTGGAGTGCGTCGTTTCTGTTGAAATGTACTAGACTAACGTGTCCTTTAATTGTGAATTTTATTATTTTTTATTTAATTACATAGGGGAAATAGTTTTACACTGTTTTAATGTACAAATCTATGAGTTATGCACTGCCCATATACGCTGACTGGCTTGTATCACTGGTTTTTATGTAAGTTTCACAACGTTGACAAACTGCACTTTGCGCCGCAAGTTACATGTGATTTCATGATTTTTGTTGCCATTTCTACTATACATGAGACAAGTGTTCGTAACATCACACTTCATTAAAGCCATTATTGTTCTTGCCTTTTTGTTCCAACCTAGACCTGAAGACAAACTGCAGCTTAGATTGAAACTGGTTGTCAGCAAATAAAAAGTTGTGATGCAGATGGTATTTGTTTATTTACTGTAATAAATTGGTCACGGTTCCTAAGATATGACATCAATTATGAAATTTCTCAAAGTATTGGTTTTCATTTAGCCACATCACTGAACCCCACGATATGATACCCTCCTCGAGCTGATGACAACTCTGAAGCATGAACATAAAGATACGTTTAATCAGTGAGATGAAACACAGCTTTTCTATCTGAGACTCCTGACCTCAGCAGTGGTATATAATCGTTGCAGACTATGTGATTATTGTAGAGGAGTTTCATCATTTTTAAACTTTGAGATCAAGGTGTGTGTCGAGTTGTATACAATAGAAACTTGATAGGAGCAATATGTAAGTCAGGTTAATGGAAGGATAATAATAACTTGTCATTCCTGTAAATATTGCAGCTTTAACACTAGAGTGTGTTTAACTGTGTGAGACTGGTGGCTACTCCCTACATATATCTTTCATTTAGCCAGTGCCCCTGGCAGACTTTGCGATGGCTCAGAGAAACACATCTTATCTGTTCCTGGGGTGCGAAGGGTGATTTAATTTGTCTATGCATGTGCACTGGTCACTCCTCCGCTGCCCACCCACATCTTCTCCCACTCCCCCAGGCTCGCAGTGCAGTTGGGAGGCGTGTGCGTCCTGTGGACTCCCAGAAGTTTGCTGCCTGGCATTTCCTGCATATCCTCGTAACATGAGGAAGACGGACGCAAGATAGGTGGCAGCGGCAGCGTTAAATATTGCCTACATGGCCGGAGTCGCCACACTGTCAGCAGGCTTACTGTCGAATACACTACCATAGCTGGGTTCATACATTTTGTTTTGTTTAAAATAAAGATGTCACATCGTCTCATTCCTTCTTCTTATATCTGGTGGAAGTGTATGACTGCGTAGATAAAATGTCTATGGTAATTGTTAAACACTGAGCCATGGGATATCAATTTAATTTAGCCATGCCTTTTTTTGACCTGCCATGTGTCTTTCATAACACAACACTGACTTCAATTTCTTTTATTTCCCCCAGTTTTACATGTTTAGTCTAATTTCGGTGTCTCACTTACCCTGGGCAGCCTGATAGCGACGTCATAGTGTGTTGGTGATATTAAGTGATAAATTGTAGCGATAAATACAGAATGACATAAATACAGAGACAGCTGTGTTTCGATAGAGGCACAAGTTTTTGGCCAAAAGTTATATTGTTTAAGATAAGACTGCTATATTTCATTATAAATGAAGGCAGTTACCAAATTGAGGTTATAAATTATCATCATAAAGATAAGGGTGACTTGAATACAGCCACAAATTGTAGTAGTAAACTACTTGGATCATAAATTCGAGCCAGCCAAAGTGGCCGTGCGGTTAAAGGCGCTGCAGTCTGGAACCGCAAGACCGCTACGGTCGCAGGTTCGAATCCTGCCTCGGGCATGGATGTTTGTGATGTCCTTAGGTTAGTTAGGTTTAACTAGTTCTAAGTTCTAGGGGACTAATGACCTCAGCAGTTAAGTCCCATAGTGCTCAGAGCCATTTGAACCATAAATTCGATCCTAAATATAAATTGTAAATCTGGCAAACATGCAGGCTGTGCCAGCTCTCTCAACTAACAGTACATTGCCCAATACCCCACTTTTGAATTTCCTGCCACCTGTACCTTACTCGCTTGTCCTAGATACGGTGGGAGAGGGAGGGGAGGGTTGGAGATCTGGCAACAATGCAGGCAGTACCAACTTGCCCCTTGTTCCCGTGCTTACGAGTACGCACAAAGAGAACCGTACATTTGCCAGAGAAGCACATTTTTTGTAAATCAGTGCTTGTGAAGTAGACTGGACATGTTAAGTTTTTTCTGCATACTCCAAATCAAGGGTCGGCTACAGCAGCTTAATCCCATTCATGATTTATGTTTTTTGACATTTGAAGGACACAGAGATGCCTCAGAAGAAGTAATTTTTCATGCTGCTTCGTAAAAAACCTTCAAACGTTGTGTTATGGAGGTCTGTCAACTTGTTTTCAGACTCTGAAGTCAGATCCCTGTATTCATTGCGATGTCTGTCGTCAGCTTGTGACGCGTTCTTTTTCCATTCCATGATAAATGGACCTTCTGACAGTCTCACGATTCATTCACTAACCAGCCTGCTGCCTTTTCCTTGTCTGACCTCGGCTTTCAAATGTTACACTGACACCACCACTGTGAAATAACCACTTCAGATGCCGAGGGAAAGGACAGTAACACAATGCCAGCGTTGTGCAGCACTCTGTCTGTAGGAGGATTAAGGAGGAAGCGTGAGGGTAAGCTGCTTAGGGCGTCGTCTCAGTGCTGAGGACACCGGAGACGGAGATTGCCTACTGTCAGTGAGCGGAAATCGACATGTCGCGCTGACATAACATTAGCCGCCCATACCTGAACGTGGTGATATGAAGCGATAAAACACTCCCCCCTACTTACCCAAGTACAGAGCCTTCTGTGTATCATAGCAAGCCTAGATTTACTTCAGTTATTACAAAACAGTTTACTTTAATAAAACTATTTCACTTAACTTAGATACGTTCCATGTCCACTTGAACAACAACAAATATTTATTACTTTCGACGAGTACAATAATACTCTTTTTACTGACTAGTACTGAAGGACAGTCACACGTCAGTTTAATTTTATACTACTACAACCAATAGTTCTGACTAATAATGCAAGTACTGCCGGATCTGAGCTATGTTGACACTGCAGTCTTCATCGATGATCACTGAATGGGTAGAGTCGCGCTGTGCTCTAACTTAAGTATTCTTCCGGTAGTAGCGGTGTATGAAACCTCTAGAGGGCATGTCTTCGCTGACGACTCACGTTCGTACCTGCATCTGGCAGCGAGCGTCTTTAGTTTGTGGAGCCTCACCAACTATAACCTCAGACATTACTCTTTGGATGAAACCGCATCCCCCCCTCCCCGTCCGCCAACCTCATCATCATCACCGTGTAGTGCTGGTCACGTGATGATGCTGCGGGGAAGACCTGAATGTGGACGTAGATGAAGAGACATGGACTGTAGCGACAGCCAGTGTCAGCTCCCTGTTCCCACATTGCGAGTGACCGAGAACACCGGCTGAAATACGGGCTGCAGGGTGCATGTCCTCATCCAGGTACAAAGATGCTGTGGTCTACAGGACAGCAGGCGCAGTTCCAGGGGCGTCGTGACGGCTGTCCACTGGCGGCACCTCCATGGACTTTGGCTCCAGTTGCAAGATCAGTGGAAGTAATGGTGTCTGTGACGGAATATCAATCTCCAGCGGCACCGCTCTAGACGACGCCGACGACGTCGGGCGGAGAGACGCAGATGACTGCTTTGCAGACCCCAGTGCCGTGTTTGTTCAAAATGTTCAAATGTGTGTGAAATCTTACGGAACTTAACTGCTAAGGTCATTAGTCCCTAAGCTTACACACCACTTAACCTAAATTATCCTAAGGACAAACACACACACCCATGCCCGAGGGAAGACTCGAACCTCCGCCGTGTTTGGTCTGTGGGCAAAAATTCTGCGGCAGAGTAGCTGACATAAGAGGGCCGCAGCTGGTTCTAGTCACGCCCGTGCAGCACATAGGGATCTTGAATAATGTAATACATCTACATCTACATCTACATCTATACTCCGCGAGCCACCTTACGGTGTGTGGCGGAGGGTACTTATTGTACCACTATCTGATCCCCCCTTCCCTGTTCCATTCACGAATTGTGCGTGGAAAGAACGACTGCTTGTAAGTCTCCGTATTTGCTCTAATTTCTCGGATCTTTTCGTTGTGATCATTACGCGAGATATATGTGGGCGGTAGTAATATGTTGCCCATCTCTTCCCGGAATGTGCTCTCTCGTAATTTCGATAATAAACCTCTCCGTATTGCGTAACGCCTTTCTTGAAGTGTCCGCCACTGGAGCTTGTTCAGCATCTCCGTAATGCTCTCGCGCTGACTAAATGTCCCCATGACGAATCGCGCTGCTTTTCGCTGGATCATGTCTATCTCTTCTATTAATCCAACCTGGTAAGGGTCCCATACTGATGAGCAATACTCAAGAATCGGACGAACAAGCGTTTTGTAAGCTACTTCTTTTGTCGATGAGTCACATTTTCTTAGAATTCTTCCTATGAATCTCAACCTGGCGCCTGCTTTTCCCACTATTTGTTTTATGTGATCATTCCACTTCAGATCGCTCCGGATAGTAACTCCTAAGTATTTTACGGTCGTTACCGCTTCCAATGATTTACCACCTATGGCATAATCGTACTGGAATGGATTTCTGCCCCTATGTATGCGCATAGTTTCGTGATGACACCATGTTCCCAAATCTGTTTCTTTCCAAAAACTTTAAAGAAAACTTTATCCTATGGCTGAAACTTTGTCTGACCCTGGCGGAATTAACTTTTTCCATGACGGCCCCAGAAGATGCGACAGAGTATGATTATGTAACCATGTGATAACTGTGTCAATGACTTGCCACAGAGTAGCAAGAAGTGCTCGGAGGAATGAAAAATCTTCAAGGTTTGCTCCTATGTGTTGGAGGAACGGAATTCCTCCATGTAACAATGGTACATTGGAACGAACTGTTCAGCTTCACTGTCAGGTTGGGGATGAAAAGGAGCAGCGTTACGTGGTATTACTGTTCTCGTCGCAAAACTGTTGAAAATCGGCTAACGTGAATTGTGGTCCTGAGACAAGGTTGTCAGGAAGACCTTCGAGACGAAAATTGGAGGACAAAACCGTCACAGTACTAGCAGAAGTGGTGGATGTCAAGGGGATTACAAAAGGAAATTCACGGTATGCGTCAACCACAAACAACCATGGAGTGTTCCAGAACAGACCCACGAAATCAAAGTGCATGTGTTGCCACGATCAGGACGGACGCGGCCACTGAAAACGCATTGGGGCAGACAGGACTGATGCTCTGTACAGATATTACAATGAGAGGTCATTTGCAGAATCTGGCCGTCCACGCCCCGCTAAGTATAATGACACCAGGCTAGTTGTATTGCGTGAAAGATGCTCCTGTAACCTTGGATCAGCAATGATAAAACTTCTCGCTGGATCTAATGAGGAATCACAAACCGTGAATCTTCACGGTCTATATACAGTAGCAGAACACCTGACTGCACCGATAGCGGGTTATGATGCGAAAATTCATCTTTCAAACTACATGGCCACCATAGCGCAAATACTACAAAACTACCTGTAGAGCTTGGAAAGAAGCAGTTGTTCCAACAATATGCCGAAAATCGAGAGGATAATTGTGAAGAATTTCAAAATCTTAAATATCGATTTGATAACACGATTCCTCAGACGAATCGAACTCTGGGTCGGTAGTGAGCAGTAACTGAGACAACTAGTCAGCATTCGAATACTGTGCAGCGGGCCTGCACAAGAGCCAGTATTAATAATTAGACAATAATAGAGCCCAGAGTTGCAATTTTTGTGCTGTCCGTGGTGATACAGTCGTGGGAGGATTGAACAAGGTCATTACAGGCCGGTTATCTGAAATCACACAGAACTTTCGACTGTGCCTGTTTTGCAAGTTGACTATAATTGCGCTTTTTTGAGAGTTTTGAGGCAAATGTGACTATCCGATGAATCTCTTCCGTGGAAGAGCACAGCTCCAATCCCCTAAGAAGAGCCGCGCGGGGTAGCCGCGCGGCCTGTGGGATCTTGCTTGTCAAGGTCCATGCGGCTCCCCCCGTCGGAGATTCGAGTCCTCCCTCGGGCATGAGTGTGTGTGTGTGTCGTCCTTAGCGTAAGTTAGTTTAAGTTAGATTAAATAGTGTGTAAGCTTAGGGACCGATGACCTCAGCAGTTTGGTCCCATAAGACCTTACCCCAAATTTCCAATTTTTTTTCCCTAAGAAGATTCATCCACAGCTAACACCACAGGCTTAGTGGGATCAAAATGAATCAGATAATGACGACTTCACAATGTTTCCTTTAACTTCTGAAATGCGTCCTCACGTTCCTGGGACCACACAAATGAAACATCTTTCCAAAATGTTCAAATGGCTCTGGGCACTATGGGACTTAACATCTGAGGTCATCAGTCCCCTAGAATTTAGAACTTCTTAAACCTAACTAACCGAAGGACATCACACACATCCATGCCCGAGGTAGGATTCGAACCTGCGACCGTAGCGGTCGCTCGATTCCAGACTGAAAACATCTTTCCAGCACAGCCAGTTTAGCAGAGCAGGAATTTACGCAACATTTGCAATTAACTTAACGCAATGTGTTGTCTACCCTATGTCGGCCTGTAGCTCTTTAATGTTATGGGGCGTCAGCAAATCTTCAAATGCAGCCCATCAATAAGCAATATGAATACCCTGTGCGTTTATGACATGTCCCAAATGTCCAAGTTCTTCATGGAAGAAGGAGTACTTTTCATTGTTACGCTTTAAGCCACCCGTGGCAAGTGTGTTAAACAAACATTCTGAATCTGCCAAATGTTCCGCAGGTGTATGAAGTGCGACAACAATATCATCCAGGCAGTCTGTATATGAAGGGACTTTTGCTGATAACTTTTACAGGAAACGTTGAAAAATAGCAGGAGCTTCAGAACTGCCGAACGGTAGTCTTTGAAACTGGAACAGACCCAGGTGAGTATTGATCACAAAATATTACTTGGACTGCTTGTCCAGTGGTAATTGTTAGTATGTTTCACGTAAATCAGTCTTGGGAAAAAATCTGTACTGTCCCAGTTTGTCCAGTAATTCTCCGGTCACTGGAGATGAAATGAATCCGCAATTGTTTATAGGTTTACCATGGCCTAGAAACCAGAACACAGATGTAAACCTCCTGATGTCTTTTTAACTATGATTAATGGGGATCCCCACTAACTTATAGAAACCGTTTGTATTACCCCACTGTCTTTTCATCGTTACAGTTACTGAGGAATCCCCACACATACAGCATGGTGGACAGGGCTAGCACAATGTGATCATGGTTGCGAATTATCTTTAACAGTAATGTGCACCTCAAAATCTTGAGAACTTCCTAATCCTAGTTCAAAAATTTCACACTATTTATTGCCAAGTCAGAAGCTTTAGTGTGAGGCACTGAAACATGGTTTTGTAACTCTCTGATCTGTATGCACAGGTAGAACAAATCAAACAAGTCCAAGCCAAAAAAGTCTGCACTGTTTCTAGGACATAGAATATGAAATGGAACATACTTTGTAACGTCACAGAAAGTTGCTGGCCAGCTACACACGCAAAATAATGGTATTCAGTGTCCGTTATAAGTAGATAAAGCAGAAGTAGCATGGGCAACCAATCATTTCAAAGGTGTCTTTATCGATTAGGGGAACATATGCACCTGTGTCTAACTGAAATTTAATTGCATTTTGAACCACTCTTACTTGGACGAAAAGTTTGTATTCTGTCTGTGAACGACAGCAGAAGGTTTCGCGAAGCAGAAAAGCGAACATTCATCGGTGCCGGCAGTGTTGGCAGTGCCGACACAACGTTTACTTTCCGAGAGCTGCGCTCGAGCCGTGCGGTTGCCTGGCGCCTGCCCTGGCAGCATTGAAAACAGTTGTATGTATATTACCTTCTTTACCGCACCTGAAACACTTTGCATCACGACAAGAACAAGCTTTTCTGTCATGATTTGAAAAACACTGAGGATAAGACACCCTCTCCGTATTCTGAAGTACGTACATCTCGTGTAGCTTATGACTGAAAAGTTTTACCTTCAACTTTCCTTCCAGTCTCATCGCTGTTTTTATTCACATCGACATCAACTGTGTGCCTTGTGAATTATGAGAAAGTGAAATAGACGGAGCCCTAAAATCACAGTACTTTGTGTCCCTAGAATTGGCTAAACTGTTTTCACATCCAGATCTGGCAATTTGGGGACAGCAGTGCATACAGTATGTGTGTGTCTAACATGTTTTGCTTTATCGCATCATGTAACACAAAATCATTATAACTTATTCCGAGAGAACACTTGTACTTGTAATGCCTTGTTAGCCCTTTGAGATCAGCAATCAATTGTTTTAACGACTGTTCAGGGTGCTTCTAAAGACGAAAATATTTAAATGTCATCGCAGCAACATGAATCTGTGCCTCTTAATTCTCGTCGATTTTTTGAACAAGTTCGTCATAATCAACATCTGCCGGACGAGAGTCGGGGAATAACTGTGAACACAGTCTGTAAATGTCGGCTCCGACAGATCATTAAAAAAATGCTATGCGCGCCGTAAGTTTAAAATGCATAGTATGACGTTGGTTACCAGTTGAGCGTGGTGTTCAAGCCAATCCTCTTCTTTGCTATTGAACTGAAGAAACCTGGACGCGGCAACCGGATGTGGGCTGCTTGTTGCGGCAGTAAGCTCGTCATCTATTGTACAATGAGCAGCGGTCGTTCAATCTGCTGCGCCTGAAATTGAACAACTTCGTTTAGAGACAGTTCTCATTGTGGGTAAGACATGGTTAAATACTTTGTGTTTAATAAAACACAATATTACGTTGGTCACTGAGACTAGTCGAACACTTCGGACATCTACTAAGCAGGTGACGAAAGTCTACGCAACTGAACAGTCGTTGGACCAGGATCATCATCGTTTTACATGGCGGAAAGGGAGTAACAATGCATGACAAAAACAGTCATCATTGCCGCCATTTCTGGGTATCGTAGGAAGCCTAGATTTACTAACAGGAGGAGGTCGAGCAGTTACTATTACACACACAAAATATTAGTTCATTTTGGCAAAACACTTAATCTCTAATATCATGTCTAATAGAATGTACATTATTGCTGTCACCGACTGTAACAATACTGTTTACACTGAATAGCACTGATGGACAGTCACGTATCAACTGAACTTTAAACATTGGTACACAGGTGCGATTAATAATACAAGCGCTGCCGGGTCTGACCAATGTTGACGTTGCAGTTCAAATGGCTCTAAGCACTATGGGACTCAACATCTGAGGTCATCAGTCCTCTAGAACTTAGAACTATTTAAACCTAACTAACCTAAGGACATCACACACATCCATGCCCGAGGCAGAATTCGAACCTGCGACCGTAGCGGTTACGCGGTTCCAGACTGAAGCGCCTAGAACCGCTCGTCCACTACGGCCGGCCGACGTTGCAGTCTTCATCGACAGACACAGAGTGGAGGGAGCGTCGCTGCATCCTGACGTAAGTAGTCTTCCAGCAGTGGTGACGTATGGCACCTCTTGAGGGGGCGTGTTCACCGATGACTCTCATTCGTGGCTGCGGCTGGCAGCGACTGTCTTTAGCTTGTAGTGCTGTTGTGAGGTACCAACTGTAAGCACAGTCGTGTCTATGCCCATCCAAATCAATCCTGAGAATATACATGTATTGTTCATTTGTGATTGATACTACTAATAATAATAATGATAATGATAAATATAATAATAATAAATATAAATGATTCCATGTACACTTATGTTCAGAAAAAAACAGAACACCTTGAACGACTAGAGATAGGACGTTCGTACACGCGGGACATGTACAAAAAATGGTTCAAATGGCCCTGAGCACTGTGGGACTTCACATCTGAGGTCATCAGTCCCCTAGAGCTCAGAACTACTTAAACCTAACTAACCTAAGGACATCACACACATCCATGCCCGAGGCAGGATTCGAACCTGCGACCGTAGCGGTCGCGCGGTTCCAGACTGAAACGCCTTGAACCGCTCGGGCACAACGGCTGGTGGACATGTACACTACTATCTTCTGCAAAAATGATTAGCATTTCAGTCACCTCGGTTCAGCATGGACCTGTTGCCTATTACGCACTGCGTCCTCCATTGGCCCTGATAACTTGTTCCATACGTCATGGCATCGAAGCGTACAAAACGCGAATGATGTCCTGTGGTATAGCCATCCATGCTGCATTCACCTGTTTCCAAAGTTCATCTTTGGTCGTTGGCATTGGATCACAGCGCTGCACCCGTCGCTTCAGCATATCTCACACATTTTTGATTGGCGACAAGTCTCGTGACCTGGCGGGCCAGTATAAAAGGCTAACATCCTGGTACATCAAGAAGGCGCGTGTTCGTGTAGCTACACGTTGTCGTGCATTGTCCTGCTGAAAAGTAGCGTCTGGGGTGTTGTGCAGAAAGGGTATGGCTAAGGGTTGCAGGATGTCATTCACGTAGGTCACACTGGTCACAGTGCTCTGGACACGCGCCAGCTGTGATTTGTGGTTCTATCCAACAACACCCCCACCGTAAGGTCTCGAGTTGGCACTGTGTGTCTTCTGCGAATGCAGTCACGAGAATACCGCTCTCTCTGTCTGCGGCTAACCAAAATACGACAATCATTTTCAACCAAACATAACCTGGATTCGCCCGAGAACGTTATCGGATTCCGTTCCTGTTCCCAGTGACGCCGTTCCATACACCATTGCCCTCTACCATGTTTCTAATGTCAAGGGCAAGCTGAGAAGTGGACGACGCACACATAACCTATGCAGCAATAAACGGCGACGGACTGTCACCCTGATAGTGTACGATGTGTTCCTTTGTTCCACTGTTGCGCCAGAGCCGAGGAGAACTCAGATCTCTCCTGTGATGCTATTCAGATGAGGCGTCGATCTTCTGGGTGGTGCGACCTGACGCATCTCATCGTGTTCCATGGCCTTCCGTGAGCGATTCTGCACACACCCGTTGCATTGCCGGAACACTTCGACCCACACGAGCAGCAATTTCCTGGGTGGATGCATCAGTTCTCTCATGCCAATAATGTTCTTTCAATCTCACTGATTGGAACGGTTCACGCATACGTCTGCCAGGCATCCTGCACGCCTGCTCAAGTCACATTGATCCATTACCATTCTTATAGGGGCAACAAGAGTCCCAGGCACATTTTACCGGTAGATGGTGTTGCGCCACAATATCAGTGTTGACCTTGAACCCGCGCGCCGATGTGGTTCAAATGCTAATATTTTCTGCAGAAAATACTAATGCACATGTATTGTCAATATGAACATCCTATCTCTAGTCGCTCAACGTGTTCTTTTTTTTCTGAATATGAGTCTATTCGTCACTTCTCAGCTCTGCTTGCTAAATTTTTGGTACCCAGCGTGCAATGGCCGTTTGCGTATTAATCCCTCAATCGATTGAATTCAGTCACAACATGGCAAGGAGCTATGTTCTGAGGAAACTGGATAATTTTTATTTGGTCCGTCTCTGTCGCAATGACGTAAAATTCAGCTGTAGTGGTTTCCAGTTTCGGGCCTACACGCCCATTCTCAAACCATACACCTTGTTATTAATCGTAATTATTTAGTTATTCAGTTGCGGTTAATAGCAAAGTGTGTTGTATGAGAATGGACGTATCAGCCCGAAACCGATAACCACTACCACTGAATTTTATATCAATGCAACTGGGACGGACGAAATAAAAAAGTATCCAATTCCCGCAATAACGAACAGTTGTGGACCTACCATCCCGTGGCAGCATGTCTCCAATAAGCAAGGAGCTATGTAATATGTCACCGTCGGCTACTCCGGAGAAAAGGCCTCCAAATAAACCACATTCCGGACACCTGAGACTATCCAAAAACGTAGGCAGCTATAGTTTAAATGAAATGTTTTCTTTGCTCTGGAAAGGTCGTCCCATTTAAAAAATGACTTACAGCAGAGGGACATCATCGACTCCCAAACGCCTGGAGACACTTGAACAAAGCATAGCCATTCCCATTACAAACATGCTGGTTTGTCGCTAGGCTGATACCTTATTGACATTTTAGAAATGAAGGCAAACACTTGCAGTAATTCCTAGATATGTTTACGATAAAATTTGCGAAATAATCTGCTACGGAGCCCCCAGCCAACCTGAGTTGTACCACAACAAGGAACCAGAATTGGGACAATGTGTGAATGTCCAATGGCACATGTCAGCTGCTGTCCTAGGTCGTTTCGACACACAAGATCAAGAATTATTGTCACCTTGTGTCTATCATTTATTGGGAGGGATTACGCATTGGACCCACCAATGACAAAAACAATACATTAGGAAATTTAGTGTCCTGGAGGACAGAATGACTGAATCATGAAGAAACCTGCTGAACAGCGGCAACCACTAGACCAGTCAGACAGTCAGTAAGAATAGAGGGACAGTGATGGCTTGGACAGTCAGTGAGTGAAGATAATGATTTATAGATAAGAGAGAAGACTACTTTGAGATGCCTGAGAGGGAGTTGTGTTGGGTTGTTTCGGGAAGGAGACCAGACAGCCAGGTCATCGGTCTCATCGGATTAGGGAAGGATGGGGAAGGAAGTCGGCCGTGCCCTTTCAAAGGAACCATCCCGGCATTTGCCTGGAGCGATTTAGGGAAATCACGGAAAACCTAAATCAGGATGGCCGGACGCGGGATTGAACCGTCGTCCTCCCGAATGCGAGTCCAGTGTCTAACCACTGCGCCACCTCGCTCGGTCTAGCTTTGCCTTCTGGAGACATGTCACCCTTTCGTCGACTCAATTCTCAAGACTGCGTCAGAGTTCTGCATTCTTTCCAGTGTTTATTATCGGTCACCTTGTGATAAACTAATTTTCTGTTCCATGCCAAATGGAGTTTCTAGGGAGTCGGTACTTCAATCCAGCTGCATTTACCTTGTCTGACCTTAGATTTCAAATATTACATTGCTAAGGCTTTTGAGAGATAATCACCGCAGACAACAGAAGCTGCGGGCGAGGGCAACAGCACTTTGTCGGCCGATGAGTAGTACTCTAGCTGGAAAGGGGTTGGTTCGCTAAGGGCTGGGGCTGCCACAGCTGTAAACAAGGTGTCACGCATGCGACTAGAAGCGATCGACAAATGGTTCAAATGGCTCTGAGCACTATGGGACTTAACATCTATGGTCATCAGTCCCCTAGAACTTAGAACTATTTAAACCTAACTAACCTAAGGACATCACACAACACCCAGCCATCACGAGGCAGAGAAAATCCCTGACCCCGCCGGGAATCGAACCCGGGAACCCGGGCGTGGGAAGCGAGAACGCTACCGCACGACCACGAGATGCGGGCAGCGATCGACACCTCGTATCAACACTGCATAAGCTGCCCATGCCTGCAGGTGGTGAAATGAAGTGATTAACACCCCCAACTTGCTTACTACCTGAGTCGTGTCTATTGCCAGTCAAATAGACTATGAATTTATATTTGTATTGTTGATCTGTGAATACTAATCATAATAATAATAACAATCAACATGAATGGTTCCATATATTTATCAAATTTTAACTGACTACACCCATTTTTAGTTCATTAGCAGTTCAATTCCTGGATTTATTTACCACATTTTGGCTCCCACCATGAGGGCGACTTAACTAGATTCAATCACAATATTTTGGTGTCTAACGCAGAGAAACACAATTAGCATAATCAACTCTATATCATGACAATAGCGACATCAGCAATTCTCAATGCAGGTGATGACATGTGATTTGTGCTATGAAGCACTCTTAATCCTGTCATATGGAGCTTCTGATATAATTCTATAGAATTCTCTGCTCTTTTTGTGAATCAAAGATCGACTGTGAGCACTTGATTTGTACGTACTGTAATTGTTTGCTTCAGCAGCGAGGCTGTTCTTTCATCGCAACATAAACTGTGGCGTAATAAAACTTGGCGGTGATGTAACATGACATACATTTTCTGCTACTGCATAAAACTGATTGAAATTATCTGTCTCTTTCCATATCCATTATTTTAGTTACATTTACTTTATTAGTTCCCTTGTCTGTATTTATGTCCTTCTTATATGAGTGCACTGCGTATGAAAAGCTTCCAAAAGCAATCGAAGTATCACAGTCGATGTATAAGATTGAAATACCGCGATATAGGTAACCTGTGAAACAAATTTAACATTTTGATTTTTATGTCAACCTCATTTTGTTTTGTGTTCATTCTGACCTTTTAATAGCGATTTTCGTTTTCTTATGTTTTAGCCCTTCCGTTACCATGTCAACACGGTTCAACCTACAGATTTTGAACGTTATTTCCATGCGAACAGAACTTACAATCTGTGGAGGTCTCCGAATTCTATTTCGATCCACTGAATCATATTGAAGATTAGTCTAGCGTGTCACTGGAAATTGTACATAAGACACGTCGTAATTCTGATGGAGGGCTTGCTTAACCCCATTAGAATCACGTAGTAAACCACCATAATTACAAAAGCCACCTCAGCTGAAGGTGGGTAGTTCTGTGCAGTTTTCAAGGACATTAGGACAGTTACTACCAGAGTTGCGGGAGCCACAGTTTCAGAATACACTCTGTGTTTTCACATCTAATAAACAGTATGATGGCAACTTTGACGACGCTGTACTGAAGAGGAACAATGCGTTTTTATTTAATGGTGAATAATAATACGTAAACATCAGTCACAGCCTTCGTTTCCTATTAAAATCTCCTCAAACAATGATGAAGTTGTGAACGTGCAACCTTGATCAAATCAACAAACAAGAGGTAAGTATATCCGCCGGTGTTATGAATTTGAGACTTTATTAACATAAATACGCCTTCCACGGCAAAATAGTAATAACAGATGATGTGAAACTCACATCGTCTTGCATCGTCACCTGCCTAAGCTGTTGTTATTATTACGGATGTTGCGTAGGTTATGGACTTTGTATCAGATTACCGCTACGTGACTGTATTACTTTTTGTATATTGTAACTGTAGAGTAAACGACTCAGCGTATAAAACATTGGCGAAGAGATTATTCAAACTCAACATGACACTAATCTGGTTTTAGCAACAACCTTATTTAAGCAACAGTAACTGGTACTTGTACTGCAACAAACCTTACAGCAAAAGAACGACGGCAACATTAGGTAGAGCTGCACTTTCAGCAGCAGCATCTCTTTCCCGACTGGTTCCTGCAGCAATCCATAAATTCGAGTGCGCTAAAAGAACAGGCGCTGTCTATGATTCCGCGTATCTTTTGATGAGGCCTAGAAAGGTTGACCGAGCGAGGTGGCACAATTGTTACCACACTGCACTCGCATTCTGGAGATCGCCCGTCCAAATGCTGGTCCGGCCATCACGGTTTAGGTTTCCCATGGTTTCCCGAAATCGCTTACGGTAATGCCGAGATGGTTTCTTTGAAAGAGCACGGCCTATTTCCTTCCCCAGGCTTCCCTTAACCGAGCTCGGTCTCTGTCTCTAATGACCTCGTTGTCGATAGGATATTTAATTCCAATATTCCTTCCTGTTTAGAAAGATTGGAACTAACATGTTCAGTGATTTCGGCGGTATTTTCAGTCTTTACACGTTTCAGATGCTAAACTTCAGAAGCTTCCTTCTTATCGTAGTGAAATGAAACTAATGTTGCCTTGCTCGGTTGCTCAAACTAGTTCTTTTAGTGAATCCAGTAGACTTGACTTTTGAGGAAATGTGTCAGGTCTTGGACAGCTATTTCTGTAGCCTTACGTTTATCGTAATGTCCTGGCTAACAGTCCATAACAAATACGCAAACGACAAGATCAGTTATATTTTCTGTAGGTTGTCAACCTCCACCGCTGTAGGCGTAAACCTGAATTCAGTTTGTTAAACGTGTCAAAACATTGTTCAGGATAGGTAACCTGCCATGTTGTCTCGCGTTGGACATGTAAAGCACAAAATTGTCTGATCCAACCTTATAGGAAATGCTGCACTGTTGGCGTAATGTGGATCAGACACAAAGAGCGAGTGACTGCGTGTGAGATCGCTCTCTAAGTTTTCATATATTTTTAGGTTTCAGATACATATTTTAACGGTTTTTGTGATAATATTTACTATATAAGTGAACTGATAATTAAATGGACAACCTAGCTGCAAACAGGCGTTGATGTTCTTCATTGGGGACATGTTGAAAATGTGTACCCCGACCGGGACTCGAACCCGGGATCTTCGGCTTACATGGCAGACGCTCTATCCATCTGAGCCACCGTGGACACAGAGGACACTGCGACTGCAGGGACTTATCCCTTGCACGCTCCCCGTGAGGTCCACATTCCCAACATGTCCACACCACTACATTCGTAGTACGCCAAATAGATGTTTGCCCATCATACTCATTACTCGTCGCAGATTAATCTACCAAGTCCCGTACGAGTTCGGGCATAGCGTGTGCGTTCGCACAAGAAGGTCAATGGCCGGGAAGCCATATTTAACTATATTTGACGGTAGTATCTGTTCCCGAAAGAACAGTTACCGTGGGTGACCATGCAGCTTTGGTAGAAATGAAATGATAATTAAATGGACAACCTAGCTGCAAACAGGCGTAGATGTTCTTCTAGCAAAGCTACATGGTCACCCATGGTAACTGTTCTTTCGGGAACAGATACTACCGTCAAATATAGTTAAATATGGCTTCCCGGCCATTGACCTTCTTGTGCGAACGCACACGCTATGCCCGAACTCGTACGGGACTTGGTAGATTAATCTGCGACGAGTAATGAGTATGATGGGCAAACATCTATTTGGCGTACTACGAATGTAGTGGTGTGGACATGTTGGGAATGTGGACCTCACGGGGAGCGTGCAAGGGATAAGTCCCTGCAGTCGCAGTATCCTCTGTGCCCACGGTGGCTCAGATGGATAGAACGTCTGCCATGTAAGCAGAAGATCCCGGGTTCGAGTCCCGGTCGGGGCACACATTTTCAACATGTCCTCAATGAAGAACATCAACGCCTGTTTGCAGCTAGGTTGTCCATTTAATTATCATTTCATATCTAGCAAAGCTGCATGGTACCCCACGGTAACCGTTCTTTCGGGAACAGATACTACCGTCAAATATACTATATAAGTGACGTATTAGTGGTTTCTTCATTCACCTCTGCCTTTCTTGTGTTGTGACCTGATATTTGTGAGTGTTTCGTATCGAGCAACTGAACCTCTTGCCTGTGTTTACATTCCGCGCTGACCAGTTGCAGCTGTAGCGGCGCATCGAAAGCTAAGTACTAATTAATTGTTTGTGTATAGTGGTTTATTTAGGAACTTTAGTAGTCTTCAATCGGTGTTTTCTGGTGAAATAATTTCAGAAGAACCTTTTGGGAACTGTTTTCAGCTTCGTTACTGTGTCATTAGACGTTTGATTCTCTTTCTGTATTAGTCTTTTGTTATATTCACATTTGTTGTTTGTTAATACTGTTAATAATAGTAGTTACCTCCCTTGTAGAGTAAGTTTGTGATTATTGTAGTCTGGTTTTTAACATCTTCTTATTGTAGTAGCGGAACTTAGAAAATGTAAAATTTTACCATGAGTGAGAAGTGTGGGCTTTGCCGTAGGTTCGTGAGTAGTGGATTGCGCTGTGAGACTTG
Organism: Schistocerca americana; assembly: GCF_021461395.2. NCBI lineage: Eukaryota > Metazoa > Arthropoda > Insecta > Orthoptera > Acrididae > Schistocerca > Schistocerca americana. The sequence goes on along the minus strand of NC_060130.1, from coordinate 474,076,883 downwards.
TTCGAAGTATTTTCACTGGTGGGAATGCAGTGGGGAAGCCAGTGGGCATTCTGGTGAGATCGTCTCCTGGAACTGCAGGTTATGTAGCAAGAGTAAGTTGATAGAGGAGAGAAGCGTAACATATGTGCCCTTCAGGTGCAGTTGAAAAACGTACAGGAGGAGCTAGATAGGATGAGGAGGGAGAAAGGGGTTGGGGAATGGGAGGTGGCTGTTGGCAAGAGATCTGCTAGGAGAAAAAGATTTTCAGATAGTTTTACTATTGGTGTTTACAAGAGATATGACCAACTGTCAGAGTCTAGTGGAGAGGAATCTCTAGTAGCTGTAGATGTAGGAAGTATGCAGCAGACCTCAGTAGTTACTGTGCCTAGAACAGTTGCAAAATCGAAGAGGAAGAAGAAGGTTTTGCTGTTAGGTAGTTCTCATGGCAGAGGTGTAGGCCAGCAGTTGCAGGAAGTGCTGGGGAGTGAGTACCAGGTCACCAGCATTGTGAAGCCTAATACAGGGTTGGCTCAGATGACTGTTAACATAGGGGGGTTATGTAGGGATTTTACTAAAGAGGATCAGGTAGTGATTGTGGGTGGGGCTGGTAATAGTATTGATAGGGATGGGGAGTATAACATAGATGGTGACCTGGAAAAGATAGCCACTCAGACTGGCAACACGAGTGTGCATTTCGTGGAACTGTTTCAGCGTCACGATCGGCCTCATCTTAATACAGCCGTCAGGCGTAATAGCATGAGACTTTGGGGTGCGCTGATGACAGAAAGCATGGGTCACATTTCAGTGGTGTCGGTGGAGTCTATCAGCAGGACGGGTTTCACTAGACATGGCCTGCACCTCAACAGGTATGGGAAGGGGAGGTTGGCAAAGCTTATAGGTGACAGCATAGGTGGGGTTGGTGGGATCACACATGGGAAAATTCCTGCAGTAGTGGGTGTTAGAGCTGCACCTTTTTTAGATTGAAGTCAGCTGATAGGTATTCCTGCTTAAGGGAAGTCTCTCTAAAAAGGGAATCACTTTTGACAAAGCTTAGGTATCCGAGTAATGAGGGAATTAGTATATTTCATCAAAATATACAAGGTATTAGAGATAAAGTTAGTGAACTGCTTATAGATGTTGACTCTGAAATTATTGGTATATCTGAACACTTCTTAAATAAGGAGATAATTCAGAGGCTTCCTTTACCAGGATACAGGTTGGCTGGCAGCTTTTCGAGGAGCTCTTTGCGGTGTGGGGGAGTAACCATGTATGTGAAAAACGGCATCCCATTTGAGTCAATTGATGTTTCAAAGTACTGCACTGAAAAGGTGATTGAATGTTGTGCAGGTGTGGTTAAATTTAACGGAGCTAAACTTCTAACTGTTGTTATTTATAGATCCCCAGACTCCGATTTCACAACATTTTTGCCAAAGCTAGAGGAGGTTCTTGGTTCACTTTATAGGAAATACAAAAAGTTAGTTATATGTGGTGACTTCAATATTAATTGTATAAGAGATTGTGCAAGGAAGAGGATGCTGGTAGACCTCTGTAATTCATATAATCTTATGCAAACCGTGTTATTTCCAACGAGAGTGCAAGGGAACAGTAGAACAACCATAGACAACATTTTTGTTCATTCCTCATTACTAGAAGGGCATTCTGTTAGCAAAAAGGTGAATGGCCTTTCAGATCATGATCCACAAATTTTAACTTTAAAAGATTTTTGTGCTGCAACACGTGTTAAATATAGTCATCAGCTCTTCAGGAAAGCTGATCCAGTTGCTGTAGAGACCTTTATAAACCTTATAAAGGAACAAGAGTGGCAAGATGTTTATAGCGCTGATACAGTAGACGATAAATGTAATGCTTTTTTCAAGACTTTTCTCATGCTCTTTGAAAGTTGCTTTCCGTTAGAACGCTTAAAACAGGGTACTAGCACAAACAGGCAGCCTGAGTGGCTGACTAGAGGCATAAGAATATCTTGTAGAACAAAGTATCAATTATATCAAAACGTTAGAAACAGTCAAAATCTAAATGCAGCAGCCCATTACAAACAGTATTGTAAGGTGCTTAAAATGTTATTAGGAAGGCAAAAAGTATGTGGTATGCAGATAGAATAGCTAAGTCTCAGGATAAAATTAAAACCATAAGGTCAGTCGTAAAGGAAGTTGCTGGTCTGCAGAGACAGGTCGACGATATAGAATCAGTGCGTAGTGGGAATGTCCGTGTTACTGATAAGTCGCATATACGTACAGTATTTAATAATCACTTTCTGAATATAGCAGGTGAACTAAATAGAAACCTAGTCCCAACAGGGAATCATATAGCGCTCTTAGAAAAAAGTGTTCCGAGACTGTTACCTGAAATGCTCCTCCATGATGCTGACAAGAGGGAGATTGAGTTGATAATTAAATCACTAAAGACAAAGAACTCTCATGGATATGACGGGGTATCTAGCAGAATACTGAAGTATTGTTCTATGTATGTTAGCCCAGTTCTCAGCCATATCTGTAACTTTTCCTTTAGGAGTGGTCGGTTTCCTGACCGATTAAAGTACTCGGTAGTGAAGCCACTTTATAAAAAGGGAGACATTGATAATGTTGACAATTTTAGACCTATTTCTATGCCATCGGTGTTTGCTAAAGTTATCGAGAAGGTTGTATATACAAGGTTACTGGAGCATTTAAATTCACATAATTTGCTGTCAAATGTTCAGTTTGGTTTTAGAAATGGTTTCACAACTGAAAATGCTATATTCTCTTTTCTCTGTGAGGTTTTGGACGGATTAAATAAAAGGTTGCGAACGCTAGGTGTTTTCTTTGATTTAACGAAGGCTTTTGACTGTGTTGACCACAAAATATTACTGCAGAAGTTGGGCCATTATGGAGTAAGGGGAGTAGCTTACAATTGGTTCTCCTCTTACTTTAAGAACAGAAAGCAGAGGGTAATTCTCCGCAATATTGAGAGTGGTAGTGATGTTCAGTCCCAATGGGGCACTGTTAAGTGGGGCGTTCCCCAAGGGTCGGTGCTGGGGCCACTGCTGTTTCTTATTTATATAAATGATATGCCTTCTAGTATTACAGGTGATTCAAAAATATTTCTGTTTGCTGATGGCACCTGCTTGATAGTGAAGGATCTTGTGTGTAATATTGAAACAGTAACAAATAATGTAGTTCATGAAATAAGTTCGTGGCTTGTGGGAAATAATTTGATGCTAAATCACAGTAAGACTCAGTTTTTACAGTTTCTAACTCACAATTCAACAAGAACCGATATTTTGATCAGACAGAATAGGCATATTATAAGCGAGACGGAACAGTTCAAGTTCCTAGGCGTTCGGATAGATAGTAAGCTGTTGTGGAAAGCCCATGTCCAGGATCTTGTTCAGAAGCTAAATGCTGCTTTATTTACCATTAGAACAGTATCTGAAATAAGTGACACTTCAACACGAAAAGTAGTCTACTTCGCATATTTTCATACGCTTATGTTGTATGGTATAATTTTTTGGGGTAATTCTTCTGATTCAAAAAGGGTATTTTTGGCTCAAAAACGGGCTGTTCGAGCTATATGTGGTGTAAGTTCGAGAACCTCTTGTCGACCCCTTTTCAAAAATCTGGGAATTCTGACATTGCCCTCACAGTATATATTTTCTTTAATGTCGTTTGTTGTTAGCAATATTAGCCTATTCCCCAGAGTTAGCAGCTTTCACTCAGTTAATACTAGGCAGAAATCAAATCTGCATGTAGAATGCACTTCCTTGACTCTTGTGCAGAAAGGAGTGCAGTATTCTGCTGCATCCATTTTCAATAAGCTACCACAAGAACTCAAAAATCTTAGCAGTAGCCCAAACACTTGTAAGTCTAAACTGAAGAGTTTCCTCATGGCTCACTCCTTCTATTCTGTCGAGGAGCTCCTGGAAGAGCTAAAAAATTAAGCAATACCAGTGTTACATTGTTGATTTTCTTCATTTAAACTTACGACTTGTCACCTGAATACGTTTTTTATATTTCATTTTATCTGTTTCTAATATCGTGTTATAATTTCATGTATTGACTCGTTCCATGACCATGGAGACTTCTCCTTAATTTGGTCCCACGGAACAATAAATAAATAAATAAAAGAATTGCAGGAGCAAGTGCCCGTATCACACGTACAAAACTTGTCCCAGAGATTGCCCTTTCTCTTTGGACGAATCAAAACAAACACTAAGTTAGCCACTTAATATGATTTGTGTAGGGTAAAAAGGATAATCCACCCATTTGTTCTAGTTGTAAAATATGTTTTAGAAATGAGTAACGCATGATAGTTAAAGTGTCTCAGCAAGTTTTTTGCACATTGGCTTCAGCGTTGCAGTGAAAATGGAAATACTTTTTTTTCATCCTAGGCACTCTAGCCTGGATCGTTAGAAGTTTGTGAATATTTTAGAAACCCAAGCCACGTATCTGATGTTTGTTTAACCAAGCGACAGTGTGAAAGTTGAACTCCCGCAACCGAACACAGTTTTAACACAATATGTTCCCGGCACAGAGTTGCTACGCAACGTTTTCCTATCCGTTTGCGTCCAGGACAACGATATAAAATTTCGGATTGGTATGTCTCCTTAGGCCCCTTAGATTAATTTATAGATATGCCAGCTAGTTTGAGCCACATCTTCATCATGCAAGGCACAATGACTTGCGTCTCTGAAGAAGTAAAAGCTTCGAGTGTAAGCGAAATTTACAGGGAGATCTTAACAAGAAAGGTAGCAGACGCGTCGGGCACTAGCCTGGTCTATTTAGTACAAGTGCAAAAAATCTTTGATTTAGATACTTGAATGGCGTTTGATTTCTCAATATAGAGTTCAGTAAATATAGTTTCTACCATTTCTTTCACGGAAATGAAGGATCTTTATCAAGAGTTTGCACAACTACTTGAACCCTTACTGGGGTGCTCTGTTCTCAGATCAACATCAATCCTAAAGTTTTGTAAGGCTCGACTGGCTCCATTCATTTTCAAAGAATCACGTATTTTAGAAATGGACATATTTCAAAGCACGGGAATTTTCGAAGCTGTTTCCAAATGCGAGTGAGCCACACCCATATCAGTCTCGAAGAAACCAAACTAATCGTTAAGAGTTTGAAAGGCATTAAGAATTATTATTATCGTAAAAGCAATTTTGCTCACTTACCCTACGCGTCGTCTGATTGTTTTTAAGCTAAATTAGCGGTTGGCAAATATGGATGACTACTTACTATGTTTCGTAGGTAAGACGTCGTTAAGAAGTGATGTAATTAATATGCCTTTCGGGTGCCGTCACTTTCGTTGGAATGTCAAGTGCTCCAGCAATGTTCTAAAATTTTTGAGAACACCTAACAACATATACCATACTATGCAAACTATCTCAGTGACGTTATACAGTATCACTAGAATAACTCCAGTATTTTATTTACTGTGCTTGATGAGACTTAACCTAAGAAAATGTAGTTAGAATATCTTATTTGTGTACTGAGGGCGACAGTTGTTTCACTACAGAGGTACACATGCTTTCAATTGAAGCGCTATCAGCTGCCAAAAGCTTAACGGATTTACAGGCCTTGTTACGCTGGGTAAATTACTATAATAAAGTCATTCCCAAGGCTGCACAAATTATGCATCCACCAAATAGCCTGCGCCGCAAAGAAGTGCACTTTCACTGGTCATCAGACTGTAAGCAGAATTCAGAACTCCTAAAATAATCCACGCCTCACACTATCTTTTGTGACGTTCACTCTAGATCAACTGCGAGACACGTGAATGCGAATGATCTTTATAAATTCCAGTGGGCCGGAACTACAGTTTCAAGAGCAAGGAATTCTGCATTTCCAGCTTCATAATGTTCTCAATGCGGTGGTGGACTGCTTTCTTGTTATGGTTCTAATTTCGAAATTTACGAAACAGGACCTCATCTTAACGCGTCTAATTGCGTTACATTAGAAGCGAGTGGTCCAATTTTAGCACTAAGGAATCTGAATTACGGTCCCTTCTCCTCAGAAGCATTAATCGGCAGTTGTACAAGGGGAACCAGAAACCACAACACCCCAGACCAACATCATTCCGTTGTTTCTCAAATCGTTCACCAAGATATTTTAGCACTCCTACATAGAAACCACTGAAAAGAATGCATATATATCTACCTTATTGCTCCACAAGCTACTGTACAGTGCATGGTGGAGTGTACCGTATCATTTAGATAAAATAATCGTTCAAATTGTATATGGAACACATGAGTAACTTACTAGCTACATCGTGCGGGTATTATCAGTGTTCTTTCGTATTCCATTCATGTGACGAGCAGGAGCACCCTGCCGTCGGATTGCCACAACGTGTACAGTGAATCGTCACTCACATAACTTTTTCCACTGTTCAGTTGTCCAATGATTACGCTCCTTACACCAAGCGAGGCGTCATTTGGCATTTACCGGCGTGATTGGCGGCTTATGAGCAGCCGCTCGACCATGAAATCCAAGTCTTCTCACCTCCCACCTAACTGTCATAGTAATTACAGTGGATCCTGATGCAGTTTAGAATTCCTGTGTGTTGGTCTGAATAGATGTCTGCGTATTGCACATTACGACACCTTCAACTGTCGGTGGACTCTTTCAGTCAACAGACGAGGTCGGCCTGTACGCTTTTGTGCTGTACGTGTACCTTCACGTTTCCACTTCACTATCACATCGGAAACAGTGGACCTAGGGATGTTTAGGGGTGTGGAAATCTCGGGTACAGAAGTATGACACAAATGACACCCATTACCTGACCACGTCCGAAGTCCATGAGTTCCGCGGAGCGCCCCATTCTGGTCTCTCACGATGTCTAATGACTACTGAGGTCGCTGATACGGAGTACCTGGCTGTAGGTGCCACCACAATGCACCTTATATGAAAAACGTATGTTTTTGGGGTTGCCCGGATACTTTTGATCACATAGTGTACCAAGAACCGACAGAACAGTCACTCAGTATTCCCATTTACGTTCAGTATTGTCTATGCTGACCTTCTGCGATCCTACCAGGGCATCTCTGAATTTGTTGTCATGCTCAGTTGATGAGAATTCCAAACTCTGTAATAAGATTATAGAATTAATCGCAGTAGCGCCTTATCCCTTAGAGATGCAGTGCTCTTTCCCAGAAGCATCCCCTCACAAGTCTTCCATTCGCTTTTTCTTAACACTGGTTTCACGGGATAATCCTGTTTCATACAGCTTCAAAGTATTACCCCTAAATATTTATATTGTATGACGTACTCAACATGTTCACTATTAATCTCATAATCATATGCAATACTGTTCTTTCTCTTTGTCACAGCAGTGATCTTAAATTTATCCACATTTAAATAGAGCTACCACTCAATACACGAAGTGGAAGTTTTGTCCAAACCTTTCAAGAATTCCTTACCATCATCTAGCGACGATGCTTCCTGCACACTCCCACATTGTCAGCTGTTGATCCTATTTGATAAATCATTTATACACCGTAAACTGAAAACATTAGAGGTCCTGTTATTCTTACTTGGAGCACATCCGACGCTACTTTCGATTCTGTGGACTCGTCCATAAAATCGTACTGGATTCTATCAGTCAAAGATTCCTCCAACCAATCACATATTTTCGAAGATACTTGTATTTCGGTTAGTAGCCGACGGCTTGGTAAAATGTTGGAAACCATACGGAAACCTAGGAAGACGCAATCTACCTGATCCTATAATGCACAGATTTTAGCGATATTACTCTACAATTCTGTGCATCCGACCTATCATCTGTTTTATAAGCAAGAGTGACTTGCGCTCTGTTCCCGTCACTGCGAGAAATATGAGCTAGAAAAAGAGCTGATTCCGTGGCGTATTCAATTCAAAATGTTCCATCAGGGCCTGTTTTCAAGTTCCCTTTAAGTAGTTTTGTTTGTTTTTCAGTACATGAGGTGCTATCATCGGTAACATCGGTGTTACCCATTTGCCTTAATACATTTTTAAATGTGAAATTTCTCTCTGCTCTCTTCAGTTTTGACACGAGATGAATACACGTGTAATCGAATGGAATATTTGTGATCATTCATTGACTTTAAATATGACCAGTACTTCCGAAGATTTTCTGATAACTCCGTAAATTACGGTAGACGTCACGCATCCTTCAGATACTTGAGTTCTTATTAACTTTGTTCTGTCAGAATACGTACAATCTCTCTTGTAGCGAGAATGTTGTAGTCTTTTTTTACGCAACAGTGTGCGAATGGTACTATTAAACAAGGGTGGGCCTTTGGTTTATCTTATTACTTTACTTCGAACGTACTTACCCTGATCACGGTTTATAACTTCTTTCACCATTAACCACAACTTTGCCACGGTTGTCACATATGAACTAAATAGTCTCAGTTCGTCTTTTAAGTGAGCTAAAAGTGACGTTCTATCAGGTAAACTCAAATAATCTCCTAGCTTGCTTAATGATCTTTTTACCTTTGGTAACCGCCGTTCCTGTAATAACATCATGGTCGGTAATCGCTTCCTCACTGGTGACGCACTCGAAAAGATCAGATCTGTAACTAAGAGATTTAAAATATTTATTCTGCGTATGGGTTGTCGGACTCGTTGTTCGAGGCAACTGTCAGACTAAGTTTTCAACTGTTTTAAACAGGCTGATTGTCCTTACTGCCGATAAATTACGTGTTATTTCCCTAGTCGGTACTGGACAGGTTAAAGGTACCTTCTACTGATGCCGTATCCTCATGGTGTTTCCATGCTATTGACTTTTGACTATCTTTGAACGTCTGTAAGACCTATCTGGCTGCATGTTGTGGTCGGTGAAAACACCTAATTACTAATCTAACAAGGAACCCCTTGAGTGCGAGATCGCAAAGAGCCAATAACGTTTACGGCTTTCGACGCCCCACATATTGTGTATCACACAACCACGGTATTGGCTGCTAATAGCAACAGGGGACGGGACTAGAGGTGAGCCCAGCAGAGGCTACAATGCATATTTGAACTGTTTAGTCGACGAGTAACAACAGTGCCACAGCGCTAGTGGTGTTCATACAAAGTAGAGCAATGGCAAAGATAAACAAAACAGATTATATCTACAGTAACAGTTGACGAAATTGAACTTTCGTCAGAAAGGAACCCAAGGAAGTTCACAGACTCAGAGAGAATGAAATATTAGCGTTTCTGCAAGGTGAGTCAGTGGAATGTGTGGTGTCATGTACGCTCGACTGTGCGGAAAATCTACATGAGGGGTACAATGACGACGACACGTGCTTAACAAATGAAAGCGATACCGAAATAGGTGTCGACTTATGTAGTTCGTCATAATTGTCTGACAGAGAGCCACAAATTCCGTTTCCAGTCAAAGTTGATAGAGGAAAATCGTTGTCCAAGGAGCGGGTACTAAACTTAATTACGTGCACGGAAGATCATCCATAGCATAGTAAAAAACCATTTGTGGACAGCTTCCGAATAGGCCCGCAGCCATATGTCTGTGTAAGGATATTCAATGGAGGATAAGGCGCACTTGTTACAAAATTGGTGTTTGCGCGTTTCAAGGATGCTCGATACAATTTACACGATGTGCATGATAGTGAACTATTACGTTATGCTCATCAAATTGTGCGGGACATGGAGTACAGCGATTTCAAGGGACGAAAGGGATGGTTGCATAACATCAAACAGTGCTACAGAATTGGAAGGCGTAAGATGACGAAATTTCAAATAAAGTGTCAGCTTGACGATGCACAGCAAACTGCGGAATCGACCCGAAAATTTGTAAATGGTATAAAAAACTTATCCCATAGTTCAGTAAGGAATTTGTTTTCAACTCAGACCAGTCGAGATTTGAAAAGAAAATGTATATGAAAGGAACCCTGGAAATTAGAGTTACCAAGAGAACTGTATCAAGATCAACTAACATCGATGCCTTAACGCAATCGTATACAATTGTGCTGACTGTTAATCTGGATGGCAGATTTTCTGGAAAGCTATTTATTGTGCTGCAAGAAGCGGAGCTGCTCTACCCCCTACGACTCTCTCTAATGTGCATGATCTTGCAAGAGTAGTAGGAAATATTTACGTCACAGCAAGCAAGAGTGGGGAAAACGGGCGTAAGAGAAGTACAAGTATGGTATGAGCACTGCTTTTGGCCAATTGCTGATGAAAATAACTTGCTTTTGTTTGATTCCCGGTCCGTATATAAAAATCAGGCCCGTTTAGAGCAAACTATCTCTCTTGAAAAGTGTACAATATTGCAATTCGTCCCACCTGGAACCACTGGACAAATTCAACTTCTGGTTGTTTACTTTTTACGTGCCTATAAAACATATTATGGCACTATCTGCAGCAACGCCTCAAAGTATAATAAGTTGCATGATAAGCTCCATGACACACCGTTTCGTACTCGATTACATGCCATCACACTCCATCAGTTCTCAACACCCCGTTGCACCAATGTGATTCTATATGCATTTTTTAAGAGTAGATACCTAGCTGAACACCCTGCACTGTTTGTAATTCTCAAGGAGTTCACCTTCAATCGTGACGGTGCGAACCTTTCTGATTACTACGGTGCGCCATTTTTCACTTAGTGTTCATGGTGCTAGTTAATGGTTTGTTTTGAACATTTCTTGAATATGGACGATGTCCATTTTGTGAAGTCTAATACATACATCCCACTCAAGATTGATCTCTACACCTTCCAGACATTCATTTTCGGTCTCCCTCCTGTTGCGCACGGTGAGTCATTAGCAGATAATATTTTTCCTCTCATAACCTTTGACACAATACTTTGCAGTTAGCCTTACTAAAGACTGATCTTGCGACATTGCACTCAGAGGGTTCCTTGTGAGACAGTTGTGCATGTCATACTTCGCTGACATCAGCATCAACATTTCCTTATATTCAAAATCATTCCAGGGATCATGACATCCTGCCACATCCTAAGGTGTGAGGTGTGGGAAGGAGGAGAGGAGAGAGGAGTGGAGGTGACGGGAGGGCCCTGCCACCTTCCCAGCCACCCTGCACTTCTGCAAATTCTGCATGAAGCACCCCCCCCCACCCCTCAATCCAAAGTGCCCCCAATATGTCCATTTAATCCTAGAGTGTGTGAAGAAAAAGTAAATGGATTGCAGCTATAGCTCCGATAATAAAAGTTACTACAAAATAGATTGTAAAAAATCGATTTAAAACTACATTATCTGTATCAAAACTTCCTCATACTCACTGAACTAAATCTATTCCTAGGTATGGAATTGCTAATAATAAATTTGTACAGTAAAACCCCAAGAGAAGTCACTCCCTTAAGCCGACCCCACTTTAAACCAACATATTTTTAAATAAACTTCCATAGGGCCAATGCACCTTTATCCCCTTTAAGATGACCACCCCTTTTCCCATTCAACGGCCACCCTTTAACTATGCCCCGCCTTTAAGACGACCACAAACAACCGTAGAAGAGGAAATTAGAATACTGTATGACTGTAAGGTTTCTAGTCGACTATGTGACAGAATAATCTCTAAAATTTCATTGTCATTTGTACTTCTAACAGAGAATAGCTCTGATTTTTCATCTCTAATGAACAGTCATGGCTACTTCAAATAAAAGAAAAACTTGTTGTTCTTCACAACTACAGCGAATTTCTGTTATTAGAGAGAGTGAAAAAGGAAAATCTCTGTGTCAGTCAGTGAGTGAGTTTAATGGTGGAAAAAGTCAAGGACAGTACATAATTGCATACCGCGGCAGGTGTTAACGAATGGGAAGGAACGCCAACAAAAATTTAAAGAAAAGACGGTGACAACCATTTCAAGACGTTAATAATGCTGTTTTAGAGTGGTTTAATAGAGCACGTGTCAAAGGATTGACTATTAGTGGACTGATGCTACAAAAAAGCTCTTAAATTTGCTTCTAATCTTGTAATTCCTAATTTCAGGGCAAGCAACGGCTGGTTGAACCGATTTCGTGTTCATCGCCATATTGTTTCCCGAACAGTCTGTGGGGAAAGCGCAGAAGTTAATCAAAATATGTGGCAGTCGAGACGTAGTGTAATTACAAGTTGCTAATGTGACAGTGACATTTACAGCATGGATGAAATTGGTCTATTTTTTATAGCTATTCCAGACAAAACACTAACTGTGAAAGATGAACAGCGCAAAGGCGGCATAATCACGAAACAAATATTAACGACCGGTCCTTGTGCTAACCTCTGTGGCGAAAAGGAAGAACCACTAGTGATACATACAGATATCATTCACTGTGCTTCAAAAAAAATCACATTGTTTTGCTTAGAGTCTCCTGGCTTGCAAATAAAAATGCGTGACTAATATTTGGTATTTTTCGATGTTCGCCTGAGAACTTAGATTGAAAAATGAGTATTCACAAACGTAAAATGCTACTTTTCGTAGGTAATGAACAATGTCATTGCAGCGAGAACTTATCAAATATGGAAGTAAAACTTTTTCGTGCCAGCACAATATCGTGTGTTCAGCCACTTGACCGAGGAATTAAATACCGAAAGAAACTTCTGTGTTCCATAGTTCGGAAAACTGACGTCACATCCGTGATTAGCCTAGCAAAGTTTGTGACAGTAGGTGATGCTGTCCACTGGATTAAAAGTGCGTCAAATGAGGTGAAAATTGAAACAATTAGAAAGTGCTTCATTCATTCTGGTTTTCAGTCTTCGCGAAATGTGGGTTCTGGAGAAGAAGAAGGTGGTAATGAATCCATAAATACCCTGAATAATGTGTGTGATACTGCCAATACTGAATTGCACATTTCTGCAGTGATTAAGAAAACTGATTGCTTCAGTAGTGGTGATAATTGGGAAGATGTCATTGCAGGAATGAACCCAGATCCTCAGCGTATTGACAATCAAAACAGTGATAGTTAAGATTAGTTAAGATGATGCTTTCCTTTAGATGCCGACCCATTAGGCAATGCCTTACATAGTACTGCTAGACACAAGTCAGTTGCTTCTGAACTTTCCACCCAGAAATTACAGTGCTTACTATCCGAGATGGAAAAGGAATATGAGAATGAATTGTAAACAAATGTTTGAAGAAGTATGCACATATGTCAGTTTCCAGATATTTTAATATGTAAAAGTATTATTACAGTTATTAATACATCATAAAAGCTTGTTTTAGGTTGTAGCAGTTGTTGTGATGGTAAAACATATATATCTGATCCATAATAAATTCCCTATTTACATGTAAAGAAATATAAAAGAAAAATTTGGACGCTCCATTTGCATATATTATTTAAATAATTCAGCCAATATTTATGTTTCAACCAATTTGAGCTACTCTTGTAAATGCTGTTTTTATTTTGGGAGCAATGTATAGCTAAAACAATGTGGTTGCAATTTGAATTACTAAACACAGTCCTAATGATGATCGGAAATTTCAACAAAGTGTTCGTTGGTGCTGGTAAGTCAACTAGAGAGTAATGAATCATTGTAATTAAAGGGTGTCTTAATCATAAGGGCTTATTCATTGGTCCTAATTGTCTTATTTATGGATATATCCTTGAGTAATGTTAGTAGTTATGACAACTGCTAGTAATGGTGGAAGTGAATAAATTATTATCATTACTTCAATAATGAATGTTGGATTGTTATGTAATTGTTCTTGTAGTATTGTTATTTCTTGATAGTTAATTGAATAATCAATATTTGTAGTTTTGGTAGTTTTCATGAATTCTGTAAGTATAATTATATCTAAGACAATTAATGTAGATATAATGGTAGTTCATATTGTGAAAGTAAAGCTTATAGTAATTGATTTTGATTTCATTTTACACAATTCTTGTAATATAAACAAATATAACTAAGATACTACCAAGAAATGCTGCAAGTAAAATGAATGATAATCAGTAACATACTATTATTTTTCCAGTTACTAAACCAATATGTGAGGTTTTCAGATTACTATAATTACTTAATTAAACAGAATTTACATTTATTACATTTGATAGTAACAAAATTATTATTATGTTCTTATTTTTAGATAATATTTATAAATGTAAATATATGATTTTTACAGTGGGAATGCAATGTTTTATTTAAGCTGTTTAAATGTTAGATAAATGTAAATATATGATTTTTACAGTGGGAATGCAATGTTTTATTTAAGCTGTTTAAATGTTAGAAATATTAACAGAATTTAACCACTAATGTAAAGAATTCCTTAGTTGGAACTTAATAGTTCAGTAGTATTATGAACAGTAAGATGACTCCTTTTGCCTTCAGTTAATAACACTCATGTTCATAAATTAAGGATAATTCCAGAATGTGGTGCCACACAACGTGCCACTACACAGATCTGTCGCTAATAGCATAGGCACATAGGGAACACACACGACACAGATCTGTAAGTCCATGGTATTGGTGATAAATTGGGAAAACCGTCCCAAAAGACATGTGCTACAAAACGCCACTGTTTCCTGCACATGAACCCCGACATCAATATGGGATATGATCACCATGCACACATACATAGGCCTCACAATGGGCTGGCATACTCTGGATCAGGTGGTCGAGCAGCTGCTGGGGTATAGTCTCCCATTCTTGCGCCAGTGTCTGTCAGAGCTCCTGATGTGTCCTAGGGGTTTGAAGATGAGCAATGACACGTCGACCGAGAGCATCCCAGAAGTGCTCGAAGGCGTTTAGGTCTGGACAACAGGCAGGCCACTCCATTCACTTGATATCTCCTGTTTCAGGGTACTTCTCCACGATGGCAGCTCGGTGGGGCCGTGCGTTACCATCCATCAGGAGGAAGGTGGGACCCACTGCACCCCTGAAAAGATGGTCATACTGGTGCAAAATTACGTCCTGATACACCTGACCAGTTACAGTTTCTCTGTCAAAGACATACAGGGGTGTATGTGCACCAATCATAATCTCACCCCACACCATCAAAGCACGACCTCCACACAGGTCCCTTTCAAGAACATTAAGGGGTTGGTATCTGGTTCCTGGTTCACACTAGATGAAAACACAGCGAGAATCACTGTTCAGGCTAAACCTGGACTCGTCCATGAACATAACCTGGGACCACTGTTCCAATCACCATGTACTGTGTTTTTGACGCCAGGCTTTACAGGCTCTCCTGTAACCAGGGGTCAGTGGGATGCACCTTGCAGGTCTCTGGGCGAATAAACCATCTCCGTTCACTCGTCTGTAGACTGTGTGTCTGTAGACAACTGTGCCAGTGGCTGCGATAAGGTCCCGAGCAAAGCTACCTGCAGTAATCTGTGCCGTCTGCGTGCGCTGATGGTGAGATATCGGTCTTCTTGTGGTGTTGTACACTGTGGACGTCCCGTGCTGTAGAGCCTGGACACGTTTCCTGTCTGCTGGAATCGTTGCCACAATCTTGAGGTCACACTTCGTGGCACACAGAGGGCCCGTGCTACTACCTGCTGTGTTTGACCAGACTCCAGTCGCCCTAATATTCTACCCCTGATAACGTCATCAATATGTGCTCTCTAAGCCATTTTCAACACACAGTCACCATTAGCACGTCTGAAAACGTCTGCACACTTACTCGCTGCACCGTACTCTGACATGTACCAACACGCCTCTGCGTATGTGGACTGCTGCCAGCACCACGGTGCGACGACCGCCGGTCAAATGCACCGCATGAGCATACCCCGAGGTCATTTAAACCCGCAAACTGCCCACCTGAGCGTTGTTTCACCATTTATCAGCATTATCCTTAATTTATGAGCAAGAGTGTAGATTAAAAGTATATTTTACCAAACCTCCAGTTCGAAACGGACTTCAATAATTCACTTCTTACCCTCCATAAAGTCGACTGATCAATATCAATAACTTTCGAATGCAACTCAATTGTTATAGTAAACTACAACCCTTTATTCTGCTCATTGTAGGACTCCTTGATTTTATTCGTGATATTCCTCCTAGAAGTACTAAAATAGGGAATTCAGTTTACACTGTACAGATTATAAGATTTGATACTTTTATAATGATTACAGTTGGTAAAATTAATGAAATTTCTACATCAAAGATTAGGAAGATTAAGGCAATTAGTAAGAAATGGAGGGAAAAGGATGTTCATGGTGATATTTTTGGATTGCATCCACATTCGAATGTTGATCCATTTTCTTAATCATTAATTAAGTTTTTTAAGGAATTGTTGCAAGAATTATGACAATTATTGGAACAATAAGACTAATAAAAATTATTGTAGACAGAATGGGGAATGTTTCCATAAGTGATTCTATAACAATTCATTTTGGTAAAAATCCAAGGAAGGGTGGTTATCCAAAGGGATATAATTGATAAAAAAATTATGGATTTAATTCCTGTTATCATATTTCTTGCTGAGTAGATTTTCTTTACGAAATATAATTTATTTTCTTGACCAATAGTACAATAATTATTACTAGTAATGAATACAGAACAAAATAATATTCTGATATTTTTTCTAACGATTAGTGATCTGATTATCACCCTAGGTTTCTAATAAATAAATATGCCAAAAGTTTTAGTCATGTTTGCTCTAAACCACTTATTGCTCCAATAATTCTTAGGGTAGTAATATTTCAAATAAATGTTCTTAATTGGATAAAATATAAAATGACTCGTGTTAATGGAAATTTTGTCATCCTATTAGAGTTAAACCATGATTTCAACTTGATTCCCAAATAACTTCCGGAAAACAAAGTGAAATTGGGCTGCTTGCATCTTTAACAATCTAGATCTGACTTTTTTCAAACAACTTATTTGAATTCAGCCAGGTAATATTAACAGCGACCGCCGACATTTCGGTGGGAGCACACCCCGCCTTTTTCAAGGCAAACTGCAATGGGCAGGCTATGTACAGGCAAATTTAAAACCTCGGTTCTTGGACTAATGCTGGAAAGATAACATACACACTGAACACTAGTGCCAACAAAGATGACCAAAGTCAGAGATCGATAGTGAGACTACGAACTAGCAGGTAAGGTAACACTGACTCTGTCCTTCTGGGTTTTGACAAGGGAGAGAGCAGCATTCCAAACAGAGTTTAAACAAAAACCTCCATTCCTGTTTACAAGTTGCGCGCTAATTTAATCTCGAGTGCGTCCTTAATAACATTGTCCCGATAGCTGGACGTGCATGCCAATATCTCAGTGTTGTTGTATAACCTATGGTGACCAGTATCCAAGCAATGTTTGGCAATAGCAGATCAACTTGACTGCTGTAATCGTGTGTGCCGCTAATGCTCAGTACATCAGTTCTCCGCGGTCCTGATAGTTTGACTAATATATGCCATGCCACAGCTAAAGGAAATATACACCGTCCTTACGCAAACGAAGGTCATCCCTAACGGAACCCAAAAGCACTCTAATATTTGATGGAGGTCAGAAACATTTCACATCGTATTCCCGTAAAATACGATCGATCGTGTTGGAAGTGCTTCCTACGTAAGGCAAAAAGGCAGTAGACTTACGTCTCGACTCAGTATTATCATCAATTACCCGATGCACAGTTGGTCGATAACGCAACGCACGTTCAATCTGTCTTTCACTATAACCATTTTGACGAAACTTAGCTTCAAGATAGGACAGCTCAGCCGGCAAAGTCTCAGTGTCGGAAATGACACGTACCCTGTGTACGAAGGTACAAAGTACGCCTTCACACTGAGCCGGATGGAGACAAGTATTAGCCCGTAAATACAAGTCGGTGTGAGTACATTTCCTGTAAACATGTTCGTCCCAGTGATCCATCATCCTTCCCCATAAGCAAAACGTCAAGAAAGGGAAGGCAACTATCCTCTTACACCTCCATCGTAAAATGAATGTACGGTTGATTGAGTTCAGATGTTCTATAAAGGCATTCAAATTCTCCCTACCACGAGGCCTAACAACAATGGTATCATCAACATATCTCAAGAAACAGGAGTGTTTCAAAGGCGACGACTCCAATGCACGCTCCTCAAAGTCTTCCATAAATAAATTTGCGATAGCAGGAGACAACGGACAGCGCATCACAACTCCATCCGTCTGTTCGTAATACTAATCACTGAATAAAAAGTAGATGGATGTCAACACATGCCAAACGACATTAGTTACTTCGGCACCAAACCTAACTTCAACTAACTGCAGCGAATCAGATAGAGAAACACGAGTGAAGAGAGAGAGCACATCAAAACTTACTGAAATATCAGAGTCATTCAACCGTAGTCGCTCCAAACGACGTAAGAAATCAGCTGAGTTCCTGATATGATGTTCACACCCACCAACTTGTGGACTCAACACAGAAGCAAGATGCTTGGCGACACGATATGTCGGGGCGCCGATATTACTCACTATAGTTAGGAAAGAAACCCCTTCCTTGTGTACCTACAGGAGGTCATATAACCTAGGGGAAACAGCACTATAGGTGTTAAGACTCTTGATAGTGTCCTGCGACAAACCACTTTTCTTCAGAAGAATGCTGGTCTTTCTCAACACTTTTTATGGAGTCAGCATCGATTCTGTGATACGCTGAGTCAGATAATAAACGTTGCAACTTTTGTACATAATCCTGTTTGTTTATAACAACAGTGGCATTGCCCTTGTCCGCAGGTAAAATAACAATATCAGGATAACCTTTAAGACGGACTGAGTCGATTGTACCTCACCTGCTAGTTCATAGTCTCACTATCGATATCTCTGACATAGGTCATCTTTGGTGGCACTAGTGTTCAGTGTGTGTGTTACCTTTCTTGCATTAGGTCAAGAACTGAGGTTTTAAACTTGCCTGTAGATCGCCTGTCCGTTGCAGTTTGCCTTGAAAATGGCGGGGTGTGCTTCCACCGAAACATCGGCGGTCGCTGTTAATATTACCTGGCTGAATTCCCGTAAGTTGTTAAAAAAACTGTATACGCCAAGAGAAACTCAGGTCTTACATTGATCTGTCAGTTACTGATGGAATGAATTCTCTTTGTTAACCTAATGGATCTCATATTTGAATCAATAGAATTAAAATTAATATTTTTATTTCTATCACTTCAACAATAAAAAATCTCATTTGTTATTATATTTTTATTTCTTGTTAATGGGAGAATTAATGACAGTAAGTTGGTCTCTAGCCCTATTACACTCCAAATCAGAAATTTGATGAGATGGACAGGATTATTGCTCTCATTGGGTTGACGGGGAAAGACGTTCTGCAGAGTTGCTAGTCATTAATAAGAAGAGAACTGACATCTCTATAAACGAGGTATGAACTCATCAGAATCGTTAGCTTACCTTTTTATATTACATTATGGCATATAGCACATGTTAGTTTTGATACTAACAGTGGTAGTTTCATTCTATCTCATGTAACATTAATTAATTAATTAATTAATTTAACCTGATCAGGCCCTCTCTTACATTGGACCAGTGTTCCACACATGCAGCATTTCACACATCAGAGCTACATCATGACAATAGTTTAAATGAGAAAACTAGATTACTCTAGTGACAATATGAATAAAGAGTAATGACAAAGACCTAATAAAGTAAGTGCTGGCAGTATTTTTGCAACAGGTGCTGTACATACAAATTATGATAAAAGCAATAAGAATAACAGTAAAAAAATCCAATAATAATGATAAAATGAGAAAAATTGGCAATATAAATGAAGATTTGTGCAGGTGTATATTAATATCTTGGTGTGTAAAGTAGATGTTTGCTAGTATAGCGAGTTTTGGGGAAGCGGGATTTAAGGGGGGGGGGGGGGGAATGAGATGAAGTGCATTCATGTACAGAGGAAGGCATTACTGTTGCTTAAGTAGATACGTCGTTAACTGTTTTTCTGAAGCCACACATGTTTTTAAGTTCTCTAACATAACGAGGGAGGTTATTCCTGCCGGCCGAAGTGGCCGTCCGGTTCTAGGCGCTGTAGTCTGGAGCCGCGGGACCGCTGCGGTCGCAGGTTCGAGCCCTGCCTCGGGCATGGATGTGTGTGATGTCCTTAGGTTAGTTAGGTTTAACTAGTTCTAAGTTCTAGGGGACTAATGACCTCAGCAGTTGAGTCCCATAGTGCTCAGAGCCATTTTGAGGTTATTCCAGAGTCGGGTTCCCGCTACTGTGAAGGACTTGGAGAAGGTGACTGAGCGATGCAGTGGAACAGAGAGGATTTTATTATGATGGGAACGTGTGTTTCTGTCATGTTGTTCCGACATAAACGTTAAGGACGAGGAGAGATATAAGGGACAGTGTACATTTATAAGGGAGTAGATGAGACAGAGTGTATGGAAATCTCTGCGTTTGTCTGCACGCAGCCAGGACAATTTTGCATATGCTGGTGAAATCTGATCAAAAAGTCGAACGTCACAGATATATCGGACGCAGGAATTCATGACCAGTTCGAGACGTCGCGAATTTTCCTGAGAGAGGCCTTGTAGGATAATATTGCTGTAGTCAATGATTGGGAGTATAAGCGTTTGTACTAATTTCTTTTTCAGATCGAAGGGGAAGAGTTTTTTATATTTTTGTAGGACAGGAAGGGATGCTGATGCTTTTTTGCACACTGCGGTTACGTGCTCTGTCCAATAGATTTTCATCTATTATTACTCCAGAACTCTTTGCTGAGGGAGAGAAGTTAATATTTGTTCCATTTAGGATAAGAGATGGTACGGATTCCCAATGTTTTGGGCTAATGAGCTTAGAGTGACCAACAAGTACCGCTTGGGTTTTAGATGGGATTAGTTTTAATCCTATGTCCTGTGCCCATTTTAATAGTGCATTGAGGTCAGTATTGAAATTTTCAATAGCTTTCTTAAGATTGCTTGGTTTCGCACTTAGATACAAGTGAAGGTCATCAGCATACATATATTATTTTGCAATAGGTCAGAACCGATGACACATCATTGACATACAGAGAGAAGAGTATAGGTCCTAATACTGAGCCTTGGGGATCGCCTGACACTACCTGCCGCCATTGTGATTTTATTTTCCCGGACAGGACGCATTGCTGACTAGACGTCATATATGAGCGAAAACATTGCACTGCACTTGGTGAGAAATTTAGACCGCTAAATTTGGCTAGTAGGATGTCGAAGTCGACAGTATCAAATGCTTTGCTGAAATCTAAAAAGCAAATGATAGTCGCTTCTTGCCTGTCCATGGCAAGTTTCAGGTCATCTGTCACCTTTATCAGTGCGGATGTTGTGCTTCGATGTTTACGGAAACCTGATTGGTATTCGTAGAAGGCAGATTGGGCGCTAGTCAGAGGGTGCTGTGGCGATGTCCTTTTTAGGCAGTGGCTTAATATGTCCCAGTTTCCAGACCTCAGGGAAAACACTTGTGATTAATGAATCGTTGAAAATGTCTGTTATAGAGGGCAGTAGTTGATCAATAATAAGTTTTACCATGTGGATAGTGATGCCATCATGTCCAGTAGATGCTGATCTAATCCGCATTATGGCTTTCTTGATAGTATTGCAAGTGACGTGCTGTAGATAGAATTTTTCTTTGCTACAGTCGTTCATCCCCATGAAGTAATCAATGATTTTCTCTTTTTTTGCGGTTCAATTGTGGTTGTAGGTAATGTGAAGAATCGGTTTAGTTCTTCAGCTGGGACCATGGGATTTTCTGCAACTTTTATTTTGCCTAAACCGAGACTACGGAGATTTTTCCACGGGATAGCTGGTCTACATCTATTGTCAGCTAATGTACGGGCATGCCTGAGCTTAGCGTTTCTCACCGCAAGACTGACTATGGTGCAAGTTTCGCAGGAGAACTTCTGTGAAGTTTGGACGGCAGGAGACGAGGTACTGGCGGAAGTAAAGTTGTGAGGACGGCTTGCGAGTCGTGCTTGGTTAGCTCATTCCCGCTTCGTGCGTCGGGCGACTAGGATGTGCTATTACTTCTGCGTCTACCGTAGCGCTGCGTGTTTTCCTCGTGTCCGTTTTAGTGTCGTGTTGGTTTCTGTGCGCGTCGCATCGCTGGTTGTCGGCTTGTGTTTGGTTTCGTGCGGCCCTTCTGTCGCGGCGTCGTCTCGCGCCGTGATGTCCACCATGGTTCCCACGAAAATTCCGCGTACAGGTACTGTCAGCTTCACCTTCGACAAATCCACGCGTCACGTCCATCCCGGTACTTTGGAGATACATGACTGGTTAGTAGATACAATTAAAGTCACTACTGATCAGGTGCATACTGCGTATTTTGACAGCGAATTGTACGTGTCTTTTGGTAAGTTTCTTGACCCACTCCAGGTTGATAGGATACTTTTTCGTCACGGTTCTCAGGTACTCTTCACGCACAGTGATGGTTCCACTAGTATGGTTCTCTTGGCAAATACAGAAATGATATACACGAATGTCCGGGTGTTTAACCCTCCGCCTGAGGTAGACGACTGTTTTCTGAGGCCTGTTTTGCTTCCTCATGGGGAAATACGTCATATTCGAAAGGAACGCTGGTCTGCTCAGCACCGCTTACAGGTCTATAGTGGTATTCGGTCAGTGGAAATGATGGTCAAACACATCCATGCCTGAGGCAGGATTCGAACCTGCGACCGTAGCAGTCGCGCGGTTCCGGACTGAGCGCCTAGAACCGCTAGACCACCGCGGCCGGCCCCTTCGGACGTTTAATTACGAGCAGCA